>NW_027507748.1:541683395-542358108 GCF_037356315.1 Lithobates pipiens
TACTCAGAATAAAATATATTTTTTAATATAAATAAAAGGGGAAGAGGTCGGTGGCTACTGTCTTTGACTTCATTAGTGTTGTTCAAGTAAATTTCCATCTCTCGTAGGCTGCCTACCTTCATACCATTCTCTACATTAAGGTAAAAAAAAAAAAAAAAAAAAAAACACACACTTTCAAATAATACTCAACCCCCAGACACGGAGCCCCCACCCGGCCCTGCACCCTCTCTCTCATGACTGGCTAGACAACTGAAAGTAGCGGCAAGCAATGACGCTGCTGTGTTTCAGTCAATCAGGAGGGAGACTCCTGGATGGCTTCTGCACACAGAATGCTTACCTTAATGCATAGTATTCATGAAGATATATAAAAAAAATAAAATAAAAAAAAAAAATAAAAAAAAAAACAACCATTCTGACCTTACAATTCCTTTAACCATGTAGAAACAGGAAACAAGAACAAACATCTTGGACAGGACACAAATGGCAAAAAAAAAATAAAAAATAAAAAAAAAACCAACACACTTGGTTTCCACCCAGGCCAATACCGACATTTCTCTCCTACATGGAAAAATGTGTATTTTTGCTAGACAAGTACCCAGAACTGGTTAACGAGGGTTGCAGCGATACCAGTGTTAATAAAGAGTATTTGCACGAGTACTCCTACAAATGCTCCAATCCCCGAAACCGATACCTGGGCATAGGGACTTCAGACTGGGTTCACACAGGAGCGGTGCAGCACGCCGCATGCGATTTGGACAGGAATTAATTTTCTATGGGCTTAAAATCACATCACGGTATCGGCGAATACTTGACCAAAAGCATCGATACTCGCCAATAAAAAATAAAATAAAAATGGTGCAACCCAAATTATTTTTTTTTTTCAATGATTTGTATTAAATTTTTTCATTACATTACATTAAAAATCACAAAGAATCAGATAAGGCAAGCACCATTGCCTATTAAAGAAATAAGAACATAGGATGTACATTAAACATAAAATACTTGTTTAACTGTGCAACCCTAAGTTTAACCATTTCTTACTCTAGCCAATTTAAAAAAAGTTTTAGATATTGTTTAAAAACATTATACTGAACATTACTGGTGAAGCACAACATTACCAAGCATCCGCCTTCCCTGCTCCTGGAACTGTTTCCGCTTTTTGCGCTCCTCTTCTATTGATTTCTGTCTATCTTCTACCTCCAACCGTCTGCGTTTCAAGGCTTCAGCCTCCCGTTCTGCTTTGGAAAGGAATTTCGGCTATGCAAAAAGACAAGCATTAAAGCAATGCTTATGTTTAAAATGTCAAGGGTACTGATTGGTGCCAATTAATTAATATAAATATACACTTATAAATGCATAAAAAAAAAAAAATAAAAAAAAAAAAAAAAAAGCTTAATGTAAAACATTTTTATTGTGGATAGATTATGCTTTAGTACAGCAATAGTGAAAACTTGTGCGGTTTCATTCGTGGATCCTTAATTGACCATCACCATCCTCTTATGTACAAAGGAAGATTGCCACAACAGTCTTCTATTCTGTGACACCAAGACGATAATAATACCAGTAATACAGATGCATTTGTCTACCTTAGATTCAGCCTCCTCCTCTTTCTTCTTCTTTGCCAACAACTCTTCCAGTGAAAGTGGTTGTACCTTGGACACCTAAACAAAAAAAAATGCTCAATTTGCAAAAAGGAATGCAATATTTTTTTTTTTTTATTCAAGTACATTTTTATTATGTACACAGATTTAAAACACAGTAAAATCTTTCATTTTAAATTTTTCCCCCCACACCCCGATATAGTATATAGTTCACTTCCTGTAAGACCTTCCCTCCTAACCCTCCCTATAGAGCAGTGATGGCGAACCTTTGCACCCCAGATGTTTTGGAACTACATTTCCCATGATGCTCCACTACACTGCAGAGTGCATGAGCATCATGGGAAATGTAGTTCCAAAACATCTGGGGTGCCAAGGTTCGCCATCACTGCTATAGAGCTTACCGGTTTCCAAAAAATTTTATAATCCTAACATAACTACTTTTTGTTGCATCTATGCCTCAGGACTACCTAACACGAATTGACACCTACCTACGTTCCGAACCCAATCTCTCACAGGGGGATAATACATCTTTTGTAACCAGGGTTTCCACATTTTTACAAATTAGTTAAAATTTTTCTTTCCACACAGTCTTTTTTTATAGCCTTAACCCACTCTTCATGAGACAGGGGTCTCAATGATTGCCAGTTTTGTGCAATCACTTTTCTAGCCTGATATAGACATCTCAAAATCACAATTTTAGTGCTTACTGGCCCTCATCCTGCATCCACATACCAGTACACATACTCTAGGTTCTAATTCTAATGTGGTCCCGAACGTTACATTTATAATATTGAGTATCTCATCCAAATATCGATTCAGTTTTGACACCTGGGGCATCATCGGGTCTCGGACCAAACATATACATTTTCTTGGGGATATAAACAGCTCTATGCAATAAAAACAGGTGTGATACTTTTTTGAGGGGGAAACCGACACCAATGGGCCCAGTTCTATAATCTTCTTCCATTGCTCCAGGGTTATTATCCCTACGTCCTTTCCCCAACTTTTTTTGACGCCAAGTCAATAATAGTTCTACCAATTATTTGCGCATAGACCTCTGAGACAAGTCCTTTGGAGAAATCAGCTTTAATTATCTTTTGGAGAAGGGGAATCTTGCTCCATTCCACTGGTTTTCTTTTAAACTGGGTACAAAAGGCATGCCTGATCTGTAGAGAACTATAAAATTATAATTTGGTATCCCAAATTCTTTTTTCAGTTCTGAAATGATTAAAAAAAACGTTACCCTCATACAGTTGATTCATCCGGCTCGTACCCTGCTTTTCCCATTCCCCAATCCTTCCAATAGCCGACAGTTCTTGCAGATTTTTTTTATGCCAGAGAAGAGAATATTCTGTTACTCCTTTATACCCCATCAGTCTCTTAACTAACTGCCATACTTTAGAGATCATCTTTAATGTTAGGCTCCCACTGGAAAATAATCTGCTTCCAGCGCTTCGACTATTATATTATGTGGGGCCCCCTGTAACATCAGTTTGCCACTGGCAGTCCCTCCTCACGGTGCTGCAGTATGAAATCTGTGCAGGTGCGAATGTTATATTGGGACACAGCCATTATGTCCGAACATGAATGGGACTTGCCCTTACCGGCATGCAGGCAACACCTGTGCGTCACCGTGCAAGTAAAACATTGCTCTAAATGTGGCACAAATGTAATAAACCCGCATGAAAGAGGCCATAATCTCTACGAAGAACACTCCTTACAGAATTATATAAGACAGACACAGCTGCAATGTTGCAGTCTGACATCCGCGCAGGTGCGATCGGGGCGTGTACCTGCACAAATGTTATATTGGGACACAACAGCTGTGTTCATGCAGCCATTGTATTCGAATAGACATGAAATGGACTTGCCATCACGGGCATGCATGCAACACCTGTGCAAGTAAAACACTGCCCTAGATGCAGCAAGGATGTGATCACCCCACACGAATGAGGGTCGTACTCTCCATGGAGAACATTCCTTACAAAATTATATAAAGGCACAAATTTTACATGTCTAACCCTAAATGACAGCACAGGGAAATACTGTGTAAAAATTAAAGCCCACCTTTGACTTCTTTTCAGTTTGCGATTCCTCCTCAGATTCCTTCTTTATATCTTTTTCTTTTTTAACTTTGACATCTTTATTGCGGCTGGGAGATGGGGACCTAAACAAAAAGATATTGTGCTATGCAAAACCAGTCTTCAACAGAAATATACAGGCAACAAAACAGAACAAGGTCCTAACAGCAAACATCCAATATCAGAGTTTGACTCCAGACTATATTATTAAGGGCCAGTTCACACCACATGCAATCCAGTGCATTTTTTCCTGCATTCAAAAATGCATGGAAAGTAAGGTATATGGTTTCCAATGGCATAGTTCACACCAGTGCAGTCAGTTCCAGGGCTTACAAGTTCTAGAGAAAAAAATAAAAAAATAAAAAAAGAGAAGAACATGCTGCATTTTTTCCTGCACTGGACTGTATTGGAACACAGTAAAATGCATCAAAAATGCACCAAGATGCACTGGAGTGTTTCTGTGGCGTGAATCAGACATTAAAGTTATCTTCTGCTTGTAACTACGTGTTTATTTTACAGTACACAAAACTTTTTTGTCTTTGTTTTGGATACAGCAGAAAAGGCTTGGAAGCTGTGTTAGATTTTTATTTTATTTCCTTTCACTTCTGCAAGGGAATGAAGGGAAACTGGAAGTCTTTCAAAATATTAAAAAAAAATTCAAGTTAGACTTGACCTGAGGAAAATGGCTCCACCCACTAGGAAACACCAACTCCAAATTTTAAAAGTAGGCTTCTCCCCACAGATCGTCCGTTGTAGCAGAATACCTCCGGCCCAAGCTGGAACACAATCAGAATATGGTTAAAAAACAGCATAAACAAACAAGAAAAGGGCGGGTCGTTGCGGTCCTGAAAGACTCCTGGAAAACAAGTTACCGGTAAGTCTAACTCAAATTTTCCCTAAACGTCTTTCAGGACAGCACCGGAGAGGACAATCAAGACTTACCAACTAGGGAGGGACAACAGCCTGCAGGACCTTTCTGCCAAATGCCTGATCACTGGCTGACAGTCTGTTATAATGGACAAACATTAGGTAACTTGACCACGTAGTACCCTTACAAATTTGATCTGGGGTGGCAACAGCTTTTCTTTGTAGCGTGTGCTCGTATTCCCAGCGGGGGAGACAAACCCATCTGAGAATAAGCTTCCGAAATAGCCGATTTTAGCCATCTAGCAATTGAACTCTTTGATGCTTGGTGGCCTTTTCTGAAGACCTAAAGTCCCTTGTTACTTCCAAGTAATGTAATAAAATTCTTCTTACATCCAAGTTATGGAATATAATTCTTTTTTTCCCCAGAAAGATTTGAACAAAAAAAGTTGGCGGGATTTCCTGCGACCTGTTATGAACTGACGCTACATTTGGCAAAAACCCCAGATCCGTTTTAAAGTACAATCCTGTCTGCGTAAATTAACAAAAATGGTTCCTTTACTGATAGAGCGTGTAGTTCACCGATTCTTCTTGCAGAGGTAACCGCAACCAAGAATATCGTTATGAGAGTTAAATTCCTTAACAGTTCAAAAGGATCTTTTGTGAAGGCTTGCAAAACCGATTGGTCTCATTTAGGAAAAGGTTCAGTAGGAACTGGTCTGGACCTAGTAAGCGCCTAAAAGAATCTTGTAACCAAAGGAACTGAAGAAATTGGCCTCTCTTTCTAGGTATACTCCCAGGGCAGCTATTAAGAATGCTAAATCGCAAGACCTTTGTCTACGCCATTTTGTAGAAATTCCAATTTTGCAATGTACGATACGGTTCCGTTTGACAAACGACACCAAAACTTTAGCGTAAATATCTCTAGTTACTTTCTACTGGCAAGTAAAGTGGATACTAGAGGTTCTGACAATCCTTTGTTCCTTAACAGCTGCTCCACAGATACCAAGCAGTGAGGCTTAGTCTGGCTATATCCGAATGGTATACTGGGCCTTGAAATAGCAAGTCCTGTCTGAGAGGAAGCTGCCGGAATGGTTTGACTGTCATTTGTAGAATGGAGGAAAACCAGGCTCTTTTCAGCCAGAACTGAGTGATCAGAATTACTGACACTTTTTCCTTTTGTATTTTTCTTAATACCAGTGGAATTGGCTGAAAGGGGGGTGGGGGGCTTGGCCCATTTGAACGTTCCAGGGATGTGCTAAGGCATCTATCCCTAGTGAGCCGCTGTCTCTGTGCAGAGAAAAGAACTGAGGGAGCCAAGTGTTTTCTTTTGATGCAAACACTTGTGGACGCCCCCACATCCTGGTGATCAATGAAAATATTTCTGGATTCAAGCTCTATTCTGCTTCCTGAATTTTCTGTCTGCTAAAAGAAGTCTGCTACTTTGTTAAGCGTCCCTTTGAGATGCACTGCTGACAGGGAGAGCAAATGATTCTCTGCCCACTCCAGGATTTCCGTTGACAGCAATAGAAGATCCTTGCTCCTTGTGCCCCCGTTTGTTCAAGTATGCCACAGTAGTGGCATTGTCTGATAGAATCTGCACATGGGACCCCTGGAGGTTTGGAGAGAAGGCAGCCAATGCTAGGGTGACTGCTTTTAACTCCTTCCAGTTTGAGGACCTGCCTGCTTCGGATTGGGACCAAATTCCCTGTGCTATACTTTGATCCGAGTGGACCCACCCCCATCCCCAACTGCTGGCATCTGTCGTGACTCTTTTTGGTTGGGGGAAGACCATAGTAAGCTCTTTGACAAAGCTGACTGACTTCACCACCAAAGCGTCCTTCTTGACCCTGGTGGGGAGCTTTACTTTTGTGTCCAAGGTTTCTGGGCTGTGATCCCAAACCTTTAAGAGAAAACTCTTGAAGGGTCTGAAATGGAGCCTCGCCCATTGAATAGCCGGCATTGTCAAAGTTAAGGTTCACAGGGCTGACATACCCTGATTGATATCTCCTGGTTTGTTTGTAGCCTAGCTACTACATTCATGACCGTTTTTCTTCTCTTCTGGAACAAACATTTGATAACCTAGAAACTGAACTTGCTGAGCTGTATTGAAATTAGATTTTTGAAGGTTCACAATCCAGCCAAAGTCTTGCAAATGACTGCGGGCCTTGGCCAGGCCTACATGCAATTTTTCTCTAGAAGAGACAAAGGTCTTCCAGATAAGGAATTACCACAATTCCTTGCAGACGGAGAGGAGCAAGAGCTTCCGCCATTATTTTTGTAAAAAACCATAGGGTAAATGAAAGACCAAAAAGGAAGGGCCTTAAATTGCTGATGCAGCACCTCCTTCTCTATTTCTTGCCAGCTTGAGGAACTTTTAAGACAGAGGCATAGGCACATGCAGGTATGCATCTCTTAAATCTATTGATGCCATGAAGCATCCCTTGATTTCTGACCGTAAAGATGGAGCCCACGAGGAATCTCCTGTATCCGACTGACCTGTTTAAAGGTTTTAAGTTGAGAATGTGATGAAAGGTTCCCGACGGTTTCTTTACCAGGAAAATATGGGAATAGAAACCCAATATTGTTCCTCTGGATATACCTGAATCACAACCCCCTGTTGAATCTGATCCCAGGTTCTTAATGGCTAGGGCCTTTGTTGTGTCCCTTGGCAGGTTCGTTACAAAAGTATCTTTCTGGAGGAAGATCCGAAAGCTCCATTTTGTATCCCTGGGCAAGCATGTCTAATAAATGGGTTTTCTGTCATGCTTGCGCAGTGAGGAAGGAATTTCTGAAGCCTTCCTCCCACTGGCAAAGACGAGTCATTGCGATTTATTGGTTGGCGTAGGAGGATGGAAAAGGACATTCCCTCAGCCTTTGTCCCTTTGTGCCGACCAATTCTCTCTTGGGGCTAATTGCCTTGTTCCTGAGTTTGAGGTTGAAAAAGCCACTTGACGGGCTGGTTTTTCTTTTTAACAGGAAAATATTTTTATCAGCTGTCCTATTTAGAACTAAATCTAGAACAGGACCGAATAAGGTCTCACATAAATGGAATTGCACACAATTTACTTTTGGATGCTGCGTCTCCTGGCCAGGTCTTCAGCCATAGGGCTGCCCTGGCTGAATTGGTTAAGGCCACGGATCTCACTGACATCCTTATTGATTCTGCAGATGCCTCAGAAATGTAAGCCACAGCTGCTACTAGGATTGAAAAAGAATTAAGTATCTCATGCTTGGGTGAATCTGCTATAATGTGGGATTTTAGCTGATTTAGCCAAAACTCCATGTTTCTAGAAATGTAGGTAGTAGCCATAGCCAGTTTGAGATTGCCCATAATGGATTGCCAAGCCTTTTTAAGATGTTCATCCATCCTTTTGTCCATGGGACCTTTTAATATTCCCACGTCTTTGAATGGCAAGTCGGGCGATCTGGAAACTTGGGAAAAGGTCGCGTCCAATTCAGGTACTTTGTTCCAAAGCACCTCTGGGTCTTCATTGAACAGGAAGCATCTTTTACGCGCTCTTGGAAAAAAAAGTTTTTTTTCTCTGGATCTGCCCATTCCCTTTTGATTGCTTCATAGATTACTGAACGCACGGGGAAAGTGTGACTTTTTGTTTCACTAAGCCCTGCAGCAATAGATTCTTTCAGACTGCTTTCAACAGACTGTCTACTTGTTCTAAGGACAGTTTATATCTTGAAGGTGCATCCTTCTGCCTCTTCCTCCTCCTCTTCCTTGGAGTGAGAGGTGGAATGGTTCCCTTGGGTAGGAGGACCAGCTTTAGCCTCCAACGTTGGCATTATTTGTGAGGCCTCAGCGGATCCTGAGGTAGTTGGCTGACTGAGGGATGGTGCTGTAAGAGAAGAGCGAAAAGATTGGATGGTAGCGTCTAGCTCTTTCTTAAACGTGGTGATTAAATCGGTGCATGCAGAAGCTTCTTCCTTAACTAAGCAGTCAATGTAAATTTGACAGTGTCTTCTTCCAACCCTCAGGTAACTTCATATTTCGAGGGACATCTCTTTTTGATCGTTGGATTAGAGCTCTTAGCCTGCCAAAAAAAGAACACAAGAGCATCCCAGTGAGTCACACCTGCCTCCTAACGGGCTCACCACAGGTGCACAGGTAGTACAATAGCCAACTCCATGTGCCCACACAGGCCCCAGCCACCAGGAGAAAAAAAAAACGGAAGCAGACACCACAGTATACAGGGCAGACCACCCATGCCCTCTTACCTGGGCCTTGCTGGTGCCTGTGCCACTGCCAAAGAATCACAGTGCTGTGTTTGTTGTGGCTTAAAACACCGGTACCAGAATATAGGCACCAGAAATGCTCCTCCCCTCTCCCCCTGCACAGTTTCTGGTGGAAATGACTCCACGCCTGCGCCCCTTTCCAGATACCTTACTTTAGGCCGGGTCTCTACTCTGCCACCAAAAAGATGGCGGACTCTAGCACTGGACATGTTGAGGATTCCCACGAATGACTGCCACTGTCTAGGAGCGGCCCCAGAAACAGTCAACCTCTCTCTGAGCTGAAGGGGGGGGGGGGGGGGGGGGAGGAGCCCACTTACCAACCACCATTGGTGCAGTGTGGGAGGGGTGGACTCTGGAGGCAAAAAGGTATGGATGGTGGGGTAGGCAGTCTGGCTTCTCAGGACAGCACCTCAGAGACCCGACTCTCACTAGGTGGTCCCTTGCCAGAGGAAACAAAAACTGGCAAGCTGTGGGGAGACTCCTCCTTTCAAAATTTGGTGGAGTTGGCATTTCCTGTTTCTTAGGGGGTGGAGCCACTCTCTTAGGTGCTGTCTTGAAAGACGTTTAGGGAAAGCACACAAGGCTTCAAAGGGCATGAAAAATCCTCTGGAAATTTTTATTTTTAGCTGCCAGCGATGCTTAAAGCCAACAAAGGGACAATATTAAGTACTGATACTAGTCGTGGTGCAGGACAGTCCTATCAATATTTGCGGTAAATAAAAACAGTCAATAGCATCTATTCTGCGTGCTGATTGCTGTTGATGTCATATAGGTACACTTCCACATTTATTGGAGCTGCCCACTGATTATCTCCTATTGGCATTCCGTGCAACAGCCGTTATGCTGCCCCTTTGAGATATCCAGTCTACGCACTCCAGAAATTTTTTTGTTGGGCCTGTCCCCCACCTTGTAAGAAGTTGTTACACCACGTTCTTACAGCTATGCGTTGCTGAATAACTTTTAAATGGAAGAAACGCTCCCCTTCCTCCTGTACATTATATGCTAGGATTAAAAATGTGGAACCAATGGAGAAATTGAATGCTAGAATCCAGGATAGACTGGAGGCCCATAACCATGTCTAAGAACCATGGCATCTTAAGGAGGATCCACCCTGAGACCCCTCTGGTCTCTTATTTTTTTCCTCCCCTTTTCGAATGAGTGCAGTGTTGCGGTGAAGCTTGCACTTTTCTGCCTCTCTTCTTTTTCCTAGCCCTCCTTGAGCTTTTCCTCTATGTGCTAACAGTTCTCTTTAATGATGGTATTTTGCACTAGGATATGTCAGCAATCTCGCAACCATACCCGAGAACCAGTTCAAGTTGTCTTTAAGATCCACAGCACAGGTGTATCGGGAATCGCAATGTTACTGTCCTTTTTTACTTCAAAAGATCTCTGCTACTTTATGAATATTATTTATTTGCTACATCTATAGTGCCTGCATCTTTGTCTTATCTTTTGTTTATGAAAAAAAAAAAAAAAAAAAAAAATTATTTGGAGGAAAAAAATAAAAAAAAAACGTCGTCTGACTGTTGGAAAATAAAACATGTAAGTATATGTCCGATAAAGTGCACTGCGACACTAACTACTTTTGCTGCTCCTAAAACTAAAGCAAAATAAACCTTAAAAAAAAAAAAAAAAAAAAAACGCAAGCACAACAACTAAATGATACTTGAAGGTAGGGGCTCTTGTAGAATGCAGTGCATACTAGTACTTTATGGAAAAAAACTCACCTTGATGATGGTGGTTTAGTTAAGTGATAATTCATGTATAATAAAAAAAAATAATAATATTCTGGGTTTACCTGGATCTTTTCTTGTCCTTGTCCTTATCCTTATCTTTGTCTTTGTCCCGACGAATATCTCTCTCCCGATCTTTCTTTCTATCTTTCTGTCTTCTGTCCCTAAAAAACAAATCCTAAAATATTAGTGAACACAAATCCAAAGAGATTTTTAATCATGTAAAGAGTCCTGTGTCTCTCTAAAATAAAATATATACATAGGGGATATATTGATGGCAGTAAACTTTTTTTTAACAACAAAACAGCTTTATACTTACCTGCTCTGTGCAACAGAATTGCACAAAGTGGCGCCGAACCCCCTCTTCTTCGGTGCCCCCGCCAATGCTCCTAGCTCCTCCCCACCAGTGAGTGCCCCAACAGAAAGCCGATTTCTTTGAGGACACTTATGCGGGCTTGCCCCCAGCCTCACAGTCTGTCTGTCTATTGACTCAGCCTTGACCCCCACCTCCCTCATCACTGGCTTTGATTGAATTGACAGCAGTGGGAGCAAATGGCCTCAGCAAAGCCAATGAGGGGCGAGAGAAGGTGCACTGCGCTGGATCAATTAAGGGCTCGGGTAAGTGTAAAGGGGGGGGGGGGGGGGGAATAGGGGTGCGGGGGTGAGGAGAAATACTGATGCCTCAACATTTTTTACCTTAACAAGTTTAAAACAGGAACTGAACTCTGGATGCTGTGGCCAAGGAAGGAATAGTACAAAGGACTAGTCACCAGGTTTTTCTGCGATCTTAATTAAGCAGACATTTCCCCATTACTGTATTACCAGGTCTTGCTCAGCATTGTCTGTGTAAGGAGATGGCCATCATGTTAGAGGCATGCCTTTAAGTAAAAGCATGAAAGTAAGCAGCACAGTAGCGGAAACCACCAAATTGCACTACAAATCTGAGACACAAGCAGTCAGAGGCAGCAGAGCCAAGATCTTACACTGCAGATAAAGCTATGAGGCTGTAGGCATATTTAATCCCACTGCTGTTGCTTTCCAGCTTAAGGGAAAGTGACTTGGGGGGCTTAACGCACAGTTAAGCCCCCAACCACAAGTGTACAGGAGGTCTAAAGTGAAATTCGACAAAAAAGTCAATTTTTAAGGGTATTACTCAGGCACAAGTTTTTTTGGGGTTCAGGTACACTTTAAATAGTGTGAAAGCGGATACACACACACACACACACACACACACACACACACACATATTATACATTATCACTAACAGCTAAAAACACAGTACAGCAAAATTAGTTTCCTTTCTAGCTTTCCCTGTCAGACAGAAAGCCCAGATGGTGTCTGACAAGGGATTAGTCACTTCTATGACCGATTTCATTTTGTGTGTAAAATTCAACAAGGAAAAATAAAATATTTAGCTGTGTGCATTTTTTTTTTTATTTTTAATTGTTACATTCCTGACCAGATGTACAAATCAACAAAATATTCCCTATAGACTACCTACAGATATTGGAGGAAATAAGTTTCTACAATCTTTCTAGTTTGCACATACAATCTTCCATTTCTGTGCCTATGGATAAGGAGGACAAACAATATATATGGGGGGTGGATGAGGATGAGGAGGGACCTGTCTGTTGTAAGAGAAACAAGCGATCAGACAAGAAAACCTTTCTGGGCTTAGCTAGGGATGCTTGACCAGGGTCCTGGAGGTTTCTGAATCGTGCAAACATTCTCCGATTGACCAAAAAGCAGATGAAGTGGCAAACATTATTTAATTTCGGTAATAACTTAAAGTGGTTGTAAACCCTTACAACACATTTTGACCTACAGGTAAGCCTAGATTAAGGCTTACCTGTAGGGCCAAGAAATATCTCCTAAACCTATACGTTTTAGGAGATATTTGCCCGAAGACAGGCACCGCTGTCTACGGCGCATGCGCCGTAGACAGCGGTGCGCAGGCGCACTGAGCACGGCATCTTCAACGACGGAGATGCCGAGCGTGTCGGCTCCTGTGCGTATGCGCGGGAGTGACATCGCGGCTTCACCGAATGACAGCGGCGGAGCTGCGAGACCCCACCGAGAAGATGGATGCGCCAGACTACAGGGGACAGCGGTGACTTCGCTGGCTCCTGTGTCAGGTAAGTGACACATAATGGACTACTATGCGATGCATAGTAGTCCATTATGCTTTGCCTTTGCAGGGAATGAAAGAGGAAGTAAACCCATCAGGGTTTACTTCCTCTTTAACCGGTTCCTGACCGGCGCACACCGATGTACGTTTGCAGAATGGCACGGCTGGGCAAATGGGTGTACCTCTACATCCCTTTAAATTTGCTGTCGCATGTGCGCCGCATTGTGCACGGCGGCCGGGACCTCTGTGAATCGGGTCGCGGGGATATCCGCGATCGTAAATGTAAACAAGCATCTCGGGGGCGTGACCTGGACGGTAATGATGTAGGATGCGAGTGAGAGGCGCTCCGCTCTCAGAAAATCCTATCCTACTATCCTGAGTGCCCATAACAGCCTACCGACAGCTTATCCCGATGGCTTGGGAACCCTGCCTTGTGCCTGACTTATGCTGCCTCCCCTTGAAAAAATACAGGCGCTTGGAAAAGGAACATGAGGAGCAAGATGGCGACTCCCTGCCTTCACCCACAGAACAAAACAGGGACTGATACCACTAAGGTACTGGAGGCCATCTCTGCATGTCAGTCCTCTCTGACTACAAAGATAGAAGAGATAAGGGTTGACATTTCCCTTATGAGGCAGGACAGGACTAAGATCCGGGACAGGGTCAAGGAGACAGAAACCAGAATCAGCCAGGCAGAAGATGTACTTTACCCGCCGCAACACACACACACACACACACACGAGGAAATGCAGCGTCAAATCCAGCAGCTAGCCCAAAAACATGACGATCTGGAAAACAGAGCCCACACATTGAACCTCCGTTTCATTGGATTACCAGAGGGGGCTGATGGATCGGATCTGGCCATGTTTCTGGAAAAGCTCTTGATCAAAACTTATGGCAGAGAGGCCGCGTCCGCCACCTTTGTGGTGGAGCGGGCTCACCGCATGCCCGCACATACCGCCCAATAGAAGGAGCTCCGCTGTGTATTTTTATTGCCAAGCTGCTAAATTACCGTGACACCATTCTGCGATTAAACCGAGAGAAAGGCAATATTCCTTTTCAAGCGGGGCACGTGATGGTGTTCATGGACTTTTCGGCGGAGGTCCAGAAGCAGAGGGCCCGCTTTGTGGATGTCAAGCGGTGCCTTAGGGCCCAGCATTTGAAATATGCAATATTATTTCCAGCGCGGCTTCGTATTGTAGGATACGATAAAACATTTTTTTGAAGACCAAGCACAGGCATCGGGATGGCTGGATCAGAGAGGCGGACAGGAATCGCCATGCCTGAAACAGAACAGCTGCTGCCTCGTGTATAGGGTAAGATACTTACAACCATGCCCTTGTAAGACTAATAGCTTTGCCTATATATCCTGATAGATAACTACTGACTTTAATTTGACTTCGGGGACAGACTGTATAAGGGGAGCAGGGACATGTTGATTATAATGACTCTGGATAATATAGGACAGGAATTAGATGCACTACATCCTATACCCTGCTGGAAACAAGCCAATACTGACCCTGCTCACCCCTTTCACGTGGATAAGAACCTCGTGGATACTGTCTAGAGGCAACAACCGAGGGATGCAAAATGGTTTGGCGAGTTAACTGCAGGAATGAGACTGCACCGTTATAAAATAAAAGGACCCTCTATATTGTCTAACGTTTTTGGATTCACGGTTCTTTAAATGGTTATGGGAAGGGGGACTGAGATCCTCAACAATTGCTGTCAATATCCTTCCCCTTCACTGTACTTGTTCTAATACCCGAGAGCGGGTCTACGAACACTCCAGGATATACAACATATTAAAATCTACAACGGAGTCCATGCACAGTGAAGGTTTGCCCCCTGAATGGCTAGACACAGTACTCACCACCCAGGTGCCCTGGAAGTTTGGCGTGGGTGATAGTGAAGCTGCCGCGAGTTAGCAGCCATGGTAGGATACCATGATGTATAGTCTAGGTTGTAACAGTTATGGGATCAATGCTCCAGCACGGTTGGGGAGGCTGAGGGCTGGGTGGGTAGGGAGGGATGGAGGGAGAGTTATTTGGGATGTTTATTAGCGTATAAGATGTTAAGTTATGTGATACAATGGAATACATGGCAAAGTTTATTGGTGTATTGCTCCAAGATATGCGCTTCTGTTGATTGTGGAAGTGACCCTGCTCTGGGGACCGTTCTAATTCTCTTAATAGATAATTCTTTACCTAATGTCATATGGCCACCATAAAATTCATGATGTGGAATGTCTGTGGGGTCCAAGATAAGATCAAACGCACTGCGGTTTTCGGATGCCTCAAATCCTATCGGGCCGACATAGCAGTCCTAGTTGAGACACACGTCACAGGCCAGCTTCAATTGCCATTGAAGCGTCCATGGATAGGATGGGCCTATCATGCCATGCATACCCCATACTCCCGTGATGTGTCAGTCCCAATAGCCAAGATGGTGTAATTCAATCTAATATCTATACAAACGGATCCCCAGGGCCGGTTCATTTTTATGCACTGTACCCTATATGGTAAACAATACCACATAGGTATCTTGGCATGCTACATACCACCGCCATACAATGTCAGTCTGGTAAATGCAGGTCTGTCCTATATGGCTCAATACCCTGCAACCCCGGCCATTCGGCTGGGGGATTTCAATATGGTTTTAAACCCAACCAAAAGATATGCTGCACCCGCAGCCCACCACAACACCCCATAGTGCTTCCCAACTGAGCCGCACCTTTATGGAATTCTCTCTGACTGATGCATGGGGACATAGGTACCCTGAAGACCAGACCTTCTCATGTTTCTCAGCACCACAGTCCACTATGTCCCGAGTAGACTATATTATGGTGTCGGACATGCTGATCCCCCTGGTAGAGGCCGCAAGATATCACGCCAGATCATTGTCAGATCATGCTCCATGCTGGGCCCTCTATCCGACTTGGCCCCCAGACAGGTCAGTGCCTGTGGCATCTTCATCCCTTCTGGCTGATGGCCCTGAGGGAGCAGAACATAGACAGAGAGTGGCGGTTCTACTTTAATACTAATAGGGACACGACGCTGGTGGGTGCGGTATGGGAGACATTTAAGTTGCATGCTGTTCTGTCTTGTCCAGGCGCATAAACAGATTGAAAGCCTCTTCCGCTATACAGCTCAGAACAGGCCTCAGAAATTAGTGTCCGCTACCAATGCATTTACATCAGACCCCACACCGAATAACGCATCAACACTCAAATTCCATACACGTATAGTAGATCACTTACACTACGAGCAAGCCAAATGCAAACATTTCTTTTCAAGACAAAGTGTTCGAGCAAGGGGAACGGGCGGGCAGGATTTTAGCCTACCTGGCCCACCAAGATGCAAGGCCACCAGTGGTAGTATCCATACTAGATGCCCAGCATACTCTTATTACGGATCCGGCATCGGTGGCGGAAATATTCCATTCCTATTATGCGGATCTGTGCACATCTCAAGTGGAGGCCCCAATACAGGAAACAAACCCTTTTACAGCGCATAAACTTCCCCCAACTGTCCGAAACCCAAGTGGTGAGCCTGGAGGCGCCCATTACCAGCAATGAGGTTGCCTCTGCAATATTGTCCCTGACGGCTGCCAAGGCCCCTGGACAAGATGGCCTACCACTAGATTTTTATGCAGCGTACGCTGGAGGTGCTGATCCCCGAACTCCTCAGGCTATACAACTATGTATTTGAGTCTGAGTCCCTCCCCAATTCTATCCTACAGGCAATGATCATTGTACTGCCAAAAATGGGGAAGAATCCCCACCACCCGGATTCCAATCGCCCAATTTCTATGCATCAGGCAGATATTAAAATACTGGCCAAAATTCTAGTGTCCCGTCTCAACCCAATTATTCTAACTTTAATCCACCCTGATCAAACGGGGTTTATGCCCGGCAAAAACACAGCTCTGAATATCCGTAGGCTTCATATGAACATCCAGAGGGCTGTAATCTACTGCTCACACACCACAGACGCATATGGGAGATTGCACTCAAAATGACTGGTGCCAACTTTGTGCACTCCCATACCCCTCTCTGGAATAACCCCCAACTGATGGAACGGAGGACACTACCCGGTACCAATTTGTGGGCATCTAAGGGCGTGGTTTACCTACACCAGGTGATTACCCCATTGGAATGCACATATGCGTCATGCTCTCCTAGCCCAATTCAATGATGGTCTCCCTAACCCACAAACCTTACCCATGACGGACGTGATAACAGGTGTAGATCCCTCTAAATTGATCTCCACTTTATATAACATGCTAACAAACCGCTCCGTAGCTCGGTCTACAGATACAGCTAAGCATAGATGGGAGGAGGAGATTCTTGAACACACTAAAAAAAAGTTTCCCCTAGACTGACAGATTAAACCAATTATATATATATTCTATCTCACACCTGTAAGGATTGCCAAATATCAGGCCACACAGGACCCGCGATGTACAGATCGATGCAGACCTATTGGACACAAGTAATACAATTTCTACTAGATCCTAAAACTTGTTTGCTGGGCTTACTCCCAGACACATCGATGTAAAGGAAGATGGCTTGAAACTTGTCAAAGTCACTATTTTGCGCTAGGAAAATGATAGCAAGGCTCTGGATGCGAACTGTGCCCCCCCCCACGGTCCAAGTATGGATGGGGGAAATCAATTCAACACTACCGCACAAAAAAAAAAAATCATACCAGCATGGGGGTGCCCCGATAAATATCACAAGGTCTGGGATAGGTGGCTAGATACATCGGACACCTGTATAGAGTAGGCCTACACACCGTCATGTATATATGGAGCTTGTTGACAACAGGGCGCGATCAGCTTGGACTGACTGTAGTAGACACTTATGTGGCCAAAAGTTGGCGTGCAACATGGAATGACTCAGGGAAATTAGTAGTAAATATACAAAATGTGGCCTTTGTTATGAGATACTCAGGAGATTAGGTACGCACATGTATGTAAAGCAGGGCTCGACAAAACCCGGGAGCCAGGTCGCATTTGCGACTAGAATTAGCGACCTGGCGCAGCACAGCTGGGGGTATGCTGTCTCCGCGGACCCCCCCGGCGCGTAAGCGCCGGCGGTAATTGAGCCCCCGGCTTTGAGGCCTTCTACGATCCTATGGTTCCTTCTGGAATTTGGCGCCCTCTTGTGGTGGCCGTTGGAATTACAACCAGCAATGCTAATGGATGCAATGCTAATTCCCCTGCCTGCCTATCTTCCTTCCCTTTACTCAGAACCCCTAAAAATGATATATATATTTTATTCTAACACCCTAGAGAATAAAATGGTGGTCGTTGCAATACTGTCTGTCACACCGTATTTGCACAGCGGACTTACAAGCGCACTTTTTTGGGGAAAATGTATTTAATAAAAAATAAGACAACAGTAAAGTTAGCCCAATTTTTTTTTATATTGTGAAAGATAATGTTACGTCGAGTAAATCGATACCCAACATGTCATGCTTCAAAATTGCGCCCGCTCATGGAATGGCGACAAACTTTTACCCTTTAAAATCTCCATAGGCGACGTTTAAAAAATTCTACAGGTTGCACTTTTTAAGTTACAGAGGAGGTCTGGGGCTAGAATTATTGCTCTCACTCTACCGATCACAGCGATACCTCACATGTGTGGTTTGAACACCGCTTTCATATATGCATTCGCTTCTGCACGCAAGCTTGGCGGGACAGGGTGCGTTTAAAATATTTTTTTTTTATTATTATTTTAACTTTTATTTTTATTTTTTTTCACTGTTCTTGTAAAAAAAAAAAAAAAAAAAAAATTTGTGTCACTTTTATTCCTATTACAAGGAATGTAAAAATCCCTTGTAATAGAAAAAAGCATGACAGGTCCTCTTGTATATGAGATCTGGGGTCAGAGAGACCTCACATCTCATATTTACACTAAAATGCAATTTAAAAAAATAATTGTCATTTGAAAAAAAAAAAAATAAATAAATGTCCCTCTAAGAGCTATGGGCAATGACTTGGAGACAGGTGAGGGGCTGGGGGCTACCTTCCCCTCACTCGTCTCCATGTCAGGCCAGGGACAGGTCCAGATCGCCGTCACGGACCTGGCTCCTAACTTTTTTAGCTGGCTCCTAGATTCCAAACAAATTTGTCCCCTGACGTAAAGTGATTTCTTTCTGTATTTTATTGCAAATAAACTTGGGGGGGGGGAATAAATAAATTGCTGATTGCCGCCATTACTAGTAAGAATTTTTTTTTTTTTTTTTTTTTTTTTTTTATAAAAATGCCATAAAACAATCCCCTATTTTGTAAACTCAATAACTTTTGCACAAATCAAACGCTTATTGCAATTTTTTATGTTTTACCAAAAATATGTAGAATACATGTCAGCCTAAACTGAGGAAAAAAAATTAATTATAGCAAAATTTAAAAAGATAATGCGTTTTTTTTCAAAATTGTCGCTCTTTTTTCATTTATAGCGCAAACAAAAATCAAAAACGCAGGGGTGATCAAATCCCACCAAAATAAATCTCTATTTGTGGGGGAAAAAAAGGACGTCAATTTTGTTTGGGAGCCACGTCGCACGACCGCTCAATTGTAAGTTAAAGCGACGCAGTGCCGAATCGCAAAAAGGGGCTTGGTTTAGCTGCAAAATGGTCCGGGGCTTAAGTGGTTAAAGGATACGTTCACTTTTTTTTTGCATGAAAAAAAAAAAAAAAGTGTGAATTTATTTTGGAACCTGTAAAGCATTGCACCAGTGATCAACAGATCGCTGGTGCCATGCAGGTCTCCAGTAGATCTGCCTGTTTATCTGCTTGACCGTACATCCCATACATGACAGGAGGCATGAATGAACTACTACGACGCTCCACAGTGCCATGGTGGTTCATTCAAAGCTACAAGCTTTTCGTTTTCCATACACAAAGTACTATCAATCAGTGACGCAGCCTGGCGGGCTGAGCCATACTCAGCCACTTTTTTTTTTTCATTTTTGATAGCTAGCGGGGAGGAAGAACCACCCCTCTAGCAGTCATAGCTCTGATCTGGGAGATGCTGGGGCCAGTCCATTCATAACATGATACATCCTGAATATGAGTAACATGTAACGAAAGGTGAACTTATCCTTTAATGACCACTTTAACCCATTTTCTAAACCAGATAGCTTTGCCAGACACTAAAAAAGCCTGAGCTTTTACTTCTCTCCACTGCCGTTATGGCACTAATTAATTGGATATGAAAGAATTGCAGCTTGCTGATGTGCTCTCACCTCCAAACGTCATCTGTTAGTTTAACAGTATACTACAATGCAGTAAAATCTGAGGGGTGTAGAGTGCTGCCCCTTCCTCTCACTACCTGAATAATGAGGTTATAAAATTGAGATTACAGGAAGCAAAGACAAATTTTAATGAACAATGCTGAATTAAAAGGTGGTATTTTATCCATGCTTACACATTCATTTCAGGCCTGGCCTGTTCATGCTACCATTTTTCAAGCACACTAACCCACTGCAGAGAAGTCACGACACGCTCTGACCCTACAGCTAAAAAAAAAAAAAAAAAAAAACAAACAAACAACTTAGCTTTACCTTCCCCCAAATTACACCAAACTGGACCCTGTTTAAACATATTTCGGGAAAAAAAAAAAAAAAAAAAAAGACCCGTCAGTCCTGTGGTATATGGATTACTTTAGACAATTCTTCTCAGAGATTTTTTTTTTTAAAGGCCAGATTGGTTTGGCAATTAAAATATAAAAGTAGTATTTTACAATAGAAAAATAGCAGAATTAACAAAACACTGTGGTCATGTCAAACACACATACCTTTCATTAGACTTAGAGCGAGAACGGGAACGACTGTGAGATCTTCTTTCCCTAGATCGATGCCTCTTCCTGTCTTTTGATGGAGAAGTCTTCCTTTCACGCTCTCTGTCAGCAGAGCGAGAACGGGACCGTTTGCGGTGCTTGGATGGTGATCCATCTCGGTCTCGCTTATCAGGCAGCTCCCCGGCCATCTTTACAGAATGGCCAACTGTCAAAAAGAAACAACCAACTTTTAATGAATAACCAAAAAGGATATACATGTGTACAGATAGAACAAAAAGTTAATTCACACATATTGTAGACTAGAAAATAACTGCTTTAACACATTAATATGTAAGGGCACTGTCACACTGGGGCGGTGGGGCTTCGGCTGTAAATGCCGCTATTTTTAGCAGTGCTTTTCAGCCACTAGCGGGGGGCTTTTAACCCGCACTAGCAGCTGAAAAAGGGTAAAAAGTGCCCACAAAGTGCTGCTGCTGAAGCGATTTACAGACGCTTCGGCAGCGCTGGCCATTTCAATGGCAGGGGCGTTTTAGGAGCAGTGTATTTGCCACTCCTGCAATGCCCCAAAGATGCTGCTTGCAGTACTTTTTTCCCATCCTGCAAGCGCACCACTCCAGTGTGAAATCGCTCAGGCTTTCACACTGGGGTGGTAGGGGAGGGGTTTTTCAGGCTCTTTATATGTGCTATTTTTAGCCCTTTAGCGCCTAAAAGCTCCTCAGTGTGAAAGTAGCCTAAAAAAGGTATATTGATCAAAGCAATTAGAAATTAAATTATGTAAAGGTCAGTCACATGTGTCTCCAACAACCTGTAGAATTGTAGGGAGGCCTGAGATGACTACACCACTGAGATGACTACACAGCCCAAATGAAAGCTATACTCAACTTTAATGACCTTTAAAATAAAGCTATGATAAACATGCCCAATTCAAACACCATACTATAAAAAACACATAAGCAGAAGTTACCTCTAATAAAACAAGTAAACAAGCAATAGGGAGGCTAAGGCAGTGGTAGTTGGTGGAACATTTTAAAATGTATATTCATCCATCTATATCTTCGGATATGCTAATCAATTTGATGTGCTTTTATTACTGAAGGTAACTTCTGCTATCATTTCCTTCATTGCATGACCCCTTTAACCACTTCAGGCCTGGAAGGATTTACACCCTTAATGACCAGGCCATTTATTGCGATACGGCACCATCACGTCGCTTTAACTGGTGATTGCGCAGTCATGCAATGTGGTAGCCAAACTAAATTTGCATCTTTTTTTCGAATAGAGCTTTCTTTTGGTGTTATTTGATCACCCCTGTGTTTTTTTTCCCATTTTTTGCGCTATAAAACAAACAAAAAAAAAAGGACAATTTTGAAAAAATAAATAAATTTTTTACTTTTTGCTATAATAAATATCCCCAGAAATGGTTTTATAAAACAAATTGCTTCATCAGTTTAGGCATGTATATATTCTTCTACATATTTTTCATAAAATCGCAATAAGCATATATTTATTGGTTTGTGCAAAAGTTATAGCGTCTGGCATTATTTTATTTTTTTTTACTAGTAATGCCGATGATCAGCAATTTTTAGCGGTATTGCGATGGACAGATCCAACACTTTTGACACATTTTTGGGACCATTGACATTTATACAGTGATCAGTGCTATAAAAAAGCACCGACTGCTGTGTAAATGTCACTGGTAGGGAAAGGGTTAACACTAGGGGGCGATCAAGGGGTTAAATGTGTGTTCCCTCAGTGTGTTCTAACTGTATGGGGATTGGACCGAGTAGAAGAGGAAATATCGCTGTTCCTACTTACTAGGAACAAACGACATGTCTCCTCTCCTCTGACAGCACAGGGATTTGTGTGTTTACAGACAAATCCCCGTGCTGGCGCTCATGCACGCACATCGGGTCCCCCACCATGCAGCAGAAACACACACACCCTCTGGTGGCACTTAAAGGAAACCCGTTATGGGGTTTTGCGCAGGGGAGCCAGTCTGCCCCTGTAAATAGACGAGAGCCAGTCAGGAACCGGTTAAGGTACTACAATTCCCATCATGCCTAGTCATGTCTGAATGCCAGTTTTACAATGCCTCATGGGAGGTGTAGTTCTACAACAACTGGAGGGCCGCAGTTTGGAGATCCCTGCATTAGCCGACCGCCAGCTGTTACAAAACTACAAGTCCCATCATGCCTCTGCCTCTGGGTGTCATGCTTGTGGCTGTCAGAGTCTTGCTATGCCTCATGGGATTTGAAGATCTGCAACAGCTGGGGGTCCGCTAATTGCATATCCCTGGCCTATAGTAAGACTTATCTATAGGTACTGTAAATATCTCCTAAACGTACACCATTTAGGAGATATTAACTGTACATGCAGCCAGTGACCTCACCAGTACATGCACTCTAAAAGGAATGGCCACCCAGCGCGTTCCTTCAGAGTCCTGTGCCATAAACGGCGGCTCCAGACGCTCACACAGCTGGAGTCTGTGAACCCTGAAGGAAGACCGGGTGAAGATGGAAGCCCTGTCAGCGGGCCGCTGGAAAGCTTTGTTCTGAGGTAAGTTTCACATAATGTGCTAGTATGCAATGCATGCTAGAACATTATGGCTTTACCTTGTGTGCTGCAAAAAAATAATAAAAAATAGTATGCATTATTGGAAAAAACCTTCTGCAAGCAGTTGACAGCCTGTGAGGTGAGGGAAGCCAGGAAGCAACAATCCACACGGGGACATCTATACTTATTATCGGTGCGGCCCCAACAGTGCCCACAAGTGCTACCTCATGAGCGCACATCAGTGACGGAGAAAAATAACTTATTTATAAAATTATATACCAGAAACTAAGAAAAAAATTATTTTGTTTGTTTAGTAAAAAAAAATAAACTAAAAGCAATGCAGTCAGTTGTACAGCACAGCGACCTGACTGCACATGAGACAGGCGTACAGTGGATGGGGTCCAGCTCTTACTTCCAGTAAGGATGAGCTCTGGCGTGTTCGCATACTCCACGAGCAGAGCCCGCCAGGAAGTCAGCACACCACTGCGCTAATCGCAGGCAGTGAGACATTGCCCGATCTCTGCAGCCGCACATCTGGGCAATGTCTCACTGCCTGCGATTAGTGCAGCGATGTGCCGACTTCCTGGCGGACTCTGCGCGTGGAGTATGCGAACACGCTGGAGCTCATCCTTAAAGTGAAGCTCCACCCGATTTTAAGAAAATATATCAAGCTGATAAGAATCTGATAAAAACTGGACCCCCCCCCCACCCACCCTCCCCTTCTACTGTACCTTCTTTTTTCTTTTCATGTTGTCTAGCTCCTGTATCTTGTGATTGCGGATATGGGAGCTTGTGTCATTGTTCCCAGGAGTCAGTGTGGTGGCTCCGTTGCCATCACAATGGGGCGGGACTTCCGACGACGACGCACGTTGCAATGGCAACCTGAGCAGTTGACGGTGCTCCTAATTAAAGTTACTGCGCATGCACGAGATTGTGGATACAACACGCAGCGCATGCTGGTCAATCAGCGGCACTGTATGCCGGAAGAGGATGCCTGTGGGCTTCACAGGCAAGACGAGAACCAGCTCTAACAACATTTAAAAGTTTATTTTTACAAGAGAAAAACGGACATCTTTAAAACTGAAAACCTGGAACAAGTGAGTTATACATTTAAGGCCGGGTTCACACCGCTGCGATGCGGGAACGCCGCGAATCCGCTGCGTTTTCCCGCATCGCATTACTCCCGCCGGCAGTTCACACTGCCCTATGCGGACGGCTGGGAGTGTCAATGATATGTTAATGACACCCCCAGATCCGTCCGCATATCGCAGTGCGATCTGCCGACTCGCACAGGAATCGGATCGCATGGTGTGAACCCCCATGCGATCCGATTCTGTTGCGGACCAAAAAAAGGGTCCCGTGCGAGTTTGCTGCGGGAGCGATGCAAATTCAGCCATACTATCTGTATGGCTGAACTCGCATCGCTACGGAGATCGGATGTGATTTGCGGTGCGAATCACATCCGGATCTCCCCCCGCAGCAGTGTGAACCCAGCCTAAAGAACAATCTTTTTGATTGTACCAAAAAAATAAATAAACGTTTTGGGCACTGGAACCCTGCTTTAATCTCCAGTCCTCCCCGAGGACACCAATGTGCTCCCAGTCTGTACATCCTCCTCCAGCACCATATACATTGGACACAATACAGGACAGGAACTAGTAGGAGAGAACTGAGGCATAAGGCGCCCAGTGCCTCAGAGATGTACCTAGTCCCTATACAACTCATAAGGTGCTTCCACTGTGTGAAGGGAGAGGTGCTCTTGGAAAGCCTGGCTCTGAGAGCAGTGCCTGGTTTGTACAATGTCAGATGGTCTCTGAGGAAATACATTCAGTAATAGCTATACACCCATGGCCTCCCCCATCTGCATCACTTCTCACCTCAACTCCGCCACTCTCCTCTACTGGAACGTCGCTTTTTCGTTCTCACCAGGCCGCCATCTTACTTACACGGTGCATGCCGGGAAACCAGGACGCATACTACGTAATACGCAATATTTACCGAAAACAAACTACAAATCCCGGCATGCAGTTTGCTGGGAGAACGACACACTAGGGGATTGTGTTACAGGTACAGCGCCTCCAGTGGCAGAGAGTAGAACTCACAGCTGCCGCTGCTTATTGTCGATCTATGATAGAAAAAGCTGAACGTACACCTTGCTTGCAGAATGAGACAAAATCACCCCCCTGCATTTCCACCAAGTCTTTTTTTTTTTTTTAATATCATCTTCTTGCTAGCAAGACTATAACAAAAAGTAAATCAAGAAAAACAACACATCTGGCTCCAGGCAGGAGGAGCGCAATTCAGTGATTACATCCTGATTGGTGGAATAAAGAAATGTGACGTATGGCCATGCAGTTATTTCTGCTTTTATAATCGATTGAACTTCATAAAGGTGCTACTAAACAATGTTTAAAGAGGAAGTAAACCCCTTCAAACCACTTTGACCTACAGGTAAGCCTAGATTAAGGCTTACCTGTAGGTCCAAGCAATATCTCCTAAACCTATATGGTTTAGGAGATATTTGCCCGAAAATGGGCACCGCTGCGGCAAATCCAAGAATGGATTTGCCTAATTTGTCGACTCCCGTGCGCATGCGCGGGAGTGACGTCATCGCAGGTTCGCCGAATGGCAGAGGCGGAGCTGCGAGACGCGACTCCCGTGCGCATGCGCGGGAGTGACGTCATCGCGGCTTCGCCGCTGTCATTGGTCGGAGCTGCGAGATGCCACCAGCAAGATGGATGCGGCGGACTACAGGGATCAGCGGCGACTTCGCTGGCTCCTGTGTCAGGTAAGTGACACATAATGAGCTACTATGCGATGCATAGTAGTCCATTATGCTTTACCTTTGCAGGGAAAAAAAGAGGAAGTAAACCCATCAGGGTTTACTTCCTCTTTAAAGGGGTTGTAAAGGTTCGTTTTTTTATTTTCTAAATAGGTTCCTTTAAGCTAGTGCATTGTTGGTTCATTTACCTTTTCCTTCGATTTCCCTTCTAAATGTTTTTTTTTCTTTGTTTTCTTTGTCTGAATTTCTCACTTCCTGTTCCTCCTCAGTAAGCTGTTCAGTAAGCTGTTCTGGCTGACTAAACACCGCTCAGATGATTGTGTGAAGTTTACTGAGGAGAAACAGGAAGTGAGAAATTCAGACAAAGAAAAAAAACATTTAGAAGGGAAATCGAAGGAAAAGGTAAGTGAACCAACAATGGACTAGCTTAAAGGAACCTATTTAGAAAATAAAAAACAAAGCTTTACAACTCCTTTAAACAAATATTATATTCAGATATATACAGTGGTTAAGTTGACTGATGAGCTATGTATGGTCATGTGGCGGATTAGCTACAGTCACGTGAACAGCTTGTACTAGTGGACCGTTAGACGTAACGTCACAGGAGGCGGAGTCGTAGGGCCGCAGGACTATAAATAGAGGCAACAGAGGGCTGCATGAACAGTCTTCTTCCGGCTCTCGGCTGAGGAACATCTCCTCATTCTAGCGCCAGGCTGAACGGTAGCTATCGCTGATCACATAGGAAGGGCACTCTGCAAAACGCATACAAAGGAAGGGTAGAGGCATGTAGGGGCACACATACGCACTTTATTTATACACACGCACTCTATTTATTTGTATATCTATATATTAGCGGTGCATCGGGTCGGCACCGATCCGCGGTCTCGGCCATAGGAAAGGCCGCGGCTTCAGCCTAGTTCCAAAGCGGCGGCCATCTTGGTGCACCCGTCGGCGTTTACAAACTGTAAACAAACCGGCGTCATGATGACGCTGGTTCCTCTCTCCCCTCTGTACTGAGCTGTACAGTGGAGGGGAGAAATCGGATGGCAGCCATCCGAGCAATACTCTGCAATAATTACCCTTTTTTTTTTTTTTTTTTTTTTTTTTTTTTTAGTGTGTAACCAATTGCTTTTATTATTTTTACAGACATAATACAGTTCACATACACAAATCAGAACTCGCCATGAAACCAGACATTAGTAAATCCTGATGCATAGTACAGCAATGTAGTCATTGTCAGGATGGGGAACTTCTGAGTATCAAAAAGTGCACATGGAGGGGACAGGTGATGTTCTTCAGGGAGAACCCCTTTTTTAAAGAGGAAGTAAACCCTGATGCGTTTACTTCCTCTTTCATTCCCTGCAAAGGCAAAGCATAATGGACAACTATGCATCGCATAGTAGTCCATTATGTGTCACTTACCTGACACAGGAGCCAGCGAAGTCGCCGCTGTCCCCTGTAGTCCGCCGCATCCATCTTCTTGTTGGGGTCTCGCAGCTCCGCCGCTGTCATTCGGCGAAGCCGCGATGACGTCACTCCCGCGCATGCGCACAGGAGCCGACATGCGCGGCAGCTCCGTCGTTGAGAATGCTGCGCTCAGTGCGCCTGGGCGCCGCTGTCTACGGCGCATGCGCCGTAGACAGCGGTGCATGTTTTCAGGCAAATATCTCCTAAACCATATAGGTTTAGGAGATATTTCTTGGACCTACAGGTAAGCCTTAATCTAGGCTTACCTGTAGGTCAAAGTGGTTTGTAAGGGTTTACAACCACTTTAAGTCTACACCTCCATCCTGCTTTCCAGGTGACCACATACCAGTAGCTACCTTACCTCTGGTACCTTTTTGCTACAAGCTTTATGTACATTTGTTGACATTTGTTGATACTTAGAATCACACCACTCTGAATCTGATCATTACACTGCTGTACTGAATTTCAGGATCTGGAAGCAAGATCCCAGAATTGTCCTGAAACCTTTGGAGAATTTTCTTGTTAACGTTGACAAATTGAGTATGTAAAGTGTCTTGTTTTTTTGCAATAGAAACTCTTCTTCGAATATTTATTAAACGTAATAAAAATCCAAAAAAAGTCAGAAACCCAAAAAAATATTTTACTTAAAGGCAGTTTGACAATCCAAACATCCACAGACAAACTTTCCAAACTTTACAGTCATAACTAGAGCCAGATTTATACTTCCTGCCCACTTATACCAGCTGTCTTGTGCCACCCTCATCCAACTCCGTCAAGAAGCTAGTTTTAGCATATCACTAACAGGATCAAACATCATAGCTAAGCACAGCCAGAAATCTGACCATGGCCATTTTCAGGATTGGGCTTAACAAATGTTCTGTATACTGATGCTACAGTTGAGCTCAAAGGTCTGCACTCCCTGGCAGAAACTGTGAAACCCCGGCACCAACACTGAAAACACGACCGATCACGGCAAAAAAAATGTATTTTACTCAAGGATAGCGATCACATGCAGCCATTCACCATCACATAGTTCCTTAGATCCCCTTTAAATCACAATGACAACAGAAATCACCCAAATGGCCCAGACAAAAATTTTACATGCTACAATGCTTGGCCTTGGCACAGACACAGAAGGCGGCACACACAGGTCAAAATCGCAACCGAAGGTCCATTTCCCACATCTTACAATACAATACAATACAATACAATACAATACAATACATCTTACAATACTCTGCAATACATACCCTGACAATACTCTGCAATACTTACCCTGACAATAATACTCTGCAATACTTACCCTGACAATGCTCTGCATTACATACCCTGACAATACTCTGCAATACTTACCCTGACAATACTCTGAAATACATACCCTGACAATACTCTGCAATACTTACCCTGACAATACTCTGCAATACCTGACAATAATACTCTGCAATACTTACCCTGACAATACTCTGAAATACATACCCTGACAATACTCTGCAATACTTACCCTGACAATACTCTGCAATACCTGACAATAATACTCTGCAATACTTACCCTGACAATGCTCTGCAATACTTACCTTTACAATACTCTGCAATACATACCCTGACAATACTCTGCAATACTTACCCTGACAATACTCTGCAATACTTACCCTGACAATAATACTCTGCAATACTTACCCTTACAATACTCTGCAATACATACCCTGACAATACTCTGCAATACTTACCCTGACAATACTCTGCAATACTTACCCTGACAATAATACTCTGCAATACTTACCCTTACAATACTCTGAGATACATACCCTGACAATACTCTGCAATACTTACCCTGACAATACTCTACAATACTTACCCTGACAATAATACTCTGCAATATTTACCCTTACAATACTCTGCAATACATACCCTGACAATACTCTGCAATACTTAATCTGCCAATTCTCTGCAATACCCAGCAATAATCTGAAATACCCTACCAATACTTATCCTGCCAATACCCAGCCATACCCATCCATGCTCAGCCAATATTACATTGCGGGAGATGACGTGGGCGGAGGCCGCCCAGACTCATACTCTGGGCGCCGAGCCATTACCTGTGCGGAGGCGGCCCGGACTCACTCTGGGAGCCGAATCTTTGCCTGTGCGGAGGCCGCCCGGACTCTTACAATACAATACAATACAATACAATACAATACATCTTACAATACTCTGCAATACATACCCTGACAATACTCTGCAATACTTACCCTGACAATACTCTGCAATACTTACCCTGACAATAATACTCTGCAATACTTACCCTGACAATGCTCTGCAATACTTACCCTTACAATACTCTGCAATACATACCCTGACAATACTCTGCAATACTTACCCTGACAATACTCTGAAATACATACCCTGACAATACTCTGCAATACTTACCCTGACAATACTCTGCAATACCTGACAATAATACTCTGCAATAATTACCCTGACAATGCTCTGCAATACTTACCTTTACAATACTCTGCAATACATACCCTGACAATACTCTGCAATACTTACCCTGACAATAATACTCTGCAATACTTACCCTTACAATACTCTGCAATACATACCCTGACAATACTCTGCAATACTTACCCTGACAATACTCTGCAATACTTACCCTGACAATAATACTCTGCAATATTTACCCTTACAATACTCTGCAATACATACCCTGACAATACTCTGCAATACTTAATCTGCCAATTCTCTGCAATACCCAGCAATAATCTGAAATACCCTACCAATACTTATCCTGCCAATACCCAGCCATACCCATCCATGCTCAGCCAATATTACATTGCGGGAGATGACGTGGGCGGAGGCCGCCCAGACTCAGACTCTGGGCGCCGAGCCTTTGCCTGGGCGGAGGCTGCCCAGACTCATACTCTGGGCGCCGAGCCATTACCTGTGTGGAGGTGGCCCGGACTCACTCTGGGAGCCGAATCTTTGCCTGTGCGGAGGCCGCCCGGACTCACTCTGGGCGCCGAGACTTTGCCTTTGCGGAGGCCGCCCGGACTCACACTCTAAGCGCCGAGTCTTTGCCTGGGCGTAGGTCGCCCGGACTCACACTCTGGGCGCCGAGCCTTTGCCTGGGCGGAGGCCACCTGGACTCACACTCTGGACGCTAAGCCTTTGCCTGGGCGTAGGCCGCCCGGACTCACACTCTGGGCGCAGAGCCTTTGCCTGGACGGGGGCCACATGGACTCACACTCTGGGCGCCAAACCTTTGCCTGTGTGGAGGCCGCCCGGACTCGCACTCTGGGTACCCAGCCATTGATTGGGCGGAGGCCGCCCGGACTCGCACTCTGGGGCGAAGAGCCTCTGCCTGGACGGAGGCCGCCCGGACTCGCACTCTGGGCGCCGAGCCTTTGCCTGGGCGGAGGCCGCCCGCACTCGCACTCTGGGTGCTGAGCCCTTGCCTGGGCGGAGGCCGCCCGGACTCGCACTCTGGGCACCCAGCCATTGATTGGGCGGAGGCCGCCCGGACTCGCACTCTGGGCGCTGAGCCATTGATTGGGCGGAGGCCGCCCAGACTCGCACTCTGGGCGCCGAGCCATTGATTGGGCGGAGGCCTCCGGGACTCGCACTCTGGGGCCCGAGCCATTGATTGGGCGGAGGCCGCCCGGAACTCGCACTATGTGCCCCGAGCCATTGATTGGGCGGAGGCCGCCCGGACTCGCACTCTGGGCGCCGAGCCATTGATTGGGCGGAGGCCGCCCGGACTCGCACTCTGGGCGCCGAGCCATTGATTGGGCGGAGGCCGTCCGAACTCGCACTATGGGCGCCGAGCCATTGATTGGGCGGAGGCCTCTGGGACTCGCACTCTGGGGCCCGAGCCATTGATTGGGCGGAGGCCGCCCGGACTCGCACTATGGGCCCCGAGCCATTGATTGGGCGGAGGCCGCCCGGACTCGTACTCTGGGCGCCGAGCCATTGATTGGGCGGAGGCCGCCCAGACTCGCACTCTGGGTGCCAAGCCATGGGTAGGGCGGAGGCCGCCCGGACTCGCACTCTGGGCGCTGAGCCATTGATTGGGCGGAGGATGCCCGGATTCGCACGCGCCGAGCCATTAATTGGGCGGAGGCCGCCCGGACTCGCACTCTGGGCGCCGAGCCATTGCTTGGGCGGACGCCGCACGGACTCACAATGTGGGCGCCGAGCCCCTGCCTGAGCGGACGCCGCACTGGCTCACACTGTGGGTGCCGAGCCTCTGCCTGGGCGGACGCCGCATGGACTCACACTCTGGGCGCCGTGCCTCTGCTTGGGCGGACGCCGCACGGACTCACACTCTGAGCGCCGAGCCTCTCCCTGGCGGACACCTCACGGATTCACATTCTGGGCGCCGAACCTCTGCCTGGGCGGACGCCGCATGGACTCACACTCTGGGTGCCGAGCCTCTGCCTGGGCGGACGCCGCACGGACTCGGAGACGCTGAGCCCTTGCCTGGGCGGAGGCCGCCCGGACTCGGAGACGCTGACCGCTTGCCTGGGCGGAGGCCGCCCGGACTCGGAGGCGCTGAGCCCTTGCCTGGGCGGAGGCCGCCCGGACTCGGAGGCGCCGAGCCCTTGCCTGGGCGGAGGCCGCCTGGACTCGGAGGCGCCGAGCCCTTGCCTGGGCGGAGGCCACACGGACTCGCACTCTGGGCGCCGAGCCCTTGCCTGGGCGGAGGCCGCCCGGACTCGCACTCTGGGCGCCGAGCCCTTGCCTGGGCGGAGGCCGCCCAGACTCGCACTCTGGGCGCCGAGCCCTTGCCTGGGTGGAGGCCGCCCGGACTCGCACTCTGGGCGGGGAGCCATTGATTGGGTGGAGGCCACCCGGACTCGCACTCTGGGCGCGAGCCATTGATTGGAGCGGAGGCCTCTGGGACTCGCACTCTGGGCCCCAAGCCATTGATTGGGCGGAGGCCGCCCGGAGTCTTTGCCTGGGCAGAGGCCGCCCGGATCCGATCTCTTGGTAAGACCTGGGTGACTGTTAAAATACACTTACACTTACATCTCCAGTAGTAGAGGTGTTCTGGGTGAGGGCAGATTTCTCTAGTCGTCTGTCCAGGACAGCACTAGAGAGATAGGCTCCACCTCCAGAGGCAGGAAACACAATCCAGATCTTTAAAGGGCGGTCTCCATCCCCTCCCCTTCAGTCTTTGTGTTTCCTCCACCGGAGGAGGAGGCTGGATCAGGAGCTCTCCTTCCTCTGACGGTGGGATTGCCCATAAGAGATGGGGAAGGAGTTCTGTGTACCTGTTTAGGTAGCAGACATCTGAGGTCCTCCAGTTGGGTTGACAGCAGCTACGAACTGGCTTTCTCCTTCTGGAAGCCCGGGGAGGGCTGGCGTTCCCTCGCCTGATGATAGGTCGGGATTTGGGCGCGAAGTCAGGCAGGGGGCGGGCACAGGCATCGAGTTCCGGCCTGTGGAATGCAGGAGGAGGACAGAGGACTTCCGGCAATCCACTTCGGTTCTGTTTTTTTTTTTGCCACATCAGTAATTTTTTGCCAGAGACTAAATTCAGCTTGCCGCTCATTAATGTCTCCTTCATAATTTCACATCATCGTGGCTTATTTAATTACATACATTTTCGCAAAAAATTCCTTGTGATCACATAAAAATGTCATATTATTTAGTAAAATACAAACAAGTAAAGTAAATGAACTATCTCATAGTGTATGCCATAGCTATACCTATTCTCCTGGCATCCCCTAGCTAAATTTAAATTTTTCTCCCCCACCTCCCCCCCCTCCATCCCCGCAAGATCCCCACATACACATGATTACAATATGATCTCCTCACTCCTCTCTCCAGTTCTGTGCCAGTAGCGTTCGCGAGTTAACTAACAGGTTCCTGGAGAGGCCAGCAGGGAGGAAAGAACAAAAGTATAAAAATAATAAAGAAAGAAAGAAAAGAAAAAAAAAAGGAACACCGGACGTTCATAGGGAAAATCTATATTCCGTGTAAAAGCTGCAGCCTGTCCACCTATAGTAGAATACCCAACTAGACCCCCATAAGCTCCTAAACTTCTTGTTATTGCCCTGTCTAGTGAAGAAGACCCTTTCATTGGCAATTGTCGTTTTTTATGTTTGCCGTCCAAGTTTCAACTGATGGGCCTAGATATGAATGCCATTGTTGAGCAATTAATTTCCTTGCTTGGAAGAGACATCTAATCACTGGTGTTTTAGTAACGTTGGGAATTGTAAAATCCTCAGGAATAGTCAAAAGACAGGTCCTGACTGTTGCTTTCAGTGTTAAATTAAAGACTCTGTTAATCTGGTCTATAACCTGCGTCCAATACCTAAATAACTTTGGGCACCTCCAGAACATAGGGATAAAATCACCAGTCATGCCACATCTAGGGCAGTGGTCGTTGTTTCTCCATCCTAGTTTGAACATTTTCTTAGGGGTATGATACACCCGATAGAAAAAAAAAAGGTGGGAAGCTTTCTGGGAAAGGGAGATCGAGACTCTGGTGCCATAGTCAATTATCCGATCCCAATCGGAATTAGACAGAGGGCCTACATCGTTCTCCCATTTTTTCCTACTTTTAAGCAAGGCTTCATGATCAAACATTTTATCCCCTAATTTAGCATACATATAAGAAATCAGTCCCTTGAGCGTGTCCTGGGTAGGGATGAGCTTCGTGTTCGAGTCGAACGTACGTTCGACTCGAACGTTTGTTCTGCGAATTCCGAACGTTTGGGGCGTTCGCGTCAAAATTCGAGTGACGCGCGCGCGGACCACAATGCACTGAGGTGGCGCAGTGCATTGCTGCCCCATGATTGGCCAAGCATGCACTGTGACCCCGCATGCTTGGCCAATCGCAGCGCCGGCAGCGAGGAGAGCCATGATTGGCCACAGGCATCCTGCCTGTGGCCAATCATAGCTCAGGCTGTGTAGTGCACGCCCCACACTATATAAGGCCGCCTTTGAGGCGGCCTCCTGTAGTGTGTTACTTAGCATCTGAAGCAGTGGGTGTTCTGTGTACCTTCAACACAGTACACACCAATCGTTTTTGGCTGATTTCCTATCTTGCTGCTGTGTAGTGGTTGTTGTCTGTGCCCTGACTGCAGTATACACCACTATATTCACCTCACCTATATAGCTAGTGATCTAGCTTTAACCACTTAACAACTGCCCATTGCCGATTAACGGCTTCAGGGGGGTTGTTTAACTCTGAGAGGCCGTTAATTAACGGCCTCCCAGAATTCTGCTCTCGCGTGCCCCGAGGTGTGCGCACTCGAGAGCATCCGTGACCGCCGGGTCGCATCACGGATCACGGTAAACGGCCGCTCATAGCGGCCGTTTACCACGTGATTGCTCCGTCAAATGACGGAGTGATCACTTGGAAACAAACCGGCGTCATGTTATGACGCCTGTTCCTCCCTCCCCTCTCTGTACCGATCGGTACAGCGGAGGGGAAAGAGATCGGTGTCAGCAGCGATGTGGGCTGCATCTGCAGTGCCCACATCGCTGCTCACCGAATTTAACCCCTCAATTCCCTGCCAATACTCTGCAATACCAGTGCATACTCTGCAGTATCCTGCCATTACTCTGCAGTACCCCGCCATTACTCTGCAGTGCAGTACCCGCCATTACTCTGCAGTACCCCCAATACTCTGCAGTACCCTGCCATTACTCTGTAGTACCCCCCAATACTCTGCAGTACCCTGCTATTACTCTGTAGTACCCCGCCAATACCCCGCCAATACTCTGTAATACCCTGCCATAAATTGCCATACCCAGCCATACTCAGAGATACCCAGCCATACTCGGTGATACCCTGAAATACCCAGCCATAGACGCCCCCCACCCCTCACCGCCCTCCGGTGCTTCTACCAACTCGCCAGTACGATCAAAGCCAGAATCTTTTTTTTATTTTTTATTTCAGGCTTCCCAGCCTAGAGGTGAGATGTGGGATCATATTGACCCCCCAGATTTCACTGTAAAGAGGACCTGTCACCCCATATTCCTATTACAAGGGATGTTTTCATTTCTTGTAATAGGAATAAAAGTGATCAAAAATATATTTTTGGGGAAAAAAATGTCAAACTAAAATAAATAAAGTAAAATGAACAATAAAAAAATAAAATAAAAATTAAAGCGCCCATGTCCCCATGTGCTCGCATGTGCCACACATGTGAGGTATCGCCGAGAATGTTAGAGCGAGAGCAATAATTCTAGTCCTAGACCTCCTCTGCAACTCAAAACATGTAACCAGTAAAAAAAAAATTAAAGCGTCGCCTATGGGGATTTTTTAAGTAGCGACGTTTGGCGCCATTCCACGGGCATGTGCAATTTTGAAGAGTGACATGTTTGATATCTATTTACTCAGCATAACTTCATCTTTCACTTTATGCAAACATTGGGCTAACAAGTGGTTAATAATAGAGCTTGCAGTCAGTAGTGTTAGGAGATAGTGCGTGCTGTCTGCGTGCTCTGTACCCAGTACATACCGCTATAATATAGGGCAGGCCCCTACTTTCAAACATCCAACTTACAAACATCTCCTACTTGCAAACGCAAGGAGACAGCAGCAAGGGAGATGAAAAAAGATGGACGACAAAACAAATTATACAGGGGTGATAACCCTTCCCTATGTTTTCCAAAAAGCTTAAAGATAGTTTTTTTGACTGGAGCTACACTTTAAAAATGTACCGGTTGAAAATGACAAACAGATTCAACTTAACACAACAAACCTACACAGTCCCTGTCTTGTTTGCACCGCCTGTATACTGCTGTTCTGAGTATATAGGGCCTGGGGGCCACGCATTTCCTTTTTTTAATATGGGTACGGGGTTCCCCTTAATATGCGTACAAGACCCAAATAGGCTGGTAATGGGCAGGGAGGGCTACCCATGCCATGTTTCTCAATGATTTTCAACCATATTGCAGGAACCAGATATAACATTAAAACCGCAAGCAGTTTTAAATGGTGTTATTTCCGTTTAATGTCATTTTGTGCAGGGACTGTTCTAAACACGGGAAACACGTGGCACTTCACAGGCATACTACAGACACCCCCCAGGCACCATATTTAAAGGAATATTTCACTTTTTTTTTTCACTTTAATCGTCATTAAAATCAGTGCTCCTGCCAAACGGCAGTTTTTAAAACTTTTTTTTGCAGTGACCCATGTCCCCTGAGGCAGGAGGCAGGTCCCCAAACCCTTTTTAGGACACTATCTTGCATATTAGCCGTTAAAATTAGCACTTTCCAATTCGAACGTTCGAGTCCCATAGACTTCAATGGGGTTCTAACGTTCGTACCGAACGCGGGGGTCGTTCGCAAGTTCTGGTGCGAACCGAACCGGGGGGTGTTCGGCTCATCCCTAGTCCTGGGACATGATCTGTGACAACACAGGCATCTGAATCCATTGAACCTTTTGAGGTCCAAATTGTGACTGGACTGCATGCCTAACCTGGAGATATTTATAAAAGGCACGGTTCGACAATGAGAACTCCAATTTTAAGCTATTGAATGATTTAATTTCTGAACTCTGGAATATTTGAATTAGCTGGTTTATACCTTGGTTCACCCATTCCCTGCATCTTTCGACTTTAGCTATTTCGGCCAGGTTTCTATTATTCCATAAAGGGGCCAATACGGATACCCCCTGGTATCCTAGTATAGCCTTAACAGTTTTCCAGAGTTTAACAGTCTGGTTGATTGTCAGGCAATTTATACCGAACGAGTTTGCCTCAAGGGCCTCAATAACTGTATTGTGGGGGCATCCTAGCATTAATAGGCTATGGCGTGGCGAGCCCTCGCTTGGTATTCCTGCTCCTGCTAGATGCTGCATCTGTGCCGCCAAATAGTAAAGCCTAGGATGTGGAACCGCCATCCCCCCATCCTCCAACGGTAGCTGCAACGTCCGTAGACTAATCCTAGACGGCCCCTTTTTCCATATAAAATCTCTAAACAGAGATTCTATTTTCTTAAACCACCGCGAGCCAATCCATACCGGCGAGTTATGGAGAAAATATAAAATTTGGGGGAGCCAAACCATCTTAACCAAGTTACAGCGTCCCGCCATCGATATGGGGAGGCGGCTCCAAATATCTGACTTGTCTTTAAGTTTCAACAAAAGAGGGGCTAAGTTATCTTCCAGATACCCATTTACACCCCTTGCCATCCAAACCCCCAAGTACTTACATTTCTCTACCACCTTCAAGTTAAAGGTATCTTGTATTGCATTGATGGCCCCCATATCTATCGGGAGTAGTGCCGATTTATCCCAATTGATAGTCAATCCAGATACTTGGCCAAATTCCCTAATCATTTTCATAGCCGCTTTCAGCGAAGCTTGAGCCTCTCCCAAAAAAAGCAAAATATCGTCGGCAAATAATGCGATCTTTTCCTCCATCTAACCTCTCCTAAATCCCTGAATGTCTGGATTAGCCCTAATAGCTATGGCCAAGGAAAGGGGACAGCCCTGCCTTGTTCCTCGTTCCAGTTGAAACGCATCAGAATACTCGTTATAAATTTTTATTTTTGCGCTTGGATTAGTATAGAGCATTTTTACCCATTTAATAAAAGTTGGACCAAACCCAAATCTAGTAAGTACTTCAAACAAATATTCCCACTCAAGACAATCAAAAGCCTTGGCTGCGTCCAAGGCTAGTATTGCCCTGGGGCCTCCATCGTCTACCGGAATCTGGACATTCAACTGGGCTCTACGTATATTAATGCTGGTAGACCTGTTCGGGATAAATCCCGACTGGTCAGGATGGATGAGCGTGTGAATAAACTTTTTTAAACGTGTTGCCAGTATTTTCGCTAGGATCTTTACGTCAGTGCAAAGCAGCAAAATCGGACGATACGAAGCAGGATCCATAGGGTCTTTCCCCTCCTTGGGGAGAACCACTATATTAGCTTGCAGCATTGAGGGAGGCAGCGTCCCCGCCTCCAAAGCCTGGGTCAATGCCTCCAGCAACTCCAGCAGCAGGACCTCGCCATATTTCTTATAAACCTTGATAGGAAACCCATCAGGTCCTGGTGATTTTAGATTGGGCATCTCCGCCACCGTTTTACGAAGTTCATCAATTGTTATTGGGGCCTCCATTGCCATAAAATCTTCTACTGATAATGTTGGTATACTTATATTTCCTAAAAATTTAACCGCCGTTCCCCCCTCTCCCCCACTCTGAGATTTATATAGAGAACGATAATAATGGTGAAATATATTTTTAATCATAATAGGATCAGAAGTGATCTCCCCCTGTGGGGTCCTGACCGCTAGTACCGTTGAAGGGGCAGTATTTGTTTTAACCAATAAAGACAATAAGCGACCCACTTTTTCACCCTCCCCAAAATTCACCTGTCTCTGAAGTATACATCTATTATCTATCTTTCTCCTGATAGTCATCGTATAGTCTTGCTGCTTTTCTATCCATACCTTCTGGGTAAATGGGGTTGGGCTAATAATATACTGCTGTTCTGCCCCTAGTACTGCCTTCCTGGCCTGCTCTTCCTGGTTCCTCATCTTAGCTTTATTTCCAGCAATTTGCTGGATAAAGAGTCCCCTTAGAAAAGCTTTTAGTGAGTCCCAAATTGCTCCCGCCGATGCAGTACCCGCATTAATATAAGTAAAGTATTTCAGTTCGATTATTAAACACTCTGGATTGTCCAGCATCTCTAACCATGAAGGATCAATTTTCCATTGCCCAGGGTATTGCTTATTCCCCACAATAAGCGTCAATGTTAAAGGGGAATGGTCTGAAATCCCCCTTGGGCCATATTGTACTGCCTCCACCAAGGCCAAAGCTTGGCTATTCACCAGGGCCATATCTAATCTAGATAAAGTAAGAAAAGACGTTGAAAAACAGGAATATTGCCACTCTAACGGGTACCGGGTACGCCACGAGTCGCATAATCCCACTTCCTGCAGAAAGCGAGACAATCTCGTCTCGTTCCCTGCCGTTGTTGAGACTACCGTTGGGAATCTATCTAAGGACTTATTCACTTTGGTTCTGGGTCGCGCAGAGAGCGTGGACGATCAGGACCTTGGCGGCTATTTTAAAAAGCCCCGGCCACATAACGTTCGTGCTGCATCACAAACGAAGGGAAAAGCCTCCAGGCGGTCAGGCAAGATTCCGATCGGATATGGATGCAGTAGAGTGGCAATGGAGCCGAAGCAGCTCAGGTAGGCAAACACAGAGGTGTCTTGTACCTACAGGGCTGGGAGAGAGGGGGGAGTGATGGACTAATCAATGCAAAGGCATTATGAAATGGTCCAGGTGTGCTTTTCCTCCCTCCCTCTCTCAAACAGGATCCGGACTAAAGTGTCTTGCGAATCCTGTTAGCGGTTGGTGGGGTGCACATAGGTGTTTGGTGAAGGCATCCCATTTTTGCTAAGGTTTCGCTGATTCAAAGCTCCAACTGCAGGGAGATCTGAGGGTAGCCATCTCTTCTCTAAAAAGGCTGGGGTGGTTAATAAATGAAGAAAAGTCGCACTTGACACCGACACAGGCCATACAGTATCTAGGTTTCCTGGTAGATTCGGTGTCACAGAAAGTCTTCCTCACAGCGGGAAAAGTAGAAAAGGTGAACCTTTTTTCACACCAATCGGGCAATATCCCTCTGCTCAGCTATGGCAGGGTTAGGCCTATTAGTGGCAACAATCCCTGCGGTTCCTTGGGCAAGGGCTCATTTCAGGTGCCTTCAGGCCAATATTCTGAGCAGCTGGGACGGAGCACAAGAATCCCTGGATGGGATTATCCATCTGTCCTCAAAGACCAGAAGGTCTCTATGGTGGTGGAGGAGAGAGGAGAACCTAGTACGGGGTCTATGGGGGTCTCCTGCAGTGTCTGTCCGCATCACTACGGATGCCAGTGCTTGGGGCTGGGGGGCCTATTTGGGGTTGAAAGTAGCCCAAGGGTGCTGGGGGAAGACACAGTCCCAGAGTTCAGCCAATTGGAGAGAGTTGCAGGCAATCTGGGAAGCCTTGAGGACATTTGCCAGGGATCTGAAGGACCACCATGTACAGGTCCTCTCGGACAGCATGATGGCGGTTTCCTACCTAAACAAACAGGGAGGAACGAGATGCCCGTCCTTGATCAAACTAACAAGTACGATCCTGCACTGGGCCGAGGAAAACCTAGAGTCTGTTTCAGCGGTCCATCTAAAGGGGGTGGACAACCACCTGGCGTATTTTCTGAGTTGACACCGGGTGTACGAATCAGAATGGTCCCTGAACAGGGAGAGTTTCCAACTGATAGTGCGGAAATCGGCTCTCCCGGAGGTCAACTTGTTCGACCAGGAAAGCGAACCCCCAGGTCCCAGTATACTTCTCCCTAGAGAGGGAGGCAGGGGCAAAAGGGATAGACGCTTTGGCACAAAACTGGGCGTTTCGCACTTGCTACGCCTTCTGCAGGAACGGACCACATTAATACTGGTGGTTCCGTATTGGCCGAAGAGACCGTGGTTCTCAATGCTGCCGGGTCTGACAGATGAGCCTCCCCTCATGCTGCCTGAGAGGGAGGATCTGCTGTCCCAGGGTCCAGTTCTGTTGCCAAAAATACAGACCCTGAAGTTATCGGCCTAGCGTCTGAAGAGAGCCTCTTGAAGTCTAAGGGGCTCTCAGATAGGGTGATTAGAACACTCCGTTCTAGTAGATAGAAGGTAACCCAAGCAATTAATGTTAAGTTTTGGAAGGTTTTTTGTTCATGGTTAGACACTAAAAAGGTGTCTCTAAGTATCCCGACAGTCTTGAAGTTTTTACAAGACGGCGCGGATAAGGGACTGGCAAATAGTACCTTAAAAGTACAAGTTGCGGCCCTGTTTGTTTTTTTGGAGCAACCTCTGGCGGCAGACCTGCTAGTTAGCAGGTTCTTTAAGGGGTTGACCAGGATTAAACCTGTTACTTTAAAATTTTTACCCAAATTGGACCCGTTAATTGTTTTACAGGGATGGGTAAAAAGGTCACAGGAAGAAGAGCTTTCCTTGAAATGGATCACACTCAAAACAATGTTCCTAGTGGCTATTTCCACAGCTAGACGCATTAGCGAGCTTCAGGCACTTTCGTGTGAAAGAGCGGTTTTTGCAAATTTTTGAAGACAGGCTGGTGTTGCGCATGGACCCTGGGTTTTTACCCAAAGTAGTGACAGTTCCACAGAACACAGGAAATTGTTTTACCTTCGTTCTGTGGGTCCCCCATTAATCCTAAGGAGGTAGAGTTTCACCCACTGGATGTGAGAGCCTTTATCTTACAGTATCTGGAGATGTCTAAAAGCATTAGAAAATCAAATGCATTATTTGTTTTACATGCGGGTAAAAAATTGGGCTCACAAGCTTCAAAGAATACAATTGCAAGGTGGATCAAACAAGCTATTGTAGAAGCTTACAAAGTGTTGAAAATGGAATGTCCTTTTTCCCCCATGGCTCACTCTACACGGGCACTATTCACCTCTTGGGCAGAGCGAGCTGGAGCAACACCAGAACAAATTTGTCGAGCAGCAACTTGGTCAAACTACTCGACGTTTATGAAGCATTACTGTCAGGAACAGTGTTGTTGCTGGGATCGTCTGCTGGTGTCACTGTTTCTTTTGCCATCAAAGGTTGCAGTTCTGGTGGTCACCAGCGGGTGTCTCCCAGCAAATGGACATTCTAGTAACCTAGCTGCACCTGAGTGGAATTGCTTGGAAGTATATAAGCCCGCCCTTCACTGAGGCTCAATGCTTCAGAATTCCTTCCTGCAAGCCTTGTCCCTGCCTGATCTGAGCCGTTGCCTGAGACCTGTTCCTGATTTGCTTCCTGTCTTGGACTCTGTTTCCTACCTGGTTCCTGAGACTTGTCCCCTGATTCCTGCCTTGGCTCCCATTGCTTCCGCTTCCTCCACCTGGCCTCCTGTTCCCCTTGTCTCTCATCCCTGCCTTGTTATATGTGTTCCCTTTCCATGTGTAAATATAGTTAGTTAGTTAGTTTAGGGTTTTTGGGGTTTGCTGTGTATTATTTGTGTTCTTGCTTGTTTATGGTTTGCTGTGTTTGGTTTGCACGTGTGTCTTTTTCCTTAATAAATATTTATATTTTCACTTACCTTTTGAGCCTGATTCCTTTAGTGCAGCCCATTGATCTGTTTACTCTGTGCTGGATGCCTGTGTTAGGCATCCCTCCCATGACAGAAGGCCTTGCAGTCTGATGCCTTGCAGTCTGATGCCCCGGCCTTGCAGTCTGATGCCTTGCAGTCTGATGCCCCGGCCTTGCAGTCTGATGCCTTGCAGTCTGATGCCCCGGCCTTGCAGTCTGATGCCTTGCAGTCTGATGTCCCGGCCTTGCAGTCTGATGCCTTGCAGTCTGATGTCCCGGTCTTCCAGTCTGATGCCTTGCAGTCTGATGTCCCGGCCTTCCAGTCTGATGCCTTGCAGTCTGATGTCCCGGCCTTCCAGTCTGATGCCTTGCAGTCTGATGTCCCGGCCTTGCAGTCTGATGCCTTGCAGTCTGATGTCCCGGCCTTGCAGTCTGATGCCTTGCAGTCTGATGTCCCGGCCTTGCAGTCTGATGCCTTGCAGTCTGATGTCCCGGCCTTGCAGTCTGATGCCTTGCAGTCTGATGTCCCGGTCTTCCAGTCTGATGCCTTGCAGTCTGATGTCCCGGCCTTCCAGTCTGATGCCTTGCAGTCTGATGTCCCGGCCTTCCAGTCTGATGCCTTGCAGTCTGATGTCCCGGCCTTCCAGTCTGATGCCTTGCAGTCTGATGTCCCGGCCTTCCAGTCTGATGCCATGCAGTCTGATGTCCCGGCCTTCCAGTCTGATGTCCCGGCCTTCCAGTCTGATGCCTTGCAGTCTGATGTCCCGGCCTTCCAGTCTGATGCCTTGCAGTCTGATGTCCCGGCCTTCCAGTCTGATGCCTTGCAGTCTGATGTCCCGGCCTTCCTGTCTGATGTCCCGGCCTTCCAGTCTGATGCCTTGCAGTCTGATGTCCCGGCCTTCCAGTCTGATGCCTTGCAGTCTGATGTCCCGGCCTTCCAGTCTGATGCCTTGCAGTCTGATGTCCCGGCCTTCCAGTCTGATGCCTTGCAGTCTGATGTCCCGGCCTTCCAGTCTGATGCCTTGCAGTCTGATGTCCCGGCCTTCCAGTCTGATGCCTTGCAGTCTGATGTCCCGGCCTTCCAGTCTGATGCCCCGGCCTTTCAGTCTGATGCCTTGCAGTCTGATGTCCCGGCCTTTCAGTCTGATGCCTTGCAGTCTGATGTCCCGGCCTTTCAGTCTGATGCCTTGCAGTCTGATGTCCCGGCCTTCCAGTCTGATGCCTTGCAGTCTGATGTCCCGGCCTTCCAGTCTGATGCCCCGGCCTTGCAGTCTGATGCCTTGCAGTCTGATGCCCCGGCCTTGCAGTCTGATGCCATGCAGTCTGATGCCCCGGCCTTGCAGTCTGATGCCTTGCAGTCTGATGCCCCGGCCTTGCAGTCTGATGCCTTGCAGTCTGATGCCCCGGCCTTGCAGTCTGATGCCCCGGCCTTGCAGTCTGATGCCTTGCAGTCTGATGTCCCGGCCTTCCAGTCTGATGCCTTGCAGTCTGATGTCCCGGCCTTCCAGTCCGATGCCTTGCAGTCTGATGTCCCGGCCTTCCAGTCCGATGCCTTGCAGTCTGATGTCCCGGCCTTCCAGTCCGATGCCTTGCAGTCTGATGTCCAGGCCTTCTAGTCCGATGCCTTGCAGTCTGATGTCCCGGCCTTCTAGTCCGATGCCTTGCAGTCTGATGTCCCGGCCTTCCAGTCCGATGCCTTGCAGTCTGATGTCCCGGCCTTCCAGTCCGATGCCTTGCAGTCTGATGTCCCGGCCTTCCAGTCCGATGCCTTGCAGTCTGATGTCCCGGCCTTCCAGTCCGATGCCTTGCAGTCTGATGTCCCGGCCTTCCAGTCCGATGCCTTGCAGTCTGATGTCCCGGCCTTCCAGTCTGATGCCTTGCAGTCTGATGTCCCGGCCTTCCAGTCCGATGCCTTCCAGTCTGATGTCCCGGCCTTCCAGTCTGATGACCCGGAGCTCGCTGCCCCGCCTGATGACCTGGTGCTTGCTGCCAAGCCTACTGCCCAGCCTGATGATCTGGTGCTTGCTGCCCAGCCTGATGACCCGGTGCTTGCTGCCAAGCCTACTGCCCAGCCTGATGACTCTATGCTTGCTGCCCAGCCTGATGACCTGGAGCCTGCTGCCCAGCCCGATGACCCGAAGCACGTTGCCCAGCCTGTTTTTATTTCCAGATCTAAACTTCCAGACCCTGGTGGTGGGATACATGTTTCATTGTCGGACTTGGGTGGCACGCCTCCCAGTAGGTTAAGAGACTCTGGCCGGAGAGCGCAAAGAAGTCCGCAGTCACAGGGGAGACTTTTCTGGACTTTTCCCCATTTACATGCACTGTCAGGTCAAGGGCAGAATGGAGTGTCCGGAGGCCACTCCTTAGGGGGGGAATTGTCAGGAACAGTGTTGTTGCTGGGATCGTCTGCTGGTGTCACTGTTTCTTTTGCCATCAAAGGTTGCAGTTCTGGTGGTCACCAGCGGGTGTCTCCCAGCAAATGGACATTCTAGTAACCTAGCTGCACCTGAGTGGAATTGCTTGGAAGTATATAAGCCCGCCCTTCACTGAGGCTCAATGCTTCAGAATTCCTTCCTGCAAGCCTTGTCCCTGCCTGATCTGAGCCGTTGCCTGAGACCTGTTCCTGATTTGCTTCCTGTCTTGGACTCTGTTTCCTACCTGGTTCCTGAGACTTGTCCCCTGATTCCTGCCTTGGCTCCCCTTGCTTCCGCTTCCTCCACCTGGCCTCCTGTTCCCCTTGTCTCTCATCCCTGCCTTGTTATATGTGTTCCCTTTCCATGTGTAAATATAGTTAGTTAGTTAGTTAGTTTAGGGTTTTTGGGGTTTGCTGTGTATTATTTGTGTTCTTGCTTGTTTATGGTTTGCTGTGTTTGGTTTGTGTCTTTTTCCTTAATAAATATTTATATTTTCACTTACCTTTTGAGCCTGATTCCTTTAGTGCAGCCCATTGATCTGTTTACTCTGTGCTGGATGCCTGTGCTAGGCATCCCTCCTATGACAATTACAGATTGGACCTTTTCTCAGTGCAAGACCAGGCGTTTGGGAGAAAGGTCCTTCAAGTGGTAGTCCCCCCCCCCCCTCCCAATCTGGTAAGCTCACGTTGATCCTCTCTAGTGCTGTCCTGGGCAGATGACTAGAGAAAACGAGAGTAAAGCCGCGTACACACGGGCGGATTGTATGGCCTATTTAGTCCGTCATACAATCCGACGGACAGTCCGTCATACTTTCGAATGAACGGTCTTGACCACACACGGATGCACAAACAGTCCGTCGAAAGCTTGCGCGATGACGTTTACAGCACGTACGACGGGACTAGAAATAGGAAGTCCAATACACAGCAATGCAACCTTCCGCCGTGTAAATCCTTTCTGAGCATGCGCCATTCTTAGTCCCTCGAACTAGCCTACTCACGAGCGGATTGTCCGCTGAAACCAAAGTATGACGGACAGTATTACGGAAATTCCGAAATACTTAGTACGCCAGACTGCACGCTGAAAAAGTCCGCTGAAGCCCACACACGAGCGGACTGTCCGCTGAAATGTGTTTCGGCGGACTAAGTAGGCCATACAGTCCGCCCGTGTGTACGCGGCCTAAGATTTACTGGTAACTCTGTTTCTAGGAGTCGTCCAGGACAGCATGGATTCCCTCCCTATATGCTGTTATAATGCTGGACAAGTGTTTTTGTTGTTACAAAAGCCGTTCCGGGGAAGGTCTCGGTTACAAGACTGAAGGGGAAGGGACGGAGACCGCCCTTTAAAGATCTGGATTGTGTTTCCTGCCTCTGGAGGTGGAGCCTCTCTCTAGTGCTGTCCTGGACGACTCCTAGAAACAGAGTTACCGGTAAGTCTAACTCTCGTTTTCCATCTGACGTTTGTCCTGATCCAGATGTAATGTGTGCCTCTGCGATTCCAAGGGTGTTAGGGGACCTTTGCTGGGGAACCAATGGCTTGGTAAGACCTGGTCGACTGTTAAAATACACTTACAGCTCCAGTAGTAGAGGTGTGATGGGGGAGGGCAGATTTCCATCTGTCTTTTGTCCTGATTCAGATGTAATGTGTGCCTCTGCGATTTCAAGGCTGTTAGGGGACCTTTTGCTGGGGAACCAATGTCATGGTAAGACCTGGGTGACTGTTAAAATACACTTACAGCTCCAGTAGTAGAGGTGTTCTGTATGAGGGCAGATTTCCATCTCATTTTTGTCCTGATCCAGTTGTAATGTGTGCCTCTGCCACTCCAAGGGCATTAGAGGACCTTTTCTGGGGATCCAATGTATTGGTAAGACCTGGGCGACTGTTAAAATACACTTACAGCTCCAGTATTAGAGGTGTTCTGGGTGAGGACAGATTTCGATCTGTCTTTTGTCCTGATTCACATGTAATGTGTGCCTCTGCGATTCCAAGGGTGTTAGGGGACCTTTGCTGGGGAACCAATGTCATGGTAAGGCCTGGGCGACTGTTAAAATACACTTACAGCTCCAGTAGTAGAGGTGTTCTGGGTGAGGGCAGATTTCCGTCTGACTTTTGTCCTGATCCAGTTGTAATGTGTACCTCTGCCACTCCAAGGGCATTAGAGGACCTTTTCTGGGAAACCAATGTCTTGGTAAGACCTGGATGACTGTTAAAATACACTTACACTTGCAGCTCCAGTATTAGAGGTGTTCTGGGTGAGGACAGATTTCGAACTGTCTTTTGTCCTGATTCACATGTAATGTGTGCCTCTGCAATTCCAAGGGTGTTAAGGGACCTTTTCTGGGGAACCAATGTCATGGTAAGACCTGGGCGATTGTTAAAATATACTTACACTTACAACTCCAGTAGTAGAGGTGTTCTGGGTGAGGGCAGATTTCCATCTGACGTTTGTCCTGATCCAGTTGTAATGCATGCCTCTGCCACTCCAAGGGCATTAGAAGACCATTTCTGGGGAACCAATGTCTTGCTAAGACCTGGGTGACTGTTAAAATACACTTTACTACTGGAGCTGTAAGTGTGAGGTGTTCTGGGTTAGGGCATATTTCCATCTGTCTTTTGTCCTGACCCAGATGTATTGTGTGTCTCTGTGATTCCAAGGGTGTTAGGGGACCTTTGCTGGGGAACCAATGTCTTGGTAAGACCTGGGTGACTGTTAAAATACACTTGCACTTACAGCTCCAGTAGTAGAGGTGTTCTGGGTGAGGGCAGATTTCCACCTGTCTTTTGTCCTGATTCAGATGTAATGTGTGCCTCTGCCACTCCAAGGGCATTAGAGGATCTTTTCTGGGGATCCAATGTCTTGGTAAGACCTGGGTGACTGTTAAAATACACTTATAGCTCCAGTAGTAGAGGTGTTCTGGGTGAGGGCAGATTTCCATCTGACTTTTGTCCTGATCCAGTTCTAATGTGTGCCTCTGCCACTCCAAGGGTGTTAGGGGACCTTTTCTGGGGATCCAATGTCATGGTAAGACCTGGGTGACTGTTAAAATACACTTACACTTACAGCTCCAGTAGTAGAGGTGTTCTGGGTGAGGGCAGATTTCCATCTGACTTTTGTCCTGATCCAGTTGTAATGCGTGCCTCGGCCACTCCAAGGGCATTAGAGGACCTTTTCTGGGGAACCAATGTCTTGGTAAGACCTGGGTGACTGTTAAAATACACTTACACTTACAGCTCCAGTAGTAGAGGTGTTCTGGGTGAGGGCAGATTTCCATCTGTCTTTTGTCCTGATTCACATGTAATGTGTGACTCTGCAATTCCAAGGGTGTTAGGGGACCTTTTCTGGGGAACCAATGTCATGGTAAGACCTGGGTGACTGTTAAAATACACTTATACTTACAGCTCCAGGAGTAGAGGTGTTCTGGGTGAGGGCAGATTTCCATCTGTCTTTTGCCCTGACCCAGATGTAATGTGTGTCTCTGAGATTCCAAGGGTGTTAGGAGACCTTTGCTGGGGAACCAATGTCATCGTAAGGCCTGGGTGACTGTTAAAATACACTTACAGCTCCAGTAGTAGAGGTGTTCTGAGTGAGGGCAAATTTCCATCTGTCTTTTGTCCTGATCCAGATGTAATGTGTGCCTCTGCAATTACAAGGGTGTTAGGGGACCTTTGCTGGTCGACCAATGTCTTGGTAAGACCTGGGCCACTGTTAAAATACACTTACACTTACAGCTCCAGTAGTAGAGGTGTTCTGAGTGAGGGCAGATTTACATCTGTCTTTTGTCCTGATTTAGATGTAATGTGTGCCTCTGCGATTCCAAGGGTGTTAGGGGACCTTTGCTAGGGAACCAATGTCTTGGTAAGACCTGGGCGACTGTTAAAATACACTTACACTTACAGCTCCAGTAGTAGAGGTGTTCTGGGTGAGGGCAGATTTCCATCTGTCTTTTGTCCTGATCCAGATGTAATGTGTGCCTCTGCCACTCCAAGGGCATTAGAGGATCTTTTCTGGGGAACCAATGTCTTGGTAAGACCTGGGCGACTGTTAAAATACACTTAGGCTTACAGCTCCAGTAGTAGAGGTGTTCTGGGTGAGGGCAGATTTCCATCTGTCTTTTGTCCTGATCCAGATGTAATGTGTGCCTCTGCGATTCCAAGGGTGTTAGGAGAACTTTGATGGGGAACCAATGTCATGATAAGACCTGGGTGACTTTTAAAATACACTTACAGCTCCAGTAGTAGAGGTGTTCTGGGTGAGGGCAGATTTCCATCTGACTTTTGTCCTGATCCAGTTGTAATGCATGCCTCTGCCACTCCAAGGGCATTAGAGGATCTTTTTTGGGGAACCAATGTCTTGGTAAGACCTGGGTGACTGTTAAAATACACTTACAGCTCCAGTAGTAGAGGTGTTCTGGGTGAGGGCAGATTTCCATCTGTCCTGATGTCCCCCTCTTCGGTTCTTCTGCCGGGCCACCGCGCCTTCTTATAGCTCTTTTACAGGCGGTGGCCCGGTCTTCTGTCGCCGCCTTCTGTTCTTCTCTTCTTCTCTTCAGAGGTTGACTCGTCGCTCCCTCCGCTCACTATGACTGGGACAAGGCGCGCTGCGACTTATATACGGACATCACCGGATGATGTCCCTGCCTATTATGATGTCACAGTCCCAGCATCATCTGGGACTGTGACACCATAATGGGCAGGGACATCATCTGGTGATGTTCCTATATAAGTCGCCGCGCGTCGCGTCGGAGCCATTGTGAGCGGAGGGAGCGACGAGGCAACATCTGAAGAGAAGAACAGAAAGCGGCGACAGAAGACCGGGCCGCCGCCTGTAAAAGAGCTATAAGAAGGCGCGGTGGCCTGGCAGAAGAACCAAAGAGGGGTACAAGACCCCCGAAGTCGGAAGAAGAGGGCGGCGGCGAGGAAGAAAGCCGGGCTCCTCCCCTATCTTCTGCTAGCTCTTTTACTAGCGGAGGAGCCCGTCTTTCTTCCTCGTCCGGCGAGAAGACCCCCGAAGACGGAAGACCCCTGGAGCTGTGCAATAAACTATTTTTACCCTGTGTTGTGTTTTTTTTTTTTTTTTGTACTTTCTTTCACAGGTGAATGGGTAGGGGTACATTGTACCCCATACTCATTCACATAGGGTGGGGGGCCGGTATCCGGGGGCCCCCTTATTAAAGCGGCCCCCGGATTCCGATAAGCCCCCCGCCCGCAGACCCTGACAACCAACGGCCAGGGTTGTCGGGAAGAGGCCCTTGTCCTCATCAACATGGGGACAAGGTGCTTTGGGGTGGGGGGCCGTGCGGCCTCCCCTTCCCCCAGGCACCCCCCATGTTGAGGGCACGCGGCCTGGTACGGCTCAGAAAGGGGGGCGCTTGCTCATCAACCCTCTTTCCTGGCCGGCCGGGTAGCGTGCTCGGACAAGGGTTTGATGTTGACCTGGGGGGACCCCACGCCGATTTTTTTCGGCGTTGGGGTTCCTCTTTAAGTCCATACCAGGTGGCAGGGCCAGCAACATCTCCTTCGCGGGCCCCGCCTACCTGGAGACCCGCTCAAAATGAGCGGGCTTTTCTCCAGGCAGGAAAAGTCCGTTCATTTCAAAAGTACGGCGGACTGGCATACGCACGGCCGGATTGTCCGCCGAAATGCAAGTCCGGCGGGAAGATTGGAGTGCAAAACTACTTTCTAAGTCCGCCGTACTTTCGGGTAAAAAAAAGTATGCCGGAGGCTACACACAGGGGGTTTGTCCGGCGGACTTGAGTTTGCCGGACTTTTCCACCCGATTGTTTGATCGTGTGTACAGTGCCTTGCGAAAGTATTCAGCCCCCTTGAACTTTTCAACCTTTTGTCACATTTCAGGCTTCAAACATAAAGATATAAAATTTTAATTTTTTGTGAAGAATCACCAACAAGTGGGACACAATTGTGAAGTGGAACGAAATCTATTGGATATTTTAAACTTTTTAAGCAAATAAAAAACTGAAAAGTGGTGCATGCAAAATTATTCGGCCCCTTTACTTTCAGTGCAGCAAACTCACTCCAGAAGTTCAGCGAGGATCTCTGAATGATCCAATGTTGTCCTAAATGACTGATGGTGATAAATAGAATCCACCTGTGTGTAATCAAGTCTCTGTGATAGTCTCAGGGTTCTGTTGAAAGCGCAGAGAGCATCATGAAGACCAAGGAACACACCAGGCAGGTCCGTAATACTGTTGTGGAGAAGTTTAAAGCCTGATTTGGATACAAAAAGATTTCCCAAGCTTTAAACATCCCAAGGAGCACTGTGCAAGCGATCATTTTGAAATGGAAGGAGTATCAGACCACTGCAAATCTACCAAGACCTGGCCATCCCTCTAAACTTTCAGCTCAGACAAGGAGAAGACTGATCAGAGATGCAGCCAAGAGGCCCATGATCACTCTAGATGAACTGCAGAGAACTACAGCTGAGGTGGGAGAGTCTGTCCATAGGACAACAATCAGTTGTACACTGCACAAATCTGGCCTTTATGGAAGAGTGGCAAGAAGAAAGCCATTTCTCAAAGATATCCATAAAAAGTCTTGTCTAAAGTTTGCCACAAGCCACCTGGGAGACACACCAAACATGTGAAAGAAGGTGCTCTGGTCAGATGAAACCAAAATCAAACTTTTTGCCCACAATGCAAAACGATATGTTTGGCGTAAAAGCAACACAGCTCATCACCCTCACCACACCATCCCCACTGTCAAACATGGTTGTGGCAGCATCATGGTTTGGGCCTGCTTTTCTTCAGCAGGGACAGGGAAGATGGTTAAAATTGAGGGGAAGATGGATGCAGCCAAATACAGGACCATTCTGGATGAAAACCTGTTGGAGTCTGCAAAAGACCTGAAACTGGGACGGAGATTTATCTTCCAACAAGACAATGATCCCAAACATACAGCAAAATCTACAAAGGAATGGTTCACAAATAAACGTATCCAGGTGTTAGAATGGCCAAGTCAAAGTCCAGACCTGAATCCAATCGAGAATCTGTGGAAAGAGCTGAAAACTGCTGTTCACAAACACTCTCCATCCAACCTCACTGAGCTCAAGCTGTTTTGCAAGGAAGAATGGGCAAGAATTTCAGTCTCTCGATGTGAAAAACGAATAGAGGCATACCCCAAGCGACTTGCAGCTGTAATCGCAGCAAAAGGTGGCTCTACAAAGTATTAACGCAAGGGTGCCCCACTTTTCATTTTTTTATTAATTAAAAAAGTTTCAAAAATCCAATAAATTTCGTTTCACTTCACAATTGTGTCCCACTTGTTGGTGATTCTTCACAAAAAATAAAAATGTTATATCTTTATGTTTGAAGCCTGAAATGTGGCAAAAGGTTGAAAAGTTCAAGGGGGCCAAATACTTTCGCAAGCCACTGTAAGAGGAAGGGCTCTGAAAAAAAAAAGCTTTGGTAAAATCATCATTTTCACGGCAACTATTGTGCCCCAGAATGAGATCTGGTATGATGACCAAAGTTTAAGCAGATTTTTGATATTGTTAATTAATGGAGGGTAGTTTGCTTGGTATAGTGATTTATATAATGGCGCAATCTGGATACCTAGATATCGAAATGAGTCCGAGCTCCAATTAAATGAGAATTTATCTTTAAGTGAAGATATTAAGGTTGGGGGAATATTGATCGGTAAAGCCGAACATTTAGATAAATTTACTCTAAGACCTGACAGGTCATGAAAGATGTTGAGGGCTTTAGTTAGATTGGGTAGGGAGATGAGAGGGTCAGTTATAAATAGAAGCACATCATCTGCATAAAGACTTAATTTATATTCTCTGGATCCCTTGTAGTATCCTTTAATGTCTATGTTGTTTCTAATAGCGCAGGCAAAGGGTTCTATCGCAAGTGCAAAAAGTAGAGGGGAGAGGGGACAACCCTGTCTGGTACCCTTGGTCAGGGGGAAGAAGTCAGAGTTGTTGCCTGAGAGTTTAATACGTGTTTGTGGGTTATGATACAGAGCTTTAAAGCCATGTAAGAAGTCATTGGTAATGCCATATTTAGGGAGTAGGATGTCAAGATATGACCAGGAGACACTATCAAAATCTTTGTGTACCGTATATACTCGAGTATAGGCCAACCCGAGTATAAGCCGAGGCCCCCAATTTACCCCCAAAAAACTGGGAAACCTATTGACTCGTGTATAAGCCGAGGGTGAGATATGCCTGTCCATCCCTGTGTGTGTGTCCATCCATCCATCCATCCCTGTGTGTGTGTGTGTCCATCCATCCCTGTGTGTGTGTGTGTGTCCATCCATCCATCCATCCCTGTGTGTGTGTCCATCCATCCATCCATCCCTGTGTGTGTGTCCATCCATCCATCCATCCCTGTGTGTGTGTGTGTCCATCCATCCATCCCTGTGTGTGTGTCCATCCATCCATCCATCCCTGTGTGTGTGTGTGTGTCCGTGTGTGTGTGTGTGTGTCCGTGTGTGTGTGTGTGTGCGTGTGTGTGTGTGTGTGGCCTTGTGTGTCCAGCCTACCTGTGTCCCGAGCCTCCGTCCGGTCCCGTCCCGTCCCGAGCCTCCGTCCGGTCCCGTCCCATCCCGAGCCTCCGTCCGGTCCCGTCCCGTCCCGAGACTCCGTCCGGTCCCGTCCGGTCCCGAGCCGAGCCTCCGTCCGGTCCCGTCCCAGGATCACCGCTCTTCGTCGGCGCCCATTCCCCTGTTCAAATGCCGCGCCTCCCTGTCTGTGATAGGCGGAACACAATTTCCCAGCAGCCTGTGTTCCGCCTATCACGGACATCGTCTCATCCTCGTCCGTAGTACGAGGATGAGACGATGTCCGTGATAGGCGGAACACAGGCTGCTGGGAAATTCAGTGTTCCGCCTATCACAGGCGAAGGCGGAGCCGGAGGCGCGGCTTTTGAATTATAGAATGGCCGCTGTCTGTCTGCTCGACACGCTGATCGAGCAGGCAGACAGCGATGACTCGAGTATAAGCCGAGGGGGGCACTTTCAGCCTCAAAAAAGAGGCTGAAAATCTCGGCTTATACTCGAGTATATACGGTATATCAAGGCTAAGTAGTAGTGTGGGTTTGGTATATAGGTTGGAGTCTTGAATAATATTTGAGGTCAGTCGTATATTATCTGTTATTTGTCTGTTTGGAATAAAGCCAGTTTGATCAGGGTCTACTAGAGGGTAGATGACTCTGGATAATCTGTCTGCCAAGATACGGCCAAATATTTTTAAGTCATTTTAGATCACTGATATTGGGTGTTAATTTTGGGGGGTAGTATGGTCTTTATTTGGTTTGGGAAGAAGGGATATATTGGCTAAGAGAATTTCAGATGGGAATTGGGCGCCTTGTAAGACATTGTTGTAAAGTTTAGTGAGGTGGGGTGTATTAGTAGAGGCAAATTTTTTATAATAGGACGAAGAAAAGCCGTCTGGGCCAGGAGCTGTGGATATCTTTAATGTTCCGATGATTTTATTGATTTCAATGTCAGTGCATGGGGCATTAAGAGATTCAATTTGTTCTCTAGAGAGAGTGGGTAGTGTAATGTCGTTGAGCCAGTCTATAGAGGATTGTTTAGGAGAGGGTTGTGGTGCAGAGAGGAGATTTTTATAGAAGTCTAGAAACAGTTTCATGACTTCTTTAGGATGAGACACTGTGTTTCCAGATGCGTTTCTTAATTTGTATGTGTGGGGTGGTTTCATAGATTGATTTAATTTTCTAGCGAACATGGTGGAATATGAATTGCTGTTAAGTAAAAATCTAGCTTTAGACCATCTAAGGGCTTTTTCAGTATCGGAAGTTAATATTGTGTCTAGAGTTGTGCGTTTCTCTTGAATTTGTTTAAGAAGGTCACTAGATGGATTTTGATTATTTCTATGGTATAGATGGTCAAGATCCTTTGTGAGGGACCTGATGTCTGTGAGTTTGGATTTCTTTTTCATTGAGGCGATATTAATCAAATGGCCTCTCATAACCGCCTTATGCGCCATCCAAACATTTGTAGGAGACATGTCAGGTGTTACCTTATGTGCAAAATATTGCTCAAGGTGCGATAGAATTTGGTGGACACTTGAAGGGTCAGTGAGTATGGAATCGTTAATTCGCCATGAATGTGTTGTTTTGGCTAGACCTATGCATGAAGTGTCAAAAGAAACTATGTGGTGGTCCGACCAAGGGCATGTATGGATGTCTGCTTTAGAGGAGTTGCAAGTAGGATTGGGGTACAGAAGTTGTAGTCCAGTCGGGCGAAGCTGTTGTGTGGGTGGTAATAGAATGTGTATGATGTGACGCCAATGTTGTGAGCTCTCCAAGTATCTATTAGTTGGTGGTTATATAGTGATCTGGTTAGAGATTTGGGGATTAGAGGCTTTAGAGGATGGGACGACTCTACTTCTATCTAGAGCCGAGTGGACCGCTAAATTAAAATCATCACCCACTATTAAGTGCGTGGAGTAATAGTTATCTAGAGTGTCAAAAAATTCTTTGAAAAAGTTTGAATGGGCTTCATTTGGAGAGTAAACCGAGGCTATGGTGATGGAGCGACCCCTAATTGTGCCTTTCAGAATTAAATAACGACTGTCTGGGTCTTTATAGAAATTCTGAATCTCAAAAACTACAGAGTTTCTAATGAATATGGCAGCTCCCCTAGATTTTGTATTGTAAGTAGTACAGTAAAATTGGCTAAAACTTTTGTGAAAGAATTTAGGGTGTTTGTCTGTAGCAAAATGGGTTTCTTGCATTAGGATTATATCCACACCCAGCCTTTTGTAGTGGCGAAAAGCTTTCCTTCTTTTATGAGGGGAATTAATGCCCTGTGCATTGTGAGAGATCACCCGAGACCCATTGTGGAGGTATACAAGGGCGACAATGGATATGAGGTAGTGGTAGAGGATCACAAAGCCCGAGGCCTGGTCTGTGGCAGAGTTGATTTAGTATAGGTAATGTGGCTAACACCTTAAACAAGGTGTAAGAAAAAACTGAAAAATTATCTGAGAAAGAGCAGAAAACTGCTGTCACTGTGTAGCCAACTGTATTATCAAGTATACATAATATTAAGTTATACATCAAAATCTTGCATATATTTTCTAGTTAACCTTTTCATAACAAGAAATAATCTGTACCCATACCCATACACAATGTAGAATGGGGTTCTTGGAACATAGAACCCAAAAAATACTGAGAGCCTGAAAAGTGAAAGTGCTGCAAAGCTCAAAAACGCACCATCATAATGTTTTAAGTAAAGTAGAAAATATTTATTTGACCTTTTCAAATTTATGAAAAAATAGAGTATAATAATATAATTATATGAAATCTTGTTATTAATAACATGGGGGTCAGTAGTAGAAGTGTAGCCACTTGATGAATCATGCTTTAGGAGTCCTTTGTGAGTAGGGGAACAACTAGTAGAGGCGGAGCAGAACAGCTCAGCGAGGAATCTATAAAAAAAAAACCCATAAGAGCATGCTATGGTGATTCGGAGAGGGAGAGAAGGTACTCTTTTTTTTTCATCTAAAAGGGGGAGGGAGGGGGAGAAGGTACATAATATCACATGAGAACCCATAGAAGACATTATGTAATACCAAACTGATAACTTATGAAGGAATATAACTGCTGAGTACTACTCATAACAAGTCAAACTTTAACTCTTGCTGATTCTGGAACTATAAATATTGGATCATGTGAAATGCAAAGAAAAAAAAAGGGGGGGAGGGGAGTTAAAGAAAATCTTTCCTCTCTTCTCTCAATCCCCCATCTTCCAGAAGAAGGGTAAAGTCATAGCCGCTGGCAAAATTCGGATGTAGCTTTAGGCATCTAGATTTCTGAATGAAGGGTGCCATCAACCTTGACCTCGGCGTGTGGCCGGGGTGGCCCAGATAGGTGAGGTATGTGGAGTGGTAGGTGGTCTCGCAACTGTACCTGGATACAGGAGGCCCAACTTTACTACAAGATCTTTACCTTCTGAGATGTTGAAGACAGTGTAAGTAGTACCATTGTGAGGTACTGTTAATTTAAATGGGAAACCCCACCAGTATCTGATATGAGCTGTAATGTTATCTCTTTCATTTTGCGTTTCCTCTCCAAGGTAGCTTGTGAGATATCTGGAAATATCTGAATTCTTGTGCCATCCAATTCAATATTATAAATGTTCCTAGATGTTCTAAGTATTCTTTCTTTGGTGATGAAGTCTTTCATGCATAGAATAATGTCCTGTGAAGGTTTGTCTGGGGGAGGTTTAGGACGCAGGGCCCTACGAATCCTATCACATACAAATGAGGATGGGGGTAAAACCGGGAGGAGGTTGTGGAAAGACTTGGACACCGCAGGCATCAGTTCCGTGACCGACTCTGGGATGCCACGAATTCTCAGGTTGTTCCTACATTTACGATTGTCCAAATCTTCCACTTGTGATTGTAAGTAAGAATGGTTTTCGGCCAGGAGCTCGAAAGTCCCTTCTAAGATCGTTGTGCGCAAGTGATAGCTCATCATGTTTGGTTTCAAGAACATCTGTGCGTTCTCCCAAAGTTGCAATTTTTTGGATGAGTGTGTTTGTTGTTTTTTGGAGTTCACACTGTATTTTATCTACAAGTTTTTCATAGATCTTGGTTAAGCTGGAATCCAGGTCTGCCTTTGTGATCTGAGAGGGGAGATCAGTGTTATTTTGTTTTGAGGGGGACTTTGACTGAGGGCCACTGGTGGGCCGTAAGGGGCTGTGCCGGCGATGAACTGGCACCTTTTTGAGCCATATGCTTTTGCTCTTTATTGCGTAGTGGGTATGTGGTTAAAGAGTGCTGTTGCGCATGGAAATTGTACGCCTTCCTGCCCGACGGCATGCACTAGTATTAACTGTAGGGATATTTATGTGAAATCTGGCTATTTTAGGTAATAGTTCCCTACAGTTTGTGTTAAATCCTTGCTGAATGGATAAAGTACTTAGTAACGGATGGTGAACTGCATCACGACTTGCAAGCGCCCCCAATTGGTTGTGAATATAACTTTAGCTCATTTTATTTCGCTGACCCAGGGTAACGGCCTGTATCAAGACAGTTTTGTAGCTACATGTTGCTTGATGTGTATACGGAAAAGAGCTAGCAACAAAGATTTGTAGTAAAACAGTCCATGAGATGCAAAGGGATAGTGGTTCCTGGCTGTAAGGCAAGAAGCAGTACTCGTCCAGGTGGTGAGGAGAGATTGGACCTGTGGGGGGTGATAGCGTGAGTGAGCTGCTCCTGGGTCCCCACAGGGAGCTAATCAGGCCTGTGTGGGTATAGTAATTAGTGATGGACGAACTTCTGACGGGACGTTTCGCGAATGCGGACCGCGAACCGTAACGTTCGCGGCGGGCCCCATTGACTTCAATGGGAGACGAACTTTGCAAACCTACAGGTCAAATTTGCAGCCACAAAATAATTACTAGCTGTGCAAACATAGTCCCACCACATGGCCAATGACATAACACATGTATGAGGTGAATCTGGGATCGACAACTACAAGCATTCTTTTTTTATATGTGAAATTGTTGTGACAATTCAGGACTGTGGAGCGCATGAAGGCAATGGAGGAGAGGGAAGGTCAGGGTAGGCAAAGAAGAGGGTGCAGGACATGATCACCAGCAGCGTGACATACAGCAATGACACCTGCACCGTGATAGAGTGATCTGACACCAGCACCGTGATAGAGAGCACTGACATCAGCAGCGTGACATACAGCAATGACACCTACACCGTGATAGAGTGATCTGACACCAGCATCGTGATAGAGAGCACTGACATCAGCAGCGTGACATAAAGCACTGACACCAGCACCGTGATATACAGCACTGACGCCAGCACCGTGATATACAGCACTGACATCAGCAGCGTGACATACAGCAATGACACCTGCACCGTGATAGAGTGATCTGACACCAGCACCGTGATAGAGAGCACTGACATCAGCAGCATGACATAAAGCACTGACACCAGCACCGTGATAGAGAGCACTGACATCAGCAGCGTGACATACAGTAATGACACCTGCACCATGATAGAGTGATCTGACACCAGCACCGTGATATACAGCACTGACACCAGCACCATGATAGAGAGCACTGACATCAGCAGCGTGACATACAGCAATGACACCTGCACCGTGATAGAGTGATCTGACACCAGCACCGTGATATACAGCACTGACACCAGCACTGTGATAGAGAGCACTGACACCTACACCGTAAGCAGCCCCAGGAGGAAGTCAGCACAGCACAGGGATGGTGGGAGCCCCTCATAATAAGCAGCCCCAGGAGGAAGTCAGCACAGCACAGGGATGGTGGGAGCCCCTCATAATATGCACAACAGAGGTACAGCCCCAGGAGGAAGTCAGCACAGCACAGGGATGGTGGGAGCCCCTCATAATAAGCAGTCCCAGGAGGAAGTCAGCACAGCACAGGGATGGTGGGAGCCCCTCATAATAAGCAGCCCCAGGAGGAAGTCAGCACAGCACAGGGATGGTGGGAGCCCCTCATAATGAGCATAGCACAGGGATGGTGGGAGCCCCTCATAATATGCACAGCTGAGGTACAGCCCCAGGAGGAAGTCAGCACAGCACAGGGATGGTGGGAGCCCCTCATAATAAGCAGCCCCAGGAGGATGTCAGCATAGCACAGGGATGGTGGGAGCCCCTCATAATAATCAGCCCCAGGAGGAAGTCAGCACAGCACAGGGATGGTGGGAGCCCCTCATAATGAGCATAGCACAGGGATGGTGGGAGCCCCTCATAATATGCACAGCAGAGGTACAGCCCCAGGAGGAAGTCAGCACAGCACAGGGATGGTGGGAGCCCCTCATAATAAGCAGCCCCAGGAGGAAGTCAGCACAGCACAGGGATGGTGGGAGCCCCTCATAATATGCACAGCAGAGGTACAGCCCCAGGAGGAAGTCAGCACAGCACAGGGATGGTGGGAGCCCCTCATAATAAGCAGTCCCAGGAGGAAGTCAGCACAGCACAGGGATGGTGGGAGCCCCTCATAATAAGCAGCCCCAGGAGGAAGTCAGCACAGCACAGGGATGGTGGGAGCCCCTCATAATGAGCATAGCACAGGGATGGTGGGAGCCCCTCATAATATGCACAGCTGAGGTACAGCCCCAGGAGGAAGTCAGCACAGCACAGGGATGGTGGGAGCCCCTCATAATAAGCAGCCCCAGGAGGATGTCAGCATAGCACAGGGATGGTGGGAGCCCCTCATAATAATCAGCCCCAGGAGGAAGTCAGCACAGCACAGGGATGGTGGGAGCCCCTCATAATGAGCATAGCACAGGGATGGTGGGAGCCCCTCATAATATGCACAGCAGAGGTACAGCCCCAGGAGGAAGTCAGCACAGCACAGGGATGGTGGGAGCCCCTCATAATAAGCAGCCCCAGTAGAAATATGATACCGCTCAACCTCTTCAAACAGGAGGGTACGGGCATATAGTACGGTGTGCTTTTTTTGGACAAGGAAGTGAGCCAAATGAAGAAAGAAGGTCTGTGTGCTCGATTAAAAAAATTGTTTATAGACATATACATGGTCTACTGGTCACATGTGTCGAATTCCTCCGAGATCCATGCCTCATTCATTTTTAGAAATGTGAGGTAGTTAACACTGTCGTGAGCTAGGCGAGTACGCTTATCGGTCACGATCCCCCCTGCTGCGCTGAACGTCCTTTTGGACAGGACACTGGACGAGGGCAAGCCAACAGTTCGATTGCAAATTGGGCAAGCTCTGGCCTGAGGTTAAGCCTGCCCACCCAGTAATCCAGGGGTTCATCACTCCTCAGAGCGTCCACATCGGCCGTTAACCCGATGTAGTCGGACACCTGACGGTCTAGGCGTTCCCTGATGCTGGATCTGGATGACACCTGTCGATGGGTCGGCTGAAAGAATGACCTCATATCCGAAGTCACCAACACATCTTCAAACCGGCCTCTTCTTGCAGGCGCTGTTGGATTGGTACCCACAACTCCTTCTCTGGGAGTGGGAATTGCTCCTCTGCCAGCACACGCAAAAGCAGAATGCAGCATTTCTCGAAGCAAGGCCTGGAAGTGCTCCATTCTGACAGCCCTCTGTGACGGCGGTAACATTTCCGCCATTTTGTGTTTGTACCGGGGGTCTAAGTACGTTGCCACCCAATACTGGTCCTTGACCCTTATGCTTTTTATACGGGGGTCCCTATTAAAACACTGGAGCATGAAGGCCCCCATTTGCACTAAACTGGAAGCGGTGTGGTGGCCTGGCTCCTGCTCATCATCCAGGATAATGTCGTCCTCTTCATTCTCCTCTCCCCATCCATGCACAACAACAGGGATCCTAGAAAGGTTTAAAGCATGCTCTTCTTGCTCCGCCTCATCCGCCCCGGCACCATCCTCCTCTGACTCCTCTTCAGACTCCTGTTGTTCACTTGTCTCAGATAGAGTAGCCCCCCCCTGGGAATTCATCCAGCATTGCGACTTCCTCATCTTCCCGCTCCTGCTCCTCCACAGCTTGATCCATGACACGACGCAATGCACGCTCCATAAAGAAGGCATAAGGTACCATGTCACTGATGGCGCCATGGCTGCGACTGACCAGTTTGGTGATCTCCTCAAATGGCCGCAGAAGTCTGCATGCGTCGCGCATGAGCAGCCACTGGCGCTGTGAAAAAAACCCCAGCTCCCCAGAACCTGTTCTGCCGCAGAGTTCATACAGGTAGACGTTAACTGCACATTTCTGCTGGAGCAGCCTATCAAGCATATAGAAGGTTGAGTTCCATCGCGTTGGGCAATCGCAAATAAGACGTCTGACCGGCAGATTGTGTCGCCGCTGAATGTCAGCAAGGCGAGCCATGGCCGTGTAAGATCTTCTGAAATGGGCCGAGATTTTCCTTGCCTGCCGCAAGATGTCCTGGACCCCAGGGTATTTGACAATGAATCGCTGCACGACCAAGTTTAAGACGTGTGCCATGCATGGCACGTGCGTAATTTTGCCCTGTTTCAATGCGCTAAGCAGATTGGCACCGTTGTCACACACCACTTTACCAACTGTCAAATTGAGCGGTGTTAGCCACTGATCTGCCTGTGAACGCAAAGCTGAAAGGAGTGCCGGGCCTGTGTGGCTCTTGGCTTCCAGGCACAACAGACGCAGCACGGCATGGCAACGTCTCACCTGGCATGTCGAATAGGTTCTGGGGAGCTTGGGCAGCGCAGCGGAAGAGATGCTAGCAGCAGAAAAGGAGGAGTCAACTGAGGAGGAGAGGGAGGAGAATGGAGTAGGAGGAGGAGGAGAAGAAGAGCCAGGCCTGCATGCAATCCATGGCGGTAAACCAAATCTACACAGGTGCCACGGGTTACATGCTTGACGGCCGTCAGAAGGTTTACCCAGTGGGCAGTAAAAGTGATATACCTTCCCTGCCCGTGTTTGCTAGACCACGTGTCTGTGGTCAGATGTAACTTGGCACCGACACTGTGTGCCAGAGATACATTCACTTGCCGCTGAACGTGGCCATATAGCTCTGGGATGCCCTTCTGTGAGAAATACTTCCTTCCTGGGACCTTCCATTGTGGTGTTCCAATGGCCACAAATTTTCGAAAGGCCTCCGAGTCCACCAATTTATATGGCAGTAGTTGGTGGGCTATCAGTTCTGACAAGCCAGCCGTCAACCGTTGGGCAAGAGGGTTATCCGGCATCATCATTTTTTTTTATGCTCAAACATTAGGCCCACGGAAGCCTGCCTTTTTGCAGAAAAACGGGAGCTTGGCGTGATGGAAGGTGGAGTGGAGGACAATTGTGAGGAGAGAGGAGAAGTAGAAGACGAGGCTGGACGGTGAGAGCCTGGAGTGTGGCTTTGTGTGTTCCGTTGCTCCCACTGGGCTCGGTGATGGCTGCTCATGTGCCTTCTTAAGGCGGTCGTCCCTAGGTGAGTATTGGGCTTACCGCGACTAATGCGTTGACTGCAAAGATTGCAGATGGCAATGCTATTGTCAGCAGCGGACACGTTAAAAAAAGCCCACACTGCGGAGCCATATGCCGGCATCCTGGGAGCGCCAGATGTGACCATACATGGTCGATGACTCGCTCCTGATACATTAGCAGTCTGCTTTGTCCCTCCTGTGCAATGTAAGTTATTCCTGCTTCTCTTCCCTATCTGCTGGTCCATATCTCCCTCTGAACTCCCCTCCTCTTCCTTTCTTGTGGGCACCCACGTGACATCACTAGACACGTCATCATCGACATCACCTTCCCCACCGCTATAAGTAGAGATCTCGGAGTAGGTAGCAACATCGGGGACCAACCTCCTCCTTGGGCTGATCTGGGTACTGTCGTCAGACTGCTGAGTGGCGGTTGTTGCTACCTCCTCTTCCTGATCCAATGCCAAGAGTGGCTGCGCATCAGAAATGTCTTGATATGGATCGGAAAATAATTCCTGTGACTCAAGCAGAAGGTATGTGGTGGTGGTGGTGGTGGTGGTGTTGTTGGTGGTAGTGTCTTTGGGGGTTAACATAGCAGAGAGTGAAGAAGAGGGTGCAGATCGAGAGGATGAGGAGGGTGCAGAAGAGTAAGGCTGAGGGAGCCACTCAACTAAGTCTGGTGCGTCCTTTAAAGTAATTGAACGCACCTTCTGCAACTTCCCACTTTGGCTCAAGCCTGTTGCTCCTGCCCTACCCCTACCACCCCTGCAGAAGGGCCTGCCTCTTCCTCTGCCTGTCAATTTTTAAATGACCCTGTGACAAAACTCTCAGTCCCTATACTGATAAAGGACTGCTGCAGTATGGGGCAGCAGTCAGCAGTAGTGCACCTCAACCATATGTATTGTGGACCTATACCAGTCCTTAAGGAATAGCAGACTGTACCTCACTCAACCCTATGTACTGTAGTACCCTATACCTTACCAGTCCTTATAAGGACCTTTGTGGAACTAGTAGGTTGTGAATGATTAGCAGACTGTACCTCAGTCCCTATACTGATAAAGGACTACTGCAGCAGAAGGGCAGCAGTCAGCAGTAGTGCACCTCAACCCTATATATTGTGGACCTATACCAGTCCTTAAGGAATAGCAGACTGTACCTCACTCAACCCTATGTACTGTAGTACCCTATACCTTACCAGTCCTTATAAGGACCTTTGTGGAACTAGTAGGTTGTGAATGATTAGCAGACTGTACCTCAGTCCCTATACTGATAAAGGACTACTGCAGCAGAAGGGCAGCAGTCAAGTATAATATTCTTTCTATATTTGGAAGAAAGAATATTATACGTGTACAAGCCTATTACCATACCAGTCCTGAAAAGAACCTTTGTGGACCTAATAGTAACAGCTACTGATTAAACTGACTGTCCCTCACTGCCACACACAGCTTCCTGCCTGTCCCTATTTAAACTGACAAAACACAGGCTGCTGGAACAATAACTTGAATAGCACTCAAAACTATATCCTGTATTACTTTACCATACCAGTCCTGAAAAGGACTTTTGTGGACCTAATAGTAACAGCTGATGATTAAACTGACTGTCACTGCTGCACACAGCGTCCTGTCCCTCTCTCTACACTGACAAAAGACAGGCTGCTGCAACAATCACTAGCACAGCAGTGCCTCAAACCTATATCCTGAACTACACCTAACACCTATACCAGCCCTGAAAATAACTTTTGTGGACCTAATAGCTAGCGATTTGGGTCACTGCAGTCTCTCCCTGCTCCACACAGCAACCTCTCCCTATAGTGACAAACGAAAGAATGTAAAATGGCCGCCGGATCGGGTCTATTTATAAGTTAGGGGGAATGTCCAAGTGTCCATGTGCTGTAATGTCTCAATTGGCTGTCCTGTACCCCATGATGGATGTGTCATCATAGGTTAAAGTTCTTTTACACAGTAAACACGGAAGTCCGCCGGGCGAACGGCGGCAATAGTCCGCCGATTGGGCGGACGGCGAACAGCCGAAATTCGGCGCGAAACGACCGCCGGGTGAACCGTTCGGCCATCCCTAATAGTAATGTGGTGGCTGCAACCGATAGTGGGGACAGGGCTGATTATTTGAGTAAATTTATTGGCGCCGAGGCTTGGGTGAGCCCCCAACTGGTGGAATAAAACTATAATGTGGCTGGGTGGGAGTCACAGTATGGGGGGACAGTGGGGCTGTAGGTGGGTCAGGGGTGTACCAAGATGGCCGCCTCTCACCTTAGTGCTTGATTTGAGTAGAGCTCCTCCGGCCACCCCTGAGGCTCAATGATTAGGTAGTGCCGGTCCTCTGGTGCTGGAGAATGTGAGGTGGCCGCCGCCAATCATGTAGGATGCGGCCTGGAGAAGCTGGAGTAGGCCTCAAGATGGCGGATGGCACCCAGAGGCCTGAGTAGGCCGCAAGACGGACCACAGGGCGGATGAGCGGCCTTGGGACAAAGAGCCACCTGGGGTGGGTGATCGCCAGTTCGGATGGCCCCTGCCACAAGTCCCGGAAGATCTGTAGGCCTTGAGGACCGCAAAATGACAGCCGAATGTACGGGGGTGGACCCGGCCGCAGGCCGGAATGCTGTACTAGCGGACCGCAGTGGGGCAGGAATCCTGCGGTCCAATTTTCAGCCACAGGTACCACCGCTACTGCTGGAAGAGGAGACCTCCGACAGTCTGTAGGGCGTGGTAGGAGATGCCGGTGGACCCGGAGGCCTCGTAGGCTGCAAGATGGCGGCCAGAGATCCGGGGATGGGGACGGCCACGGACTGGGTAGCGATGGGCTGGCAACCAAAATGGCACAGGTCAGCTCAAGGGGAGCCCAGATGTTAGTGTGGAGGTCCTGGAGGTGAAAGGAGCGTTCGATGGCACTGGATGGCTGCGGATTGCATTCGAGGCTGCGGAGCACATCCAAAGTGCGACTGTCGTCTTGCTCGTCCGGACACGCCCCCCTAAACCTTGCACAACTTAACCGCTTTCCGACCAGCCGCCACAGTTGTACTGCGGCAGGTTGGCTCCCCTGGGCGAAACGATGTTACCTTGTGTTGGTTCTCCTTTTGACAACTAGGGGGCGCTCGTGCGCCACCGGAAACCGTTGCGCGTGCGGTGATCACCCGTGATCGCTCCACACAGCAACAGAACAGAGATCTGTCAATGTAAATAGACAGATCACTGTGCTGTCAGGGGTGAGGAGACTGATCTGTTGTTAATACTAAGTATGAACAACGATCGCTCTCTTCACTCAGGCAGTCCCATACCCCCACAGTTAGAATCACTCCCTAGGACACACAATTAACCCCTTGATCACCCCCTACTGTTAACCCTTTCCCTGCTAGCGGCATTTTTAGAGCACTGATCGCTGTATAAATATGAATGGTCACAAAAAATGTGCCAAAAGTGTCCAATCTGTCTGCCATAATGTCGCAGTCATAATAAAAAAAAAAATTGATGATCACCGCCATTACTAGTAAAAAAAGTAAAAAAGAATACATTTTGGCCTAAACTGAGGAAAAAAATTAGCTTTTTTTAAAAAAAATGGGGATATTTATTATAGCAAAAAGTACAAAATATTCGGGGTTATTTACTAAAGGAAACACCACTTTGCACTGAAAGTGCACTTGGAAGTGAAGTCTCTGTAGATCCGAGGGGGACATGCAAGGAAAATAAAAAACAGCATTTTAGCCTGCACATGATTGGATGATAAAATCAGCAGAGCTTCCCCTCATTTCAAATCTACCCCTTAGATTTAGAGCGACTGCACTTCCAAGTGTACTTTCAGTGCAAAGTGGATTTGCCTTTCGTAAATAACCGCCTGTATGCCCTGTAGTATTAAAAAAAAGAACCTTGAAATGATATGTAACACTATGCCTATGCACCTGTTTGCCTCTCCTCCACACACATATTCACTCCCTATTTTTTTTCACCACTCATTTCCATTTGTTTGCGTGTTAGAGCGACTGCATTTTCAAGTGCAATTGCAGTGCAAAGTGGATTTGCCTTTCCTAAATAATACCATTTGTGTTTTTTTCTAAATTGTAGCTCGACGACCGTGCAATTGTCAGTTAACCCCTTCCCGCCGAGCGTACGCAGATGTGCGTACTCGGCTTCCGGGGGGTATACTGGGATGATGCCCGCACCTGCAGGCATCATCACGGTACCGTTTTTTACAGGGGGCAATCAGCTATCCAGCCATAACAACCGAAGCGGCTAAAAGCCGCTCGGCTGTTATGCCGGAGGAGTGGGAGGGGACGCCCCCCCTCCCGCCGCCTCTCGTCGCTGTTACCGGTGCTCCCGCTTGATCGGGAGCACCGATTCACAATCAGATGCCTCCGGCTGCTGGGGAGGAACTGGAATGACGCCGTAATCGGCGTCATTCCAGTCTCCTAATGGTAAACACGGAAGCGATGTCATAACGTCACTTTCCGTTTAAACGGCTGCCAATGGCGCCGGTTTTAAAAAAATATACGGTATTCAGAATCGCAGTTTTCGGCAATCTGAATACATTGAAGTGTAAAGGAGGGATGGGGGGGTCTTTTAGACCCCCCATCCCTCCATAAAGAGTACCTGTCACCACCTATTACTGTCATAAGGGATGTTTACATTCCTTGTGACAGCAATAAAAGTGATCAAAATTATTATTTTTTTTAAAACAATTTATTAATTTTAAAATAAATAAAATAAATGTAAATTTTTTTTTTTTTAAAGTGCCCGCTGTCCCTGCGAGCTCGCGAAGCAAAGAAAACGCATACGGAAGTCTAGCACTAGACCTCCTCTGTAACGCTAACCTGGTAACCGTAAAATTTTTTTTAAAGCATCGCCTATTTTTAGATTTTTAGGTACCGAAGTTTGTCGTCTTTCCCCGAGTGCGTGCAATTATAAAGCATGACATGTTTGGTATCTATTTACTCGGCATAACATTATCTTTCACATACTGTGGGACATAAAATATTGCAACAATCGCCGTTTTATTCTCTAGTGTCTCTGCTAAAAAAATATATATAATGTTTGGGGTGTTCCAAGTAATTTTCTAGCAAAAAATATGGATTTTAACTTGTAAACACCAAATGCCAAAAATAGGCTTAGTCATGAAAGGGTTAAAGTGATGCTGTGCCAAATCGCAAAAAATGGCCTGGTCATTGAGCAGCCAAATCTTATGGGGCTGAAGTGGTTAAAGAAATATACAAGACTATTATATTCAAATAGGCTGGCTCCCTTTTAGATGAAGTCCAATGTAATTAAGGCAAATGAGAAAAAAGGATAATAAAAGGGTAAACCGTATTCCTTGAAATCCAGATGTCTTCAGCTAGCCTCTTTGTTTTGTAACGAGTAATCCTTGATGGCAGGGTGTAGAAAATTTTACAGAACTTTGGTTTATCCTTGTTGTATTGTAACTTCCTTCTTTTATGATCGTAATGATGTTATCCAATATAGCTATTAGAATCAATAATGTGAACTGGGCATAGGTGTCTGCTTTCAGTGTTCATTATAACATAAAATCTAACTTCTGTGGGACTACAAGTAACACCAGCTGAACTGTGTAAATGATGTCTGAAAGCAGTGTCTTTACTATAACATGGGCTATGCCCGCTCACCACTCTGAAGCACAGATGAAGTTAGCAATGATGTAGATGCTGAGAAGAATCTAACTGGAAATCTCTCTCTCTCTCTCTGTATCCTGGCTCTGGGTAATGGTGCCCACTGTGCCATGCTGCAGCCCACTGGGATTTGAATTGCAGGCATCTCTGGATGACCTGGAACACCTTCCGGTCTGCTGCAAGGAAGTAGCGATGCTGTCCGCAGAGGCCCCTCAGGTATAGCTGTCTGGCTCCCCGCTGTGTAGGCCGCAAATCATCAACAACTCACTGTCACACAGACCTCCTGCTGTCTGGAGTCAAATCTGTTCTGTCCACTTTGCATTCTGTTAATTGTAGTTCAGATCAGTCCTGCTGGCATAGTCACTTCAGCATTCTGAACTACACATCCTATGATGCTTTGCTCTAAATCCTATCATAGGAAAGGAAATTGGAAATTGACACATAGAGTCCAGCAAACACTAGAGGGAGCCAATCCCACATTAATAACACAGAAAATGTCTCCAGATTGTAGGCATAATAGCAAGTCCTGCCTACATTTGGAATGAGCAGTGCATGTTAGTTAAGGTCACGTGCTTTGCTCTATATCAGTGACACAAATCAGTGCCCATCAGTGACACAAATCAATGCCTATTACTGGTGCCAATCAGTGCTGCCTTTTAGTGACCATCAGTGCCTGCTCATCAGTGCTGCCCATAAATTCCTATCAGTGCTGTCCATCAGTGCCCTTCAATGCCACCCATTAGTGCCCATCAGTGCTGCCCATCAGTGCTCCCTATCAGTGCCCACCAGTGCTGCCTATCAGTGCCCACTAGTGCCACCCATTAGTGCCCATCAGTGCTGCCCATCAGTGCTCCCTATCAGTGCCCACCAGTGCTGCCTATCAGTGCCCACTAGTGCCACCTATCAGTGCTCATCAGTGCCGCATATCATTGCCATCTATCAGTGCCCATCTGTGCAGCATAATAGTGCCTCCTCATCGGTGCTGCCTCATCAGTGCCCATCAGTGCCGCCTCATGAACGCACATCAGCGAAGGAGAAAAATGACTTATTTACAAAATTTAACTAAGAAAAACTTCTTATTTTTTTCAAAATTTTCTGTCTTTTTTTGTAAAAAATAAAAAAGCCCAGCAGTGATTAAATACCACCCAAAGAAAGCTCTATTTGTGTGAAGAAAATTATAAAAAATAATATTTGGGTACAGTGTTGCATGACCACGCAATTGTCTTTCAAAGTGCGACAGAGCTGAAAGCTGGAGAAAAATTTCATTTTTTTTAGGCTTTTCCCCTCTCTGTTTTCACCTTGTAATATTGCCAGTAACATATCTCCTGTATTACAGTGCCCCTAATCTGGATGATGGAGCATAGGGACACCTTTAGACAGTAGCATTTTCAGTCAATGCAGGAGGGGAGTGTTAGATGCACTAGCAGATTTACATACAATAACAAACTGAAGCCAAACTCCAGCTCACATATAAGCAAACCATTTTTTTTTCCTTTTGGGATAAAGGTTTTATATAAATAAATAAAAGCTGGTCATTATTAGCACCCCAGTCAATAGTAAATGGTTTGCCTCAATTCTCAAACTTCTACATATGCAGAGAAGCTTTTTTTTTTTTTTTTTTAAACAACAGAATTACTGGCCAGATCACCAGGTGAAAAATAAAAAAAGAAAGCCTGAAAAAGAAAAGAATGCAGTCATCACATTTAAGAACTGGTAAGCTGCAATATAATAAATGTTTGCTTTTGTGTGTAGTACCCTTGTCTTAAACAGAACTGTTAGTAAATTTAGTTGTGCTAGGTAGTAACTAACCTGACTAATTTGTGGCTTGATCAAATGGTTTTCTCTACTGCGTCAATTTGGTTTGGGAGACAGATTTATATCATGTCCAGTTTATTGAGGCCCCAACTAGGAAAGAAGCTCTGTTGGACCTGGTAATCTCAAACCATGCAGAGCATATTACTAATGTCCAGATAAAGGAACACCTGGGTAGCAGTGATCATAACATGATTTCCTTTGATGTTAGCGCTAAACAAGAAATACATACGGGTAAGATAAAAACACTTAACTTCAAGAGAGCAAATTTTCCAAGGATGAGGGCTGCTCTCCAGGACTTAGACTGGGAGAGAATATTCTCTTCAATGGGCACAGAAAAAAAATGGAAATTCTTCAAAAAGACTGTTTGGGACCTCACTGCAAAGTATATTCCCATGGGTAATAAGTTTAAAAGGCTAAAAACAAAACCTATGTGGCTCACAGCCAAAGTTAAAAAAGCTATAAACTATAAGAGAAGAGCTTTTAAAAAATATAAAAATGAAGGATCACTAGTGTCATTTAAATGTTACAAAGAATTTAACAGAATATGTAAAAAGGAAATCAAGGATGCAAAAATTCAAAATGAACGACAGATTGCAAAAGATAGTAGGACAAACCCCAAAAAATTCTTCAAATATATTAATAGTAAAAATGTCAAGTCTGAGCATGTAGGCCCTTTACAAAATAATCTAGTGTAAGTGACTGGGGACAAAGAGAAGGCTAATTTATTAAATACTTTCTTCAGCTCTGTGTACACAAAAGAGCATGGGGGAGCGCATGTCCATAATGGGGGTAATAGTGACACAGCCCCAAATGATCCACAATGGCTCAAAAATGATATGGTCCAGAAATATTTAGACAGAATAAAGGTGGATAAAGCACCTGGCCCTAATAGCATCCACCCACGGATCCTAAGGCTCGGTTCACACAGGGGGTGATGCGAGGCGACACGACTTGCCGCGCCGCGACCTGCCGCGACCTCAGCGGCGACTTGCAAATGACTTCTGTATAGAACTCAATGCAAGTCGCCCGAGGTCGCCCAAAAGTAGTACAGGAACCTTTTTTCTAAGTCGGAGCGACTCGAGTCGCTCCTCTTAGAACGGTTCCGTAGTACAGAACGGGGGCGACTTGTCAGGTCGCGGCACGGCAAGTTGTGTCGCCTCGCGTCGCCCCCTGTGTGAACCGAGCCTTAAAGAATTGAGCTCTGTAATTTCAGAGCCATTGTATCTAATTTTTAGGGACTCATTAATGACGGGAATAGTCCCACTGGATTGGCGCAGGGCGAACGTGGTGCCTATATTTAAAAAGGGATCAAAGTCTTTACCAAGTAACTATAGACCTATTAGCTTAACTTCTATAACTGGGAAGATACTGGAGCGTTTAATAAAAGACCACATCGACGAGTTCTTGCTGAACAAAAACACTTTAAGCAACAGACAACATGAATTCATGAAAGACAGAAGTTGTCAGACAAATCTGATTTCTTTTTATGAGGAGGTAAGTAAAACCTTGGACAGAGGGGTGGCGGTGGACGTGGTATACTTGGATTTTGCAAAAGCGTTCGATACAGTTCCCCACACACGGCTCATGTGTAAGGTAAAGTCTACAAGTTTGGAAATATCAGTTTGTAAATGGATAGAAAATTGGCTAAAAGACAGAATTCAGAGAGTAGTAGTTAATGATTCTTACTCTGAATGGTCTAAGGTTATCAGTGGTATACCCCAAGGTTCAGTGCTGGGACCCTTACTTTTTAACATCTTTATAAATGATATTGGGATATTGGGATATTGATATTGGGATCAAAAGTAACATTTCTGTCTTTGCAGTTGACACCAAGATATGCAGTGGAATAACACCCTTACAGGATGTCTCCAATTTACAAGCCGACCTCAATACACTGTCTAATTGGGCGACTATGTGGCAGATGAGGTTTAATATTGATAAATGTAAATTTCTGCACTTGGGGGCTAAGAATATGCATGCATCATACATGCTACGGGGAGTACAACTGGGGGGATCCATAGTGGAGAAGGATCTGAGGGTTTTGGTAGATCATAATCTCAATAATAGCATGCAATGCCAAGCTGCTGTTTTCAAAGCGAGCAAAGTCCTTTCTTGTATTAAGAGAGGTATGGACTCCAGAGAGAGAGATATAATTTTGCCCCTGTTCAAATCATTAGTAAGACCTCACCTGAAATTATGCAGTTCAGTTTTGGGCACCAGTTCTCAAAAAGGATATCGGGGAACTGGAGAAAGTGCAGAGAAGGGCAACCAAACTGATAAGAGGCATGGAGGAGCTCAGCTATGAGGAGAGATTAGAGGAACTACATTTATTCACTCTTGAGAAGAGGAGAATAAGGGCGGATATGATCAACATGTTCAAATATATTAGGGGTCCATATAGTGAACTTGGTGTTGAGCTGTATGGTCAACCAGAGGACAAGGGGGCACTCTTTACGTCTAGAGGAAAAGAGATTTCATCTTCAAGTACGGAAAGGTTTCTTCACAGTTAGAGCTGTGAAAATGTGGAATAGACTCCCGCCAGAGGTGGTTCTGGGCTTCTGGCCAGCTCAGTAGATTGCTTTAAGAAAGGCCTGGATACTTTCCTGAATGTACATAATATAACTGGGTACTAACATAGGTAAAGTTGATCCAGGGAAAATCCAATTGCTTCTTGGGGGATCAGGAAGAAATTTTTTTCCTCTGCTGTAGCAAATTGGAGCATGCTCTGCTGGGGTTTTTTTTCGCCTTCCTCTGGATCAATTGTGGGCATAAAATTGGGTATTTGGATTGTACGATTATTTTTTATTTTATTTATTTGTTTTTAAGGTTGAACTGGATGGACTTGTGTCTTTTTTCAACCTGACTAACTATGTAACTATGTATGCAACTACTGTACACTGCCCCAACAGCAAGGGTGAGGATTAATGACACCCTATCAGAGCCATTTCCTCAGTTTCATGGTACACGGCAGGGTTGCCCATTGTCGCCCCTGCTGTTTGCCCTCACATTGGAACCTCTTGCAGCTATAATACGGGCCTCTCCTAATATTGTGGTCTTCCGGCAGGGTCAAAGTGAGGGGAAAATCTAATTTTACGCAGACGATACCTTGCTGTACTTGAGAGATATTGGGGACTCCTCAAGGGTGGTAATGTGCCTGATCAATCAGTTTGGGTGGCTATCAGGCTTTGCCATTAACTGGCATAAATCGGCTCTTTTACCACTAGATCCTCTATTGGCACCTTTACCAGATGATGTCTCTCACATACAGGTCATTACCTCATTCAAATATTTAGGTATAGTAGTGACAAAAGACCCAGGAGACTATATTACACTAAACCTGAAACCAATACTATGGATGTTTCAACATAAACAGGCCAGTTCGGGTAAGTTACCACTGTCAGTAACTGTACGGGTAAATCTTATCAAAATGATCTGGGCACCACAACTATTCTACATTTTACATAACGCCCCAGTCTGGATACCACAGTACTGGTTCCAATGGGTTGATTCACAATTCAGGGTCCTCATCTGGAGAGGTGGAGTGGCATGTATTAAACTTGCCACTCTGCAACTCCAAAAAGATCAGGGTGGAATGGCTGTTCCGCACCCACAAATGTACTACCTTGCAGCCCAACTGCAACATTTCACGGGGTAGGATCTTGGAATAGCCAGGGATCCTTCCGGGAGTCTTCTTGTTGGCCCAGGAACGGCTTATACAGCCCTGTCCCATATGGAAATGGGACTCCCTAAAGTCCTATTTAATTGCCCCTTGACTCAGCTACTGATGAAAGTATGGAAAGGGGTTAAAAACACACTCAGATTAACAGGCTATATGCGCCAAACCTCCATTTGGCACAACGGCTTCTACACAGATTTAGCCAAGGTTCCCAAACACCCGATTTGAGAAAGGGCAGGGAATACATTTCTATGTGAAATTCTTGATGGGCCCACCCTAAAACCATACTACCAATTACTGAGTGAATTCCTCATGCTTAAATGTCACCATTACCAGTATGTTCAACTACACTATTCTCTGAGATGCCAAAGTAGACACTCTAAATTGAAACTCCGCGTTCCTAGACTCCCTATACACTGAACCTGAGAAGAAAGGATTTCTAGAATCTATACGCATCTATGGTCACACATAAAAGCCCCTGACCTTTTACCTTGTAGGGAGGGGTGGGAAAGAGATGTTGGCTCCATTGATGGCAAACAGTGGGAGCAGATTTTGGAGGTAGGACCATTGGTATCAGTGTCGGCGGCACAGAGACTATCCCATCTGTTCATACTGCACTGCGTGTACCGTACACCGGTGCAGTTGCACTAATGGCCAAACGAGATACTCCCATTTGTCCGAAATGTCAAGCCCAATCGGGTGATCTTATTCATATGCTGTGGAGATGCCCTAAATTGGTGAGGTATTAGAGCACCATCATTGCCAAAATCAATAGTATATTCCAGATTCAATTAGCAGTAGACCCACTAACGTGTCTGTTAGGGAATCTTAATGAAGAACTGTACAACCCTCTAGTATACATTGCCCTCACAAGACTCCTATATCTAGCAAGAAAGCTGATTGCTCGATTCTAGCTCTCCACAAATGCACCAAAAATAACACAATGGATCCAACAGGTCAATACCATCCTTATCTGGGAAAAAAATACTTACCATCATAGGAAATAACCAAAAAATTTCTATCTATATAACAGACTTGGTTGAACTCTCCAGAGGTGGCACCCCCACAGCTGGCATTAGACAGCTGGGATAGTAGCTTGTGTAAGCTAATTTCAGAGATTTATAGGGTAAAATAGGTGACCCGCCAAGAGAGATCTGCTAGTGCTCTAAGATCATGGTCACTCTCATGCATATCACCAGTTGGACTGGAGAGAGTTTTTTTCTTACGATTTAATTCTATATGTACTTCTTCTCCTTTTTGTTTTGTTTGTATGGCACACCTCCTCTAGTTATTTGTGCTGAGAACTCAGGGTATTGCACAATGCTTTTTTTGGCATAAGATAAATGAGATGGTTAGACATTTACCACCACCTATAGATTTTTTTGCTTATTATGCAAAATACTGTTGTTTAAAGATTGTATACCTATGCAATGGCACCATGTAGTGCCTTGGGTTCTTATTAATAATAAAAACCTTCTATTGATTTAAAAAAAAAAAATTCTCCTAAGCTTGAATGGAACTGTGATTCTCTCTTTTGTCAATAGATGGCACTGTTACCTTTGGCATTAGTATGATAGATTACAGTAAATTCAGGTTATGAGTAAATGTGCTTTTTCTAGCCACTGAGGCTGCTGGGATAGTCTATTTATTTGGAGAGAATCAGGTGATTGGAGTTCTTTCCACCCAGGCTGCAGCCTGGGTGGGTGTGTGTAGAGCAGCAGCAGAGGTGTAGGCCTGAAGCCTGAGGCCTAGCCACGTGTAAAGAGGCTCAGCCCGAGGGGAGCCTGATCATTGCCAGGAGGCATAGGAGAAGAAGTTGCCAGAGGGTCAACCACTCTTGTTGCCGGAGGCAGGTGAAAAAAGTATAGAGTTTTGAAGGAGTGCCAGAGCATACTCTTCATCAGCCGGGGATGGTGAAATGTTGGGAAAGCTTCAGGAGAGAACTCATCCAAGACATACATCGGGTAGCTGTGCGTAAAGCTTGGAGTACAGCAGGTAGCTGTGAGTAAAGCTTGGAGTACAGCAGGTAGATGTGAGTAAAGCTTGAAGGAGAACAGCAGGTAGCTGTAAGTAAAGCTTGAAGGAGTACTGCAGGTAGCTGTGAGTAAAGTTGAAGGAGTACTGCGGGTAGCTGTGAGTAAAGTTGAAGGAGTACTGCAGGTAGCTGTGAGTAAAGCTTGAAGAGAAGTACAGAGGGTAGCTATGAGTAAAGCTTGAAGAGAACTAGAGCGGGTGAGTAAAGAGTGAGGGATTCGGGCGGGTAGCTGTGAGTAAAGCGTGAGGGATCCAGCGGGTAGCTGTGAGTCAGAGGAACCCAGCCGGTAGCTGTGGGTGAAGCTTGAATAATACAGCAGGTAGCTTTGAGCTAAGCTTGAGGATCTATAGTGGGATACTGTGAGTAAAGTGGTTGCAATAGGAGACAGCAGATACTACGAAAGACAGATCGCAGCATTCAGCTTAAAGGCCCTTTTCTGTATTGCTGTACTATGTTTGTCTGCGGAGTCTGCCTATTGCTATTGCATTTGCCCAAGGGTGTCCTGTGCCCTAACCCTCTCTCCTATGTTCCTGTTAAGAGAAATAAAACTCTCTTTGTTCATTTTCAAAAGTGACTGGCACCCATCTTTGCACCTTGCACTACACTCACAATGCCTAGTAACCTGCACCCTGAGGAGGAATGTCAGCTCTCCTTGACTCTGGGGGTCACCATCAGGCCTCTGGAGGTCGGGAAGACTGCTACATGTGTTTAATACCACTGTAAGAATACATACTTAATATAGAAAAGCTTCTAGAGTTTAGTGTCGCTTTAAGTAAAAAAATTGCCGCAAGTTCAAAGGTAAGTCTGATATTGGCTGGATTTTGGCAGTGTATTGTTTGATGAATCATTGTCAATGTGTACATAGCATAGCTTTTTTTTTTTTTTTAATGATCTACCACTAGGTGGCTCTATTCTGTTAAAGATGGTGAGCCATATTCTCAACACAGATTCTGTGCACAAAAGTTGTTACTAGGCTGTCAAGCATACATAGTATTATTACACTCACAGTCACATTTTTGAGTTTATTCCCAGATTTCAAAAACATGTTTGTATTCTTGGAGCAATAATGTGTATGACTACACTGCAAAACTCCCAACCGCCTTTAGCTTAAAGTGGAACTAAACTCACCTACTCTCACCCCCTTTCCAGCAACCAACATCTTCACCCAGTCTTCTTCTGGGTTTGGTATATTCGGTCACCTTGATTTGAGGATCGTAATGGCAGAAATCTAGTAAGGCCCAGAGCAAGAGAAATGAAATGAAAAGATAGTGCAGGGCTGGCATGACAGGGTGAGATGGGGAAGCAACTATAGGGTTAAGGATTGTAGGTGAAGAATAGAGGAGAGGTATGATTGGTTGGAGCAACAGGATAAGGAGGGGTTTGTTGGAGTTTATTTAAGACCCCTTTCACACTGGGGCGTTTTTCGGGCGTTTTTCATGCGCTTTAGTGGTAAAAAAAGGCGCCCGTAAAGCGCTTGAAAGAAGTTGCAACTGCAATCCCAATGTAAAAGCTCGAGTGCTTTCACACTGAGATCCCTTTCACACTGGAGCGTTTTTCAGGTGCTTTAGCTTTAAAAAAAAGCGCCTGTAAAGTGCCTGAAAGAAGCCGCAACTGCAATCCCAATGTAAAAGCCCGAGTGCTTTCACACTGAGGCGCTGCGTTGGATAGGCGTCAAAAAAAGTCCTGCAAGCAGCTTCTTTGCAGCTCTTTTGGAGCGGTGAATACAATGCTCCTAAAGCGCCTCTTCCCATTGAAATCAATGGGAAGCACCTGTAAAACGTCTGAAAAGCGCCTGAAAAGCGCTATTGGCAGCAGCGTTTTGTGGGTGCTTTTAACCCTTTATTTGGCCACTAGCAAGGGTTAAAAGCTCCCCAATAACGCTCAAAAAATGCTGGTAAAGCGTTGCTAGTTTAACATTTGACATTGTGAAAGGGCTCTAAAACCCCTTTCACACCAGGGCGTTTTGCAGGCGCTATAGCGTTAGAAATAGCGTCTGCAAAATGGCCTAAAGAAGCTGCACCATTGTGTGTAGTGTGAAAGCCCAAGTGCTTTCACAGTACAGCGGTGCGCTGGCAGGACTTCAGGGAAAAGTCCTGCCAGCAGCTTCTTTGGAGCGGTGAAGGAGCTGTGTGTTTACCGCTCCTCCACCGCTGCTCCCCATTGAAATCAATGGGGCAGCGCCGTAATACCGCCGGCAAAACGCGGCGTATTGCCGACGGTTTTAACCCTTTCTCGGCCGCTAGTGGGGGTAAAAGTGCCCCGCTAGCGGCCGAAATGAGCGGCATTTTACAGCCCACGCTAATGGCGGTGTGGTGTGAAAGGGGTCTTAAAGCACTTGGGCTTTCACATTGGGACTACAGATGAGGCTTCTTTCAAGCGCTTTACAGGCCTTTTTTTTAACGCTAAAGCACCTGAAAAACGCCCCAGTGTGAAAGGGGTCTAAGGGATAGGTGGACTTTCCCGGGCATTAGTGGAGGGACAGGTGACAAGCAGGCAGTTTCCCACCCACCCTCCCTGTGTTTGCTTGTTTGGTTTGTTTTATTTCTTTGCAGGTGCAGTATGAACAGGCGATGTCATGGCAGCTGATGGAGCGGCGGTGGTTGGTCTTTTGACTGTGGAAGAAAATGTGGTAGGGATGGAAGCGTGGGGGACTCATCGCTGGTATGTGCCCTTCTGGTATATTTCAGTTAACTAAGGTTAGTTGGAATATGGTAATGGTTGCACTGTGGGTGTGGGTTGTCTCCGAGCTGGTGTGCCACGGCTGGAGGCCTAGTATGGTAAAGGGTCCCGCAGTGTTACAAGTGGAACAATTTTGAATTCTGGGTGCCGTCAAAGACCAACAGGCTGAAGACTGTTAGTTGTGTTTCAGATGTTGATGGAAAAATAATGTGAATTTTTAGTAAGTTGTTTTTGTTAAAAAAAAAAGGTTGCTTTGGCCATTTGTACTCCAGTTCATGTGCGGTCTCATTAATTTAGGTAATATCAAGGGGTATGGTGAGTACTTATGGTCAGGCAGACACCAAAGAAGGTGGGACATCTGATCTACACTGGTCATGTGCATGCAGTTTATTTCTTCTGCAATGCAAAGCCTTCCTGCTCGCAATTTTTTTCATTTTTAAGTTTAGTTCCATTTTAAAACCCCTCTTTCCCTCCAAAACTGTCCCTCTTTTATGTATGAGTATATATAACAAACAAATGTATTAAAAAACTGGTCAGATTGACATTTTTATTATATTTGATATAAAACCTCTGTTAGCCACCCATGTTTACTCTGAGCTACTACATACAATTTTAGTAAAGTTGATAGGGATATGGCAAGGCTTCTTTTTTTTTTTCATTTGCTTGTCAGTTTGTGGGCAGGTCAGGGTGACAGGGTGGTCGTCAGGTCCTGCGTGTTTCCCTTCTCGTTGGGTGCCAAGCAAAAGTCACATGAGAGGCCTACCCCGGGTGGGTTCTTCTGGGCTATGCTAGGCACTTTGTTATGTTCATCGCACTATACCTGGGGTACCTTTACTTGAGCCACGCTCATGACCCAGACAGATGGTTAAACACGAATGAACGCTAACAAACTCTCTTGATGTCACATACACTAACACACTCACTTGTGCACTTAGGAGTCCTTGTCCTCTCCACCTGTTCAGCTTATCATCCCTACCTCACTCCCAGTAACAGCATGTGTGCATTTCACTATTTCTCTTCCGTACCTGTGTACAGGATGAGGGTAGTGGCAGTGCAGATCTGCTCCTGTTGCTATGGGAGACATATTGCAGCTAAAGGAGTGTCAACAAGCTGTCCCTCACTGCAAGAGGCTATCTCACCTGCCACGTGCATATGTCCCAATTTTTGGAGATGGGAAAAAGGGACATATATTATCAAAAGTATGTAGGCATAGGACTCACCCCCTGCCACGTCCCCTTAAAAGAGAATGATGTAGCATCCTGTAGTTTAGGCATTTACTTGCCAGGAGCAGTTATCCTGGTTGATTGATAGAGATCTATTGATTTCTCTCTAAGTTTGGCATTGTTGCACTTTTCTCTTCTACCACCAGGTGGCTGGGTACTTGGTGGTACTAGATATGAGAAGGGCAACCCAAGGTCAGGTTATGGGTAGGTAGGGTATCTCAGCCAATGGGCAGGGGTTTTCTTGAATCCCTTTGCCTGCTGGGAGAACCTTTATACCCGGGTGGAGTCAGGTGATCTAGGTTCTGTGCCACAGTGACAGCTGTGTGGGTGGGTGGACGTGTGTCGTATTGTCCGGGCTGCTAGACCGGAGATTGGGCCTATCCCAGGCACATCTGGCTGCTAGTCTGTCTGAGAGCCTATCCAGAAGCAAAAGAGCAGCGCAGGGTTGGGATTGTGGCTTGCAGTCCAAGCAAAAGGGACAGCTCTGCCGGCTGGAGAACCTGACGCGGTCGGAGGTAGAGGAGAACCTGTTGCCAGTAAGGGACTATCCACCTTACTACCAGGGACCACAGTGAGTAACTGAAGCAAGTACCGGAGCAGCATTTTCACCAGATGGGGATGGTGAATAATCTGGAAACTTTAGTGGGACTCAAGCCAGGAACCCAGCCAGTGGAGGTGACGCTTGCAGAGCAGCTTTGTGTGTAGCTAGGGATAGAGTGAGCCAGCGTGGGTGAAGCTTGAGAGGTATCTAGAGTGCCAAGCTAGGGACCCAACAGAGAAGTGGGGGTTTAGCGCTTGAGGTAGATACCACCGTTAAGATTGGAGGAGCTCAAGGGATTCAGTGGCAGTGAATCAGTGGGTCTAGTGAGAGACCAGGAGCTTACCGTATGGAAGAACTACATGGAGAAGTTGTAGTGAAGCTGAAAGAACTGTTATGCTTTGTGTTAAACTTTGTGGAACTGTTAAAAACTGTTGCCATAGGAGACAACATTCCTGCACTTGCAGATGTGGCTTCTTGCTGGAGGCCTTTCCCTGCACAGCTGTCCTATTGAAGTCTCGAAGTCTGCTAATTGAGTTTGCAACTATCTAAGGGTGTCCTGGCCCTAACCCTCTTCCCCCCCCAAAAATACAAAAAGGACTGTTAGGAGAAAGAAAACCTCTTTTACATTCAAGAAGTGTCTTGTGTCCAATGACTTTCACCATCTTTGCACCCACTATGCCTCACAATCCACTACATACAGAAGGATGTCAGCTGTCTCTAGCCCTGGAGGTTCTCATTAGACTGAAGGAGGCCTAGGACCTTGCTACAATTATATAAAAAAAAAAATATTAGTTAAACCCACAAATCCTTTTTTTTTACCACTACTATTCCTTTATATGGGTGTAGCACCTTGATGTTTAGGCAGAGTTGCTCCTAAATTTACCTGCCAGGTGTAGTTACCTTGGCTCATTGTTAGGGATCAAGTGAGTTCACTCTAAGTCTGGAGTTGCTGGACTTCTCTCTTTTGCCACTCGGTGGCTGGATACCTGGTGACATTAGATAAGACAAGGGCAAAGCAAGGACAGATTAGGAGTATATGGGGTATCTCAGCCAATGGGCAGGGGTTTTCTTAAATCCCTTAGCCTGCTGAGGTAATCTATATATTTGGATGGAGTCAGGTGATCGAGGTTCCTTGTCACCTTGTCGGCTGTCTGGCTGGACGGGCTGCTAGGCTGGTGTTTAGGCCTATCGCAGGCACATCTGGCTGCTAGGCTGTCTGAGGGCCTATCCAAAAGCAAGAGAGCAGTGCAGGGTTGAGACTGCAGCTTGCAGTCCAACCAAATGTGACGGTTTTGCCGGCCGGAGAACCTGTAATGGTCGGAGGTAGATGGGAAGCTGTCACCACCAAGGGACCAACCACCTTATTAACAGGGACCACAGTGAGTAGCTGAAGCAAGTACCAGAGCAGTATTCTCACCAACCAGGGACGGTGAAGAATTGGGAAACTTCAGCAGAGGTCAAGCCAGGGACCCAGCTGGTGGAGGTGGCGCTTGCAGAGCAGCCTTGTGTGTCAAGCCAGGGACCGAGCAGGCCAGTGGGGTGAAGCTTGAGAAGTATCTGGAGTGCCAAGCTAGGGACCCAGAGGAGAAGCAGGGGTGATGCTTGAGGGAGATACTAAAGTGCAGATTGGAAGAGCTCAAGGGATTCAGTGGCAATGAACCAGCAAATCTAGTGAGGGAGACTGGGAGCTTAGTGGGTTAAGAATTGTATTTGAGCATATATTCTTAATCTTAACCCCAAAAATCTTAGCTTCCTCCAAAGCTCTATTTTTTTTTTTTTTTTTTAATGCTGTCATCTGGCTTCCTGTTAGAAGGTGACTACGTTCATTCTCCATGGTGCCGCTCTATGTTGAAATGTAGCCACTCTCTCTTGCTTGCTCGCAATATAGACTAGGCCAGGTTAGGTAGGTACTGTAGGTTCTAAATAATTGGGGGGGGGGGGGGTTTGGGAGCTACCAGAGGACATTAAAAGGAGGCAGAAAAACAGTTTTGTAAAAAAAAAAAATAGATTACATGGCCATTATATAGTTTATGGATTACTTTTGGAAAATGAGGATATTGTTTTGTGTCAGTTTAAGCCTGGTATACACCAGAAGAATTTTGTTTGCAAAAAATTTGTTTGATTTTCTAATAGTTAATGAGGTCAAACTGACAAATGTTTTAGACCATAGTGACTAGGAAAATCAAAGGAAAAGGATGGAACATTTTTCTCGTATGAACAAAATTCTAACTGTGAATGTGGTTTTCGTTTGGGAATAGTTGTACTTATTGTAATGCGCATGTGCATCACAAATACAATTTAAACATTGGCATAGCAATCAATCCAAAACTTTGAAACAGAAACATCCCGATATTGCAAGAAATGCTTGATGCTTGCTTGATTGCATGATTTTATTGAGCTCTCTATGGTGAGCATGGCTGTCAAATCTCTCAAATGTTCTCAGTAAAAATTATTGGTATTGGATGTTGGGTGTCTGTTGGCTGAGGGTCTCTTTGCACATTGGATTCAGAAAAGCCAGTAATCCTCTTGGGTTTCCTCTCTTCCTAAAGAGGGAATAATCAAAACTGATAGTGCTAATAGTTTCACATTATCCTTGCTATTAGGCTCTAATCAGTTCTCGGAGGATTTGCCGGCCTTATTAACAGGATTCCCGCTTATTCAAGGCTTCTGGGTTACAATGCTGTGAAAAGCCCAAGGTATCTTTTGAAGTGTTAAGAACTTTGCTTGCTGAGAAGGAGTCACACTCAGCAGGGACTGGTATGGGGAGGGGACGTTAACAGACAACAGAGGTCCTGTTTCTTGCCTCTTATATTCCCACGTGCTTTATTTACAGTGTACTCAGCAAACCTGGGGACTACCTTTCAACTGTAGACCCATTCATTGTGTTACTTTTGCTAATTAAACAGAAAACATGAAAAGATGTACAATGGGGCCTTTGATTCTGGTGAATCCAATGGCATACCTACAATGACAATAGCTGCACAATATAGTATGTAGAGTGAAGTGGTTTGGGGTGAAGCCCGGGTGACACAAGCGATCCTGTCCCAGAATCGCTAAAAGAGCAGAGAATAACTCACTTCAACAGCTTAATTTCCTCAGTGGGCCAAACAAATAAGTCTTACTCTATCTGTGCCTCCTTGCTGGGGTAAGTAATGCAGGTTATACAGAACAAATTTCTTTCCTGCAACCAAAGATAGTGTTGACAGGGGAATTCCTTATCCCTCCCGCCGAGCCATTGCATTCTCTGTAGAACTCAGTGACTATTACTAGTAGCTATATCGGCTGCTAGCAATAATCGCATATAAAATCTGGTAGGCTGGTTGTACCCAAGTTGATCGATCAACTTGGGTACTTTCAGCCTGCCCATACATGGTTCGAATCTGTCGAACCCGCCGAGATTCTAACTGCATATGGCCGGCCTAAGATTCTTCATCGTTGTGGCCAGCGAGAGAATGTGACCATAGAAGCATAGGAGATGAATGCTCCCTTTAGCAATCTTGTTGCTGCTGAGCTGCCACTAGAGTGACATGGGCTATAAGAGCCAGACATAAAAAAACAGTTGATGTCTTTGCAATGAAGAGACAGTTACCAGTATAACTGAAGGCAAAACTTTTTCTTTCATGGACAGAGTGAGAGAGTATTATAACCCCTATCAGGTTTTTTTAAATTGCTATTTGTGTAGTATAAAGATTTCCCTTCACTCCCTGCCCCATAGCCACAACAGAAAGCGAGAGGAAATATTTACAAAATGAGGGAAATCCATGGTAGTCACCAGAACATCCAAAGTCCCAATTGGAAGATTTTTCCACCTATTCCTATTGTTGTGACCACTCAAAATGTTGTAATTTCTTTTACTTTTAGGCTTCATGTACACGGGACGTTTTTACAACCTGACAGATAGCAACCCACATTTAAAACGTCCGTTTTGCCGCATTTACATGCAGCATTTTGCCACATTTGCGTTTAGAAGCGTTTCTAAAAATATATATATATTTATTTTCTTTTTTAAACGGCCAAAAAAGAAAAACGCCTATAAACGAAATGCGGCTAAATGTGGGTTAGCTGCGTTTAATCACGTTTGGCATCTGAAACGTGGAAATCCTGGGCGTCTGAACCCATTTTTTTGCTTGCAACAAAACGCTGTTAAATGCAACTGCCTAAAAATGTCAATAAACGAGACTGTGTACATGGTCACATAGGATAGCATTGAATGAGTTCAGAGGCAGTTGAAAAAAGTGTCCAACTGCCTCTGAACAGCAGCATCCCGTGTACATGGGGCCTTAGTGTTCAGGGTCACCATGACATATAGAAAGAGGGAATGGGGACAAAAATTGAAAAAACAACCTTAGAGGCATTCTAATCCACCTCAACTCTATCTTAAGGCCCTTACACACGATCTGACTTTTTGACAACAAACATGCAAATTAGCTGTTTCGGAGCAACATCTGACCGTGTGTATGCTCCATCGGACAAACTTTTTCCATTTTTTTGTTGGCTGTGCGAACTGACAAACTTTTTGACAACATAAGTCCGATGGAGCAAAGTCCGATCGTGTGTACACAAAACCATTAGACTTTAGTCCAAAGTACAGACACGCATGCTCGGGAGCAAGGACCAGCACAAAGAGGTCGGTCTTGTAAAACTAGCATTCGTAATGTGGATAGCGCATTTGTGACGTGTCAAATTCGGAATTTTCTAAATGCAGAGCACATTCTCTTAATTTTTAATGGCTTAATGATAATAAATATGATTTGCTGGTGATACAAAGTACTAACAAACATATTTGACATAGGATTTGTGTTCTAATGATATCAAAAAAACAAAAAAAACTAATTTGATTTGGCCATTTTGTTTATTGTACATTCACAACATAAATATAATTCTTAAATTATTAGACATATTTTCTGTCATCACAATTCTAAATTTAAAATTATAAACCAAAAGAGCAAATGATACACCGAAAACAAAAAATATAGCCTATTAAATCATACTTAAATCAAAAAATACAACATGCAAAATTAGTAACCCTTAAACTCCCCAGACCACTGACATTGTTGTGCATCCTGGGGCTGATTTTGCCACTGACCACCATGCTGCTGAAGTGGGTGGGCTTGCTGGGGTGGGTAGGTTTGCTGAGGTGGGTAGGCTTCCTGAGGTGGGTAGGCTTGTTGTGGAGGAGGTAAAGGTGTGTGGTCCAAATTAGACACATGTGATTTGGTGGTTAGCTCACGTTTCCTGGCCTTGATGAGGAGCAGGATTATGATACCCTCACATAGCTCCCTTTGATCTGGGTCAATTTCGCTGAGCTTATTAGCTGTAAAACAGCCAAATCCTTCAGCACTATCGGGTGCTGTTTTGATGACAGATGTAGCCCTACTTAGGAAGTCAGCTGTGGCCTCATCCAGGTGGTGGCTCTTCCTGGCCCTTTTTTTGGGAGGACGCAGGGGAGGGTCTCTGCACTCCGTTGTCTGGCTGCTGGGCCCAGCCTCTTCTTGGCTCAAAAGTTCCTGTGTGTGAAAAAACAACATCATTTTAATTTTTGGTCATCAATCACAAACACTTTTCAGCTTATGACTTTTTTAATTTGGAATGTGTCCAATTAGTAAAGACTATCAATATGACTCCAGTATTTCTCATTCTTGTCCAAATCCTTTTTGGCCACTACTTGTCTGTAATTAACAACATATATATATTTTAGCCAAGCTTTTAAACAATGCTATACCTGGGTCAAGCTGAGCTCCTCCTCCTCTTCATCCTGTGTAGGATCTAGTGATGGGAAGTCCGGATCTTTAAAGTGAATCGGTTCATTTCGAACTGCTCACTGAAATGAACCGATTCAATGACTGCAGTCAAATCGCATGCTATTTTGCACTATGCAGCAGTGTGAACTGGCCCTGGGCCTAGGTTTCTGCAAATTTGATGGATAGCAATGTTAACTGAAGTTGCCCCAGAATGCAGTTCACATGCACACAAACCCCACTTTTCATTTAGGCTCTGTTTCCACTTGTGCAACTTGTCCTGCGACTTGGGACTGCAAAGTTGCATGACAAGAAGTACCCGATTTCCAATGAGTACCATTCATTTCTGTGCGACTTCAAGTCACAGCGACTTCAAAGTAGTCCCTGCACTACTTTGGTCCCATTTTAATGTGACTTGAGGTCCATAAAACTCCAGAATACACAGGCATTGCTTCAAGTCGCTGCAGAATCGTGCAACTTTCAGGCTTTTCAGGCTAACGCAGCCTGAAAGTTGCACAATTCTGCCGCAATTTTGATGCAACTTTAAAGCAATGCCTGTGTATTCCGGAGGTCTATGGATCTCAAGTTGCATCAAAGTGGGACCAAAGTAGTACAGGGACTACTTTGAAGTCGCACAGATACGAATAATACTCATTGGAAATCATAGAGTACAAAGTCGCAGGACAAGTTGCACAAGTGAAAATGGAGCCTAAATGAAAAGTGGGTTTTTGTGCATGTGAACTGCATTCTGATGGGCCAACTTCACAGTTAACATTGCTAGCCATCAGATTTGCCCGTAGCCTTTACAGCGCATGCGCAGGAATGATGATCAGATTTTACTACCACTACCATGGGCGAAGTACCCCTGGTAGTAAAATTCAATCGTTAAGGCTATTTTCACACTTGTGCGACTTGAAAGTCAAGTGCTTTTGCCATGATTTTTGCCACGACTTGAAGCAATGACTGTGTAATCTTGAGGTCTCTGCCACAAGTCGCATCAAAGTCGGACAAAAGTAGTACAAAAACTACTTTGAAGTCGCACAGATATGAACTGAACTCGTTGGAAATCACGGGGTATGACTTGTCATGTGACTTTGCAGTCTCAAGTCACAGGACAAGTTGCACGCATGTGAAAGGGCCTTAGGCTGTCCGTACCACCTTATCACTGCTGCTACCTGATCATTGGTTTAGTGTATTGTTTTACTGGTGGTGACTCGTGGTTCTTTCAGTGTACTGTGTTCTAAAAACTGATATGATTCTTTAACTCGATAACTTGTATGATTCTTTAACTCGATAACTTGTATGATTCTTTAACTTGGTAACTTGTATGATTCTTTAACTCTGTAACTTGTATGATTCTTTAACTCGATAACTTGTATGATTCTTTAACTCAGTGTACTGTCTACTCCTGACTCTTGTTTTAAGTTTGTATCCAGTTCCTGAGTTTCACTGTGCTTTGAGTCAGCTGATTGGTTTCAGGGAGGGGCGGAGCTCTCTCACTCTAGGATCATATTACCAGTCCTGCTCTGCTATGTACTGAGTGCAGAGTGAACTGTTTCAAACGAATCAGTTCACTCAGTTGAAAAGAATCGATTTAAAAGAACGATTCGTTCATGAACTGGACATCACTAGTAGGATCAGGCTCAGTATCGGTGGCCTCAGCTGATGCGGAGGGCAGTGTAGAGAGCGATCTGCGTGGTACCGTTTGATCATTTAAAAAATGGAAGCTGTTAAAATACCAGAGTTTGGGAACATAGACCTCTTCAGCTGCTGCTCCAGATTTTTTGGATTCCTCTATCTCAGGCATGTCCAAAGTCCGGCCCGCGGGCCAATTGCGGCCCGCGGTCCGGTTTTGAATGGCCCGCCTGGTTGTTTAAACATATACATCTTTTGTGGCCCCCGGCGATCTCCCAGCGCCGGGGCCACAAAAGATGTATAGTCCGGCTGCCTCGGAGGGAGGAGGCGGGACGAGTGCCGTGCACACAGGAGGAGAATTTCCTGTTTACACGGCAGCTGTAATAGGAAGTCCCGTCTCTGCCATTGGACGACTGTGCTGTCCATCAAAGGAGGTGGGACTTTCTCTTAAAGAGGCCGTTGTGTAAACAGGAGATTCTCCTGTAAGATGTCTTTGGCACTCGTCCTGCCCTCCATGGCTGCACTGATGGTAATGGTGGCTGCATTCCTGGCAATTGCAATTGTGGAGCTGCATTCCTGGCAATGGTGAGTGAATTACTAGCAATGGTGGCTGCATTCCTGGCAATGGTGGGTGAAATTCCTGGCAATGGTGGGTGAAATTCCTGGCCATGGTGGGTGAAATTCCTGGCCATGGTGGGTGAAATTCCTGGCAATGGTGGCTGCATTCCTAGCAATGGTGGCTGCATTTCTGGCATTGGTGGATACATTCCTGGCAATGGTGGCAGCATTCCCAGCAATGGTGAGTGAATTCCCGGCATTGGCGGGTGAATCCCGGGCAGTGGTGGGTGCATTCCTGGCAATGGTGGGTGCATTCCTATCAATGGTGGGTGCATTCCTGGCAATGGTGCCTGCATTCCTGGCAATGGTGGCTGCAATGGTGGCTGCATTCCCGGCAATGGTGAGTGAATTGCTGGCAATGGTGGCTGCATTCCCGGCAATGGTGGCTGCATTCCCGGCAATGGTGGCTGCATTCCCGGCAATGGGGAGTGAATCCCTGGCAATGGCGGGTGAATCCCTGGCAATGGTGGCTGCATTCCTGGCAATGGTGGCTGCATTCCTGGCAATGGTGGCTGCATTCCTGGCAATGGTGGCTGCATTCACGGCAATGGTGACTGCATTCCCGGCAATGGTGAGTGAATCCCTGGCAATGGCGGGTGAATCCCTGGCAATGGTGGCTGCATTCCCGGCAATGGTGGCTGCATTCCCGGCAATGGTGGCTGCATTCCCGGCAATGGTGGCTGCATTCCCGGCAATGGTGAGTGAATTCTCTGGCAATGGTGGCTGCATTCCTGGCAATGGTGGCTGCATTCCCGGCAATGGTGAGTGAATTCTCTGGCAATGGTGGCTGCATTCCCGGCAATGGTGGCTGCATTCCCGGCAATGGTGGCTGCATTCCCGGCAATGGTGGGTGCATTCCTGGCAATGGTGGGTGCATTCCTGGCAATGGTGGGTGCATTCCTGGCAATGGTGAGTGAATTCCCGGCAATGGTGAGTGAATTCCCGGCAATGGTGGGTGATTTCCCTGGCAATGGTGGGTGAATTCCCTGGCAATGGTGGGTGAATTCCCTGGCAATGGTGGGTGCATCCCTGGCAATGGTGGGTGCATCCCTGGCAATGGTGGCCGCTGCATTCCTAGCAATGGTGAGCGCTGCATTCCTAGCAATTGTGGGTCTGCAGATAGACACTGATCCTTGTTTTGCTTCACAGTTCTTTATTTAAAATTTTAAGTTTTTTTTTCCTGAAGTTTTCTTAAAGTGAAGGTGCGTGTTATACGTCAATAAATATGGTGTATCCAAATAATACACTTGAGCTCATCTATTCACCGCACACAGCCACAAAGGCAAGAGAATTCTTGTGGGGAAGTGTATTAGTGCTCGGATGGACACACTTAGACTGAATTTTAATGGTTCAAAGAATGTCAGGCAAAATGGTCGGCCCTCGCGCATGTTCAGTTCATCAAATCTGGCCCTCTTTGAAAAAAGTTTGGACATCCCTGCTCTATCTTCTTTCATTCCCTGTTGTACATGCTTCTGAGGCCCCCAATTTTTGTCTTGATCATAGTGTATGTTGCTCTAGGGTACACAGTTTTTGCAAATTCCACCAGTTGCTCAATTGCTGCTATCCTTTTGGTTTTATTGCAATAGTCTTTATGTTTGACTTGCCACAGACAAGTGAGCTCCCTGTATTTGTCTATAAATTGTGTAAGGAATTTGTGTGAATTCAAACTTGACTTCATCATTTTGATGTCTGCAAAACATAATAAAAAACAAACCATAATGGGTTGCGTATAGCTCATAAGCTGCTCACAATATGGGCCTTTATTTAACCACTTTCAGACCGGACCAATTTGCTGGTCAAAGACCAGACCACTTTTTGCGATTCGGCACTGCGTCGCTTTAACTGACAATTGCGCAGTTGTGCGACGTGGCTCCCAAACAAAATTGACGTCCTTTTTTTCCCACAAATAGAGCTTTCTTTTGGTGGTATTTGATCACCCCTGCGGTTTTTATTTTTTGCGCTATAAGGAAAAATAGAGCGACAATTTTGAAAAAAACGCATTATTTTTTACTTTTTGTTATAATAAATATCCCCCAAAAATATAAAAAAAAACATTTTTTTCCCTCAGTTTAGGCCGATACGTATTCTTCTACATATTTTTGGTAAAAAAAAAATCGCAATAAGCGATTATTGATTGGTTTGCGCAAAAGTTATAGCGTTTACAAAATAGGGATAGTTTTATAGCATTTTTATTAATAATTTTTTATTATTTTTTTTTACTAGTAATGGCGGCGATCAGCGATTTTTATTGTGACTGCGACATTGTGGGGGACCCATCGGACATTTTTGACACATTTTTGGGACCATTGTCATTTATACAGTAATCACTGCTATATAAATGCAGTGATTCCTGTGTAAATGACACTGGCAGTGAAGGGGTTAACCAGTGGGTGGCATTGTAGGGGTTAAGTGTTCCTAGGGGTGTGTTACTAACTGTGGGGGGGTTGGGCTTTCATTTAGTGAACACTGATCTCTGCTCCAATCACATGGAGCAGAGATCAGCGTCACTAGTTGCTAGGCAGAATGGAGAAATGCTGTTTACTCGACATTTCCTCCATTTGGCCGCTCCGTGAGACGATTGCGGGGATGCCCGCAGCGATCGAGTCCGCGGGTCCCGCGACCGGACTCACGGGGGTCCCGACCAGCGCGGCAGGGCGGCATTGAATATTGGACGTACCTGTACGCCAATATGCCTGCCCGTGCCATTCTGTCGATGTACATCGTCGTGCGCTGGTCGGGAAGTGGTTAAGAAGTAAGGATGGGCTGTATGTTTGAGTGGAACATGAGTTTGACTTGAACATTGGCTGTTCGCCCAATAGCAAACCATTTAGGTTGTTTGTGACAAATTCTAAATCTGCAGAACACCCTATAAAAGCCTATGTGAGAATTCCAAAGTCTTAAATTTTAACCACTTGCTTACTGGGCACCCCTTGCTCTGATCGGTGATCAGGCGCGTCTCATAGACTCGCCGATCACAGAGCGCGCCGCGCGCGCCCCTCAGGGGGCACGCAGGCCGCTCGTGCACGGGACTACGTCAATAGACGTAGTCCCGGAAAAGGAGATCCGCGCTGTAGCCGTCATTCAGCTATAGCGCGGGTCCCAAGTGGTTAATCAACAATATGCAAGTTATTGTCATAAAAAGTTTTTGTGACCCAGGGGACATGTATCAATGCAAAAGAACGTTTTAAAAAAACGGCCGTTTTTTTCGGGACCATGGACTTTAATGTTTAAAAGTGAAACAAGAAAAGTGAAGAATTCCTTTACATTTCGTACCTGGATGTGTGTTGGGGGGGGGGGGGGGGGGGTGTGGGTAGTGGTTGGGTGTGGATGTCTATAGTATGCCTGTAAAGTTGCGCATGTTTCCCATGTTTAAAAACAGTCTGAGAGCAAAATTACATTTCCAAAGTAAAAGACAGTCATTTAAACAATACCAGCGGTAGCGACAAATATTAGAAACGTACCTTCCTTTCATGTCTACCTTCGGCTTGCGTCAGCTTGCGTTCGTCTCCCGCCTATTCTAAGGGTTACATTGCATCACACATTCGTGCTTTATACACAACGTATGCGTCAAACCTCCGCTCTCCGAGTGTCACAACGTTGGGCCGTAACCATATTACAGATTCTGCAATGCATCATTAATATTTTTCGTGTACTATTGACTTTAATTGTTTCCTTTATTCATGTCCAAACTATTTTAATTATATATATATATATATATATATATATATATATATATATATATATATATATATATATATATATTAGATTATTTTTCCATACATGTATTTAGCAAAAGAGAAGTTCAGTGCTTAAAATTTTCGATCGTGTATGGGGTGGAGTCCATCGTATAGTCCGATCGGACCTATTTACAGACCGCGTGTTAAGCCTGACATACACAACGAATCGTACGGCTCACCTGGAATCCCCCACAGTGGCTGCTTCGGTACAACCTGATTTGCAGGCTGTCCCTGCTGCTGTGCCAGTCACCCGCCTCGAGTATTACCTCTATAAGAGGTATGTCTGGTTCTTCTCCACTTCCCCAGCGATTTGGGGGCGATCCAGTTCAATGCGGAGGGTTTCTCAATCAGGTTGAGATATACTTCGAAATGCTGCCCCAGGCCTTTCCCACGGACAGAAGCAAATTAGGTTTCGTGATATCTTTGCTTTCTGAGAGAGCCTTGGCCTGGGCTAACCCTCTATGGGAGACGCAAAAACCTGTTGTCTTGAGTTACCCTCAGTTTGTGGCCTCCTTTAAAAGGGTTTTTGACATTCCCGCACGCTCCGCTTCTGCTGCCAAGTGCCTCATGTCCATCAAACAAACAGAGTATGAGAACTGTTGCCGACTACGCCATTGAATTACGTACTCTAGCAGCAGAGGTTGCGTGGAACAATGAGGCCCTCATGGCTGCTTTTTCTCATGGTCTCTCGGATTCCATCAAGGATGAGATAGCAGCCCGAGATATACCCACTGAGCTGGAGAGCTTGATCTCGTTTGCCATCCTCATTGACTCCAGACTCAGAGAAAGACTTTCTCTTAAGAAGCGCTTGCGGAAGCCTCCTGTACATTTGCCTCCGAGCTTTTTAGTCCCACCCATGCCTCCCTCACCTCCCATGCCTCCTGGTACCGTGTTGGTCAGTAAAGATGAACCCATGCACTTGGGCTTCACGCGTCTCTCTGCGGATGAGAGAGCCTTTAAGAGGAGGGAGAGATTGTGCCTTTTTTGTGGTCAGGCAGGTCACTTTTTGAAGTCTTGTCCTACCCATCCAGGGAAGGCCCGAATCTTGAGGTCCTGTCATGGACAGACCTTAGGTGGCGTTGTTTCGTCCCCAGTTATCCAGAAGGAAAAGCCCCTGGTTTTGGTCACCCTTTATTGGGCTGAGTTGTTCATCAAGATACAGACTCTAATCGACTCTGGGGCTGCAGGCCTGTTCATTGATGCTGCATTTGTTTTGCAGCACTCGATTCTGCTGCAGCTGCGTGACACTCCACTTGCCATTGAGCCTCTTGACAGGAGACCTTTACAGCCTGCCCATGTGACTCATGAGACGGTTCCATTGTCCATGGCCGTAGGGGCTCTTCACTATGAGATAATCCAATTTCAAGTTATTTCCTCACCCAGATTTCCGCTGGTTATTGGTTATCCTTGGTTACAGAGGCACAACCCCTCTTTTAAATGGCTCTGTGCTGAGGTTCTCTCCTGGTCACCACAATGCAGTGAGACATGCTTCCTGAAGGTATCCAAGGTCCTGTGCACCACTTCACTCCCCTCCTTGACGGAGGAGTACCGTGATTTTGGCAATGTCTTTGATAAAGGTCAAGCTGGTAGTTTGCCTCCACAGCGGCCTGATGATTGCGCAATTGACCTTCAACCTGGTGCCATACCTCCTTGTGGCCGGGTTTACCCTTTGTCGGTCTTGGAGGATAAGGCCATGGAGGAGTATGTTGCTGACGCACTTTCTCGAGGTTTCATCAGCAAGTCCTCGTCTCCTGCTGGTGCTGGTTTCTCCTTTGTGAAAAAGAAGAGCGGTGAACTGAGACCTTGTATAGATTATAGGGGTCTCAATTGTGTCACGATTAAGAATGCCTACCCGATTCCATTAATTACTATTAATTAGTTATTTGACCGCCTCAAGGGAGCAATGATTTTCACAAAGCTTGACCTGAGAGGGGCATACAATCTCGTGCGCATTAAGGAGGGCGACGAGTGGAAAACTGCGTTTAATACCAGAACAGGCCATTATGTATACCTGGTAATGCCTTTTCGCCTTTGCAACGCCCCGGCAGTTTTCTAGGAATTTATTAACGATGTCCTCCGAGATTTGTTGCAATTGTGTGTGGTGGTTTATCTTGATGATATCCTCATATTTTCCAAGTCCCTGGAGAGCCACCACACAGATGTCTGTCGTGTACTTCAGAAACTCTTCAGAAACTAAGAGAGAACAATCTCTATTGTAAACTAGAGAAGTTCAAGTTCCATCGTGAACAGGTTACATTCCTGGGCTATGTCATTTCTACTGCTGGTTTTTTCGATGGACCCAGAGAAACTGTCGGCAGTCCTACAGTGGCCTCGACCCGTGGGTTTACGTCCTCTGCAGCATTTCCTGGGCTTTGCCAACTACTATTGGAAGTTTATTTGTAACTTCTCGTCTCTGGTCAAGCCTCTGACTGATATGACCAGAAAGGATGGTAACCCACAGAGTTGGTCTCCGGAGTCCATTAAGGCCTTTGAGACTCTCAAGGCTGCCTTTGTTTCTGCTCCTGTGTTGGCACATCCTGATCCTACATTGCCTTTTATCCTAGAAGTTGATGCTTCTGAGATGGGAGTTGGCGCCCTTCTGTCTCAATGTCCTAACTCTGAGAGCACTATGCATCCGTGTGGCTACTTTTCCAAGAAATTGTCACCTGCTGAGTGCAATTATGAGATTGGTGACAGAGAGCTGTTGACGATCATTTTAGCCCTGAAAGAATGGAGACATCTCCTTTAAGGAACCACTGTGCCCGTTCTTATTCTTACTGACCATAAGAATCTTACATTCTTGTCTGAGGCTAACGACTCTCTCCCAGAAGGGCGCGATGGGCTCTTTTCTTGTCGAGCTTTAATTACATTGTCTCATTCTTACCCAGTACTAAGAATGTAAGGGCTGATGCCTTGTCACAACAATTTTCCTCCACTTCCAAGTCGGAGTCGGTTCCGGTTCCTATGATTCCTCCTGATCGCATCTTGGCTACGGTTCGCACCAGTCTTACTTCTCCTTTGGGTGACAAAATTCTTGCTGCTCAGGTCCATGCTCCTCCTCATAAACCTTGTGACCACTGCTTTGTCCCAGAGAGTCTCCATACTGCAGTGCTCCAGACTTACCATTCTCCCAAGGCAGCTAGCCATCCTTGGAAGAATCAACTCATTTGGGCCATCTCCCAACAATTCTGGTGGCCTAGTCTACGGGCTGATGTTACTGCCTTCGTAGCAGCCTGTCCCGTGTGTGCTCAGAGTAAGACTCCAGGACACCTTCCAGTGGGCCTCCTACAACCATACCCAATAGAGAGAGGCCCTGGACTCACCTGTCTATGGATTTCATTATGGAATTGCCCAACTCCCAAAGCAACACTATTATCCTTATGGTGGTTGACCAGTTCTCAAAGATGTGTCATTGTATTCCACTTAAGAAGTTGCCCACCTCTAACGGACTGGCTTCCATTTTTGCTTGGGAGATCTTTTGCTTACATGGGCTATCCAAGGTGATTGTCTCGGATAGGGGCAGTCAGTTTGTCTCCCGATTCTGGCGAGCCTTTTGTGCACAGTTGGGAATCCAGCTTGCGTTCTCTTCTGCGTATCACCCGCAGTCTAATGGGGCCGCAGAACGAGCCAATCAGTCCTTGGAGCAATTCCTACGTTGCTATATTTCTGACCATCATAACAACTGGTCTGACCTATTACCTTGGGCAGAGTTTGCTCACAACAGTGCCTTGAATTCTGCCTCCCGATTGTCTCCATTTATGGCGAATTATGGTTTCCAACCTTCCATGTTGCCTGACTCGTTTGTTCCGCAGAGTATTCCTGCGTTAGAGGAGCATCTCCGTGGTCTTTGTTCCACTTGGGTACAAGTCCAGGAGGCTTTGCTTCATGCTAATGATAGGTACAGACTCCATGCTGACCGCAGATGCCTGCCTGCACCTTCCTACCAGGTTGGGGACAGGGTCTGGCTGTTATCTTGCAACCTCCGGTTTCGTGTTCCCTCACTGAAGTTTGCACCTCGGTTTATTGGGCTGTTCTGTATCCTTCGCAGGATTAACCCAGTAGCTTACGTGTTGGACCTTCCTCCTAGTATGCGCATCTCTAATGTGCTTCATGTCTCCCTATTGAAACCGTTGGTCTGTAACCGATTTACCCCCTCGGTGCCACGTCCTCACCCTATTCAGGTTGAGAACCGTGAGGAGTATGAGGTACAATCCATTGTTGACTCCCGTACATTCCGTGGGCGCATACAGTGCCTGGTGCATTGGAGGGGGTACGGTCCGGAGGAACGCTCCTGGGTTTCATCCTCTGACGTACATGCCCCTGTTCTCCTCCGCAAATTCCATAGACGGTTTTCTCTCAAGCCTGGTGGCCCTCTGAGGGAGAGAGGTCATTTAGGGGGGGTACTGTCAGGACTGGCTTAGCCCTTCCTCCTCTGGGCTGGCCGCTCAGCTGTCAGCAAATTGCCAGTTCTCACCTCTTTCCACAGTTACCAGCTGTTCCTGATGATGCTCGTCTGACCTGCCTATTTAAAGCCTTCCTGCTCCCTTTTTCATTTGCCTTCGCGTTGGTCACATCACAGGGAACCATCTCCTGCTGTTTGTTCCAAGACTGGCTTGCTGACACCCCACCTGGCTTCTTATCCTGCTTGTCCTTGCTCTCCTGGGATCCCTGACTTCCGGCCTGGCTGATTACCCGATCTGGTTAATGAACTTTGGACTGGCTGACTACCCGATTTGGCTACAGGACTCTGGCTATGCTTGACTACGCTTTTTTCTATTTACCTTTTTATTTTTATTAATAAACAAGTATCATTTCATTGTACTTCTGTCTCAGTCTGTTTTATGGTTTCTGACAGGTCCAAAGACCAATTAAGGATACGCTGGTCCGACATTATACTGAGGGAGCCGGAGCAGTATCTCAAAATATAGAAGGTGCTTCGAAAAAGTAAGTACCTGTCATGTGTTCCTATTATAAATAGTAACTGGCATGCACTTGCATTGAACCGCTCGTATGTATGAACCAACGTTCACAGTCAGGAACCACGTTCGTAGGGCAATTGTTTACTAATGAATACAATTTATTTAGCTGATACAGGGTTATGACTGTTTTGGTCATGATAATTTGTCATATTGAGCGAAGTTTAAAACATTATTGTTTAGCTGTCTTTGAAATTTTATTTAATTGCTAAATAGATTCAGTGGAATGTAAGGAGAGGGCATTCAGCAGCTGTTTCCACATATGGACTCAGGCGCACTAGTGTGCAGGGCCGTCTTTAAGGCAGGGCAAAAGGGGCAGCTGCCCTGGGCCCTGTCATTGTTGTGGGGCCCAAAGCAGCTGTCTCATACTTGACAACTATCCCAGTATAAATTCCCTTGTCCTTTGAAGTATTAGTCATGTGCTGTGTCCCAATATCTCAGTGAGAAGTGCTGCTACTAATGCTGCCCAGCTATGCCCTATTGTTGTGTACAGATGACTCACCTGCAGACCCTGTGTTAACATGTAAATACCGGCATTTCATATGTAAATAGCGGCGGCATTCATAAGTAAATAGATGCGGTCGGCGGTATTGATATGTAAATAAAGGTGGCATTCATATGTAGCTCATGCCCCCCTGCAGTGAGGAGGTGATGTGCTGTAACCTCTAGAAACTAATCAGTGAGCCGTAATGTGTGCTGTAACCTCTAGAAACTAGTCAGTAAGCAGTAATGATATTCTGTAACCTCTGGCAACCAATCGCAATTGCTGCCTGATCTGATACAGTAAACTGATTTTAAGTCTAGCTGCTATTTATTGCATGTCTCAGAGCAATTGGAGAGTGAAATTACATTGGGGGGGCCCAAGAAAAGTTTTGCCCAGGGTCCAATCAATATTAAAGACGGCCCTGCTAGTGTGCGACATCAGAGAAACTTGGGCAAGAAAGGTTAAGTATTTCAGGACCCCCAACCTTGCCGGGACACCCAACCCTGCCAGGACCCCCAACCTCGCCAGCCTAAATGGCAAATAAGCCCCAGCAATCCTGAGGAGGTGGAGAAAAGAGGTGGAGGAAGTGACAGAGATGTACACTCCACCAGGTGAGTGTCTGACACCCCAGCTTCACGTAATCTATGTATGCCCGCATATTTTCTAAATAAATTTTTTTAACCCTTTTTTTTTTTTTACAAACAGCATGGTGGTTTATTGAGAATACAAGAAGAACAAAAAGGTAATATACAGACATTGGTCAGTACAATGATCATGACAGTGGGATAGTAAGAATAAGTGCAGTGTGTGCGGCAGGGGGGACGCGCAGGTCCCCAGCACATCAAGATGAGCAATGAACTAAAAGAAATAAAATATAAAACCAAAATAGTGCAAACATAAATAGCCAGGAGACCCAGTCCAGAAGGCGAATTCCAGGAGACACTTCAGCAGGGGATCACAAATAGCAGCATTGTGAAATCATCATTGCACAGCGCGGCGCCGGCCCCCCCCAGGCCAAGTACACAGGAGCACCCATCCCTATAAGGGAGGCTCATCACAGGTAGCAGCCTCATTCAACCATACATCCCAGACTTTAGCATATTTAGCATGACAGCCCCTGTGGGCATACAGTTCTTTCTTGTATGGGAGTACCTGATTAATCGCAGCCACCCATTCCTGAAACGTGGGGGGCTGGACTTGTAGCCACCTTCTCGCCACCAGTAGCCTAGCCAGAAGCAAAGACTCATGTAAAAAAATCTTGTGGTACTTGTCCGAGTCCGGATCAGGGAAAATTCCCAAAAGGCACTGCTTGGGGCACAGCGTCAGAGGAGACCCCATTTTATCATGGATAAATCCAACAATTTGGGACCAGAAACACTGGATCACCGGGCAAGACCACAGGATATGAAAAAAAGTGCTTTGTAAACTACCACACCTGGGGCAGAGGGGACTGTACTCTGGTTTATATTTAGCAATGCGTGCCGGTGTCAAATAGGTTCTATGTAAGATATTGAGGTGAGTGAAGCGATCCGAGAGTTTAGGCGAGACCTTTTTTCCAGCATCCAGGGCTTCCTCCCACTCATCATCCTCAAGTTCTCCAACATCCTCCAACCATCTCCCCCTAAGGGCCTCTGTCATAACAATCGCTGGGGGTCTGATCAAAAGGTTGTATATACTAGAAATCAATTTACGTGGATCTTGCCCCAAGAGCACGTCCACCACCGCCAGGCTGCCCACCCCAGGCGAAGATTGCCCGAATTGTGTCTGGAGAGCATGGCGAAGCTGGAGGTACCTGTAGAGCAGGCATGTCCAAAGTCCGGCCCGCGGGCCAATTGCGGCCCGCGGTCCGGTTTTGAATGGCCCGCCTGGTTGTTTAAACATATACATCTTTTGTGGCCCCCGGCGATCTCCCAGCGCCGGGGCCACAAAAGATGTATAGTCCGGCTGCCTCGGAGGGAGGAGGCGGGACGAGTGCCGTGCACACAGGAGGAGAATTTCCTGTTTACACGGCAGCTGTAATAGGAAGTCCCGTCTCTGCCATTGGACGACTGTGCTGTCCATCAAAGGAGGTGGGACTTTCTCTTAAAGAGGCCGTTGTGTAAACAGGAGATTCTCCTGTAAGATGTCTTTGGCACTCGTCCTGCCCTCCATGGCTGCACTGATGGTAATGGTGGCTGCATTCCTGGCAATTGCAATTGTGGAGCTGCATTCCTGGCAATGGTGAGTGAATTACTAGCAATGGTGGCTGCATTCCTGGCAATGGTGGGTGAAATTCCTGGCAATGGTGGGTGAAATTCCTGGCCATGGTGGGTGAAATTCCTGGCCATGGTGGGTGAAATTCCTGGCAATGGTGGCTGCATTCCTAGCAATGGTGGCTGCATTTCTGGCATTGGTGGATACATTCCTGGCAATGGTGGCAGCATTCCCAGCAATGGTGAGTGAATTCCCGGCATTGGCGGGTGAATCCCGGGCAGTGGTGGGTGCATTCCTGGCAATGGTGGGTGCATTCCTATCAATGGTGGGTGCATTCCTGGCAATGGTGCCTGCATTCCTGGCAATGGTGGCTGCATTCCCGGCAATGGTGAGTGAATTGCTGGCAATGGTGGCTGCATTCCCGGCAATGGTGGCTGCATTCCCGGCAATGGTGGCTGCATTCCCGGCAATGGTGGCTGCATTCCCGGCAATGGTGGCTGCATTCCCGGCAATGGGGAGTGAATCCCTGGCAATGGCGGGTGAATCCCTGGCAATGGTGGCTGCATTCCTGGCAATGGTGGCTGCATTCCTGGCAATGGTGGCTGCATTCCTGGCAATGGTGGCTGCATTCACGGCAATGGTGACTGCATTCCCGGCAATGGTGAGTGAATCCCTGGCAATGGCGGGTGAATCCCTGGCAATGGTGGCTGCATTCCCGGCAATGGTGGCTGCATTCCCGGCAATGGTGGCTGCATTCCCGGCAATGGTGGCTGCATTCCCGGCAATGGTGAGTGAATTCTCTGGCAATGGTGGCTGCATTCCTGGCAATGGTGGCTGCATTCCCGGCAATGGTGAGTGAATTCTCTGGCAATGGTGGCTGCATTCCCGGCAATGGTGGCTGCATTCCCGGCAATGGTGGCTGCATTCCCGGCAATGGTGGGTGCATTCCTGGCAATGGTGGGTGCATTCCTGGCAATGGTGGGTGCATTCCTGGCAATGGTGAGTGAATTCCCGGCAATGGTGAGTGAATTCCCGGCAATGGTGGGTGATTTCCCTGGCAATGGTGGGTGAATTCCCTGGCAATGGTGGGTGAATTCCCTGGCAATGGTGGGTGCATCCCTGGCAATGGTGGGTGCATCCCTGGCAATGGTGGCCGCTGCATTCCTAGCAATGGTGAGCGCTGCATTCCTAGCAATTGTGGGTCTGCAGATAGACACTGATCCTTGTTTTGCTTCACAGTTCTTTATTTAAAATTTTAAGTTTTTTTTTCCTGAAGTTTTCTTAAAGTGAAGGTGCGTGTTATACGTCAATAAATATGGTGTATCCAAATAATACACTTGAGCTCATCTATTCACCGCACACAGCCACAAAGGCAAGAGAATTCTTGTGGGGAAGTGTATTAGTGCTCGGATGGACACACTTAGACTGAATTTTAATGGTTCAAAGAATGTCAGGCAAAATGGTCGGCCCTCGCGCATGTTCAGTTCATCAAATCTGGCCCTCTTTGAAAAAAGTTTGGACATCCCTGCTCTATCTTCTTTCATTCCCTGTTGTACATGCTTCTGAGGCCCCCAATTTTTGTCTTGATCATAGTGTATGTTGCTCTAGGGTACACAGTTTTTGCAAATTCCACCAGTTGCTCAATTGCTGCTATCCTTTTGGTTTTATTGCAATAGTCTTTATGTTTGACTTGCCACAGACAAGTGAGCTCCCTGTATTTGTCTATAAATTGTGTAAGGAATTTGTGTGAATTCAAACTTGACTTCATCATTTTGATGTCTGCAAAACATAATAAAAAACAAACCATAATGGCAAGAGAATTCTTGTGGGGAAGTGTATTAGTGCTCGGATGGACACACTTAGACTGAATTTTAATGGTTCAAAGAATGTCAGGCAAAATGGTCGGCCCTCGCGCATGTTCAGTTCATCAAATCTGGCCCTCTTTGAAAAAAGTTTGGACATCCCTGCTGTAGAGCATTGAATTCGGGAGTGCAAACTCCTCCTTGAGCTCCTGAAACGATTTCAAGACCCGACCTCGATATAAATCAGAAAGGAATCTAATTCCATGTATGAGCCAAATCGAGTATCCCGGGAGTAGACGCAGTTCGTCCAAACCGGGGTTATCCCAAAGCGGGGTGTGGGAGTGGGTCTCAGGAAAAGCTAGCTTCCTACCAACCACCTCCCAGACCCTGCAATGTGCATAAAGGAGTCCCCTGCGGTTCCCCCGAAATGCCGCTGAGGCGCAGGCTCTAAATATCACCTGGAAGGGATGGGTAATGGAGTATCCACGCCTGGGGCAAAGAAGTGTTAAGTACTTATCCCTGTCCTGTTTATCTAGGTGGTAAAAGTGGGACACCTGGGCCGCCAGGTAGTACAAGGCAAAGTCCGGCAGGGCCGCCCCCCCCAGATCCCCAGGGCACTTCAATGCTTGCCACGATAATTTATGTCGCTGTGAGCCCCAAATAAAGGAATTGAGTAGGGCTTCTATGGATTTAAACAGTCGTAGAGGTAAATAAACAGGGGAGTGCCAAAACACATATAAAAACCCGGGTAGAATAATCATTTTTACAAGGTTTATTCGCCCCAGAACGCCCAGAGGGAGCTTGGCCCACGCCTTGATTCTAACCTTAAGGGATGCCACCAGGGGATCTATATTTAGCCTGGTGTAATCCTCAGGGGTTCTGGTGACATAAATACCTAAATATTTTATCTTACTCACCCTCAGGAGGGGAGCGGATGCCTCCACCTCGGAGGGGACCCCCAGATCCATGGGCAAAATTTGGGATTTCTCCCAGTTGATCTTGAGCCCTGAGTATGCTCCAAATAGTTGGATCGTTTCAAGAGCTGCCCGGAGGGAGGGGCCTGTATCCGCCAGATACAGCAACATATCATCTGCATACAGGCTAATCCTCTCCTCCAGGCTGCCACATTCAAGCCCCCTAATACCAGAGTGTCCCCTGAGAGCCGCCGCGAGCGGTTCCACCGCTATGGCATACAACAATGGGGACAAGGGGCAGCCCTGTCTGGTACCCCGAGAAAGAGGGAAAGGGGACGACACCCGCCCATTAACCAAGATCCTGGCACAAGGGCCGCTGTACAGGAGGCGTATCCACTTAATAAAGCGAGGTCCGAAGCCAAGGCGCCGAAGACAGCTCCACAAATACCTCCACTCCACTGAATCGAACGCCTTGGCTGCGTCCAGAGACACCACCGCTCTAGTTCCTATCAGATCATGGTCCGCTTGCAGATTCATGTGCAGCCGACGCAAATTGTAAGCCGTGTTTTTGGATGGCATAAACCCCGTCTGGTCGGGATGGATCAGATCTAGGATAACCGCGTTCAGACGGGTAGCCAGGACCTTGGCCAGGATCTTGATGTCCAACTGGAGTAAGGAAATGGGCCGATAAGACTCGGGGAGCTCCAAGTCTTTCCCGGGCTTGGGGATTAGGACTATATAAGCCTCACACATTGAGGGGGGGAGAGATTCTGACTCGAATATATGAGAGAATAATTCTTGCAACCTAGGGGTCAGGGTATCAGCATAATGTAGATAGAATTCAAGGGGGAGCCCGTCCGAACCAGGAGCTTTGGACTTGTTCAGCAGGGACATCGCCTCCGCGATATCATCAGTACTAATAGGGGCCTCTAAAAGGGCCACCTGAGCCGGCGTAATTGAGGGCAAGTCAAGAGTTTCGAGAAGCCCGTCCACCTCGTCTCCAGTAGCGGTGGTCGTCGAGGAGTACAATGATGCATAAAATGTTTTAAACTCCTCCGCCACCGCATCAGGGTCAGTAATCAGCGTGCCGTTAGAGCCCCGCAAGGAGACCACCGTGGGAGGCCGTTGATCCATGTGCGCCAAGTAGGCCAACAGGCGACCAGCACGCTCCCCACATTCATACACCCTCTGCTTGACATGGAACATGTTCCTCTCCGCCCGCTCAATATGCAAGCCATTCACCACTCTGGATTGCAGCTTGAGAAAATCAGCCCTACTCGGGGATGGGTCCTCAGCAAATTCGCGTTCAGCAATAGACAGCTGGTGCTCCGCCCGAAGCAACGCCTCCGCAGACGAACGACGATATTGCGAAATTTGGTGCGCCATAAACGACCGGGCATGTGTTTTAAACGAGTCCCAGACCAGCGTGAAAGGGGCCGTACCTCGATTCGCAGCAAAAAATAAGTCCCACTCCGACCCCGCCTCCTCCAATCCGGGGGTCACCCCCAACCAAAAAGGGTTTAATTTCCAAGAGTAGGATTGCGGAGGGCCCGGGAGACGTAGCACGACCCAGTATGGGGCGTGATCCAAGAGCACCCGTGGGTTAAATCCCACTTCCGCCAGATAGGGAAGAAGGGGGCGGGAAATAAAAATAAAATCAATCCTAGACATAGTAGAATACGACGCCGAAAAACAGGAATATTGTTTAGCCGTAGGGAAACTATGCCGCCAGGTGTCCACCAGAGCTAGCTCCAGGAAAAACCTGCCAAACCTAGTAAGCCCCGGCGACAGCACAGGTGGGGGAGTCAACACAAGTCTATCCAGTTCTCTATGTGCAACATTGTTGAAGTCCCCCAGCCATACCGCTGGGACAGTAGGGAATTGGGCCATAAACGCCATTCCCTCGTTGAGGACAGTAAACTGAAAGGGGGGAGGAACATATATAGCCAAAAGAAGAAGTTCTTTGCCATTAACCCGGGCATGTAAAAAGAGAAACCTCCCCTCAGGATCAGACTTGAGCAGGAGAAGCAGGAATTGCACTGACTTGGACACCATCAGCGCCACACCCCTGGAGTAAGTAGAGAATGGGGCCTGGTATACCCAGCCCACCCAGGGCTTCTTAAGTGTGAGTAGTAGGTGGCCAGTAAGATGGGTCTCCACCAAGACAATTATGTCTGCCTTCTGAGCCCTGAGATAGGTCAGGACCGCGCTGCGCTTCTGTTTCGCCCTGATCCCCCGAACATTCCAAGTAAGGCATTTCAGGTCACCCATTGCAGAAAACTCACATACTTGCCATGATATAGGAACCAGCGCCCCCACCCGCCACCCACCTCCCAACGGGGAGTCAGCAGAGTACCCAGCCCACTGTCACTTATATATAACGACCAACATTTAATTGTCTTGAAATAGCAAAAATCATACCACCATAGAAAACTTAACCAACTGAACATAGGTACAGAATTAAAATAACATGCACCGGGCCGTTCGGCGCGGCCCCAGCCCGACCAAGAGGTCAAAGCCTGGGGCCGACTCCGCCCGGCCCGGGGAAACCAAGCTTCAAACCCGAGCCCGCAAACCTGCGGGTCACGGAACCCTATGTAGGGCCCAATTAAATGTAAAACTATCGTGACGGTTAAACTCTGAAGACCCAGCAACACCGCGAGGAGCATGGTCACCGGGTGCAGCCACGGATGGTCAGACGGCCGCGGAGGGCACCTTGCAGGCCACCGTCCCTCGACCGTCCGGGGTACCATGGGAACTCAGAGTCCGCTGGATGGATAAAAAACAGTCAGTAGGCATACAGTTAAAGGATCCCCTTGGACAGGAAGACCAATAAACTTGGAAGGGAGCGGCCAATGCAACATGGAGGTGGGAAGGGACATGCAGAGGGGGGCCGCGGGGGAGAAGGGGCCCAGGAGAGAGGCCGGGGAGAAGCACCAGGGGTGCGGGATGGGAACCGGAGGGGGAAGGAGTCTCTAGTCTATCAGCATAACAAATCTCCGGACCAGGGCATCATGCCACCGTAAACAGTGGGGCGGCAATACAGTACAGTACCTTGCCAAAGAGCAAACGTAGTCCAGGAGCAGGATCCGTGTCACTTCACCCCCCTAGCTCTCCATTAAACACATCGCCCCGTCAGCCAACAACATCGCAAGGAGCTAAGCCGCATCTCGCCGCGGTGCCGCCCGATTCTCCAGCCAGCCGAACACCGCCTCCGGGGTATCAAAGAAATGGGCCTTGTCCTCTCCCGCAACCCGGAGCCGAGCCGGAAAGAGCATGGCATAGGAGTAGTGGCGTATGCGCAGCTGGCGCTTGGCTTCAGTGAAGAGAGCTCTTTTCTTTTGAACCTCGGCCGAGAAATCCGGGAAGACCTTGATCTCGGTGTTGTGGTAAGGAATGTTGCCCTTCAATCGCACCAAACGCAGGATGGCATCTCTATCCCGAAAGTTCAAAAACTTCGCAATGAAGGTCCTGGGGGGAGCCCCCTGCGGGGGAGGTTTTGCAGGCATACGGTGGGCCCTTTCCACCGCGAAAGATGAAGAGAACTCTGCACGGCCAAAGGAGGAGGTAAGTAGTTGTTCCAGAAACGCGGGAGGATCGTTGCCCTCCTCACCCTCGGGCAGGCCGACAAAGCGTAGGTTGCACCTTCTTAAGCGGTTCTCCATATCATCTTGTTTCGCCAGGACCGTGGAGAGCTGGTGCTGTAGGCGCTCAGTGATCGTCTGGAGCGGGGGCAGGTCATCCTCCACGCGGCTGATTCTTGTCTCCGTCTCGGTCACCCGTTCCCGTAGTTTCTGCACATCAATGCTCCTCACGCCATGCCGGTCCAGGCCACGCCCCCTTTTTAACCCTTTTTTAGATGATGTGCTGGTTGTGGAACAAGAACCTGAACCGTTCACTCAGGACAGTGCACAGAGGCTCATCGGGCAAATAATGGCATGGAATGGGGAGATTGATGCCATGTGCAATTGCCTCAACATCATGCAGCAGGAAATGAAGAACATGATAGATATTTTGGGGAGAATATAATCCCTTTTTCCATTATATAAAAAAAAAAATTTCTTAATTTCCTGCTGCCTTATGTTGAGGCAATGTCCACATTCCAATTTTATTGTTTTCATAGTTCCGGTTTTAAACATGACTAATAAAAAAAAAAAAAAAATACCAATATATATATATATATATATATATATATATATATATTTATTTTTATTTTTATTTTTTTTATTTTTTTGATGTTAAAAAAATTATCAAAAAAAATTTCAAACGCACATGTGAATGTGCACAGATTAAAAAAGTTGAACTAAAAACAATGTGTGGCTTCTTATTTCAATGCTCAATACCAGTATATTTGTTAAGTTGTTGTAGTTACATTGACCGTGTACTCTACAATGTGTGTAGCCAAGATACAGCACAATATAAAAGTTAGCTCAAAGTGAGATTGTCACCTCATGTTGCACATCAGGTTGGTTTAAACTAGACAACAGTAGTTGAAATGAAATAGTATTTTATGAATAAGTAAAATATTTACAAATTAGCAAGAACATTTTGCTGCTAAGGCACTGCCCCTCTACCGACAAAGTAGTCCATATATTGTTCACGGACAAGACGGCCATTCTGGAAGCCCAAACCAGCACGCGCACTTTCAAGAGCTGGCATCACAGCCTCTTCAGCTGGTCGGGGAAAAGCCTCAACAGTTTGCCCTGAGGCAATGTAGCTGGAAGAATTCCTCCTTAAAAAATTATGGAGGATGCAGCAGCATAGCACCACATGATTAATTTTATATTCTGCCATAAACGTTTATGGCAGTTAAAAAGAGCTAAAATATACTGGAAAGAATGCCAAAGGCATTTTCAACTACCCTTCTGGCACGAGAGAGGCGATAATTGTAAATCCTTTGTTCTGGGGTTAGGTTCCTCATTGGAAAGGGTTTTAGAATATGTTCTCCCAAAGAAAAGGCATCATCTGCCACAAACACAAAATTTAGTCCCTCAATATTGTTCTGAGCAGGTGGCAAATGTAAGGTCCCTTACTGTAGCCAGTCATAAAATTCCACCTCCATCAGAGTGATGGCCATTCATCCCAACATCAAGGTACAAAAAAAATCATATTTGGCTGACACCACAGCAAGCAGAACTATGCTGCAAAATCCTTTGTAATTGAAATAATATGATCCTGAGTTTGGCGGTGGGACTATCCTCAAATGCTTGCCATCAATGGCACCTCCACAGTTGGGGAAATTCCATAAATTGGCAAACTGGGCCGCCACATCCTGCCATTGCTGGGTGTTTGAAGGAAACTGTGGAGTCAAACAACGAAAAAATAATTAAAACCTGAGTACATAAAATTGCAACCATATTTGACACAAACATTGTGGGGCAACATAATATTCTAACATTTAAATGTGTATTTAAAATAAAAATTATAAGTTACAATTATATGCTCCCTCACCCCCTCTGGTGGCACATTCTAAAAAATCTTAGGAGGGGGAGTTGAATGGGTAGATGTTTTGGACAAGTAAACACTTCCATGAGAACTAAATGCATTAAAATGTAAGTTTAATTTGGCCAACCCATCCATCTTTACAAGATTGTCAGGCCAGTGGACAGGTAAGAAGTGGCATAAAACAAAAATAAAAAAGTGCACATTGACAAAATCTAGACACATTTTGACATACATTGTAAAAAATAATAAAAATGTTAATTAATTATGAGTATTCGTTATGATGAAGTTAAAAACCCAGGAAGCTGGCACAGCACATGGATGCTGGGAGCCATTCATAATGATAAATTAATCATAACAAAAGTATAATTTGTACATTTTGAAGGTAATCAGGCAGGCCCTTGCACTACATTCTTTAAAGAATTTAGGCAGCAATCTCAACTCAAAAAATAAGGTACACAGTGTATGTGTTTAGCTAAATCTGCAGATAGAGTAGTTGTATTGGTTGACTCTGCATTTTTTACTATTTTTTTCTTTCATTTTTTGTTCAAAATAAGTGTTTGAAACACAAAAAAGGGACTCTTGCACTCTGCATGAATTTTAGGGCAGGAAAAAAATTGGAACACATTTCAGGCAGTGTTTAGGGTAATGAATGAAGCATAATAAATACAGTGTTAAGTACTAGGCTAGGTGTGTATGGGCCCAGGGTAGCATGCTGGAGAGATTAGTGAAGGAAATGCATGCATGAGGATAAAGAGGACATTCATTCACAGCATATTACAAAAATGGGAAGGATGGAATACAAAAAATATAAAATGAATTAGAAAACATGAAGGTGATATTAAAGCAAAAAACTTACACGAATATAGTCCTTCTGCGGGACTTGGATGATGGCACTACATGTCTCAGGAATAATGACTCCCAGAGCCTGGGGAGAGATACCAGTGGTAAACTTGATATCCTGGAGACTCCTCCCTGTCACCAAATAATGCAAGGTGGCTATGAGCCTTTGCTCTGCTGGAATAGCAGCTCTCATGCAGGTGTCCTGCTTCATGATATAGGGGGACAGCAAGGACAATAGTTGCTGAAAGCAGGAGTCTGTCATCCGGAGATAATTATGATAATAATCATTCAGATTATTCTCCTGCAGCTCACGCAGTAAGGGCATATGGCTAAATTGGTCCCGATTAAGTAGCCAGGTTTTGGCCCAAACATTCCTCATGCTACTACTCCAATTTTTCCTAGACCGGGCTAAAGTTGCAGCACCAACTCCAAGCCCATAAATAGCACGCTCTCTCCTAGGATTGCGCAACATGGCTGGTTGGCCAAAACGGTCGGAAACAAACACAAAACGCACGAAACGGAAAACCACGAATCAGCACTGACCAGACGTCTACTAACTCGAAATTAGCAGAAGGAGCCCGAAGGGTGACACCAGAGAATTGAACATCCTTTTTTGAAGCATCGTCAGTATGTTGTAACGTCACTACGTTCGTGTTTGTTTCTCAAAAAGTCCGATTGTGTGTATTTAGGACGGGTTGGTTTTGTTCTGTGGCGTGTGTCCGGCCGGCGCACGCTTCTGTTTTGAGCCTGCTTTTAAATTCTCTTATCTAAGTGTATACGTTCGTTATTTGCAAATTAAAATCATTGGTTTTACACTATCTGGAGCCTATGTTTTTCCCTATGTGATACCACGTTGAGTTGGGAGTGACATGTGGAGTAACAGCCATAGCCCCATTGTGTGAAAGGTCTGGGATCGCTTGAGGGGGAACAGCTACCTGGATATCCATTTGATTGCATTTTGCCTGTGGTGACCCTCTGTAACGGGGGGTCGCTTGGAGCTGGTAAGGAGCCAATTCATTTGTTTGGTGATGGGAAAAGCACATTATACTCCTGGAGAAGATATTTAATTTGTGTACTTCAAATCCAGCTATTCATATGAAGAATTTTTCACTGGTGTTTGTTTATTATATGGACACTTTATAGCAATATTTTGTCATATAATCATATGGACATTATATAGAGTTGACAATTTTTAGTAATTTATTTCATGCACTTTTTAAGTTTTGGGGTATGTTTTTATTTTTTAAATTTAGGGGTATATACATATAGATTTATACAATCTTTGTTGTTTTTGGGTGGTTCACATTATTGACACGCAATTGTGTTTTATTTTATATCATTTTTGTATATTTTTGTATATATAATTGTATGCACTATTCTTTAAGGTGGTTTCAGAGATATTAAGATATTAAGGTTTATATCGTGGGTTTAGCATGTACATATATCTCATTCACTTTGGGAATTTGAGGTTAGCGCAGTTCTTTTTTTCTTTTTTTCTTAAAAGCAGGATCCACACTGGATCCTGATAGGTGATCGGAGGTAACAGAAAAAGGAGGGCCCTTACACCCTTTGATGAACCACTGCTCCATGTGGATTTACTAATACAGGGGGAATGCCACACAAGAAATAAAAATAAAATACAAATTAGGTTCCCCAAAAATTCACACAAGACCCTTATCTGAGGATGCATCCCGGAATTCTAGGAAAGGTGGGGCGAGCTGCATACCCCCTACTTCTGAACCATATTGGTCACATGCTCTAAACATGGGGGGTTACCTTGCCTGAAGTGATCCCCCTAACAAAGCACCTTGTCCACATGTTAATGAGGACAAGGGCCTCTTCTCCACAACCCTGGTCCAGTGGTTGTGGGGATCTGTGGACAGGGAACTTATTGGAACCTGGAACTCCCTTAACAATAAGGGGGCACCTAGATACCACTCCTCCCATGTGAATGAGTTAAGGGTCCCCCGATGTACATCCACTGTCATTCATGTGTTCCAATGATGAAGATCCATGTCAATCCTGATGCCTGACATCTACTGATCCGCTGAAAGAAAAAACCCACCAACTACTGACACACATTTGTTCCTGTCATTCCATTCCCACCAAATGATAAGCCTGGCAGATGACAGCTGATACACTGCATATATACAAAGGGGTGGATCGCTTTTCAAGGCACTTTTATCAGGCAGGGAAAAGGTGATATGTTGCCTCTACACTGCCTGTTTTAACCTCCTGAATGCAGCATCATCAAGCCGCAATTATATGCAATGCGTGATTTTGGGACAGTTGAAGCGTGGCCCCATTCACCTGAATGGGTTGTATTTGGCAAAGGGTATAATCCCTGCTGCAGTGGCAAAGTATCACAGTCGCAGCATGTGTACAACCCTGGCCACTGCCTATGCAATTAAATAGCTGCGTTTTACCAACCCTCACATGTTAACCAAGCCGTAGACTAGGGTGCGTCAAAGCTAAAAGTACTTTTAAAGGATGCTTTGACTGAGAGAAGGTTGAAAAACACATCTATGCTGTGATACTTATGCAGCATTGAAATGATTGTACTGAAAACACTACACCTTAATTGTTTGTCTCCTTTTGTTCTGCATCACATGGAATGAACATTGACTGTGGAGACAGTCTGCTGCAGTGACGCTGCAGCCTCATTTCATTTGATAAGTTGCACATTGATAGTGACACTATATAGCTTACATTGGAAAGCACATTTGGCGTTTCCAGCCTGTCTGCCCTAAATATCTGCATATGCATACATGAGGTTTAATCTACATCTAAAGCTTTCTGGCTTTTAAATGTTTACCGAGCAAAGTCAATTAAGGCTGATTCCATTACTAGCTAACTACGTGAAATGTCAATCCAATCATGTTTGAACAAATGGCCAAAAATAGTTTTGTGTAACTGACAAACAATGCAGAATGTTTAAATTATCAGTAACCCTTGACTTCTCATTGAGAGGATTTAGCTGTTCTCAGACAACCACATTCAACAAACTAATAAGAAGTTATACTATCTCACAAGGCATATAGCTATAAAGCCACATGCTATTTATTATCCATTATTAACAGTATATAGTGGCAGTTTTTGTGTTTGTTTTCTTTTAACCCACAGTGGTGTGCAAAAATGAATCACCCAAAGACGGGGGAATTTTCTTACCTGCAACCAAGCGCTTGATTCCCCCATCAACACAGTCAGTGTTGAAAGGGGAATCCCTCCTGCAGAGCCACTGAGTTCTCCTGGCGGGGGTGGACCTGTCCCCGTCGGGAGAATACATTGATTACTGCTAACGGCTATAATAGCTGCTAGCAACAATAATCACATGTAATGTCTGACAGCCTGGTTGTACCCAAGTTTATCGATTGATTAACTTGTTTACATTCAGTCTGCCCATACATGGTTTGAATCTCGGCTGATTCCTGCCAAGATTCAAACTATCTATGGCCGGCATAGGTGTACAAAAAAATGCATGTGAGATAACACACACAAAAAAGCGCACTTAAATTGGAAGTAAACCCTCCTATTGTTTTCACCCAAGGACAGTTTGGTTGAAAGCAAAACCATTGTGACAGTATGTACCGTATATACTCGAGTATAAGCCGAGATTTTCAGCCTCTTTTTTGAGGCTGAAAGTGCCCCCCTCGGCTTATACTCGAGTCATCGCTGTCTGCCCGCTCGATCAGCGTGTCGAGCAGACAGACAGCGGCCATTCTATAATTCAAAAGCCGCGCCTCCGGCTCCGCCTTCGCCTGTGATAGGCGGAACACTGAATTTCCCAGCAGCCTGTGTTCCGCCTATCACGGACATCGTATCATCCTCGTACTACGGACGAGGATGATACGATGTACGTGATAGGCGGAACACAGGCTGCTGGGAAATTCAGTGTTCCGCCTATCACAGGCGAAGGCGGCGGCGCAGCTTTTGAATTTTACAATGGCCGCCGAGGCGCCGACGAAGAGGGCACGGGACGGAGGCAAGGCAAGGCACGGCACGGGACGGGACGGGACGGGACGGAGGCAAGGCACGGCGGCAAGGCACGGAGGCAAGGAGGCAAGGCACGGGACGGAGGCTCGGGACAAAGGTAGGCTGGACACACACACACACACACACACACACACACACACACACACACACACACACACACACACACACACACGGATGGATACACACACACACAGGGATGGATGGATGGATGGAGACACACACACACAGGGATGGATGGATGGATGGATGGAGACACACACACACAGGGATGGATGGACGGACACACAGGGATGGACGGACACACAGGGATGGACGGACACACAGGGATGGACGGACACACACACACAGGGATGGACAGGCATGTCTCACCCTCGGCTTATACACGAGTCAATAAGTTTGCCAGTTTTTTTGGGGGTAAATTGGGGGCCTCGGCTTATATTCGGGTCGGCCTATACTCGAGTATATACGGTAACTGTTTTTGAAACTTAAATCAATGGCTTTATTTTCACTTTAAAGCGGAGGTCCACCCTAAAGTGGACCTTCCGCTCATCGGAACCCTCCCCCCCTCCGGCGCCACAATTGGCACCTTTCAGGGGGGAGGGGGGTGGAGATACCTGTCAAAGACAGGTATTTACACCCACTTCCAGGCATAGACTCCCGTGGGAGTCTACGCCATTTCCTGTCCTGCCGCGCTGTCTGCAGGTGCCACAATCGGCACCTTTCAGGGGGGAGGGGGGTGCAGTTACCTGGATAATCCAGGTAACTGTACCCACTTCCGGGATAGCTCTCTGCGGAAAGGGGCATGGATTACGCCCCTTTCCGCAAGTGCCCGCCCCTTTCCGAAAGTGCCCCGCTGCCTGCTGGGAAACACACAGATCCCAGAGGCAGCGGGGACCGTCCTTATTGCGCAGCGCGACTCGCGCATGCGCAGTAGGGAACCGGAAAATTAAGCCGAAAGGCTCCATTTCCTGATTCCCATACCCAAGATGGCGGCGGCAGGATCCGAGAGACGATCTAGAGATCGGCTTCGGGTGCCGACATCGCGGGCGCGCTGGACAGGTAAGTGTCACTATTTTAAAAGTCAGCAGCTGCAGTATTTGTAGCTGCTGGCTTTTAAAAAAAAAAAAAAAACGCGGAGTCCCGGCGGACTCCCGCTTTAAAGAGGAAGTAAACCCTGATGGGTTTACTTCCTTTTTCTCCCTGCAAAGGTAAAGCATAATGGGCTACTATGCATCGCATAGTAGCCCATTATGTGTCACTTACCTGACACAGGAGCCAGCGATGTCACCGCTGTCCCCTGTAGTCCGGAGCGTCCATCTTCTTCTGGGTGTCACTGCTCCGGCCACTCACTGCTCCGGCCACTCACAGCTCCAGAGCAGCAATGATGTCACTCCTGCGCATGCGCACGGGAGCTACCACTAACGGCATATCGCCATTAGCAGCGGCATGCTGCTAACGGCGATAGTGCGCCTGCTCGCCATAGATAGCTGTGACTGTCTTGTAGTAAATATCTCCTAAACCCTGTAGGTTTAGGAGATATTTCTTGGACCTACATGTAAGCCTTAATCTAGGCTTACCTGTAGGTCAAAGTGGTTTGTAAGTAACCACTTTAAGGAATTGTTTCTAGTCCACCTTCCGAAGATCTAGGACTCTACCCTGGCCTCTTGGGGAGCAAGGTTTCTGACAGGGGCAAGGCTAAATTTGTTCCACCTATCCAAAAAGCCTGGCAGACCCCTCTCCTCATGGTCAGCTTAAGCTGACCCCCCTGGTTCAGGGAAAGAAGGAGTCTAATGGCCACAAATCCTGCCCCTACACTTCAAGGTAGGCCCAATGAACCACACCCTCCATTCAAGTGAAAGATACACAGACAAAAATGTAAAGTAACAAAACTTTAGAGAAAAAAAAGGCCTAGCCCACAGAGGCACAGTGACCTTGTGCTCATTCACACAGTGGGTTTCCCAGGCCCATAGTCTTACTAAAAGCACCCCTGGGACAACCAACTCCCAGCAGCACAGACACCACAGGTTCTCTGCAATCCCAGCCCATGACCAGACCAGGCAGCACCGCTCAAACCAGAAGGCAATGGGCCCCTCGGAACCCCCCACTCCAAGGAAGTACTCCTGACCCATACCTTACATGGTGCAGGTTCATTCAGTTTCTTTGCCTATCAGAAAGGCTCCTCGGGACGTCTATCTTACCAGCAGAGGCACTGTGCAGCCAGCCATTCCTGCCAAAAGGCCAGAATGACAGTGTAGCACCCCTACCCTACTGGACACTGATGAGACTAGATACTACACTTGATGCTAGCCAAAAGGCCAAGAAGTTGTATTAACTGTAGCCAAAACTAAATATTTTTTTGTTTTTGAACCTTGTCAGGTTTTTTTTCTAGGATATCTTCTTCCTATTGGGGAGATTTACCCTAAATTCCTGTCTATTTGAAACAAGTTTTAATTTCTTCAAGTAAGGGAAAATCACCTACACTATGCGAGAGCTGTCATTGGAGCAGGTGTTTTCTTTGTAGGATTTCCCCTCACATTTTACCGACAGGCATGCAAACATAAAGAGGGAATCTAGCCAACAGAGACAGCAATAAAAATATGATTGTGGTTCTAACTGTTCCTTGCTCTGACCAAACTGAAAATGTTGGCTAAATTCTCCAGGAAGAGGGCACTTTGGCATTGCATGGCCGATGCGTTAATGTGGATGCCGCATGTGTAGCAGCACCACTGCAGGTAGCGTGGCTGAGCAGATAAAGATCACTATGGGAAAACTTTTAGTGTCCCACAGTGATCCGGGCAGCAGTCAAGTGGCATGTCATTGTCCAACAGAGCACAGCACCAAGCAAAAGAAGAGAAGACACAGCATAGACCAGCATAGACGTGTTTGCAGCTTTCACTGACTTTATTATACTACTACCAATGAAAATGAGCCACCTAAGTATTTCCTGCACAAAAGAGGAAACAGTCCTTAGGTAATTTACAGGGATCACTTTCCTCAAATTTGCCCAATATTATAAGGCCGAGTCATAGATTGAGCAATTTTCTCAAAAAAAATTGCTTGATTCCCCTGTCAACACTATCAGTGTTGCTGGGGGAATCTGTCTCTCCTGCGGGGCCACTCTGTTCTACCAGCAGGGTGAGGGGAAAGCTGCCCCCACAGGGAGAACACAGTGATTTTTGCTAGAGGCTATATTATCCACTAGCAGTAATCGCATGTAAAATCTGACAGGCTAGTTGTACTTAAGTTGACCAATCAACTTGGGTATATTCAGTCTGCCCATACATGGTTTGAAACACAGCTCTTGCTGATCCGGCTGAGATTCGAATTGTCTATGGCCATCTTAAGAGCATGAGTGTCATCATGATGAACATAAAATACTTCTCAAGCAATATCATGTGTGCTTATTGAATAATACTCTGTATGTGATGCAGTGTTGCCACTCGTCAGTATTTTTACTGGCAGCCAGTAAAAACTGGGCACATTTCTCCTGCCAGTAAATACCAATGACAGGAAAAGGTTGCCAGTTAAAAATATGGCTGTGACGCTCGGCTCAGAGCTGGCTGAGACCATCCGGGTGCCTGCTACAGTGTGCCTGGGCAGCGCCAGCGGGGGGAAGGTTTGACGGAGGCGGTGCCTGAGCATGTGCAACATGATGTCATGGTGCAAGAGACCAGGACGGCTGGGGCCAAGTATGCGGTTTTGGACGGTTTTAAAAAAAATATATATATATTTTTTTTGCTTTGGTATCTACCTTAAAAACCACTTGTGGACTGCCCGCAGTGGTTATCGTTGCTACTTTGACGTTAAATACCAGGGTTATGGCAGCATATAGCTGCCATAACCATGGTATTTTCTTAAACGGCGGGTGGTCCACTTTATGGTAGAAGTGGTCTCCGTAGAGGATTCGCTGTGAGATCACTTTTATTGGTGGCGGGAGAGGTGCCCACCCCAATTCTGCCGTGTTCCGGTCGTCTCCGCCGCTTACCAGAGCCATCAGTAGTGACAGAGATGATCCGATCCTTTCTCCTCAGAGGCACCAAGTCGAGTGAGGGAATGATGGTCCCCACTCGACTCAATGCCGTTGGATGATGGAAGCAATGTCAAATGTCACTTCCGCCCAACAGCCTTAAAGGGACTTTTTTTTTTATTTAAAAAAAAAAAAGAATTTTTATTTTGTTTGTTTTTTTAATTGCATTTAAGTGTACATGTGAGATCTGAGCTCTTCCTGACCAGAGCACTTATTACAATTTGGCACTGCGTCGCTTTAACTGACAATTGCGCGGTCATGCAATGCTGTGCCCAAACGGAATTTGCATCCTATTTTTCCCACAGATACTGTAGATCTTTCTTTTGGTGGTATGTGATCACCTCTGTGACAATTTTGGTAATTTTGAAGGAAAAATAACAATATTTTTAACTTTTTGCTATAATAAATATATCCAAAAATGTTTTTAAAAAAACACATTTCTTCATTAGTTTAGGCCAATATATATTCTTCCACATATTTTTGGTAAAAAATTGCAATAAGCATATATTGATCGGTTTGTGCAAAAGTTATAGCGTCTACAAACTATTGGAAAGATTTATGGCATTTTAATGGCATTTTTATTATTATCGGGAGAGATCACTCATCGCTGGCCCCCGGAATAGAGATCACCCATCGCTGGATACCAAGAGTGGATTACCACCGCTGGACTCTTTTTTGAATTTTTTTATTTTTAATAAAGGACTTATCCCAACGGTGTCTGTGTCTTTTTTTTACAATTTTTTACACTTTCTTTGTGAAATGGTAGGGGTACAATGTACCCTTTACCATTTCAAACAGGGGGGGGGGCCGGGATCTGGGGGTCCCCTTGTTAAAGGGGGCTTCCAGATTCTGATAATCCCCCCCGCCTGAAGACCCCCACAACCACCGGCCAGGGTTGTGGGGATGAGGCTATTGTCCCCATCAACATGGGGACATGGTGCTTTGAGGGGTCACAGACCCTCAAAGCATCCTCCCAATGTTGTGGCCTGGTATGGTTCAGGGGGGACGTTCTCTCTCATCCCCCCCTCTTTTCCTGCGGCCTGCCAGGTTGCGTACTCAGATAAAGGGTCTGGTATGAATTTTTGGGGGAAACTTTTTTTTTGAAATTTGGCGAGGAGTTCCCCTTAAAATCCATACCAGACCCTTGGTCTGGTATGGATATTTGGGGGGAACCCCACGTCATTTAAAAAAAAAAATTTACGCTGGGATCCCCTTAAGACCTGAAGGGCCTGGTAAATGAATTTGGGGGGAACCTCATGCATTTTTTTTTTATCAATGACTTTTAATGACTGTTCTCTGTATTACGGGGAGCTGACAATTCATGATAGCCGCAAGTGCTTTTAAATTACTTTTTTTCCTGCAGAAATGACACTTTGTGCAGGGACAGTTCTAAGCATGGGAAACATGCGCCCCTTTACAGGCATACTATAGACACCCCCTAGGTACGAAAGTTAAAGGAATATTACACTTTTATTGTTTCACTTTAAGCATTATTAAAATCAATGCTCCTGAAAAAAATGGCCGTTTTTAAAAGTTTTTTTTGCATTGATACATGTCCCCTGATGCAGGAGCCAGGTCCCCAAACCCTTTTTAGGACAATAACTTGTATATTGTATATATATCCTTTAAAATTAGCACTTTTGATTTCAAACGTTCGAGTCCCATAGACTTTAATAGGAAATTTTAGGTCTTTTCCCAGGTTCTGGTGCGAACCGAAGCGCGGGGTGTTCGGCTCACCTAGTAGGGGCCTGGCCATGAAGCAGAAAGGCTACACTGCCAGGTTCCCTTACCCGCAATGGCGGTGGCAGCACCCGACCAGCTGATGGAAACATCAGCTGCGGTGGTGCCAACATCGCTGGACTCCAGGACAGGTAAGTGTTCTAATGTTAAAAGTCAGCAGCTACAGTATTTGTAGCTGCTGACTTAATTTTTAAAGGGGCGGTCAGAACTCTGCTTTAAATCACATTGCCAATTACATGTTGTACTTGTTTGTAGCCTAAATACTGAAATTTGCACTTGTAACTTATGGAATCGCCAGTAAAAACTTGGCTGTACCAGTAAATTTTGGGTTTCATGTTACTTAATTTTAATCTGGTAGGTTGGCAACCCTGAAGTAGTAAAACATGATTTAAAGTTCACCTGTCATTAGTTAAATATGGAGACTGTCAATACTAATTGCTCATCAATTTTATGGACAGTGCTGGGCACACCCAGATCCTTATTGGAAAGAAGTGAACTAGAGACCATTCCTGGTTGAACAATCTTATTGTTTCTTCTTTGATAAGCTGGTGCCAGAGATGTGCTGCAATGGTTTCCCCCATCCCCCTTCATAAGGTATTCATGCACACTTAGCTAACCCAGGAATGAATGTTCATTAGCCTTCAAACAGTAGACATGTGCACACTGAAATATTTCATTTTCAAATTTTGTTTTCGTCTGAAAAATACATTTATTTAGTTATTCCCAAAATTAGTTTTTATTTTGTTCCGTTCAAAAATGCATTCGTCCGAAAATCTGAAATAATTAAGGTCGAATCTGTCATTGAAGGCTTATGGTGTCTGTCGAATGTTCTAAGGAGATTAGACGGAGCAGCTAAACTGTACGACGACGCAATAGTACATTTCCGGTCGAATGTTCCACTTACAAGCTATAGTAGAATTCTAATGTTGTATGACACTAGCAATAATTATGTCTATTAATTATTATTACTAGTCAACCAACTTCTATAGCCTATGGGCGGAGCATTTGACCATAAATGTCCGCTCGCGGCGAGTGCTTGGTCAAATCTTAATGTTAAATCTTTTCTCTCTATGTGGAATAATCTAGGGAGCCACGGAATGATCCGACCTCAAGGGGAGGGGTAATGAGGGGCGGGCATGACCTGGTGCCCAGGAGCCAATGGAAGAAAAGGAGGCTGAGGGAACTGAGAGAAGCGAGGGGGGCGGAGCCATATAAATAGGGGGCGGAGCTTAGACGGGACCAGTGCACGAGGAGACATCACAGGAGGAGGCAGCTTGGTTCACTGCTCCTCTACATCCAAGATGGCGGCGATCGAGGCGGCGCTGGCGCGATTGCGGGCACAGGCGGCGGTGAAGGGACCGGAATGGCTGACCAGGCAAGTGCAGGAGCTGCTGGGGGACAGTGATGAGGCGAGGGGCGGCGGGGGGACTGTACCACGGGCCCGGCGGTCTCGGCCGCCGGCGCGATTTTCGCCAGGCCCCGCCCCTCGGCCACCTCGTGACCGGCGGAGCCCGGGGAGGGACGGATCGGTCCCCCCGGCGAAGAAGAGGCAGCAGGAATGTCGGGGTTCAGGGCGGTCGACACGCCGCCGGCCCGCCCCGGGGAGCGGGGCCACAGGCAGTACCTGCGCTGGTTCCCCGTCTCACAGCCCGGCAACCAGTCGCGTGGGGGTGCTCGGGGGGGGCCCCAGCACGAGCGGAGTTCGGGTGGAAGAGGTGCCAGGGGCGGAAGACGGCAGGAGCGTAGCAAGGAAGCTGGAGACAGGGAGGAAGGGACGCAGACCGGCAGATGGACAAGCAGGACGCCGCGGGGGACAAGTGGAGGAGCAGGGCGGTACGGGGGGGCACCACAGGTCCGGTCCACATCGCCGGTCTGGGAGTGCGCACCCTGGGGAGACACACCTTTCCAGCCGCCGGAGCGTTGCGGCCTCTGGGGGGGGATCGCCCAGGGGGCTCCCTTCGCAAGCAGAAGCGGACGTGGCGGAGCGGTCGGAGGGAGAGCTGTCCACAGAAGACGAGGTGGCAGATCCGGCAGTGGAGAGCGGCAGTGCGGCTGTGGGAGCGGTGCCTGGTCGGCCCGGTAAGTCCATGCATAATGTTTTGACTGATGCTTTGCAGGGGTTGCTGGGGGTGGTTCAAGGGGTGCCGACGGGGTCTCCGGCACCGGTGGTGCCGGTGGGGGGGGAGCAGCGGGGGGCGGGGCCCGGCTCGACTATGCCGGCGCCTGCACCGCAGCTGCAGGGGCTTCTGGACGGCCTGCGGGCATTGGTGGAGAGGTTTGGGGGGGCGCCGGGCACTCCTGCCCTGGCAGCACCGTGGGGGTCGGGTGCGAGTTCGGCAGCTGCGGCCGTGCCGGCGGCGGTAGTGGAACCCGCGGCATCCGGGGTTGAGGGGCCGGCATCGAGTGGGGGAGCCGGTGGCGACAAGGTCGCGGAGGTGGCGGCAGGTCGGTCGGACGTGGTCAGAATTGGGGACGCGGCACGGTGCGAGGTGTACGTCTGCTTCGAGGGCCCGCTGGGAGCGCACTTGAAGCCGGAGGTCCGGGAGAAGATTACAAAAGGTGAGTACGTGGAGATATTCTCGCTGCTCCCATTAGAAAAGTTCAATTTGGATCGGGTCAAACCTAATGACACCAAGAAGGACGATGAGGAAAAGAGGCGTTACCGGCTGATACCGCGAACGTTTGCAAATTGGTTGCAGGCATTCGCGATATTGGCGAGCGTCATTGGGGAAAAGAACCTCGAGCACTGCTCGGCGTTGTTTTGTTACATGGACGCCATCGGGGAGGCCCACAGGGTGTACGGGGGTGTTGCGTGGCTGCGGTATGATGAACAGTTCCGGCAGCGTAAGGCGGTGCGTCAGGAACTGCGGTGGGATCACAAGGACATCAGCCTCTGGATGCGACTGATGTCCTCGGCCCGGGCCCAGCCTTCGTTTTTTCAGGGGGGGGCCGGGGGTACAACCTCCTCAGGACTGTCGGCCGGAAAGAAGTGGGGAGTTTGCTGGCAGTTCAACGAGGGTGCGTGCAAGTTCGGGGGTGCCTGCAGATTCAAGCACGAATGTTCGGGTTGCGGGGGGGCCCACGCGCTGTCTCGGTGCTTTAAGAAAGGGAAACGTGCCGGCGACGCTTCTAACAAGAGGGAGGACGCCGGTGAAGGTGGAAAGGATGCTTCCTTTCCTAAATAAGTACCCGGACGGGGAGGCGGCGCGTCTGCTGGCGGAGGGGTTCCGCGTGGGTTTCCGGATTCCTTGCGACCTGCAGGTGGTGCCGCCGTTGGCGCGGAACCTCAAGTCGGCCCTACTGCATCCGTCGGTAGTGGATGACAAGTTGGGCAAAGAGGTTGCGCTGGGTCGCATGGGGGGTCCTTTTGAGGAAAAACCTTGGGGGTGTCTTGTGGTGTCTCCACTGGGGGTTGTCCCCAAGAAGGAGCCGAACAAGGGGGGTTCGGTCAACGACTTCATTGATCCGGAGTTCTGCACGGTATCTTATACGTCATTTGACGCGGCGGTCCGGTGGGTGCGGAAGTACGGCCGGGGGGCGCTTATGGCAAAGGCGGACGTCGAGTCAGCGTTCCGGTTGCTTCCGGTGCACCCGGACAGTTTTCCACTGTTGGGTTGTCATTGGAGGGAGCAGTTTTACGTGGACAAGTGTTTGCCCATGGGCTGCTCCGTTTCGTGTGCGGTGTTCGAACAGTTTAGCTCGTTCTTGGAATGGGTGGTGAGGGATGTCTCTGGCCTCGAATCGATCATTCATTATTTGGACGATTTTCTCTGCATTGGCCCCCGGGCTTCGTCTGTGTGTGCGATTCTTCTTTCCACGTTGCAGCACATCGCGAGCATTTTCGGGGTGCCTTTGGCGGCTGAAAAAACGGAGGGTCCTGTGCAGGTGTTGAGTTTTTTGGGCATAGTGATCGATTCAGAGGCCATGGAATGCAGGCTGCCGTTGGACAAACTGGAGGGCCTGCAGAGGGAGATCCGGGAGGTTCAGGGTCGCCGGAAAGTGCAGTTGAAGAGCTTACAGTCATTGCTCGGCAAACTGAATTTTGCGTGCCGGATTATCCCTATGGGGAGGGTGTTTTGCCGACGGCTGTCGGCTGCGACGGCCGGGGCAAAAGCCCCGACGCACTTCATTCGATTAACGAAGGAACACAGGGACGACTTGAGCGCGTGGCATGACTTCCTGTCCTCTTACAATGGTCGGGCAGTCTGGATGGCCGGGCCGGTGAGCAATTTCGATCTGGAGTTGGTCACCGACGCGGCCGGGTCAACGGGTTATGGGGCGTTTTTTCGGGGGGAATGGAGTGCGGCACCGTGGCCGAGCTCCTGGAAGGAGGCAGGTTTCCTGGGCAATTTGGTGCTATTGGAACTCTTCCCGATAGTGCTCGCACTGGAGCTGTGGGGGGAGAGGTGCAGGGATTTGAAATTGCGCATTAACTGTGATAACATGGGGGTGGTGCAGGTGGTGAATCGCATGTCGGCATCTTCCCCCCCGGTTATTCGAGTTTTGCGTCATTTGGTCTTTCGGTGCCTGCGTTTAAACGTGTTCATTTATGCCGTGCACATCCCAGGGGTGGAGAATGCCTTAGCTGACTCACTGTCTCGTTTCCAGTGGGACAAGTTCAGGGAACTGGCGCCTGGAGCGGCGGTGGACGGACTCCCTTGCCCAGAGTGGATGTGGGCGCTGCCCTTGGAATCGCCGCGGGATGGATACGGCGGTCTGTGAGTGGGTCTACCTGGTCAGCATACGAAAGGGTATGGCGGGAATGGCAAGGGTTGGTGGAGGAGGTGTCCTCGGACGGGGATGCGGGTGACTGGCGTTTATTGGTGCTGTATTTTGTGGTCCGGAATATGGAGGGCGGGCGCTCAGCGGCCGCGATTGACAAGAAAATGGCAGGTTTGTCATTTCTTTTTAAACTGTTGGGTTCGGAGGATTGGACAAAAGACTTTTGGGTGCGGCAGATGCTGCGGGGTTTCCGTAAACAGAGTAAGCGGGGGGACGGACGGCGTCCGGTGACGTTCAACCTTTTGGTGGCCATATGCGCGGAATTGGGGTCGGTTTGTAAGTCTAGTTTTGAGGTGCGACTGTTTACTACGGCTTTTTCGTTAGCGTTTTATGGGGCGTTTAGGGTGGGTGAGTTGGTCAGCCCGTCCAAAAAAATGCCGGGAGGGCTGTTGGATCAGGACGTGCGGGTGACGCGGGATAAGGTGTGTTTGCTTCTCCGAAGATCAAAAACTGACCAGCGGGGTCGGGGGGTGGAGGTTGCGTTGTTTCAGTTACCTGGGTCCCCGGTTTGCCCGGTTGCAGCGGTTCAGGGGTATCGGGGGGTCAGGCCGGGCTGGGAGGGCCCGTTCCTTATGCACGAGGATGGGTCTTTCTTGTCACGGTTCCAGTTTGTGTCGGTTTTTCGGCGGTGTTTGCGGAATCAAGGTTTGGTAGCGGCGGAGTATGCTTCACACTCCTTCCGCATCGGGGCGGCCACGGAAGCGGCCAGGTGCGGGTTGGATGAAGCATCGGTGCGCAAGATAGGTCGATGGGAGTCGCGTAGGTTCAGGTCCTACGTCAGGCCGCAGTTGGTGGTAGGGTGCTAGCGGTGGGGTGGTTGGTTTGGAGTGGGTGTCCCCCATACAGGAAGTGGGGGTAACTCGACAACTTGGTTCCAGAGGGCTTGGTGTCTGGTGGGATGGTACGGTTGGGTGGTTGATGTGTTTTTGCTTTGTTTTGTTTTTTTCTCTCCGTTTCAGTGTACGTGTGTGTGGTTTTTCGTTTCAGATGGAGGTGCACCACGCCTCGTTTGGATCGTGGGCCATTCTTATGTATGTTGGGGGGCCAGGAGAGGTGACATGAGACCGGATGGTAGGCAGCTGGGGATTTCCAGGAGAGCAGCGGAGTTGCATTGGTTGGGAATCCCGGGCATGCAGTGGGACTGGGTGATGGGCGTGGTGGACAGGTATGTGCTTCTAGATGGGCCCCCGGATGTGTTGGTGCTCCATGCTGGGGGGAACGACCTGGGGTTGCGTAAGGTCCGGGACCTGCTCGTGGACATAAAGGCGGATTTTCTGCGGCTCCGAGAGAGGTTCCCGAACACGATGTTGCTCTGGTCCGACATCGTGGCCCGGACAAGGTGGAGATGGGCCAGATCGGTGGCCAGTATCCAGAAAACACGGATCAGGGTGAATAAGGTGGTGGGAAGGTTCGTGGTCAAGAATGGAGGGTTGGTGATTAGACACAGGGAACTGGAGTCTAATGTGGGTTTGTATTTAAGACGGGATGGCGTACATCTCACGGATGTCGGCATCGACTTATGGTCCCTGGGTTTGCAAGGGGGCATTCAAACTGCTTTAAGGGTGTGGGGTTGCCCTCAAGGGTAAGGGGGGTCACCCTTTCAGGCTGTGGCGTTATCTTTCTGGTGGTCTTTTACGGTGGCGGTAAAATGGAGGTGATCTAAAAGGGGTGGGGGGCTCATCAGTAATAGGGGGCCCCTCCGGGGTATTCCCGAACGTTGGACGGAATACTGGGTGTTTTGCACTGCAGGAATTGGTTGTCTCCGGGCGGTCACAGCTGGAGGCCTGGTTTATGTTAATGGTACCGCAGTGAGGTTGGTTTTGGTTATAAAAGTGGGTCACCGTCAGAGATCACCAGACTGGACTTGGGTTTAAATGTTGTTTATGGTTTATATATATATATTTATATATTTATATATTTATATACAGATCTTTGGAGTGAGTTAAAAATTTCGGTGTGTTAATAAAAGGCTGTTGTGGCCAGTTTTACTCCAAAGAAAAGGTGTGGTCTCATTATTATTAAAAGGTTGATAAGGGGCAGAGGTGTCATGGGGTTTTTAATAACAGGAAAGGGGACATTGGGGCTACGCAGGTCAAGGGAGCCACGGAATGATCCGACCTCAAGGGGAGGGGTAATGAGGGGCGGGCATGACCTGGTGCCCAGGAGCCAATGGAAGAAAAGGAGGCTGAGGGAACTGAGAGAAGCGAGGGGGGCGGAGCCATATAAATAGGGGGCGGAGCTTAGACGGGACCAGTGCACGAGGAGACATCACAGGAGGAGGCAGCTTTCCCACCCTCCCTCCCTAATGTGGGGTTATTTGAGCATTCAGGTTATTGGTAGCTGGCTGGTTGTTGTTTTTCTTTCTTTCTTTCAGGAACAGAGGATTGGTCGTCACAGCAGTGAACACGGCCCTATTGGGGGCTGCAGCGTTATCTTTCTGGTGGTCTTTTACGGTGGCGGTAAAATGGAGGTGATCTAAAAGGGGTGGGGGGCTCATCAGTAATAGGGGGCCCCTCCGGGGTATTCCCGAACGTTGGACGGAATACTGGGTGTTTTGCACTGCAGGAATTGGTTGTCTCCGGGCGGTCACAGCTGGAGGCCTGGTTTATGTTAATGGTACCGCAGTGAGGTTGGTTTTGGTTATAAAAGTGGGTCACCGTCAGAGATCACCAGACTGGACTTGGGTTTAAATGTTGTTTATGGTTTATATATATATATTTATATATTTATATATTTATATACAGATCTTTGGAGTGAGTTAAAAATTTCGGTGTGTTAATAAAAGGCTGTTGTGGCCAGTTTTACTCCAAAGAAAAGGTGTGGTCTCATTATTATTAAAAGGTTGATAAGGGGCAGAGGTGTCATGGGGTTTTTAATAACAGGAAAGGGGACATTGGGGCTACGCAGGTCATGGACTAATAGAGTTAGGTTAGGCACATTCAACCTTTTTTGCTATTGTCTCTATAATGTCAAATCTTTTCTCTCTATGACAAATCTTTTTTCTCTATGTAGAATTATCTTGAACTAATAGAGCTAAGGTTAGTCAGATTCGACCACAGGTTCGATGGACACAGATTGCTATTGTCAGCGTCATGTCGAATCTCCTATCTATATCGAACTGTTGTCACAACGAAAACAAAAATAAAGCATTTGTTTCTTCATGTCGGATCTTTCAGGTTTCGGATTCTGCATGTTCGTTATCGTTTGTTAAAACGATAACGAAAATACTCGAAATTCGGACGAAAATGAATGCACGTGTCTATCAAACAGAGAGGAGAGTGAATAATAAGTGATCGGGTATAGGAAGTATGCTTTATTAAGAGAGAATAAATATTTACTATGCAAAAGGGAAGAATGAGGCACACAGATCTGAATGAAAGATATCAGACATTTATTAGGTGGCATTTAAAAGTCTCTGATTCCCAAACATAGAACTAGACCACTTATATCTAGGTAAATGTTTAAGTTCCATTGTTAACAGAGGATATAAAGGGCATTTAACAATACCTCATCCCTAGATTGACAATGCTGGTGTCTCAGTTGCTCCTCCAGTGAAGTACAGACAGTTCACTGGACAGAAAGAGTGTCACTAGCCGAATCACTAGGAAAAATAAAGATAAAACTGCCTAAAAAGAAAACAAATGCAGGTTAGATATGCTTTAATCACTTCTATATTGGGCACTTATAAACCTTCCTGCTCAGACCAATTTTCAGCTTTCAGCGCACTTTGAATGACAATTGCGCGGTCATGCTACACTGTACCCAAACAAAATTTGTATCATTTTGTTCCCATAAATAGAGCTTTCTTTTGGTGATATTTGATGACCTCTGGGATTTTTATTTTCTGCTAAACAAATAAAAAAAAGACTGCGAATTTTGAAAAAAAAAGTTTTTTTTTGTTTCTGTTTCTGTTAGCCGTGTCGGTGTTCCTGATGCTCTAGAGACTTTAAAGTGGTGTTGCCACCAAAAAAATAAAACTACTTAAAATTCTTTAAAAAAATCAAAAAAAAATAATTGGCAAAAAAAAAATTTTTTACTCACCTCTAAATACTGGTTGCTAGGGGGTCCCTCGTAGTCTGCCTTCTTCATTGCCCGGGCTGGTGACATCACTTCCCCTCGCGCCGCACATTCACCTGGGACCCGTCATGTGTCCCAGGTGACTGTACGGCGTATCACGGCGCCCTGCGCCGCTCGCGCATGCGCAGTGGGTGCCCGGCTGTGAAGCCACAGCCGGGTGCCCACAGTATGCATGACGGCGCCGCGAGCGGAGTGGGGAGCGAGGGGGGGCTTCGTTCCCCCGCATCGCTGGACCCTGGGGCAGGTAAGTGTCCGATTATTAAAAGCCAGCAGCTGCAGTATTTGTAGCTGCTGACTTTTAATTTTTTTTTTTAGGGGGTACCCCACTTTAATTACCTTGTCTATCCAGATAGACCAATGACTGAGAGCGCAGAACAGAAAGGACTACTCAGCAGCTCTGCCCAGCTTGGATGCTACCCCGGATGCCAGCTCCGGTGTACCCTGCAAGTGCTAGTCCAGTTTCAGCTAGGTCCTCACCTGTTAACCAGGCTTTTGTTACCGGCAAGCCGAGGCAGCTTGGACTGATGAAGCATTCCCTGTCTGCCAAAGAACGACTTCATCAGCAGCAGAATTACCTATGCCTATATTGTGAAGAAGCCGGTCATTATGTCTCTTCCTGTCCTGCTAAGCTGTGCAAGGTCCTGGCTACCTTTTCTCCCAACTACTCACCTCCCTTTACCAATGCCACTCACCTGGCCCTATCTATCTCGTTCCAATTGCCAGGAAGGACAATACCAGTTACTGCAATAATCGACTCAGAGGCATGTAGTTGTTTTATCGATTTAGACTTTGCAGCACATTCCGGAGTAGTGACCCAGGAATCACCCCTGTGGATCAAAAGGAATTATTAAGCCTGGATGCTATAGCATCTCCCATTTGCAGTCATCTTGGGCCTACCCTGGCTTCAGGCACACAATCCACAGATTGATTGGGGAACCGGAAGTATTAAGTTCCAATCACCTTACTGCCTGTATCACTGCATGCCTTTATATCCTAGCATCTCTGGTCCCCTGTTATACCTGGAACCAGATCCAGAGATGCGCACTTATGTACCCAAACAACACCCTGAAATCTTGGTTGTCTTCAGCAAAGAGGGGCTGAAGTCCTCCCGCCTCATCGTCCATCCGACTGTCCAATCGAGCTTCTTCCTGGTGCTGAAATTCCTTTCGGACGGATCCTCCATCTATCTGAGCGGGAACTTGGAGTACTGAAAGAGTATGTTGATGAGAACCTCAAGAGGGGATTCATCTGTCCTTCCACTTCTGCAGCAGGGGCAGTAAACTTTTTTGTGGAGAAAAGGGACCATTTTCTTCAGACCTGTGTGAACTACCGGGAATGAAATAAAATCACGGTAAAGAACCGGTACCCTTTGCCCCTGGTACCTGAACTTTTTCAAAGACTCAGGACTTCCTCTGTGTTTACTAAGTTAGACCTGCGGGGGGCGTACAACCTGGTCCGCATCCGTGCAGGGGATGAATGGAAGACTGCTTTTTGTACCAGGTTCGGCCTTTACGAATATCTAGTAATGCCTTTTGGACTATGTAACGCCCCTGACACCTTTCAGCATCTAGTCAATGATATTTTCAGAGACTGTCTAGACATTTATGTAGTTGTTTATCTAGATGATATTTTTATTTTTTCCACTTCTCCTGCGCAGCATTGGGAACTTGTCAAGATTGTACTCTGTCATGTCCGCCAACATGCACTGTACGCAAAAGCAGAAAAGTGTGAATTCGAGCGACAGAGTATTCAGTTCCTTGGCCTAGTGATCTCAACAGTGGGATTCAAGATGGACCCACAGAAGGTTTCAGCCATTCTGGACTGGCCTGCACCCTCAGACGAGAAGGAGATGCAGCGCTTTGTTGGCTTCGCTAACTTCTATTGGAGGTTCATCAAGGGATTCTCCGCTATTATTTCCCAAATTAAACAGCTGACCAAGCAAAATTACTGGTTACATTGGACTTCCGAGGCACAGGCTGCCTTCACAAACCTAAAAAGACTTTTCACGTCTGCTCCTATCCTGAGTGACCCTGATCCTGCTCTTCCTTATCTACTTGAGGTAGACATCTCAGAGACAGCGGTTGGAGCGGTCATCTCCCAATGCCAGGGTCTCAAGGACTTGAGGCACCCAATAGCATTCTTCTCCCATAAGCTCACCCCGTCCGAGAAGAACTATGAAGTTGGGGACCAGGATCTTCTGGCCATTAAATCTGCCCTTGAGGAGTGGAGGTAACTGTTGGAGGGAGCAGCGCACCCTATACTCATTTAGACAGCCCACAAAAATCTAGAGTACCTGAGAGCTGCAAAACATCTGAAACCACATCAGGCACGATGGGCATTATTTTTCTCTAGGTTCTCGTTCCATATAACTTACTGGCCAGGCTCTAAAATCACCAAACCAGAAACCAGTGTCAGCTCCAGATACCGTCCTATCGGAAGCTAACTTCTTACTTTTGCAAACTAGTCTAATGTCTTGGCTTGAAGCAAGCTTCTTCAGGTGTGTCTGGTCCCCCTGGAGTTACTCTGTTACCCAAGGATGGGTTACTTTGGAAAGATAACAAAATCTTTGTGCCTGAAGAGGTTTGAGTCACAGTGTTAAACTTGAGCTATGATCATCCCCTGGCATGCCATTTCAGAATGCATAAAACTCTGGAACTGGTTCAGCACACATTTTGGTGGCTGGATCTTGAAAGAAATTGCAGGGAATATATACCGTATTTATCGGCGTATAACACGCACTTTTTCCCCCTTAAAATCGGGGGAAAGTCGTGGGTGCGTGTTATACGCCGATCCCCACTGTCTGCGAGTCTAAAATACTGAGCGCCGCCGAAAAATACCGAGCACCGCCGAAAAATACTTGCCTGTACTGTGTACTCGGCTCGGCTGCGAGCGGAGCCCAGCTGAATACACAGTACAGACGGCTCGGTCTTTTTCAGCAGCGCGGCGGGACTACGAGCGGAGCCGAGCAAGCCGGCTTGGTCTTTTTCGGCGGCGCTCGCTCAGTCTGTCTCGGCGGCGGGAAATTTAAACATGGGCAAGGCTGCAAACGGTGCTGGCCAAGCTGCAAATGACACTGCAAAGCTGCAAACAGCACTGGCCAAGCTGCAAATGACAATGCAAAGCTGCAAACAGCGCTGGGCAAGCTGCAAATGACACTGATCATTCTGCAATGATGGACAAGGCTGCAGATGCACACTGATAAGGCTGCATTGACGGGCATTTAAATGTAAGTTTTTTTTCCTTAAACTTCCCTCCTAAAACGTTTTTCCTTAAAATGCCTTGGGGTGCGTGCCTGGAATCTTTATTTTTTATTTTTTTTATTTTTAATAAAGATATTTTTCAAAAGTGTGTTTGTCTTATTTAACTATTTTTTACACTTTCTTTGTGAAATGGTAGGGGTACTTTTGTACCCCCTTACCATTTCAAACAGGGGGGGGCCGGGATCTGGGGGTCCCCTTGTTAAAGGGGGCTTCCAGATTCTGATAAGCCCCCCACCCGCAGACCTCCACAACCACCGGCCACGGTTGTGGGGATGAGGCCCTTGTCCTCATCAACATGGGGACAAGGTGCTTTGAGGGGTCACAGACCCCCAAAGCATCCTCCCAATGTTGAGGGCATGTAGCCTGGTACGGTTCAGGAGGGAGGGGGGGCGCTCTCTCGTCCCCCCCTCTTTTCCTGCGGCCTGCCAGGTTGCGTGCTCGGATAAAGGGTCTGGTATGGGTTTTTAGGGGGACTTCCACGTCAAATTTTTTTTAATTTGATGCGGGGTTCCCCTTAATATCCATACCAGACCTGAAGGGTCTGGTTATGGATATTTAGGGGGAACCCCACGTCAAATTTTTTTTTAAATTTGAGGCAGGGTTCCCCTTAATATCCATACCAGACCTGAAGGGCCTGTTAATTGAATTTGGGGGACCCCCACGCTTTTTTTTAAATTTATTTATTTATTTTTTTATCAATGACTTTCAATGAGTGTTCTCTGTATTACGAAGCCGACAATTCATAATAGCTGCGAGTGATTTTAAAGGACTTTTTTTTCCTGCATAAATGACACTTTGTGCAGGGACAGTTCTAAGCACCAGAAACATGAGCCCCTTCACAGGCATACTATAGACGAAATTTAAAGGAATATTACACTTTTATTGTTTCACTTTAATCATTATTAAAATCACGGCCGTTTTTAAAACTTTTTTTTGCATTGATCCATGTCCCCTGGGGCAGGACCCGGGTCCCCAAACACTTTTTAGGACAGTAACTTGCAGAATCTTTTCTCTCTGTCAAATCTTTTTTCTCTGTCGAATATTTTCTCTATATAATCTTGGACTATTAGAAGTAAGGTTAGGCACATTCGACCACAGGTTCTATAGACAGATTGTTATTGTCAGAGTCATGTCGAATCTCCTATTCTATATCGAACTGTTGTAACAATGAAAATGAAAATAAAGCATTTATTTATGTCGGATCTTTCGTTTTTCGGATTTTGAGCTTTCGTTATCGTTTGTCAAAACGAAAACGAAAATAGCTGAAATTCGGACGAAAATGCATTCGGACGAAAATGAATGCACATGTCTAGTAGCATTACTACCCCTGGCAGAATGTGCCTTCAATAACACTTGTCATTTGGCTACAGGTCAGTCTCCATTTTTCGCCAACTACAGGTTCCATCTGACCTGCCTACCTGATCTCATCCTTGATTTAACAGTCCCGGCAGTCCAGAGTACCGTCGATTTCCTGAACCGTAACAGCAAGATACTGCAGGAAGCCATGACCAGGGCACAAGCAGCCTGTAAAAGGATATTTGACAGGAAGAGGACAGGGGAATTATGCATGCAACAGGGTGACCAAGTATGGTTATCTACCACCAACTGGCACCCAAATTCATCGGTCCTTTCCCAGTAAAATGAAAATGAAATGAAGTCTCCTATGAACTTGCCTTACCAGAGTCGTTAAAGATCCACCCGGTATTTCATATGTCGTTATTGAAACCTGCAGTGCCTGATCCTTTCCCAGACAGGGGATCAGGACCGCCTGAACCTGTGATCATTGACGGAGATGAGGAGTTCGAGGTAGAGGCCGTCTTGGACTGCCGAAGAAGACTGAACCAGCTTCAATTCCTGTCAAGTGGAAGGGGTACGGTCTGGAGGAGAACTCCTGGGAACCCCAACAGAACCGCCACATCCAAGAATTAATTCAGGCCTTTTTTCACAGTCACCCCCAGAAAAAAGTTATTTTGAGCACCGGAGGTTGCCCTTAAGGTGGAAGCGCTGTCAGAGACATACTGCCCGCTCCAGAAATCGTGTGCCTACCCGCACGTGCGAATCATGGCCTTCATGCACAAATGTGTGCATGCACGCACGTTAGATGCACTTTGGCACCCAACGGCCTATAAAAGTCGCTCCAGGAATGTTGCCCTTTGTGGTTTGATCTGCTTCTATTCCCTGTGTTCCTGATTCTGTGCCTGTATCCTGTTCCTGTGTTTGACCCGGCTTCCTGACCTTGCTTTTGTCTCCAGTCCTGACCTTGGCTTGCTTGACCTTGCTTAAGTTACCTGCCTGATTGCCTGTTGCCAAGACCCAGCCTGGATTCTGACTACTCTCTGCCTGCCGTTTATGCTGTTAACCCTGACGTGTATGACCTGGCTAGTCTGACTCCACTTCTTTCTGCAAACCTACACTTGCTGACCTGCATCCGCTGCTCTGCAAACCTGCACTTGCTGACCTGCATCCGCTTCTCTGCACTTGCTGACCTGCATCTACTGTTCTGCAAACCTGCACCTGCTAACCTGCATCCTCTTCTTCCAGTATCACCTGTTCCAGCTTCCACTTGACTACACCACTCCAAGTAGGGAGGACCAAACAGGCACCCTTACCTCACTGGGCTCTTACCACCACTGTCCCCACTCCAGTGGTCTCCGACCCGGGGTTGTACGGGAGGTCTCCATCCGCACGTCAGGCTCCCACCTAAGGTACGTTACAGGGTTAGTGCTGGAAGGGGGGGTTGGATATGTGCTGGGGGAGAGGGCTAGTGTTGGAAGGGGGGGTTGAATATGTGCTGGGGGGAGAGGGCTAGTGCTGGAAGAGGGGATTGGATATGTGCTGGGGGGAAGCTGGGATAATGCTGGAAGGGGGGGATTGGATATGTGCTGGGTGGGGAGAGGGCTTATGCTGGAAGGGGCTGTCAGGCTTCAAATTGATCCCAAACTTCTGGCATATGTCCTTTCTCATACCAAAGCATCCCCCAGCACATATCCTCCTAACCCCCTAATTACTCCACCACGTGTACATACTTTTAGTTTCCTCCTTCCCAGCCACTCTCTCCCCCTCCCCACTGTCCATCTACAAAGCATAAACTCTATACAGACCTGAAATTAGTGCATGTTCCTGCTCCCCCTCCTCTTGTGTGTATATACAGAGCTGAATGATAAGGGGGAGGAGACAGCTTCGTTCTGCTGTGTGTGTGAGTGAGACAGGCTGCAGGGACAGCCGGGAGGGGAGACATGCATCAGATAATCAATGCAGACATGTCATTCCCAGTGCAGTCCGGTCTGAATGATGTGTCTGGGTCTGGAGCAGTTGAAAACCCCGAACACATCATTCAAAAACCGGACTGTCCGGGAGAAACCCGTACAGATGACAACCCTAATTACTCACTGTGGTCCCTGGTAAAGGCGATTGGCCCCTTAGTGGCGACAGCTTCCCTTCTACCTCTGACAATGACAGGTTCTCCGGCCGGCAGAACCGTCACTTTTGGTTGGACTGCAAGCCACAGTCCCAACCCTGCGCTACCTTCTTACTTCTGAATAGGCCCTCACATGGCCTGGCAGCCTGATGCCCCCGGGATAGGCCCAATCTCTGGCCTAGCAGCCCGGGGATGACGATACATGTACACCCAGACGGCGGCCTGGGTGGCACACACAAACCTGGATCACCTGACCTCATCCAAATATATAGGCTCTCCCAGCAGGCCAAGGGATTCAAGAAAATCCCTGCCCATTGGCTGAGATACCCCCTATACCCATAACCTGACCTTGAGTTGTCCGTCTCAATACCTCCAAGTGCCCAGCCACCTGGTGGTAGAAGAGGAAAGTACAACCAGGCCAAACTTAGGGAGAAGTCAATGGATCCCTAGTAATTAACTACAGTAGCTACTCCTGATAAGGAATTTGGTGAGGGGCTCCGTGACTAAACTCCAGGGCACTATAATTGCAAGAGTTTGGACCTAAACACCAAACCCTAGTCCCCATTTTGAAGGCTAATATGCACGTTATTGGCCATAAAAAGGGTATGGGGGGCCTGGGTACTGCCTTGGGTGACGTGTATCAATGCAATTTTTTTTTTTTTTTTTTTTAAGAGATCTTTTTTACAGGAACAGTGATTTTAATGATGCTTAAAGTGAAACAATAAAAGTTTTAAATTCTCTTAACCTGTTGTGGACCTCCCACTGTAGATTTAGCTAGAGAGAGAAAGGAGAAAATCCCCCGATGCAGCACAACCACGAAGGTATTCAGGGTGAAGTGACAATCTCAGCCTGGTCTCCTGCTAGGCCATGGCCCAACATGTTTCCCTCTGCCCCTCGGAGCTTAGTCACGGTAGATTTAATGTGGCAGGACATCTGCTCCGCGCCAGATCACGTACCTAGTATCTGGCACGTCCAGGTCTGGGGCACGCGTGCACCTGCTCCCATTGTGCTTAGACACAGCGGGAGCAAATCAGCGGGTCCGGCGGATTTGCAATGTCTACTGGGAGCCACCGATTGTTCAGGAAAAAGGCAGAACAGCAGTCTGCCTATATAAACAAGGCAGATCACTGTTCTGTGAGAGGAGAATATGCTAATCCTGTGTTCCTGCTAAGCAAGAACATAGATCTTTATCTTTCCCCAGTCAAAGCACCCCCCACAGTTAGTTATCAAAAAAAATTCTTATATTGAAAAGGGCCCAGGCGCTACCTCGAGTGACTAAAAAAAAAGAGATCTATGTATATATGTGTACAGGTATATATATATATATATATATATATATATATATATATATATATAAATACACATACAACACCAAAAACTGAAAAAAACCCAATGAGTATTAGTGGTGAGACCCCCCCAACATCCACTTAATGAAAAAACAGGAGAGTGGAGTAGGCAGGACAGGTTCCAGGCAAACAATATAATTTTACCCTAAGGATAAGTGATTAACGGAGGGATATAGGTACAATATTTGATTATAAATACAATACTACCTATAGTATACTAGAAATAATTCAAGTGCAAACTAAAAATACCATGAAAGCATCACAAGTGCATATGTGTATAGCACTAAATCTAACTAATGTAACCGTATACCCAATGTAAGCAAGCTAATCACAAGCAAAAGATATATAAACCTACATTAGGTGTTATTGATAAAGCGCAACTGTGCAAAAGTGCAAACACAAAATGTGCAAAAATGCAAAAAACCACTAGATGTGCAAAAATTGCAAAGGTATATCAAGATTAATCACATAGGAAAAAATTGATAAGATGTGCAAAAATTGCAAAGGTATATCAAAATTAATCACAGAAAAACAAAACAAAAATGTAATAATTTAGTGCATAAAGTCCATAAACAAATTCATAAATCAAACAATAAACATCCTAGATAATAAGTTCAGTTCAAAGCAAAGTAGGTGTATATGCTCTAAATCTTCAAGCAGGTGCAGTTTAAAGTGACTGGTGCTCAGGCACATATAATTCAGGTGATTTCCGTGCTCACCCCCTCAGCTCCCCACTCACCAGATCTTAATGCCCACGAAGGGCAAACAAACCCCCCACAGTTAGTAATCACTTCAAGGGATACAGTATCTCACAATAGTGAGTACACCCCTCAAATTTTTGTAAATATTTTATTATATCTATTCATGTGACAACACTCAAGAAATTACACTTTGCTACAATGTAAAGTAGTGAGTGTACAGCTTGTATAACAGTATAAATTTGCTGTCCCTTCAAAATAACTCAACACGCAGCCATTAATGCCTAAACCGCTGGAAACAAAAGTGAATAGACCCCTCAGTGAAAATGTCCAAATTGGGCCCAATTAGCCATTTTCCCTTCCTGGTGTCATGTGACTCGTTAGTGTTAGAAGGTCTCAGGTGTGAACGGGGAGCAGGTGTGTTAAATTTCACTCTTTCATACTGGTCACTGGAAGTTCAACATGGCACCTCATGGCAAAGAACTCTCTGAGGATCTGAAAAAAATAATTGTTGCTCTACATAAAGATGGCCTAGGCTATAAGAAGATTGCCAAAACCCTGAAACTGAACTGTAGCACAATGGCCAAAATACGTGCTCAGCATCATATCCAGAGATTGTCTTTGGGAAATAAATTGCTGTCAGCATTGCTGCAGAGGTTGAAGGGTGGGGGGTCAGCCTGTCAGTGCTCAGACCATACGCCACACACTGTATCAAATTGGTATGCATGGCTGTCGTCCTAGAAAGAATCCTCTTCTAAAGATGATGTGCAAGAATGGCCGCAAACAGTTTGCAAAAGACAAGTAGACTAAGGACATGAATTACTGGAACCATGTCCTGTGGTCTGATGAGACCAAGATAAACTTTTGGTTCAGATGGTGTCAAGCGTGTGTGGCGGCAACCAGGTGAGGAGTACAAAGACAAGTGTGTCTTGCCTACAGTGAAGCATGGTGGTGGGACAGTCATGGTCTGGGGCTGCATGAGTACTTTAGGCACTGGGAATTTACAGTTCATTGAGGGAACCATGAATGCCAACATGTACTGTGAGATACTGAAACAGAGCATGATCCCCTCCCTTCGGAGACTGGGCCGAGTATACTTAGGGGTATACTCACTTGCCAGCGGTTTAGACATTAATGGCTGTGTCTTGAGTTAGAGCCCTTTCACACCAAGGGTGTTTTGCAGGCGCTATATCGTTAGAAATAGAACCTGCAATCCACCCTCAAACTGCTTCACCATTCATTCCAGAGTGAAAGCCCCAAGGGCTTTCACACCGGAGTGGTGCGCTGGCAGAACGTCAGGAAAAGTCCTGCCAGCAGCTTCTTTGGAGCGGTGAAGGAGCGGTGTGCTTTCCACTCCTCCACCGCTGCTCCCCATTGAAATCAATGGGGCAGCGCTGCATTACCGCAGACAAAACGCCGCTATTGCAGCATATTGCGGGCAGTTTTAGCTAGCTAGCCACTAGCTATGGGCTCAGGAGTGTGAAAGGGCTCTTATTTTGAGGAGACAGGAAATTGACACTGTTATACAAGCTGTACACTCACTACATTACATTGTAGCAAAGTATCATTTCTTTAGTGTTGTCACATGAAAAGATATAATAAAATAGTTGCAAAAATGTGAGGGGTGTACTTACTTTTGTGAGATACTGTATAGTATGTATATATATATATATATCTTTCTTGTGTAAACTACTAGTCCCATTCATCCACCATTGTATTAGAGATTAACAAACACCTAGTTGTTTGAAAAACAGTCTGACAACCATGGTTTCCTTCATAGATACAGTAGAGTAGTGTGTAGAACAAGTGCAAATATGAAGGGACAAGAAGTGTCACAGGATTACTCATTTACTCATAAAAAAAAAAGCCTGAAAAAAGCAGACTAATGCAGTTACTACATCTAAGGACTGATAAACTACAATATATTAGATGTTTGTTTTTGGGAGTAAGGATACGCTTTAAAATCATATTTTGCTGCATAAGTGATTAAACCGTCATGGCCAATTGCCGATGTATTGGTACAGTGATGAATCCATATGCTGCATCATACAGACAATCTTGCACTCTGATTATGACGCTAGAATAATAAATTCTATTTTTTTCTATATGCAGGGTCAGCTTTAAATTTCCATATTAGCCTGCTGTTCTGAACAAGGTGTATCTCGGGAATAGACATTTAGAAGAGTGAGGGCTGCATTTTCAGAACTGACAGGTGCTGCATCTTATGTTTATTTCAGATGGTGCAGAATGCAGAAAAGAGAACACTTCACAGACAGCTCTTGTGTGTTGATCCATTGCCACTAAATACACAATACCATCCCCAAGGAAATACTGTCGGAGAATGCACACCATTTTGCTGCATACGTGTATAGAGCCTTATTCTATTGCATTTATATAATCTATGGTTTAAGTTTATCCACTTGGCCTGGTACAGTTCAGTGAATTCTGTCAATGTGAAACTTTCTCTTTTCTTCCTATGGTCAAGGAACAAGAAAATGATTGATTGAGATGTTAAATCCCTGATGCTTTTATTGGATACTAGTGATAATTTTTATTAGACAAACTTGACTTTCTCCTACAGTGTATTTTATTAGCACAAACTCAGTTAAACCTATTCTTGTCACCAGTGATCTTGCCTAACAATGTTTTCCAGAAATCCACTGAAGGGGAAAATCTCTAGCAGCAGAAAAGCTGTTTGCGTCACTTACAGAACAATTAAAGTGTTAAACCCAAAACCAAAAATGTAATATATTGCAGCTTAGGTGTGTTGGCTGCATTCGTTTTCTTTTGGCTTTCTTCCACCCTGTTTCACCCGGTGATCTGCCCAGTAACATGTCTGATGTATTAGTCTATCCACGCTTGATAAACGAACACAGGGAGCACCTTTGGACTGCAGTCAGTCTGGGAGGATGGGAGTCTTAGGCCGCGTACACACGGGCGGACTGTCCGCCCAACTAGGTTCGTCAAACAGTTTGACAAACAGTCCGTTCAAAATTAGCATGAACGGACTTGACCACACACGACGAACGAACAGTCCGCTGAAAACTTGCGCGATGACGTGAACGGCACGTACGACGGGACGAGAAATTCGACGTCCAATACACTGCAATGCAACCTTCGCCGTGTAAATTCTTTCTGAGCATGCGCAAGACTTAGTTTGTCGAACAAGCCTACACACGAGCGGACTGTCCGCTCAAACCAAGTTTCAGCGGACAGTCTTACGGAAATTCCAAAAAACTTTGTTCGTCAGACTGTCCGCTGAAACTGTCCGCTGAAGCCCACACACGAGCGGACTGTCCGCTGAAACACTGTTCAGCGGACAAAGTTGGGCGAACAGTCCGCCCGTGTGTATGCGGCCTTAGGCCGCGTACACACGGGCGGACTGTCTGCCAGACTTAGTCCGCCGAAACACATTTGAGCGGACAGTCCGCTCGTGTGTGGGCTTCAGCGGACTTTTTCAGCGGACTGTTTGACGAACAAAGTCTTACGGAATTTCCGTAAAACTGTCTGTCCAAACTTGGTTTGAGCTGACAGTCCGCCCGTGTGTGCCAGTCCGCTGTACTTTCGAAATGAGCGGACTTTTCCCGCCCGGAGAAAAGTCTGCTCATTTCGAGCGCGTCTCCAGGTAGGCGGGGCCCGCGACGGAGACGTCGCGGGCCCCGCCGCCTGGTATGGACTTAAAGGGGAACACCAACCCTGAAAAAAATCAGCGTGGGGGTCCCCCCCAAGTCCACAACAGACCCTTGTCCGAGCACGCTACCCGGCCGGCCAGGAAAGGGGGGCGAGCGAGCGCCCCCCCTCCTGAGCCGTACCAGGCCGCGTGCCCTCAACATGGAGGGGTGCCTTGGGGAAGGGGGGGCCACGCGGCCCCCCCACCCCAAAGCACCTTGTCCCCATGTTGATGAGGACAAGGGCCTCTTCCCGACAACTCTGGCCGTTGGTTGTCGGGGTCTGCGGGCGGGGGGCTTATCGGAATCCGGGAGCCCCCTTTAATAAGGGGGCCCCGGATACCGGCCCCCCACCCTATGTGAATGAGTATGGGGTACAATGTACCCCTACCCATTCACCTGTGAAAAAAAGTCCAAAAAAAACACAACACAGGGTTAAAATATTTTATTGCACAGCTCCGGGGGTCTTCCGTCTTCGGGGGTCTTCTCGCCGGACTCCTCTGCTATCTTCTACTAGCTCTTTTGCTAGCGGAGGAGTCCGGCTTTCTTCCTCCCCGCCGCCGGCCTCTTCTCCCGACTTCGGGGGTCTTGTCCCCCTCTTCGGTTCTTCTGCCGGGCCACCGCGCCTTTTTATAGCTCTTTTACAGGCGGTGGCCCGGTCTTCTGTCGCCGCTGTCGCTGTCGCCGCCTTCCGTTCTTCTTCTTCTTCTTCCCCAGGAGATGTTGCCTCGACGATCTCTCCGGCCGGAATGCCAGAGCTGCGCGGCCACTTATATAGTGACAATGGGGCGGTGTCACATGGTATATGTCACATGGGTTGGTCACATGGGTTGATGTCACATGGGGACTATGACATCGTAAGGGGGCGGGGTCACCATGTGACCAACCCATGTGACATATACCATGTGACACCGCCCCATTGTCACTATATAAGTGGCCGCGCAGCGCGGCTCTGGCATTCCGGCCGGAGAGATCGTCGAGGCAACATCTCCTGGGGAAGAAGAAGAAGAAGAAGAAGAAGAAGAAGAAGAACGGAAGGCGGCGACAGAAGACCGGGCCACCGCCTGTAAAAGAGCTATAAGAAGGCGCAGTGGCCCGGCAGAAGAACCGAAGAGGGGGACAAGACCCCCGAAGTCGGGAGAAGAGGCCGGCAGCGGGGAGGAAGAAAGCCGGACTCCTCCGCTAGCAAAAGAGCTACAAGAAGATAGCGGAGGAGTCCGGCGAGAAGACCCCCGAAGACGGAAGACCCCCGGAGCTGTGCAATAAAATATTTTAACCCTGTGTTGTGTTTTTTTTGGACTTTTTTTCACAGGTGAATGGGTAGGGGTACATTGTACCCCATACTCATTCACATAGGGTGGGGGGCCGGTATCCGGGGCCCCCTTATTAAAGGGGGCTCCCGGATTCCGATAAGCCCCCCGCCCGCAGACCCCGACAACCAACGGCCAGGGTTGTCGGGAAGAGGCCCTTGTCCTCATCAACATGGGGACAAGGTGCTTTGGGGCGCGGCCCCCCCTTCCCCAAGGCACCCCCCATGTTGAGGGCACGCGGCCTGGTACGGCTCAGGAGGGGGGGGGGGCGCTCGCTCGCCCCCCTTTCCTAGCCGGCCGGGTAGCGTGCACGGACAAGGGTCTGTTGTGGATTTTTTTCGGCGTTGGGGTTCCCCTTTAAGTCCATACCAGGCGGCGGGGCCAGCGACGTCTCCTTCGCGGGCCCCGCCTACCTGGAGACACGCTCGAAATGAGCGGACTTTCCTCCGCGTGTGTGGGCGAGTCCGTTCATTTCAAAAGTTGAGCGGATTGTTTGGCGGACTTAGTCCGCTGTAATTAGTCCGCTCAAAAAGTGCCGTGTGTGGGCAAGTCCGTTCATTCAAAAGTTTGGACGGACTGTCTGACGAACTTAGTTGGGCAGACAGTCCGCCCGTGTGTACGCGGCCTTAGATGTACTATTTAGCAATTTATAAGCAGTTACAGCAAACATTTTTTTCCTTTTGGAATAAAGGTTTTTTCATAAATTAATAAATGCTAATCATTGTAAGCACCCCTGCTTGGCAAACTCACATGGAAGTGGGAGTGGGTACCTGTCAAAAGCAGGTACCCACTCCCCAATGAAAGATGCCAAATGTGGCAAAAGGGGAACCATCACTTTAAAAAAAAACCGGAGTTAGACTTACCGGTAACTCTTTTTCTAGGAGTCTTCCAGGACAGCCTTTGAGATATAGGGCTCCTCCCTCCGGGACAGGAAACACGTCAAGCCAATTAAATAAAAGGTGTGGTCCTCCAGGCCCTCCTCAGTTTTACTCCAAGAACCGCCGGAAGGCTCTGAAAGACATAACACACTAACAATCACGTTAATACACATCCTCACCACTTAGTCCAATTTAAACAACTTTGGGTGGGAAGCCAGGCTGTCCTGGAAGACTCCTAGAAAAAGAGTTACCGGTAAGTCTAACTCCGGTTTTCTCATATCGTCTTCCAGGACAGCCTTTGAGATGATAAGCAAGGAGCTCACCTTGTCAGGGCGGGACCACTGCCTGGAGGACCTTACGTCCAAAAGTCTGTTCTTTATCAGACCATAAATCCAGACGGTAATGTCTTGCAAACGTTGAGTAGCTGGACCACGTTGCTGCTTTGCAGATCTCCTCCGGAGAGGCTCCAGCCCTCTCTGCCCACGATGTGGAAACCGCCCTTGTAGAGTGTGCCTTAACTAAGGGTGCCTGCTTCCCCTCTAACTCATAGGCTTTATCTATCGCCATCCGTATCCACCTGGCGATAGACGCTTTGGACGCCTTGCCGCCCTTGCGGGCGCCCGAAAAATTAACAAAAAGTGAGTCTGACTTCCTGAAGACCCTAGTGGCTTCTAGAAAAATTAATAGACTTCTCCTGACGTCTAACAAACTTAAAGATCTCGCCTCGTCCTCGTCTGAGGTTGAGAAAAAAGTTGGCAAAATAATATCCTGTGTCCTATGAAGAGTGGACACCACTTTAGGAAGAAAACTAGGGTCAGTCTTAAGTACTACCCTGTCCTCTAAGATTAACAAAAATGGCTCTCTGACCGAGAGTGCCTGCCGATCACTGACCCTTCTAGCTGACGTGATCGCTATCAAAAACACAGTCTTTAGTACCATCCACTTAAGTGATGCTCCCTCTAATGGTTCAAATGGGTCTTGGGTCAAAGCCCTAAGAACCAAGGCCAAATCCCAGGTAGGACAGGTCTTCATTCTGACAGGCCTGGATCTAGACAGAGCCTTGAAGAAGTTCCTGACAAATGGATTCTGCTGAAGGGAGGACTGAAGGAAAACGCTTAAGGCCGCCACCTGTACCTTTAGAGTGCTGATAGATAGGCCCAGCTCTACCCCTGCTTGTAGAAAGTCCAGGACTGCCGGGACCCCGGGGCTTGCAATTCCCTGTTCTCGCAACCAGGAATTAAACCTCTTTCCTACCTTGGCGTAAATTGCCCTAGCAACTGGTTTACGGCATTCTAACAAGGTCATAATCACTCTTTCTGAGAAACCCTGTGACCTTAAGATTTGTTCCTCAGATACCAGGCCGCAAGCTTGAGCCTCTCTATCTGAGGACACCGGATCGGCCCCTGGGAAAGTAAATCCTCCCTGACTGGTAGAAACAGCGGAGGATGGACGGCCAATCTCTTTATGCTGGCAAACCAGGGTCTCCTTGGCCAAAAAGGAGCTACTAAAATGAGGTCCGTAGTCTCCGAACGGAACTTCTGCAGGACCTCCGCCACCATCCTTACGGGAGGAAAGGCATAACACAGGCCGAACAGTCATGGATTGGCAAGGGTGTCTATCCCCCTGGCCCGATCCTGTGGGTGAACCGAAAAAAAGTGCGTCACCTTCCTGTTGCCTTCTGTTGCAAATAGGTCTATTTCTGGCCTTCCCCAGCATGACACAATCTCCTCGAACACTTCCTTGTTGAGGGACCACTCGTCCTGACCTATGTTCTGGCGACTGAGAAAGTCGGCCAGTAAATTCTGAGTTCCCTTTAGGTGAATGGCTGATATTGCGGACAAGTTCTTCTCTGCCCAGCAGAAGCTTCTGTCCGCAATTACCTGGAGTGCCGGGCTTTTGGTTCCCCCTTGCTTGTCCAGGTAGGCTACTGTTGCCACATTGTCTGAGCAAACTTGCAGATCCCTGCCATGTAACTGGGACTGGAAGGTTTCTATAGCCTTCCAAACTGCCAGAAGTTCCTTCTGGTTTGAGGAACGACCTGTCTCTAGGTTCGACCAGGAACCCTGGGCTAAGCTTCCTTCTAGGTGGGCACCCCAACCCAGCGTACTGGCATCGGTCGTGACCACCACCGTAGCTTGTGGGGACCAGGGGAGACCCCTGTCTAGGTTGACCTGGGCCCGCCACCACCAAAGAGACCTCCTGACTGCCGAGGATAGGGGCATAACCTGATCCAGGCTCTCCTGCCTGCCATCCCAATAACGGAGCATGAGTCTCTGTAAAGAGCGCTGATGATGCCTTGCCCAGACCACCGCTGGAAAGCATGATGTCATCAACCCCAGGACTCTCATAACCTCCCTGATCTGGGCTTCCCGACCAGATTGAAGCTGGGCTACCGCCTGCTCTAGCTTGCAGATCTTCTCCTCCGGAAGGAATACCCTCATTTCCATCGAAGAAATCCTGTATCCTAAATACAGGACCTCCTGTGAGGGGGTCAGCTGGGATTTTTCCTGGTTTATCAGCCACCCCAGTGAGCGCAGAAAAACCAAGGCCTCCTGTATGTCCCTCTGCAGCTGTTGGGCCGACTGGGCTATGAACAGTAGATCGTCCAGATATGGGATCACTGTTATAGCCTTGAGCCTTAATGGGGCCAGTGCCTCTGCCAGAACCTTTGTAAAGATTCTTGGTGAGGCTGAAAGCCCGAAGGGGAGAGCTCGAGACTGGAGGTGTAACACACCCGTGTTCAACCTCACCGCCAACCTGAGAAATCTGAGATTCCAGATGAATCGGGATATGCCAATATGCATCCCTGAGATCCACTGTGGCCATGTGACAGCCCTGAAACAGGAACTTGGTTACCGAGAAGATTGACCCCATCCGGAACCGCTTGTATTTTATGAATCTGTTTAGGGGGCGGAGATTCAGTATTAACCTGAACTTTCCCGAAGGTTACTTTACCACAAATACGTGGGAGTAAACCCCCAAGCCTCACTCCTCCTGAGGCACCTGCGCCATTCCTTCTTGGTCCACCAGATCCCCCAGAAGAAGAGCCAAAGCCTCTGCTTTCTCTTGGTCCCTTGGTAACCTTGTTACTTGAAAATTTGGGAGGGGAACTGAACCAAACTCCAACCTGTAGCCGTTCCTTATTATATCTCGAATGAACGGACTTTTGGTTGAAGCTTCCCAGTGTGGGAGGAACTTCCCCAGTCTTCCTCCCACCGGGACGCAGGAGTCACTGTGTTTTAGGGGAGGATTGAGGAGGACTGAATAAGATTCCTCCTTTGCCCCTTCCCTTGCCAATGCTTTTTGGGGCAAACCTCCCGTTCCTGTAGGTTCTGCTGCCTGGGGCTTCGAAAAAGGTGCTTCCCTTCTGGTCTCTTTTTCCTTTCTGGGAAAGCTTTCTTCCTATCCTGCGTGCGCTCTAACACCTCTTGCAGGCCGGGCCCGAACAAATGATCCCCTGAAAAGGGTAATCCACATAACTTCAATTTTGAAGCGGTGTCTCCTGACCAGGTTTTAAGCCAAACGGCCCTTCTGGCAACGTTCACTAGTGCTGCAGATCTAGCAGCCAGTTTTACTGATTCTGCAGAGGCATCAGCTAAAAAGCCCACAGCCTTGAACAGTAGCGGAAAGGACTTCAACAGCTGCTGCCTAGAAGTACCCGCAGAAATATGCGATTGTAACTGTGTAAGCCAACACTCCAAGTTTCTGGCCACACAGGTAGCTGCTAGGGCCGGTTTAAGCCCGCTGGAAGAGGCATCCTCAGGCTCTCTTAAGCAGCACATCTCCCCTCTTATCCGTAGGATCCCTGAGTGAACCCATATCATCAAAGGCCAAATCTGTCTTCTTAGAGATCTTAGCCAAGGGAGCATCTAATTTGGGAACCTTGTTCCAGGGATGCACAGCATCCGACTCAAAAGGGAACCTCCTTTTAAGGCTACTTGAAAAAAATTGCCTTTTTTCCGGTTGTTCCCACTCCAGCAGAATCGCCTCCACTAGCGACCTATGGACGGGGAATACCCTGTCTTTCATTACAATCGACCCTTGATACATCATGTCGTGTTTTGAAAGCTGGACCTGTTGATCTCCAAAGTGTCATATATAGCCTTGAGGAGGTCACCCACCTCATCCAAAGACAGCTTGTATCTGGCAGATCTAATGGCCTCTTCCTCCCCCTCAGATTCAGAAGTAGACTCTGTCCTAGAGGAGGCTAATGACCTGGGTAACCTCTCCCTATCCACCTGACTTGGTTCAGATAAGGAAGGCAAACTCACAGCCCTGGGTAAAGAGACAGAGGGACCCTGCACCCTATCCATCATGCTTTTAAATGACTGGAAAGTGGATGCAATTTCATCCTTTACGGATGTTAAAACATTGTGACAAGCTGCCACCGAGTCCTCTTTCACCAGGCTACTGACACAATCCGGGCAAGCGGCTTCCCCCAACCGGTGCCTAACTTAGCCCACACACGGCACATTTCCTTCTGGGCAAAGGTATCTGGGCTCTGTCCTGTTTAACCTACCAACAAAGAAAAACAGGGTCCCATTAAAATACCACCCCTGACCACACCACTGTGCTTCTAGGGTCCGCCTAGGAAGTGCCCCCCTTCACCAGCAGGTTCTCCACCCCCCGGGAAGGTACTATAGGTCAGAGTGACCCCCCACCCCCCAGTGTAAGTCCTGGTCTGCCCTCACCAAGCTTACCTGAGAGGTACTGGAGCCTGTTGAACCGGAGTCCACCTGCACAACTGCACTCTCCATGGTTCCTGTGTCTCACTCAGTCTCTCTGAGCCTTCACACCGCTCCAGGCAACCCTGTAGTCACACCGCCGCGCCCAAAGGACTGGAACAGGTCCTGCGGTGCCCCCTGATGACGCAAATCCGGCGGAAGCGCGTCTCTCCCACTTCCGTACGCCAGAACGCAAAGTCTCCGCCCCGACGCCGTGCATTCCTTACGAACGCACCGCTCACAGTACCCGGACGCCGGTCGGTGGAATGAACGTCTCCCGCCGCCATCCGACCGAAAGGGACTAGCGGTTAGCGCTCCGAGGGGGAGATTGCCGCGCATCGGGGTCCCGTTCTCTCCGAACGTTTTAAATGGCAGCGGGGACTGAAAGCTACCCTCTCCTCCCTTCGTACGGACCGAGGGGTGCTAAGGGTCAGGTCCATCAAGGTGCTCTCCCCAGGCAAAACCCCTGAGAAGGAGCTCCCCTTACCAGTTCCAAACGTGCTCCTTCCCGTCCGGCAGGAAACACAAAAACTGAGGAGGGCCTGGAGGACCACACCTTTTATTTAATTGGCTTGACGTGTTTCCTGTCCCGGAGGGAGGAGCCCTATATCTCAAAGGCTGTCCTGGAAGACGATATGAGAAATATATATTAAAGTGTCCTCCGTCCTCCTGTGGTGAAAGCGCATGTCGGTCCCACATGGACACAAACAGCGATCATCCCACACATGTGAAGTATCACCATGAACGTCAGATCATGGCCAGTAACTCTAGTACCAGACCTCCTCTGTAAATCTAAAGTGGTAACCTGTAAAAGCTTTTAAAGCATTGCCTATGGATAGTAAAATGTACATAGTTTATCGCCATTGCATTGGCGTGCCCACTTTTTAAGCAGCTGGGATGGGACACTTTTAGATGGGAGGGGTGCCCGATTTTAGTCTTGCTTAGGGTAGCACAAAGCCAAAGTACACCAAGAGAAAAAGACAAGTGAATCGCTAGCCCTCTTCAATATGAAGCGCTTCACTTGTTTGTTTCTCTTGGTTTATTGTCAGTAAATGTGGGAACATATATAGGTGTTAAGCAGCAAAGCCCATATACACTTATTTATCACAGACGTGAGATTGTAAGCACACATAGTAGCGCAGGTGATCCTATACATTTACAAAACCAAAGTACACCACTGCTGAAGCCCTTCCATGTGATGAGGAACTGGGTCTGACCTCTTTTCTTCCTGAGTCTGGGTTGTCACCTAGTTGATTTTCCATGTAATCGGAAATGTGTCCATGTTTCTTTGGCCAAGATTCTTTGAAATACAGGTTCATCTCAGATTTGCTGTAGGCAGCCACACATTTTCTTAGTTTTATATTTTGATTTCCCCTTCTTTCATGTCTAAAAATGTCTTGCCACCCAAACGAGTCTTAGCGATGGCTTCTTGTAAAAATTGGTTATTGGAACTGAAGAACAGTTGATCATGAACAGATGAGACAGAAGATTCCAGGGTACGTTTGCCATAATTAGCATGGAAGGGGGATTGCTTGGTGGCCGAATAGAGTGAACGATTATAAGAAAATTCCTCCAATGGGAGGAGAGATACCCAGTCATCCTGGAAAAATTAGGAAAAGCATTTAAAGTATTGTTCCACGGTCTGCTTTGTCCTCTCTGTTTGTCCATTTGTTTGTGGGTGGTAATCAGTGGATAAATGCAGCTCAATGTTCAAGGCTTCATACAAGGCCTTCCAGAATCTGGAGGTAAACTGTAAACCTAAGTCAGAAACAATGCTGTCAGGGTCCTTATGTAACTGCACAATCTCTTTATTAAAAGCAGAGGCAGTATCAGAAGCAGAGGGAGCCCCTTTCAAGGAAATTAAGTGTGCCATTTTAGACAAGCAATTGATAATGACAAAAATAGTGGTGAATCCTTCCATTGGAGGTAATTCTAAAATAAAGTCCACATAAGTCATGCTCCAAAGTTTTTCAGGCACTGGGAAAGATGCCAACAAGTTCTGGCTCCATCTGACCTATTTATTAGGTAAACAGTACAAGAATTAACATAGTTCCTACAGTGCCGCATTAGGCTACCAAAATGAACAGAGGTCTTGTAAATTTTCGAAAAGAATCCAACAATGGATGGCCCAAATTTGCCAAGGAACAAAGATTCTTTCTTCATGCAGGTAGAGACCCTCCCTCTGCTGAAGGTGCAAATGCTGTGGAGGAGAATGATCTGTGACCATCTCTCTTAATTGTGATACTAGGTCAGCTTAAAGAAGTTCAAGTTCTTAGCTGGCAATATCATGTCAAGTTCAGAGGGCAAAAATGGATCATTAAACATGCAGGAAAGTACATCTGGCTTGCAGTTTTTTGATCCAGGGCGATATGTTACATGTGAAACACTGAAAGAAAAGTGAAAATCTTACCTGATGGGGTCATAAACATCTTTCAGTCACTAAAGTGGAACTTCTACCTCTTCTCCCTTTCTCTTACACATTAGTTAAAAAAAATAAAAAGTAAAAACTTTTTTCCTTATTTTTATTTCTGAAATCCTGGCTTAGGCCAGGATGATGTCATAGCCTGCCTGCATGTGCAGACACTGTGCAGGTCTCTACCAGTATTCTAATAGAGACCCTCACGTTGTGTCTGCGCATACATGACAGCTCGCAAACTGGCAATTGGGATGTATAATGTAGCATCGGAGAAGCCATTTGCTGCTTGAGTACTGGCATAAATTCAGCCATGTGTCTGCGCATGTGCGGCGATCTGGAGCATGTGCAGACACGCTGGGTCTCTCAGATTTTCGAAATCCCTAACACATGTTCAAAATACCATCTTACGCTTATCGAATTCTCTAAAGCTGGCCATGCATGGATCGTATTTCCTATACAAAAAGGTGACAACCACCCCAATTTATAACTAGCCTTTACAGTACGGTGCACATGGAAGGGCAATGCACAACACAAACAGAAACAAAAATTCCCAAGACACTTACCAATTCACATTAAAAACTGAGGTTTTAGTTGCACATATATGCAAGTGTGTGCATATGGCAAGTTGCTGGTAAGTGTGCTCGGAAATATTTGCCTGTTTGTGACTGGTCGAATTTCAAACCATATATGCACAGTGTGGTTATACAGTCAATCTACCAATCAACTTTTGTACAACTGCCCTGTCAGATTTTACCTGCTTGATCAACGCTGCAGGCTTTAGACTACAGTGCTGATCAGTGTATTCTGATGGTGGGGGAAGTCTCCCTGATGTCAGAATACAATAGCTCAGAAGGGAGGATTTCCCGATCCACATCAAATGTGTGGATGGCGGAAACTGAGTCAGTTTGTTATTGTTCAGTCCACTGGTTGACTGATCACTGACTGCCTAACACTGTGTATGGGCCCTTAAAGTGGTTGTAAACCCTTGCAGACCACTTTGACGTACAGGTAAGCCTAGATTAATGCTTACCTGTAGGTCCATGAAATATCTCCTAAACCTACAAGGTTTTAAATCCCAGATCCTCCCGCTTGATCATTTCCCCCCTGTACCCATGTCCCCTCCTCTGAATCTCCCTAGGCTCTCTGTGATCAAGTATCTAGTAGTGCAGGTCACTAGATCGCTGACAGACCATGTAGCCCTAAACATTGAACCCCTTTACACCCTGATCAAGAACAAGACACAAACCTGGGCCAGACTACCTCTGGGTGTTATGGGACGCATTAGTCTGGTCAAAATGATACTCCTACCTAAGATACTTTATTTGGTGTGGCATGCACCCCTGTATATACCACAATTTTTTTTCAAAACAATTGAATCAATTCTTAATTCATTTATATGGGGTCACAGCAGACACAAATTGTCTTGGAGAATTCTGAAGAACCCAGTGACAATGGGAGGGGCTGCTCTTCCAGATTTCCAGGATTTTTATCTTGCCTCCCATTTTTATCATTTTGACAAGAGCGAGCTACCAAGTAACCAGACATTACTTTGTAAACGCCCCGACGACCCAGCCCATACCCCACTTCAGTCAGTCCTTAGGGCCCCACTGTCAAGACGTTCCACCCATCACAAAGTAGACATGCTGACACACCACCGGAGGATATGGCGGACGGCCCCAAAAAAAAACTTGGGACCCCACAGGTCCATTCTTATACTCCGCCCGAACTGTTGTCCGTCCCAGACCCCGCAGCTTGGATACCTTATGGGATCCTGTACATGCACCAAATTATGACTAACACTGGGCTCAAATCATTTCAAACGCTAAAGGAAGAATTCTCACTCCCTAACCATCTCTTCTTCAGATACTTACAGCTCCGACATGCTTTACAGACTCAATTCGCCAGTTCCAACCCCACTCTGACAGTCCCTCCTATACTCCACCATCTGTCTCCCAGGCACCGTGGCATTGGCTTATGTTGCTAAGACCAGATGGGAGGTGGATGTTGGAATAATTGAGCATGAGGTGTGGGATGAAGTCTTGGGGGACGTGAAGAGAGTCTCCCCCAGGCTGTCGGACCGCCTCACACAGTTGTACATCATACACAGGACATACCTGACTCCCCAGAGGATAGCACGGTTCAAACCCATGTATAATCCAGGATGCCGCTTATGCGACCACACCCCAGGCTCCTTTTATCACCTTATATGGTCCTGTCCGGTTATCCAAACATACTGGATACAGGTGATTCGCTTTCTCCATGATCAGATGGGCTCTCCTGCTAGCCTTGACCCAAAGATGTGCCTGCTTGGTCTGTTGCCAGATTTACACGCTGACAAACCCCTTCGCACCTTTTTACATGAAACGCTGTTCCTAGCGAGAAAGGTGATTGCTCGTGGCTGGATGCAGGCCCTCCCCCCCACAGTCCAATGCTGGAAGAAAGAGATTAACGATACCCTCCCATATAAGAAATTGATCTATGCACATAGAGGATGTCCACTTAAATATGAGCAGATCTGGAGTAGATGGTTGGGGGATGGGGAGACATGTACTTGAAACGTTGCTATATTGATCCCTTGCCCCCTCCCCCCTCTGCTTTTCCCTTTCTGTGCTTCTTCCACCCCATGGGCTTCCTCTTATTATGTCCCCTTCCCCCTCCCCTTTCTTTTCCCCCTTTCTCTGTCTGCTCCCCCTTCCCCGGTTGACACAAAATGGCTTTATTACTTGTTGTACCGTGTTGTACCCATGTTACTTGTTGTACCGTATGTATGCCTACTATGTCTGCCCTTTTCTCTGTTTCCTTCTCCTTTCAATAAAGTTTGTTTTTTCGATTAAAAAAAAAACCTACACGGTTTAGGAGATATTTGCAAAAAGACAAGCACCGCTGTCTACGGCGCATGTGCCGTAGACAGTGGCGGCAGGCGCACTGAGCATGCCACTGGTAACGGCAATATGCCGTTAGTGGCGGCTCCCGTGCGCATGTGCGGTAGTGACGTGATCGATGCTCCGGCCACTCACAGCACCGGAGCAGCGATACCCGTAAGAAGATGGACGATTCGTGCTACAGGGGACATCGGTGACATCGCTGGCTCCTGTGTCAGGTAAGTGACACATAATGGGCTACTATGCAATGCATAGTAGTCTATTATGCTTTACCTTTGCAAGGTTTACTTCCTCTTTAAAGTCAAGCTTGGAGAATACTTGTGCACTTCGTAATCTCTGGAAGAGTTCTGGGAGAAGTTACCTTTGTTTAATAGTGATTTTGTTAAGATCTCAATAGTCCACACAAGGCTAATGGGTATAATCCTTCTTTTCAATGAAAAAGATACCAACTCCTGCTGGAGAGGTTGTCACCAATATATTTGCATAGAGCTTCTAGATCAGGGAGAGGAAAATATATCTGAACAAAAGCCAGACTCTTTTGTTAAAGAAATAAACTGCAGGATCAAGCTTGGATGCTTCTGAACCTGGGTGAATACATAGGAAAGGAGAGGTCGAGATGGATGTGGGCGGTAGCTGGATATAAAGGTGACCTCCCCGGTAGACCAGTCAATGCAAGGATTATGAGCCATCATTCAAAGCATGCCAAATATAACAAAAAGCAAGGAAGATGTTGTGAAGTCCATGCACATAAACTCTTGATGTCTTAAGAAGATACAACAGGAAATGGAAAAATTCTCTTGAGTAGCAGGGGCAGACCTAATTCAAGAGCTGTCAACCAAGTGTACTGAAAACCCTTGTTTCTTTACACAAAGAGGAGGTTCATCGTTTATGTTGTAAGGCAAATGTAGAGTCCACAAAGCAACTGTACGCTCAAGAGTCTATGATCACAGGAGCAGAACCAGTCCTTTCAGGTAATTTCAGGGAAACCTGGAGAGTTATGTAAGCTTGTGCCCGAGGCAGGTAGCTGACAGGTATTCCTTGATGCCTGTATAACCTACAAGTCACAACCCGGAAGTTGTTTACTCTCTTACCCTCCCCAGCCAAATGTAGTGATGAGGGAGAAAAGAAACTGGGAGCAGCTGGGGAGAAGGCCATTGTTAAAATGAACTTGATGCTTTGGACTGCGTGGCAAAGAACAGGTTCACTTTTCAGTATTTAAAAGAAGCTTAGAGCTCCTTCTGTTGGCTGGATAAAATATTGCATATTATTTCATATTTACCAAGGTGAAAAAAAAGGAAAATTACCTTTAAAAACGGTTTATTTTTTAGTCCCGACCATAGTAAGCAAAGAAAGAAAATAAGCATGTTACATGTTTACATGTTACATCTATATTTAGGGTTTAACATGTAACAGGCTAATCTTAATCTTCAGATCACAGTCGATGAACATGTCAGGTTTAACAAAAGTTGATTTCTGAGGATACAGTCACTCGGAGGGAGAAGGCGGAGCCTAGCCGAGAGGTAATGCTGGCTTAGAGCTCCATTCTCAGCAGGACAACGGAGCCATATAACGGTGGAGGTAACTTGACCCTTCGCATACATATCATACCAAACGGTAGATAAATATCCCTACCTTACATTGGTGACATTTGGGGGGGGGTCAGAGGAGACTCATGAGGCAGAAAATTAACAAGAAAGCGCCGCCTCACACACACAGCAGTATGGCACTGAAACCCAGAGACACAGTGAGGAGAACAAACAGACAGCCCCTTCTGCTGCTTTACATAAAGATGTTCTCTCATTAAAAGCACATAGTCTCTCTAACCAAATACCTGAGAAAAATATGTCAGTTCTGGAGAATTTAGAACTTTCCACACAAAAAGACTTATCCCCTCCTGTAACGCTGAAACAAATAGAAAATCTGCTTCAAAAATCACTAAAAACCACTGCAGATATCATCACCACAAGCCTTACCAAAGAAATTAGAATACTTGGTCAGCGTACATCAGCACTGGAAATTAGAGCAGAAGATCTGGAAAATTATACATCTAACATTGCCTCAGAAATTGATTTTCTTAAAGAGGAAAATGACATATTACAATCCAAATTGGAGGATTTCGAAAATCGTGCAAGACGCTCCAATATACGTATTAGAGGAATACCCGAATCTGTGACTGATTTAAACGGTGCTATTACTGCACTTTCAAGAATTACAACCAGCTATCCCACTAGAGCGTCCTGAAATGGACCGGGTTCATAGAGCCCTAGCAACAAAGAAAACAGATGGTCCTCCCCGTGACATTATCGCAAAATTGCATTTCTACCGCTCTAAGGAACTACTGCTAAATACAGCTAGAAATAAAGATCCCCTAATTTTCCAGGGTCATAAATATCAATTATTCACAGACCTCTCACAGATTACAGTCAACAAAAGAAGAACCCTGAAACCACTACTGCAAATATTACAGCGAAATGACATAATCTACCAATGGGGCTTTCCTTTCTCAGTGCGTTTTACTTTCCAAAGTCGCAAATATATGTGCCGAACAGCTAAGGACCTGCAAACTACTTTACAGAAACTAGGGATGATAAACACATCAAGAGATGCTGCGGACACTCGCCAAAAATCATCCTCATATACTGATACTCCCTCCTCTGCTTCCAGAAGAGAAGAAAACTACAATCCACAGAAAAGAAGTCGCATACAATCTCCACCTCCGGATCCAGATCTGGCTGACACTATGGACTGATAAACACCTGTACTGAGGCTACTATCTTGCCTTTTCAACAGAATGGCTACTGCCGAGTTTTTTCTCTGACTTCCAATCAATATTTTTATCTTAATCTTATTTAAGAGATGTTCCTAATAATTTAGGCACCTTATTATAACTTTTTTTTCTCTCTCTTCTCTTCTTTGTTTGTGAGGTTGCCTTAATCTTACATTTTTATTTTTTGCTTGAAAAATGAAATTATATGATTGGCTCTTGGTGTCCTGCAGGGAAGTTCCTTGCACCCTCTCTTGCTACCCTCAGCAGCTCGGTGCACACCGGGCAGTTGACAGTGGCTCATGTACCCTTGGAGGGAGAGTTTTTCTCCTCCCAACGGACACATTAAGAACATAGATATGTTAAGATATATTTCAATATTGTATATTAATTGTATTTTCTTTTTCAGTCATTATCTCCTTTCCCCTCCCTCCCTCCACCCCTATACTCTGGAGACAAATAATTTCTTATATGACACACGTTCTAACATAAACACCAACACATATTTACTTTTCCCAACTCCATGGCCCCATTAAAAATCATATCATTAAATACTCAGGGACTAAACGTTCCACACAAACGCACTAAAGCCTTCCGCAAATTTTCATCCAAGAAAGCACATATAGTTTGCCTCCAAGAGACTCATTTTGCGTCACAATCCACTCCCAAATTTTTCAGTAAAGACTACCCCCAAGTATACACAGCTTCAGCCTCCTCTAAAAAACGAGGCGTGCTTATAGCTTTCCATCGCAATACACCATTTTCACTAATGAAGGAAATCAAGGATCCAGAAGGTCGTTACTTGATTCTTAAAGGACACCTACTTGATACCGCTATCACCATTACATCATACTATGCTCCTAACAAAAATCCTATTTCTTTTCTTTCTCATTTATTTCAAACTATAGAACACCACAAAATAGGTACTACAATTCTATGTGGAGATTCTAATCAGACCATATTCCCATTTTTGGATAAATCACCAATCCCACAGTCACATACAGCAGACAAAACTCTTATCAAAACTAATTACAAAACATAACCTAGTAGATACTTGGAGAGAATTGAATCCAACCAAGAGACAATACACACATTACTCGTTCCCTCATCGCTCATTCTCTAGGATAGACCATATATTTATGTCCATAGGGCTAATTCCAGAAATAATATCTACAAAAATTATTCCCATCCCATGGTCCGATCATATTGCAGGCTACATTACTGTTGCCTCTATAATTCCAAAAAAAAAAAAGATCCAACATGGATATTAAGAGATTTCCTACTCAAAAATCCAGCTCATAAAAATATTGAAATTGCGCTCAAAGATTATATAAAATATAACTCCACACCTGACGTCTCTCCGACTACATTATGGGAAGCACACGAACCTGTTCTCCGTGGCATATGTCTACAGCAAGCAAACATATTTAACAGAGAGCGGAAAATCCTTTGTCAGACTTTAGAAACAAATTTCAATAAATGTCACACAGCATTCCAAAATAACCCTTCTTTATCTAAAATAAATCTTGACAAAGCTAAATTGGAATTTGATCTATTCCTTACTGAAGCAGCGGATAAAACCATCAAGAGATCACAACACAATTTCTATATCAATGCGAATAAACCTCACACACTACTAGCCAGGGCATTAAAATCCTGCCAGAACCCAACGAAACCGATACGTCTGAAAATCTCTAGGGGGGTATACACAAATAATCCTTTAAAAATATTACAAAAATTCAAAACACAATTAAAAAATTTATACTCTTCTAATAATGAGTTGGACCCTTCTAGAGCAAATGATTTTTTCTCTCATATATCTCTACCGACACTATCTAAAACACAAATGGAAATGATGGAGGAACCAGTGTCAATTATAGAGGTATCTGATGTTATCAAAAATCTGAAACTAAATAAAAGGCCAGGTCCTGATGGTTTTTCTGCGCTGTATTACAAAACGTTTGTAGACACCCTATCTCCAGTCTTGACAAACACTTTTAATTCCCTTTTGGAAGGTCATTCTTTTAGAAGAGAAACCCTAACTGCAATTAACTGTATGCTCCCTAAACCACAGACGATTCAATATGGTCTAATTATTGCCCTATTTCGTTATTAAATTTGGACATAAAAATTTTAGCCAAAATTCTAGCTAACAGATTAAATACTATTATAGGCAATCTAATACATCGTGATCAAGTGGGCTTCATTCCATTACGTCAAGCAGGAGATAATATTAGACGTGCAACACTCCTGTCACATGCCGCTAAAAAAAAGACATATTCCCACTTGTTTTCTTTTAGATATTATGAAAGCTTTTGACACAGTATCTTGGTCATATATGAACTATACCCTTTCCAAATGGGGATTCGGCCCTCATTTTTTACGATGGATCTCTAGTTTGTATCAAGATCCCAAAGCTTATGTCAGATATGCAGGGTACAAATCGGACGAGTTTAATATACTGAGGGGGACTCGTCAAGGATGTCCACTTTCGCCATTATTATTTGCTTTACTCATTGAACCTTTAGCACAAAGAATTAGGATGGAACCCACTATAACAGGTATTGAAATGGGTGGCTTTCATCATAAGCTCTGTTTATTCGCAGTCGATATTCTCCTTTTTCTATCTTCTCCACATGTTTCGGCCCCAAATCTTATGGTTGTACTACAAGAATTCTCATTTATTTCGGGCCTTAAGGTCAATATTCAAAAATCTTCAGCATTAAACATTTCACTTGTCGAAAAAGATAAACAATCTTTACAAAATTCACTACCCTTTAAGTGGGTAGATCATAGCCTCCCATATCTGGGTGTGCAGTTTACTCCTAACCCCTCCGATTTATTTGCAGCTAATTACCCAGCTCTATTAAAAAATATTACAAGGTCGTTATCTAATTGGTCATCAATGCCGATATCATGGTTTGGGAAAATCAATATCATAAAAATGTCTGTTCTTCTGAAATGTTTATATTTATTCAGAACTCTCCCGATTCATATTCCTGCATATTTTCTTAGGCTGATTCAACAAAAAGTAACGAAATTTACTTGGGGGAAAATAAAACCCAGACTTCACAAAAAAACACTTGTTCTCCCCAAAGCTTTGGGTGGTTTGGGATTCCCAGACTTTAACATATATTATAAGGCAGCTCAATTATCTCAATTAACAAAATATCACTCTTCTACAGAGATTCCTTTATGGGTCCTCATTGAAGCTGTGGACTGTGATCCTCTTCCTATAAACAATATATTATGGTTACAACCTGCGGATCGTAAGTCTATAAATAACCCCATTTCTAAGCACTCTATCTATATGGGGTAGGTATAGAAATTCACATGGTCTGCAATCTCCACAAAATCCGCTATTATCTTTCCACAAGAATCCGACTTTTTACCCAGCCTGGAAATATCCCAAAACCTTTAAAGCTTGGTCTAAGGCTGGTATCACTTGTCTATATAATTTAACTTCAACTACATCAATAAAATCTTTTACAGATCTATGTGAATTATATAAGCTTCCACAATCAGAAATATTCAGATATCTCCAAATCAAAGATTTTTATACTCCTCTTCTCAATTTAGATGTAAACTTACATAATATTTCTCAATTTGAAAGATTTTGTCTCAAGGAACCACATGCTAAAGGTCGTATTACATCATTGTATACACAATTGATATCTAATTCTAATACTGTTATACCTAAATATGTGGCCAAGTGGGAAAAAGATTTGGATTGTTCGATCGATTCTAGGTCTTGGTCCAACATATGGTCTTTCACAAAATCTTCCTCTATAAATATATTGGCATCTGAATCATCATATAAAGTTCTCACACGCTGGTATTTGGTTCCTGCGAGAATCGCCAAATTCTCAACAGACAACACTGGCCTCTGCTTTCGTGGCTGTCCAGAAAAAGGTACCTATATACATACCTGGTGGCATTGCTCAATTGTACAATCATTTTGGAAAAATATCTTTCTGATAATTACAAAATTTTTTGATCGTCCAATTTTTCCAGACCCAATTATAGCTCTCCTTAATTTAAAACCAGCCTTTCTGAATCAGAAACAATTCAAATTAGTTCTTACACTCCTGATAGCCGCAAAGCAGACTATAGCCAATGCGTGGAAAACAGATGTGGTGAATATTGCAGAAACCAAACGTAGAATGAATCAATCTTTCATCCATGCTAAAATGGACGCTATAGATAAAAACCAGATGACAAAGTTTGATATCATATGGAAACCCTGGATTAAATATTATACGTCAGATAATATTGACAACCGAGTTTTATTGTTATGGTGATTAAGATTTTTTATAGAATTACAACATTAGATGATATATAAAACCTCCTCCGGAGAATTATTCCCTCCCCTTCCCCTCCTATATACCTTTTATGTTCTTCCCTTACTATATAATACTTACTATAAACATACTTTAGAAGTTATGGTCAAAACTTTAAAATCATATATTTTCTTTTAGACATATTTATATTTTCTTGGGATTAAAATGTTTAAAACTCAGCTATAAGAATGTTTTCAAATTCTAAAATATATAAAGGCCATTTATTGTCATTCCCACGAGAATATCTTGAAATTCTTCTTTGCTTTGTATCATCCGTACTTTAATATGTCTACTTTTTATTTCTGGTATCACATAATTTGTCTTATATTCTGTACATGTAATTTATTTTAACATAAAATAAAAAATTTTGAACGAGGATACAGTCACTCATTCTGAAATTTTTGGAACTCCTCAGGTATTGCTGGCCTTTAGGAAAGGCTGTTCAGTGCTGGTCTAATTTTCAAGTCAAAATATCAGTGTCGACATCCCTACACAAGCTTTCTCTTCAGTCAGCTGTGCAGAATAACTATGGGGTTGATTTACTAAAGCTGGGTTCAATGGAGCGGCTTAGAGCAGGGGGTCTGGTGCATCTCCATTCATTGTTTCAGCACAAATTTTTGGCTGAATTTGGACCTGAAATGGACCAGAAAACGTACAGGTGCTCTGGAGATATGTGAATTAGCTCCATAGAGAGCCTGTCACAATCTCCTTTATAATCCAGATTTTTTATTCATTTTTAAAACAAACAAGATAATTCCAAAAAGTATACCATTTCCAGCTTCTCATTTACATATGCCATATCTTATGTTCCCCAAAGGAAAAAAAAAAAAAGAGAGAGAAAAAAAAAAAAAAAGGGACAGTGCTCCAATCCTCCCTTTCCTCCTTCCTATTTTGGACCGTATATCTCCATATTTCATCCTCCATTATCCTATCCACTTCTTTCTTCCATTCTATCAAAGTTGGTTGTGTGGTCTGTCTCCATAGTCTGGGTATTAGTAGTTTTGCCGCATTTAATAAGTGTGGGCTTATACTCTCCTTGTATGTTCTAGCTGATGTCATTGTCCCGTGGAATAGAAAGTTTAAATGCGTTAGTTCAATTCTTCCAGGGGATAACTTCTCTACCCACTGGGCAATTTCCTGCCAGAAACCCTTGACCAAAGGACACAGCCACCATATGTGGAGAGGGGTACCCCTCTGCCCACACCCTCTCCCACAATTAGCGTCTACTGTTGAATAGATCTGTGCCATTCTTACTGGGGTTCGATACCAGCTAGTGAGAAATTTATATGATATTTCCTGGATTTGTGAACTTATGGATGTCTTATATGTTGATTCAACAAGATTTTTTATTTGGTTTCAAGTAAAGTTGCAGTTTAATTCATTTTCCCATTCTCTAATGTAATATAATTTTATATTTTTCTTAGTCCCAAGTACTAATGTGTGTATTTGTGATAGTAAATGGCTGGCCCTGACTATCTTCTCACATCTTGATTCAAATATAGTCAGCATGTTCGTAGGCCTTATCGTGGTTTTAATTTTATTATAAAAACATACCAATTCATAATACATCCATTCAGCCTGTCACAATCTCCTGACATGCCAATTGGATGCGAGGAAACAAGCATCCAATTCGCACTGGTGTGAACCCAGCCTAAAGGCAAATAGACTGTGCACTTTGCAAAGTTCAGTTGCACTCTGCAAGGGAGGTTGCCCCAGAGCTTAGTAAATGTGCAGAAGCTCTGCTGACTTCCATCATCCAATCAGGTGCAAGCAAAAATGCTGTTTGTTTTTTTATCGCTTGTAATTGGGTATTCTTTGCAACGTGAAGTTTACTTCATTTACTAAGCTCTGGAGCAACTGCACTTGTAGAGTGCAACTGCACTTTGCAAAGCGCACAGTCTATTTGCCTTTAGTAAATCAACCCCTATATCTCTAGTGTCAAATGCATTTCCTGTATCCACTACCTAAATGAGGTTACATCCTTAGACTTTTGGTGGCCAGATTTGTTGTCACTTACATGTTTGTTGCCTTTTATCAGGACTAATAGGGATGAACATGATGATTATCAGAGAAGTAGGAGAAGTAGATAGACTGCATCTCTCTCTGGTGTATTTCTTGACACCTTTCAAAAGAGTAAATAGCTTTTAGCAACAATCTGCTAAACTTGACACCAGAAAACCTGGCATTGCTGAAATGTGCATTTCCAAGCAGCCCTGCCTGTTAGAACTCTACTATTCTCCCAAATAAAGCTCCTCATTGCACATGAAATCCCTGAAGAAATAAATTTGCCTGCTATCAGATCATGTCATTATTCTTTCAAAGCTGCGGTAATTAGGTAATTAAAGAAAGATATCTTGATTGATCTGAGTTAAGAAATATTTATACATTTAAGGCTTTTCTGCTTTGAATTTTAGTCTTGTTGTAGGTCTTAAAGTGTGCTTAATGGAAGTGGACAGCTGCCCAATGGCAATTCCACTCACCCCAAATATGTCACAATGTGAATATTGTCTGAATAGTTGATACTGACATGAAGATTACATCATATTCAGAGGCTGTGGAGCAGGTATACACAGAAAACTCTAAAATATTAACGGGGAAATGCATTATTTTAAAAAAAAAATTGGATATACTGTACATGTGAATATGGCTGGCTTACAAAGTCATTCTAATGCCAGCTTCAAATGTTTCTCTTCCCTTCACACTCCTGCTTCTCCATCTGGGCCACCAAACATTATAAGAGTTAGCCGTGTAAGCTGTACATTTACATTTTACACCTTACATCAAGGTAAAAACTTTCATTTCTAAACAGCAAATAAAAATGCCACGACAGTACGAAAAAAAAAACAAATAAACCCTTTTTGGAAATTAGACAACCAAAGGTGATGACATTTTTTTGCCACAATTTTTTTTTTGTAGATCAAGAAACAAGTTGTTATTGATGGTGTTAAAACATGGAATTTGTTAATTGTGCACTAGATATAATAATATATAATATTATTTATATAATAAATGTAAATGTCATATACAGAGGGATCAGGAAGTGAAGAGGTTAATGTAAAGGTCACATATAATTACATAGTAGGTGAGGTTGAAAAAACTCCAACCTATGTGTGTGATTATATGTCGGTATTACATTGTATATCCCTGTATGTTGTGGTCGTTCAAGTGCTTATCTAATAGTTTTTTTTAAACTATCGGTTCTCCTCACTGAAACCACCACCTGTGGAAGGGAATTTCACATCCTTGCTACTCTAATGCCGCATACACATGATCTGTCTTTTTCTGGCCGGAATTCCAATGAGAGCTTTTCTTCGGAAAATACGACCGTGTGTTTGCTCCATCGGAATTTAGCTGTCCGAATTCCCGCCAGCCAAAAATTGATAGCATGTTCTCAATTTTCCCGACGGAAAAACTTTCTATCGGTAATTCCGATCGTGTGTATGCAATTCTGACACGCCAAAAATCACGCATGCTCAGATTCAACTACGAGACAGAAGCTATTGGCTACTGGCTATTGAACTTCCTTTTTCTAGTCGCGTCGTACGTGTTGTACGTCACCCTGTTGTAAACGATTGGAATTTGGTGTGATCGTGTGTAGGCAAGGAAGCTTGAGCCGAATTCCGTCGTAATTCCATTGGGAAAACCATCAGAGCTTTTTCCAACGAGAATTTCGATCGTGTGTACACGGCATTACAGTAAAGAACCCCCTACGCAGTCGAAGGTTAAACCTCTTTTCTTCTGAGTGGCCACATATCTTATTAAATTCCCTTCCACGGAAAAGTTACCAGTACGGTATTTGTAAATTAAAATCATATCCCCTCTTAAGCATCTATTCTCCAGAGAGAATAAGTTCAGTGCTCGTAAACTGTCCTCATAACTAATATCCTCCAGACCCTTTATTAGCTTTGTTGCCCTTCTCTGTACTCGCTCTATTTCCAGCACATCCTTCCTGAGGACTGGTGCCCAGAACTGGACAGCATACTCCAGGTGTGGCTGGACCAGAGTCTTGTAGAGTGGGAGAATTATTGTTTTATTTCTGGAGTTGAACCCCTTTTTAATGCATGCCAATATTCTGTTTGCTTCATTAGCAGCAGCTTGGCATTGCATGCCATTGCTGAGCCTATCATTTACTAGAACACCTCTATTGTGGGCCGCATAGGAATGGCTATTACTTCTACTATACATTCTGTGACCCCCTTCCAAAATACTTGAATGTTCGAGCAAATTCCAAAAGATATGCATGAAATCACCAGTGAGGGAACTGCACCACCAGCAGTTATATTTTAAAGTGAACTCTAATGCCCCATACACACAGTCGGACTTTCCGAGGACAAAATCCGTCTGATTTTTTCAGACAGATTTTGGCCCAAACTTGCATACACACGGTCGCACAAAGTTGTCGGAAAATCTGATCGTTCTGAACACAGTGACGTAGAACACGTACGACGGGACTATAAACGGGTCAGCAGCCAATAGCTTTTGTCTGGTAATTTATTCTGAGCATGCGTGGCACTTTGTCCATCGGAATTGTCTACACACAATCGGAATTTAAACAATCGGATTTTGTTGTTGGAAAATTTTAGATCCTGCTCTCAAACTTTGTGCGTCGGAAATTCCAACGGAAAAAGTCAGATGGAGCCCACACACGATCAGATTTTCCGACAACACAATACGATCGCACATTTTCCTTCAGAAAGTCCAACCGCGTGTACAGGGCATGACTCTAAAGGGAAGATTTGCTATGTTAAATGGAACATTTATTAATGTAATCTTTCCTAAGTAGTATCCTGAAAAGTCCCACATTACTCCTGAAAAATAACAGTGCACTTTCTGGGTACGTGTGGGTACTTAGGCACTCCTATGTCTACAGCCTCATAGCTTTATATCTGCAGTGTAAGATCTAACCCTAAGTTCACACCTATGCATTTTTTTGTGTGGTTTGCAGAAATGCACTACAGTCCATTTATTATTATTATTATACATGATTTATATAGCGCCAACATTTTACACAACGTTTTACAATGTATAGGGGGGACAACACAATTTAGAGTACAGTTCAATACAAAAGGTACAGGAGGGCCCCTGCATAGATGTGAACCTGTACCATAGAAAACCATTTGCAGCTGGTGCGTTTTTGGAAAGGGTCGGGGACATTTTTTCTGCATTTTGCATGTAATAGACTTCAATGGAATCACACCAGAAACACAAGTGTTGTGTTTGTGGTGAGATTTTTGATGTGTTTTGCGTTTTTTTTTTTTCCGTTAAAAACACTGTATATAGCTGGTTGCTAAGAAGGGGTGCTGGGAAGCCGGCTGCCGTGTCCTTAACAACCAATGAGTCATCAGCTGTCAGCGGGCTTCCCCACTCCAAGCGATCTTTTGCATGCATCATTTATGGTGAGCCTACAGATGAGACACTGACATCTCCTACGTCAGGTGTATTACACAGCTTGCAATGACTGTATTTGCCTTTCAGTTTGCTGCCTGCAAATTTTAGATAAAAGAATTCTAGACTAAACCAAAGGGCAATCAGTAAACAAATGTCATATGCAGATTAACGGCTAAGTTCAATACAAAATAGTGATAAAGACAGGTAGCTAGGGGAGTTGACCTCATAGCACATAGGTGAGAGATGAATCATTTTCATACTACTCATGCAAGGAAATTAGGTAAGATCAATAAGTAAATGAAGGGTAAAAACTAGTTTCAGGTGGTTCACAGGTTTTATGAAAGTGACACATCAAAGTGACATTTTTTTTAGATATAGCAAAAAGTATTCAGACCTTATGATGTCCATGAATGTGCTGATCCCAGCCTGATCTGTATCAAAATACAGCTTTCATTTGAGGATTGAGGCATTTAGCGGCATTCCTAGGTGGTAATAAATAGTTCTTCCGACTGCATCTGAGCTGATTCTTACCTTTTATGATGAAATGAGAGAAGAAGGTGTCAGATCTCATGGGCTCGGTTGGCCAAATTCAAGCTGAATTGCTACAGTTTCTAATGCCTGGAAGATTGAGCAGAGAGACATCTGCTCACCTATGACCAGCAATAAACTGGTCATTCAAGTGTGTAGCCCAGAGTTCTCAGTGTTCTCCAACTTAAAATGGAGTTCCAGTTGTTTTTAAGTTTATTAAAGGTCAGCAGCTACAAAAAGTGTAGCTGTTGACTTTTAATAAACAGACACTCACTTGCCCCAGGATCCAGCGATGCGGCAGCCTGAAGCCTCGCTCCTCTCCTCTCCACTACGCCATTATTGAAAGAGTGGGCACATGCTGCGCCTTCTCAGTGGCCAGGCAATCTTCTTGGACCTGCAACGTGTCCCAGAAGACTGCAGGGAGGGAGTAAAGCCCCGTACACACTATCAGATTGTCTGCTGAGTTTTTCCTTCAGATTTACCAAAACCATGTAGTAGAAGGGCCTGCCTGATTGCATACACATTGAAACTCCTAAGGTTTGACCTCATATTATATGGTTTTGGTAAATCTGAAGGAAAAACTCAGCAGACAATCTGATAGTGTGTACGGGGCTTTAGAGAGGATGAGTTGCCTACACAGCCGAGCGGAAATGGGAGCTGGGTACCGGTCAAAACTAGGTACCCCCCCCCCCAACAAAAATTACATGCCAAATGTGGCATGCAGGGGGGCGAGGAATGCTTAAAGTGGAAGTTCCACTTGTGGAACCGTTGTCATCGCTCTGGCTAGTGTAAGTTGTATGTAGGGAAGTGTGCAGAGGTCAGTAGTAGGTAGGGCAGTGTACAGAGGTCAGTAGTATGTAGGGCAGTGTACAGAGGTCAGTACAGGCATACCCCGCATAATCAGGCTCACATCTGCATAGAAACCAATGAGCTTCTAATCCCAGCTTGTTCAATTAAGCTTTAGTAATAAATCCTGGAAGTTCATTGGTTTCTATGCAGAAGTCAGCCTGATTTGGCACTTTCCAGCTTTAGTAAATAAACGCCATTGGTAACTTAAAATTGTGGTATGCCTGTAGTAGGTAGGACAGTGTAAGGAGGTCAGTAGTATATAGGTGTTACATACCTGCCGGATGAGCCTGACGTGCAGTGGGAAGGCTGTCTCGTACAACCCCGTCTCAGGGGCCACCGGTGTTGCAACAGTGGCCGCAAGAGCCTGGCGGTATATGGGTGCCTGGTTCGTCTTTGGTCTTGTCAGTTCAGCTTGTGCAGCAGGAAACAGGGAGCAGGCTGGTAAGCTGGGGAAACACTGAATACATAGTCAGACAAGCCGGGTTTGGTAACAGATGATCAGATGTAGATATAGACGACAGGCAGAGAATGGTCAGGATACAGGCAAAGTTCGGCAACAGGATATCAAGCAGTGTAGAGCAGAGCGTGGTTACAAGGCAGGCCAGGGTCAGGATAACAGAGATCAATCATAGTCAAACAAGCTAGATCAAACACAGGAAACAGATCGGATCACAGGAACAGGAAGTCACGGGAACAGGTATGAGCTGCAGACCAGACAGCAAAGACACAGTGCTGCTGAGGTGTTTAAATAAGGCAGCCTGTTGCCAATCACTGAAATTAGTCTGCACTATTTTAACCCCTAGGTGGCAGATCCATGACAGTAGGGCAATGTATAGAGGTCAGTAGTAAGGATGAGCCGAAAACCCTCCTGTTCGGTTCACACCAGAACGTGCGAACAGACCTAAACTTAGTGTGAACTTTAGAACCCTATTAAAGTCTATGGGACTCGAACGTTCAAAATCTAAAGTGCTAATTTTAAAGGCTAATATGCAAGTTACTGTCCTAAAAAGTGTTTGGGGACCTGGGTCCTGCCCCAGGGGACATGTATCGATGCAAAAAAAAGTTTTAAAAACAACGTTTTTTCGGGAGCAGTGATTTTAATAATGATTAAAGTGAAACAATAAAAGTGTAATATTCCTTAAAATTTCGTACCCGGGGGGTGTCTATAATATGCCTGTGAAGGGGCGCATGTTTCCCGTGCTTAGAACTGTCCCTGCACAAAGTGTCATTTCTGCAGAAAAAAAAGTCATTTAAAATCACTTGCGGCTATAATTTTAAAGGAATATTACACTTTTATTGTTTCACATTAATCATTATTAAAATCACTGCTCCCGAAAAAATGGCAGTTTTTAAAACTTTTTTTTGCATTGATCCATGTCCTTTGGGGCAGTACCCAGGTCCCCAAACACTTTTTAGGACAGTAACTTGCATATTAGCCTTTAAAATTAGCACTTTAGATTTCTCACATAGACTTGTACAGGGTGTTCCGTGGCTTTGCGAATTTGCCGCGAACACCCCAAATTGTTGTCTGTTCGCTGAACAGGCGAACAGGCAATGTTTAAGTCGAACATGAGTTCGACACGAACACGAAGTAGGGCAGTGTAAGGAGGTCAGTAGCATGTAGGGCAGTGTACAGTGGTTAGTATTAGGTAGGGTAGTGTACAGAGGTCAGTAATACATAAGGTGGTGTACAGAGGTCAGTAGGATGTAGGGCAGTATACAGAGGTCAGTAGTATGTAGGGCAGTGTAAGGAGGTCAGCAGTATGTAGGGTAGTGTACAGAGGTGTCAGGGCTGGGCTCAGCCCTTCCTTCTAGAGCTCTGTGCTTAGTTGTCGGTTAATTGCCAAAGACTCTACCTTCCACAGTGACTCACCTGGTCTTCATTTCCTGCTCGTCAGCTAGCTCTGGTAGCTATTTAAACTGCATGGATTAGATCTTCTGTGCCTTTGTCTTGGTCAACATATCCGGACTCTCTCCTCTGTGTTTTCCTGTGAAAGACTTTTGCGTGGCTGACTTCCCTTCTGGTTCCTGATCCTGTTTGCTGCACCTGACTTTGCTGATCTCTGGACTCCTGTTTCTCTGGCATGTTCTGACTATCCATCCTGGTTACCGAACTCTGGCTATGTTTTGACTACATTTGCTCTGTTTATACCATTTTACCATTTTATTAAATAGTGTGATTTTTACTGCACTTCTGTCCCAGTCTGATTCATGGTTCCTGACAAGAGGTCAGTAGTAGGTAGGGTAGTGTACAGAGGTCAGTAATACAAAGGGCAGTGTACAGAGGTCAGTAGGATGTTGGGCAGTATACAGAGGTCAGTGATAGGTAGGGCAGTGTACAGAGGTCAGTAGGATGTAGTGCAGTGTACAGAGGTCAGTAGTATGTAGGGCAGTGTACAGAGGTCAGTAGTAGGTAGGGCAGTGTACATAGGCATGTAGTAGGTAGGGCGGTATATAAAGGTCAATAGGATTAAGAAAAGTGTACAGAGGTCAGCAGTATGAAGAGCAGTGTATAATGATCAGTAGGGTGGAGAACAGGGGGTCAGGAGGGTATGGTGCAGGGGGCAGGAGGGTATGGTGTTGGGGGGTCAGGAGGGCACGGTGCAGGGAGGTAAGGGGGACAGTATTTGTGGGGCTGGGAGGGCATGGCACTTGGGGCTCAGGAGGGCAGAATACAGGGGGTTCAGGAGGGCCCGTTACTGAGGGGTCAGGAGGGAATAGTATTGGGGGGGTCAGGAGGACAGAGTAGAGGGGGGGTTAGGAGAGTATGGTTTAGAGGGAGCTACAATGACAGTCTCAGGAGGGCAGAGTACAGGGGAATCAGGAGGGTATATTTCAGGGTCTCAGGATGGCAGAGTACAGGGGAGGCCAGGAGGGCATGGTGCAAGGAGGACAGAAGGGCATGGTGTAGGGAGGTTAGGAGGGTATAGTCAGGGCCGTCTTTAATATAGATTGGACCCTGGGCAAAAATTTTCTTGCCCCCCCCCCCCATGCAATTTCCCTCTCCACCTACTCTGAGACATACAATAAATAGCAGCTAGACTTAAAATCAGTTTCCTGTATCAGATCAGGCAGCAATTGCAATTGGTTGCCAGCAGTTACAGTATATTATTACTGCTTACTGACTGGTTGCTAGAGGTTACAGCACACATTATGGCTCACTGATTAGTTGCTAGAGGTTACAGCACATCAACTCCTCACAGCAGGGGAGCATGATATACATAGGAATGCTGCCTTTATTTACATATCAATGCTGCCCGCCGCAGCTATTTACTTAGTATTGTCGCCCCTATTTACATACTAATGCTAGTTATTTACATGTAAACACAGGGTCTGCAGGTGAGTCATCTGCACACAACGTAGAAAAGACAAGAAGTGCGCCAAACTAAGTGTAGTATATAAGGTAAATGATATTTAATCTGATAAAATCACACAGCCAATTGGCTACTCACAAAATGACATTGTAGTCAGGCATAAAATGTAACGGAGGGGAGGGTAATCACAGCCACTTTGTTAGGAATTTCCCTTGTGATCAGTAAAAAAAACTCCAGGTGTTCTTGAGAAGCAGGAAAATTTATTTCTGATGTGGCCCACAACAGAGATTCATGCTTACAGCACGGAAGCTGAAGAAAAATGTCTCCAAAAAGACTGTGTCCCGCCTTCACATAACCCATAAGAATAACATCTCTATGCTTCTATTGGCTGAGGAAACATAAATAACGTTGTCATGGTACGAACTGGTACCTTTATTCTTTTAGCTATGTTTCCTGTACATTCTTAGGCTATCATATTTAGTTAAATCTAATGATTCTACAACTTACTATGGAGTTAATTAAGACAAAACAATACAATGAGTTAATACAATAATGTGCTCAGAAGTAAGCTTTTTAACAAATCAGTCTCAGGACTATTGTTTTTCTAATAGTCACACAATAAACATTTAAAACTTTTCTAACACACTTCTATCCGGAGGAGTGGAGATGATAAATAGCTGGAACGGCCATTAAAGATGTTCAGCAGCGGAGGCTTCAGTGTAGCAGCCTAGGTTTTGTAGAAAACGCCACCTCGTGGATGTCCAGATGATGGCAATAGGCAGTATCAGTGCCTTCTAGCGTCCGGAGAGTCCAAGAACCCGGAACCGGAAGTGCGTTTCAGTGTGGAACGCAAGCTCCGTATACCGGAAGTGACGTGTCGGTCAATCAGAAGACGCGTTTCACAATATCCATTGTTTCCTCAGTTCTGATCTAAAAGCTATGATAGATTCATACATCAATATGAATGCTGCCTTTATTTACATATCAGTTCCGTTGGCCTCAGTTATTTACATATGCATGTCACTGCAATTTACATACGAAGGCCGCTTATTTACATGTAAACACAGGGTCTGCAGGTGAGTCATCTGCACACAACAATAGGGCAGAGCTGGGCAGCATTAGTACCAGCACTTCACACTGAGATATTGGGACACAGCACAGGAATAAAACTTCAAGGGACAAGGGAATTTAAACCTGGATAGTTGGCAAGTATGAGGCAGCTGTTTTGGGCCCCACAACAATGACAGGGCCCAGGGCAGCAGTGGCCCCCCAAAAGCACAGATTGAAACAAGGTGTTATATACCTTCTTCCACATGTACTGCACTTCTCTAAAGACTTTTGTCACAGGGTCATTTAAAAAATGACAGGCAGAGGAAAAGGCAGGCCCTTCCGCAGGGGTGGTAGGGGTAGGGCAGGAGTAACAAGCTTGAACCAAAGTGGGAAATTTCAGAAGGTGCATTCGATTACATCAAAGGATGCACCAGACTTGGTTCAGGGGCTCACTCAGCCTTACTCTTCTGAACCCTCCTCATCCTCTCGATCTGCACCCTCTTCTTCACTCTCTGCTGTGTGTACCCCCAAAGACACTACCACCAACACCACCACCACCACCATATAACCTCTGCTTGAGTCACAGGAATAATTTTCCGATCCATCACAAGAGATTGCCAATGCGCAGCCACTCTTGGCATTGGATCAGGAAGAGGAGGTAACAACAATCGCCACTCAGCAGTCTGACGACAGTACCCAGATCAGCCCAAGGAGGAGGTTGGTCCCCGGTGTTGCTGCCTAGTCCGAGATCTCTAATTATAGCGGTGGGGAAGGTGACGTCGATGATGACGTGTCTAGTGATGTCACGTGGGTGCCCACAAGAGAGGAAGAGGAGGGGAGTTCAGAGGGAGATATGGACCAGCAGATAGGGAGGAGAAGCAGGCGGAACTTAGATTGCACAGGAGGGACAAACCAGACTGCTAATGTATCAGGAGCGAGGCATCGACCATGTACGGTCACATCTGGCACTCCCAGGATGCCGGCACATGGCTCCGCGGTGTAGGCTTTTTTTGTGTCCACTGCTGACAATAGTGTTGCCATCTGCAGCCTTTGCAGTCAACGCATAAGTCGTGGTAAGCCCAATACTCACCTAGGGACGACCGCCTTAAGAAGGCACATGAGCTGCCATCACCGAGCCCAGTGGGAGCAACGGAACCCACAAAGCCACACTACAGGCTCTCACCGTCCAGCCTCGTCTTCTACCTCTCTCCTCACAATTGTCCTCCACTCCACCTTCCTTCATGCCGACCTCATGTTTTTCTGGAAAAAGGCAGGCATCTGTGAGCCAAATATTCGAGCGTAAAAAAATGATGATGCCGAATAACCCTCTTGCCCAACGGTTGACCGCTGGCTTGTCAGAACTGATAGCCTGCCAACTACTGCCATATAAACTGGTGGACTCGGAGGCCTTTTGAAAATGTGTGGCCATGGGAACACCACAATGGAAGGTCCCAGGAAGGAAGTATTTCTCACAGAAGGGCATCCTAGAGCTATATGGCCATGTTCAGCGGCAAGTGAATGTATCTCTGGCACACAGTGTCGGTGCCAAGATACATCTGACCACAGACACGTGGTCTAGCAAACACGGGCAGGGAAGGTATATAACTTTTACTGCCCACTGGGTGAACCTTCTGACGGCCGTCAAGCATGTAACCCGTGGCACCCGTGTAGATTTGGTTTTACCGCCACAGATTGCATGCAGGCCTGCCTCTTCTTCTCCTCCTCCTACTTCATCCTCCCTCTCCTCCTTGGCTGACTCCTCCTTTTCCGCTGCTAGAGTCTCTTCCACTGCGCTGCCCAAGATCCCCAGAACCTATTCCACATGCCAGGTGAGATGTTGCCATGCTGTGCTGTGTCTGTTGTGCTTGGAAGCCAAGAGCCACACTGGCCCTGCACTCCTTTCAGCTTTGCGTTCACAGGCATATCAGTGGCTAACACCACTCAATTTGACAGTTGGTAAAGTGGTGTGTGACAACGGTGCCAATCTGCTTAGCGCATTGAAACAGGGAAAAATTACACAAGTGCCATGCATGGCACATGTCTTAAACTTGGTCGTGCAGCGATTCGTTGTCAAATACCCTAGGGTCCAGGACATCTTGCGGCAGGCAAGGAAAATCTCGGCCCATTTCAGAAGATCTTACATGGCTATGGCTTGCCTTGCTGACATTCAGAGGTGACACAATATGCCGGTCAGACATCTTATTTGCGATTGCCCGACGCGATGGAACTCAACCTTCTATATGCTTGATAGGCTGCTCCAGCAGAAACGTGCAGTTAACGACTACCTGTACAAACTCTGCGGCAGAAAAGGTTCTGGGGAGCTTGTTTTTTTTCACCGCACCAGTGGCTGCTCATGCGCGACGCATGCAGACTTCTGCGGCCATTTGATGAGATCACCAAACTGGTCAGTCGCAGCCATGGCGCCATCAGTGACATCATACCTTATGCCTTCTTTATGGAGCGTACATTGCGTCGTGTCATTGATCAAGCCGTGGAGGAGCAGGAGCAGGAAGATGAGGAAGTCGCAATGCTGGATGAATTCCCAGGGAGGGCTACTCTATCTGAGACAAGTCATGACGCCATGAGTCATGAGGTTGAGCGGTGTCATATTTTTGGGTCCCGCAGCGAGTGACTGGTGTCAGTACTCTCTATCTCGGTGCTGGAGTGGTGTCAGTGCTTTCTATCATGGTGCTGGTGTGGTGTCAGTGCTCTCCATCACGGTGCTGGTGTCAGTGCTCTCTATCACGGTGCTGGTGTCTGTTCTCTCTATCTCAGGGCTGGTGTCAGTGCTCTCTATCTCGGTGCTGGTGTCAGTGCTCTCTATCACGGTGCTGGTGTCAGTGCTCTCTCTCTATCTCGGTGCTGGTGTCAGTGCTCTCTCTCTATCTTGGTGCTGGTGTGGTGTCAGTGCTCTCTATCTCGGTGCTGGTATCAGTGCTCTCTATCACGGTGCTGGTGTCAGTGCTCTCTATCATGGGTGCTGGTGTCAGTGCTCTCTATCTCGGTGCTGGCGTCAGTGCTCTCTATCACGGTGCTGGTGTCAGTGCTCTCTATCACGGTGCTGGTGTCAGTGCTCTCTATCTCGGTGCTGGCGTCAGTGCTCTCTATCACGGTGCTGGCGTCAGTGCTCTCTATAACGGTGCTGGTGTCAGTGCTCTCTATCTCTGTGCTGGTGTCAGTGCTCTCTATCATGGTGCTGGTGTCAGTGCTCTCTATCACGGTGCTGGTGTCAGTGCTCTCTCTCTATCTCGGTGCTGGTGTCAGTGCTCTCTCTATCTCGGTGCTGATGTGGTGTCAGTGCTCTCTATCACGGTGCTGGTGTCAGTGCTCTCTATCACAGTGCTGGTGTCTGTGCTCTCTATCTCCGTGCTGGTGTCAGTGCTCTCTATCTCGGTGCTGGTTTCAGTGCTCTCTATCACGGTGCTGGTGTCAGTGCTCTCTCTCTATCTCGGTGCTGGTGTCAGTGCTCTCTCTCTATCTTGGTGCTGGTGTGGTGTCAATGCTCTCTATCTCTGTGCTGGCGTCAGTGCTCTCTATCACGGTGCTGGCATCAGTGCTCTCTCTCTATCACGGTGCTGGTGTCAGTGCTCTCTATCACGGTGATGGTGTCAGTGCTCTCTATCTCGGTGCTGGCGTCAGTGCTCTCTATCATGGTGCTGGTGTCAGTGCTCTCTATCACAGTGCTGGTGTCAGTGCTCTCTATCACGGTGCTGGTGTCAGTGCTCTCTATCTCGGTGCTGGCGTCAGTGCTCTCTATCACGGTGCTGGTGTCAGTGCTCTCTATCACGGTGCTGTTGTCAGTGCTCTCTATCTCGGTGCTGGTGTCAGTGCTCTCTATCACGGTGCTGGTGTCAGTGCTCTCTATCTCGGTGCTGGCGCCAGTGCTCTCTATCACGGTGCTGGTGTCAGTGCTCTCTATCACGGTGCTGGCGTCAGTGCTCTCTATCTCGGTTCTGGTGTCAGTGCTCTCTATCGCGGTGCTGGTGACAGTGCTCTCTATCACGGTGCTGGTGTCAGTGCTCTCTATCACGGTGCTGGTTTCAGTACTCTCTATCTTGATGCTGGTGTGGTCCCAGTGCTCTCTATCACGGTGCTGGTGTGGTGTCAGTGCACTCTATCTCGGTGCTAGTGTCAGTGCTCTCTATCACGGTGCTGGTGTCAGTGCTCTCTATCACTGTGCTCTTATCAGTGCTCTCTATCGCGGTGCTGGTGTCAGTGCTCTCTATCTCGGTGCTGGCGTCAGTGTTCTCAATCACAGTGCTGGTGTCAGTGCTCTCTCTCTATCTTGGTGCTGGTGTGGTGTCAATGCTCTCTATCTCGGTGCTGGCATCAGTGCTCTCTATCACGGTGCTGGCGTCAGTGCTCTCTATCACGGTGCTGGTGTCAGTGCTCTCTCTCTATTACGGTGCTGGTGTCAGTGCTCTCTATCATGGTGATGGTGTCAGTGCTCTCTATCTCGGTGCTGGCGTCAGTGCTCTCAATCAAGGTGCTGGTGTCAGTGCTCTCTATCATGGTGCTGGTGTCAGTGCTCTCTATCTCAGTGCTGGTGTCAGTGCTCTCTATCACAGTGCTGGTGTCAGTGCTCTCTATCACGGTGCTGGTGTCAGTGCTCTCTATCTCGGTGCTGGCGTCAGTGCTCTCTATCACGGTGCTGTGTCAGTGCTCTCTATCACGGTGCTGTTGTCAGTGCTCTCTATCTCAGTGCTGGTGTCAGTGCTCTCTATCTCGGTGCTGGCGTCAGTGCTCTCTATCACGGTGCTGTGTCAGTGCTCTCTATCACGGTGCTGTTGTCAGTGCTCTCTATCACGGTGCTGTTGTCAGTGCTCTCTATCTCAGTGCTGGTGTCAGTGCTCTCTATCACAGTGCTGGTGTCAGTGCTCTCTATCTCGGTGCTGGCACCAGTGCTCTCTATCACGGTGCTGGCGTCAGTGCTCTCTATCTCGGTGCTGGTGTCAGGGCTCTCTATCTCGGTGCTGGTGACAGTGCTCTCTATCACGGTGCTGGTGTCAGTGCTCTCTATCACGGTGCTGGTGTCAGTACTCTCTATCTCGATGCTGGTGTGGTCCCAGTGCTCTCTATCACGGTGCTGGTGTGGTGTCAGTGCACTCTATCTTGGTGCTAGTGTCAGTGCTCTCTATCACGGTGCTGCTGTCAGTGCTCTCTATCACTGTGCTCTTATCAGTGCTCTCTATCGCGGTGCTGGTGTCAGTGCTCTCTATCTCGGTGCTGGCGTCAGTGCTCTCAATCACGGTGCTGGTGTCAGTGCTCTCTATTACTGTGCTGGTGTCAGTGCTCTCTATCTCGGTGCTGGCGTCAGTGCTCTCTATCACGGTGCTGGTGTCAGTGCTCTCTATCACGGTGCTGGTGTCAGTGCTCTCTATCTCGGTGCTGGCGTCAGTGCTCTCTATCACGGTGCTGGCGTCAGTGCTCTCTATCTCGGTGCTGGCGTCAGTGCTCTCTATCTCGGTGCTGGCGTCAGTGCTCTCTATCACGGTGCTGGTGTCAGTGCTCTCTATCACGGTGCTGTTGTCAGTGCTCTCTATCTTGGTGCTGGTGTCAGTGCTCTCTATCACGGTGCTAGTGTCAGTGCTCTCTATCTCGGTGTTGGCGCCAGTGCTCTCTATCACGGTGCTGGTGTCAGTGCTCTCTATCACGGTTCTGGTGTCAGTGCTCTCTATCACGGTGCTGGTGTCAGTGCTCTCTATCTCGGTGCTGGCGTCAGTGCTCTCTATCACGGTGCCGGTGTCAGTGCTCTCTATCACGGTGCTGTTGTCAGTGCTCTCTATCTTGGTGCTGGTGTCAGTGCTCTCTATCACGGTGCTAGTGTCAGTGCTCTCTATCTCGGTGCTGGCGCCAGTGCTCTCTATCATGGTGCTGGTGTCAGTGCTCTCTATCACAGTTCTGGTGTCAGTGCTCTCTATCACGGTGCTGGTGTCAGTGCTCTCTATCTCGGTGCTGGTGTCAGTGCTCTCTATCTCGGTGCTGCTGACAGTGCTCTCTATCACAGTGCTGGTGTCAGTGCTCTCTATCACGGTGCTGGTGTCAGTACTCTCTATCTCGATGCTGGTGTGATCCCAGTGCTCTCTATCATGGTGCTGGTGTCAGTGCTCTCACGGTGCTGGTGTCAGTGCTCTCTATCACGGTGCTGGTGTCAGTGCTCTCTATCACGGTGCTGGTGTCAGTGCTCTCTATCTCGGTGCTGGTATCAGTGCTCTCTATCTTGGTGCTGGTGTCAGTGCTCAGTCTCTATCGCGGTGCTGGTGTCAGTGTTCTATCTCAGTGCTGGTGTCAGTGAGGGAGATAGCATCGGAGAAGCCAATCAGCAGGTAGTGCCAGCACCATGGCTGAGGATCAGCACTGGACTGGCACCTCCAGACCACTGCAGTGGAGCCCTGCATAGGTGGGGGTAAGGGCCGGGCAGAGGGAGGGGTCAGGGGCTCAAGCACAGGTTGGCACACTGGGACACAGGACTGCGCTGCCCTGACTGGCACTGATCATCTCCTGACTGATCATCTCCTGCACCCCCTTCATAGCCTGCCCTGACCTTGCCTCTCCTCCATGGCCTTCATGGCCTGAATTGTCAAAATTTCACAGATAAAAAAAAGAATGCTTGTCGTTGTCGATCCCAGATTCACTTAATACTTTTGTTATGTCAGTGTCCATGTTGTGGGACTATGTGTGCACATCTAGTAAGTATTTTGTGGCTGAAAATATGACCTGGAGGTTTTTAAGGTTCGCCTGCCATTAAAATCAATGGGGTCCGCCACGATCTTGCGGTTCGCAAAATTTTGGCCACGTTCGCGGTACGTGTTCGCGAAACGTCCCGTCGGAAATTCGTCCATCACTACCTAGGAATTCTGGACTACCTGGACTGGAGCACTATAGGTGATGAGTGTGCTGCTGAGCTGGGTGGAAGATACTGCCAGTGGACACTGCAGGAGGGCCTGGTGGCTTGTCCAGGGGATACATGTGCTGCACTGGATCTGCTATACAGGGTGAAGAGTACAGAGTGCTAGTACCAGTTTAAAGAACCTTTTTCTGTAGTACTTCTACTGTAAGTAGAGTCTGGAGTCTGCAATTTTTGGCTGCTTTTCAGTAACCTTTACATCTCCCTGAGTTTATGGTCCAATAATAAACTCTTTCAAACCTTTATATTGTGACAGGTGCCAAATTTCTTTCCCCCTACAAAAATTAAAAAATTCTGTCCTGGTGCGAAATGCTAACCCACCAAGCCACCTGGGGGGGGTCCACCACCTCTGAGACAAAAACAGGGGAAGGGAGAAAACAGTGCAGACCTCTTATTAGTAAAAAGATCAAAGGGCTTTAAGCTCCCTGGCGGTATTCCAGTGTGGTTCAGGGTTTTCAGTACCAATAGTGGTTACCCCTGAGCCACACTCTGGATTGCACAGTATCCAGGTACAGGTACTTACCTTGTCCCTAGGATAGCGTGATATATTCCCAATTTCTCCCGGCCAGATCCTCCACCCGATGCATCACTGTTCTGGGTTCTGTTCCCTGCAAACGTCACACTGCATGGGGGCGGAACCGGCAGCAAATTCAATAAGTACACAACACACACAATACATTGTAATCTGTTAGGATTACATTACGGTATGAAATCATTTGAGATCAGTTTTGTCCCACATGCTTTGTGCAGTGACCTGCCTGCACTTTTATGATTCTTTCTGCCATTATTTCTGCCTGGAAACTTGAGAACGTCCATGGCATCCAAAAAAGCATCCCCTCTACGTGAAAAACGGTTTATGACCAGCTTGAAAACAGAGCTATGTGCCAGAAAGAGATATCAGCATAGATGAAAGTCTAATGGCCTACAAGGGAAGGCTCAGCTGGGTACAATACATTGCATCAAAGTGAGCACAATTTGGTGTAAAATCCTTCATGCTATGCAAATCTATGCACTGGGAAAGGAACAACATTCAATCCAAAATACAGCAATATGGAATGGCAACATCTTCCGTTCTTTCACTGATTGAGCCATAGCTAAATCAGGGCTATTGCGTAACAACTGACAACTTTTACATGTCTCCTGAACTTTATGAGTTTCTTCTGCAAAACAAAACAGATGCCTATGGAACCATTAGGGCTAATCGGCGTGACATCCTGCCAATGTTTGGCAATAAGAAGCTGAAGACTGGAGAAATGGTTGCCTGGCAGAAAGGCAAAATGATGGCACTGCGATGTCGTGACAAGAAAGATGTGTGCCTAATGAGTACAGTTCATAATACCGCCACTGTTATGGTACGTGCAAAAGGTGGGAAAGAGATTAATGAAGCCACAAGTAGTGATAGACTACAATAACACCATGGGAGGTGTCGACAGAGCCGACCAAGCAATGACATTCTACCCAGCAATTAGGAAACAGCAAAATAAGTACTGCAAAAATATCTTCAGGCATCTTCTTGAGCAATGCTTGTGGAATGCCTACATTCTGCTAAAAAAAGAGTGTGATTCATGAGACTGAAGGCCACACTCACCTAAAATAAACATTTTCCCCAGATACCAACAAATAAATAAATAAACAAGATTGAATTTTGCCAAAATTTTGTCCGTGGCACCTTTATTGGTTTACATATTTCAATATATTACAATTTTATTGTAAATAACAACTTTCAGCATAACTTTAATGAAAACAAATATTATTAAACTGCCCAGTTATCAGAACTCAAGCAGCAAGGCATCAACACTGTACCATTTACAAAAATGTCCCCACAAGCCGAGCTTGAAAAAGCAAGTCCAACCCACCACCCCCACTGCGGTCATTTCAAGCCCACACTGCAGGCCCAGGTTAAATATATTGAAATTTATCAACACCCAACATCCAAGAGGTGCACCTCGTCTGGCCTGTATAGCCCACCCTCCAGGTCCACATGTCGATACGATATGCCACCAATCACGAGCATGTATTTTTCCATCTCCCTGTTCACTCTTTTCCTCATCTTCTCCATAACCTGCCTATGGGGCGAGGACAGCCGCAAAAGACACGGAACAATCTCAGAAAACAAAATAGTAGTACCTGGGGAAGTTAAGGTAAAAACGGTGGAGATCCCGTTTCATGCTGAACAGTAAATCTAAAGTTCTAATATTTCCCAGGTCATTACCCCCTAAATTAACTACTAATATAGAGGGCGGGGGCCAAACCTGCAATAATCTGTATAAGTGGAAGTATAACTGGTGCCACTTAAGAGCTTACTCCTTTCCAAAAAACATTCCCAATTCAATGACAAATTTAAAGAATAATTACGCTGAGCCACTCTTTTTCGTGCTCAGTAAATAAAAGAGTGTCCCAGAATCCACACAGTGTGACATAAATCTGACAAATTTAACACACAAATTAGGTCTCACATATAATTGAAAACATTTTGAGTTCTACCTCCCCATTTCTTTAATGGCTGAGTCATCCAAACCCCTCCTGGTCGCCTCTGAAGCTGTGCCAATTCTAAAGAAATGGGAAGAGAACTTAAACCCGTGTAACCCCATATGTCTGAGGCAATTCCGAAAAAAAAATAAAACTGGTACTTCGCTAGGGGTGTGAAATCCAAATGTATGAATAGATTCCCTGCCACTCGGGGCATGACCCTTAAAAATTCCTGAACTACCCCTAAAGGGCACTCTGATTTATTAACCTGAGCCCTCAAATAACCCACGAACCTCTACCACCAGGGTCATTTTTGGAACGTTGTAACTAAATGTGAACTGCTGATTGTTCCACAGAAATACAGGTATACTCATAACGGACTCATAACGGATGCATGAACTGCCCATTTTGGAGCCCAGAACAAGCTCTGAGATCCAAAATACCCCAAAAAATGCCAGGAAAAAGGCAGTCCTAAACAGCAAAGCTTCATATGCAGAAGCGCAGACTGCATGCGTTGTCAATCTCAGACCACCCAAGATTTCTAACTAAATTGGCCTCTTGCCATCCAGCACCACTATCCTCCTTTTGTAACCTTTAACCGCCTGCTTAACCGAAAAGTAAGACATACAGGAAGATAGGCTCCTCAACCCTCAACTCCTCAAAAAAGAGAGACCCACCAAAGTCTTTACCAACTGACTGCTGAAAATTTTTTATTACATGAGGGATGTCATAAAGGCCAAAACACTTCCTTCCATCGGTCTGATACCATCAAAATCCCTATTGCTCGCAAATGACAGCCAACTCCTTCAGGTAGCGGAATAACTCACTCCAAGTCTTCAGAACAACCAATCCCAGTATATATTCTATACTAGGTTCATATTATCTGCCACAGGCCCTCCAGGCACCGGATTCCCTGCTCGTCTGCATCTGGAAGTAACTGACGAAAGTGGTCCATCTGAAACCGGGACAAGGAATCAGCTATAACATTCAACCTACCCAGAGTGTATTTTGCTTTCAACCATACATTGTACTTAAGACATAAGAAAACAATCTGTCTCAATATCTTAATTACAAGTAAAGAATTAGAAGAAAGGCAATTCACCGCAAACAGAACTCCATTATTATCTGTTTATACGCAAATCCTCCTATTCGCAAAACAAGCTCCCCAAAGCTCCATAGCTACCAAAATTGGGAACAATTCTAATAATACTACATTCCTCAAATGTGCCCCAAATTGCTGCGAAACCTTTGGAAAGCTGATTTTATATCCCCTTTAGCCATGAGAGCTCCCACCCCAAATGACCTGATTTTAACAATTTTGTCCTCAAATGTCGCATAAGAGACTGAGCATGAGGCCACATCAATCTCGTCATTTCGAGAATTCCCTTTCGGAAAAGGACAAGTGATGTATGAGGCGGAAAGCATTGGGCTCCCCCTTAGGAACTACCCCTAACAGAGAAATGCGGAAATTTTGAAAAGGTGTGGAAAAATTTGAACAGACTTCAAGTTACCAACCACCTCACAACCTTTACCCAAAAACGGGGGGGCAATGGAAAACCCTGCTCAAAGCCATTAATGAGAAAAAGTGCCTTCTCCCTGTTTGGGTACCTATGCAACCATGGGCGCATTCTTTCCAGCCTCACTGGCGTGCAGTCTTTTTTTGTGTGTGTTACCGGACCCAGTGTTCACATTTTTCCTAAAACACTTAGCCGCCGGATGCACTCTAGTGCAAAAGGCACATTCATGCCTATATTTACAGGAAGCTTTCCAGCGTCATTGGCTCTCATTGAAAGTGAAACAAAAACCTCTCCTATATGCTGTCGGTAAAGGCTTAACCACTCCCTGCTTTGGCGTGACTGGTTTCTATGGCAAAATCTAATTCAGCCACAGACCCACATCCTTCACGTCCCACCTAAGGGCAAGGTGTATGGACAATTTCTGCCTAAAAGACTAATCGTACACATACCACCCCAGGCCCTGAAAACTTTTGTAAGCCTCCAAACTGTGATCTAAGTGCTGAAACATACTCCCCACGCAATGCCAGGTGTTTCTCAGCCATCATGCCAGCATATATACAGAATGCCTGTAACCAATTGTGAAAAGACCTAGGTATATGCTTACCCCTGTCATCCTCCTGTTTCTCTTCCCCTTTCCTGTCTGCTTTAAAAACAGCATCCTTGTGAAAAGGGAGGAGTGACAATATCTCTATAAACTCCTCCTTCCATATCTTCTCCCTTACCAACTGATGCAAATGATGACCCAGGGGTGAAATCTCTTGCTTAACTCTTGAGCTGCTGATCTGGTACTGGGGGAAAAGGAATAAGCCTCACAGTAGCAGCCCTTACATGGCCTATCTCGGTTTCCAGAGAATTCCAATGATTCCCATTGGATCCTGGATCCTGGAATTCATTCCCAATTCTTAAAGTGACAGTAACCCTAAATAACTAGCCTGCATATTATATATATATATATATATATATATATATATATATATATAAACATTTCTTAACCAAGCACGAGGTCGAGTGGCCACAGTTTCTCAAGCCGGTGGGCCCCTAATTGTGCTCCCCCCCCTTTTCCTTCTGACTTAATTTTGGAAAGTTGCCGAATGGATCTTTGTGTACCACCAAACACCATCAATGGCTGTGAATAGAGCTGGACGTCGTGCTGTTGGTGTTGTCTACTCAGAATGCCTGACTGGTCATCACTTCATGGACAACTTTCAGTGTTCTTGGTTTGATTACATTATTGAATAAAATGTATTATTAATATTATATTATTATTTTTTATAATTATTTATAGTTATAATTTATGATTTTGTGTTTCAAAATTTATCATACCCGGGATGTCTACTAGGCTCTTGTTTGGACAGATTTAAGTGAGTTATTCCTAGGAATTGCAGGCCTACAATATCAAACAACAAATTTCCATGCAAAACAATGTACCGCTTTGACATTCAAAAATCAGACATAATCATACTCCCAGGGAGGTTAATAAAAACAACATATTATATACTCACAAATATAAAATGTGATAGAGTGCATATAGTCAACGAGAAAGAGCCCGCTCAATACACAACACAGTCAGAAGGAAAGGATGGATGAGCAGACACAGTGTCTGCATCACTGTGTCGCCAGCTGACAAGTGAAGAGCTGGGCTGGATGCAGTGCCAGGACAAGATCATCCAGTGCCCAGGGCAAAGATGCCAAATTGTTATACCCCCTTCATTATGTGTGAACCTATGATCAGGAGAGGGAGAGAGAATACAGCCTGCACCTCCTCCCGACTCTCTCCTCCTCTCCTTGCAGCTTGCAGTGTTGGGCTGACAGTAGTAGTGATGGTGCTGTCACTACACATTATATTTACATTTACAATTTGAGGTCATATTTATTGTAGCACTGTGAGCCAAACACACTCCTGGTGTAAGGCTTTTTGTGTTTTTTTGTCCTCCACCTATGCCTAAGGGAAGGGGGTGCTACACCTATATCTGGCTTGCTTTTTGGAGTGAGAATGATGTGCCTGTTTGTACTTTGTGGCATCTGTGCATTGTGCGGTAGGTGTGGTTTAGGGTGAAGTATAATAGTAAAGTGAACTTACATCTGTGTATTCCAATCCTGAAAGCATCTGGTTAAAAGGACCTAATCCTTGAAGTAATTTGTACTGGGGCTTTCAAAGGGTTATGGAGGCATAGATAGGGTTGTCACCTGTCCAGGATTCACCCGGACAGTTCAGGTTTGGAATCATGTGTCCGGGTTTCAGACTGCCTGAAACCCGGACACATTTTTTAGACTGGACTATGGCTTCCCAGCAGGGTTGCTGGCTGCAGTTGTCTAAGCTGAGAGTGTCTGTTACACTCTTTAACACTGCCCAAAGCCAGCACCAACAACCCCCCCCCAACATACCCAGACAGGAGAGGAGAGAGGGCATGATCTGCACCTCTTCCCCCCACCCCTACCCCTCTGTGTCTGCCCACACTCCAGTCTCCGCCGCTGTGCCTCAGAATAGGAAAGTAAGTTGGGGTGGGAATCTTGAAGTCCAACAGCTTCAGATACATCTGGATGAGAGGTGCTGACTGCCAAGGGGTGAGTGAGTTCACCATCCCTCCCTGTCTGTGACTGAAGTCTGCCCCCCGTTCTCTCTCCTGCCTTTGAATAAGTTCACTAAGGTAAATCAGGGTTCTCAGAGCACCCCTTACATCAGAGTTCCCCTTTTCACCAGAGGCCACCGTGTTTCCACTTACATCAGAGTCTTCTCCTTACATCAGAGTTCTCAGTGTTCCCCCTTAAATCAAGGTTCCTAGAGCATCCCTTATGTCAGAGTCCCCAGAGTTCTCCCTTACATCAGAGTTTGCAGAGTCCCCTCTTACAGACTCTGGTGTAAAGGGGGACTCTTGATCTTAACTTCATATGATTAGAAATGTTATTTAATAGCAAAATATATGTATAGTTTATACTATTAAAAAAAATTGCAGTGCGCTGCTAAAGTGTTCGAGTTTGACTTGAAGAAAGGGTGGCAACCTTAGGCATAGAGGCTGGTGTGATTTACACACTATACTCTCCTACTGTAGCTCTACCAGCTGATACATGAGTGCATAAATCCCTCCAGAGTTAATGTCCTTTATGAAAGAATGATAGCTTGTATATTTCCCTGCCAGTAATATAATGATGAATGGGAGAAAACATGATGGTCAGCTTTGACAGTCTAAAAAAGGCAACTTATGCTAAAGGCACTATAGTGGCCTACACTATACTTTTTTAGCACTGGTAAAATAGAAGTAACTATGGTAACATAATTCTTGAGATTCCCATGCAAAATACATTGTGGCCTCATTTTTGGAATATCTTGTTTGAGACAGCTTTCCTAAGGTCCCATTTTGCATAGAAATTCTCTTGGCTTTGAAGCTTGACCTTGTGTCATAAAGCCATTTAAAACAAAACTGCAAGGGTTGTGTTTAAATGCTTTTGTAAATCCTATACCTCTGGAATTCCTCAGCTGTTCTGTGTTGGCTTACATTCAGCAAAAAAAAGGATTTACTGCAGTTTCCAAAAACAAATGTGATTTTGCTAGAACAGATTGAGTCACAAGTATTGCTGAGTAGTGCAGGATCTGCAAACATTGTAGTACAAACTGAGTACATAAGACACAGGTGTGCTTACCATGATAGATAGTCAGACCTCTACTTCACTGGGCACATTCATTCAAAATAGTGGGCCTATACTTTTTTTTTTTTTTTTTTATCAAAACGGATTTTATTGACACACAAATACACACACAGGTCATCACATAAGCAGCGCAGTATACATAGTCAAACAGCATACACATAAAGACACCTTGTACATAGCAAAGTCATACTCCGTAAGCGGTATTAAGTATCACCCTATTCGAACACGTCACCACAGGTACAGGTCAAGATTGTCCAGTCGGGCCGCAGCCCTATTACCTGCTCCCCCCCCCTACAACAACACATACCCCGGTATGGCCTTCCTTATACTCCCTAACCAAGCAACCGTCCCATAACCAGCTCCAGGGGTGACAACCCAGGGGTATCAAGCCAGGGTCCCCACAGTCGCTCAAAGCGTCCCGCTCGGCCTCTGTGTTGGTAAATATACTTTTCCATACTTAACACGTTCCCCATCTGAGTTATCCATTCCTTCAACCTCGGGGGGTCACTCGCTCTCCAGTGTTGAAGGATAAGTTTGCGCGCCTGAAAAAGAGCTCTCCCCAAGGCCTCCCTAACAGGCGCCTCCAGCGGGAGATCATCCATCACACCCAAAAGGCACACCTTTGGATCCTGTGGAATCCGCACCTGGAAGGCCCCATTGAGAGTATCAATGGGGCCTATACTTAAATTATTATTATTATTATACAGGTTTTATATAGCGCCAACAGTTTGCTCGGCGCTTTACAACATGAGGGCAGACATTACAGTTACATTACAATTTGGTACAAGAGGAATCAGAGGGCCCTGCACGTTAGAGCTTACAATCTAAAAAGGAAGGGTCAATTGATAAAAAAGGTAATAGCTGTGGGGGATGAGCTGATGGAGGAAGTAAAACAGTGTATTAGTTAGAAGCAGGATAGGCTTCTTTGAAGAGAAGGGTTTTCAGGGATCATCTAAAGATGGTTAGATTAGGGCACAGTTGGACAGATTGGGGTAGGGAGTTCCAAAGGATGGGAGAAGCTCTGGAGAAATCCTGGAGGCGAGCATGGGAGGAGGTGACAAGGGAGCTAGAGAGCAGGAGGTCTTGGGATGACCGAAGAGAGCGGCTTGGTTGGTATTTTGGGACTAGGTTAGTGATGTAACTAGGAACAGAGTTATGGATGGCTTTGTGAATTATTGTTAGTACTTTGAATTTTATTCGTTGGGTGAGTGGAAGCAAGTGGAGGGATTGCCAGAGAGGGTGGAGGACACTGAATGGCTGGTAAGGTGGATGAGTCTGGCAACGGCATTCATTATGGACTGATGTAAAGTTAATACAATGAGGAGGGAGTTGCAGTAGTCGAGGCGAGAGATGACCAGGGAGTGAATTAGAAGCTTGGTGGTGTCATTAGTTAAAAAGGGGCGTATTCTGGAAATGTTGCGGAGGCTAAGGCGGCATGATTTGGACAGGGCTTATTATTATGAACCTATGCTAATGGCGTTGCTGGGCTTGATAAAGGATAATGAACAGAGGGTTGAAAACATCTTTCCTGCAGAAAATTATGCTTCAGGGTCTCCACTGTATTGGTCATGTAACCAAGATCAGGCAGGGTCCACTTAACCCTTATTGCTGTATTGTATTGTAACTGTACTGTCTCTCTTTATATTGTAAAATGCTGAGCATACTATTGGCGCTATATAAATCCTGTATTATAATATTAATAATAAAAATGATAATAATATTAATACAGAATGATTAACCTTTAAGTTACAGCTGGGTGATTAAAAAAAAAAAATCTGCGTGTCCATAAAAAAAAAACCTTGATTCACGATTCGAGTCGTTTTTTTTTTTATGGACACCACGCCGGTCCTGAGGAGCTGCAGGCAGGAGTTTTTAGGCGAGGCCGTGGCTTCGGCCTAGTCTGCAGTGTCCAGCCTCGTGGACTAGGCCGAAGCCACGGCCTCGCCTAAAAACTCCTGCCCACAGCTCCTCAGGACCGGTGTGGTATCAGCGCCGATCCTGGGGAGCTGCAGGCAGGAGTTTTCAGGTGAGGCCGTGGCTTCGGCCTAGGCCGAAGCTGCAGCCTCGCCTATAAACTCAAGCCGCAGCACCTCAGGACCAGCGCGGTGGTGAAAATAAATCTAAAAAAATCAATTTGCTTAAATTTTGAATCGGTTTGACCTCTCAACTCGATTCAAGATTTAAATCGATTTTTTCCGCAGCCCTACTTTAGGTTATACTCGTCTCCTCACTCCTTCAGTCTCCTCTCACATTATTAACTTACTAACTGACATATCAGCATGGATGTTGCACCACTTCCTTAAACTAAATATCTCTAAAACTGAGCTATTATATTCCCCCCCACCCGTGCCCCCTCCATGACTTTTCCACCAAAATCAACAATGCAACTATCAGTATCAGTCCTTCCCCTCACACCAGGGTTCTAGGTGTAATCCTAGACTCTGACTTGTCATTTCAGCCCTAAGTCCCATCGCCAAAAGTGTGTAGAATTCACCTCCGTAACATCTCTAAAATTTGCCCCTTTTTAACAAATGAAACCACCATGCTCCTCATTCACTCCCTCGTTATCTCTCGCCTTGACTATTGCAACGTCCTTCTCATTGGCCTGCCTCTCCATAAGCTATCCCCTCTTCAGTCTATCATGAATGCTGCTGCCCATCTTATTGACCTTCCCAACCGCTCAGTGACTGCCAATCCTCTCCTCCAATCCCTACACTGGCTCCCAATCACCCAGCAAATTAAATTCAAAATACTAAACACAACATACAAAGCCATTCACAACTCTGCCCCGAGCTACATCACCAATCTTGTCTCCAAATATCACCCAAATTGTCCTCTCCGCTCTTCTCAAGACCTCCTACTCTCAAACGCTCTCGTCTCCTTCCCTCAGGCTCATCTCCAGGATTTCTCCAGAGCCTCTCCCATCCTCTGGAACTCACTACCTCCACTGGCCTGGCTATCCCCTATTCTTGCTATCTTCAGGCGATCCCTGAAAACTCATCTCTTCAGGAAAGCCTATCACATTTCCAACTAATCTCCTACCACTTCCATCAGCTCGTTCCCCACAGTTACAACCTTTTGTACTACCTGCCCCACCCCATTAAATTGTAAGCTCTTCTGAGCAGGGCCCTCTTAATCCTCTTGTATTTTATTGTATTGTAACTATATTGTCTCCTTTTATATTGTAAAGTGCTGCGTAAATTGTTGGTGCTATATAAATCCTGTATAATAATAATAATAATAATAATAATTGGAGAGTAGGTGGGTCTGAGTAGTTTATCTAGAGAAAACAGGGCAGGGCTGGCACCAATCCACAAAAATGGTGGGTGTTTGCCCATCACTACAGGGGTGACAAAGGCCTAGATGACTACCCCCCTTAGCTATTATACATGAATATGAGATCTAACGTGTTCTATGTTTCTTTTCTTGCCACATGCTTGCTAGTTATTTATGGTTATGTTTGTGAATGGCCTCTGCTACAGTTAGCATTTGTATTGTGCCTACATATATTCTAAAACCTGCCAATAAAAAAATATTGGAAAAATGGTGGGTGTTGTCAGTACACAACAGGACTTGAGCTGGCCATATTCTGTTAAAATTTTGAATGAGAGGAAATTGACGAAACTGACAATGGGTGGATTTGCTTAAAGTGGAGATCCACCCACCCCTGCAAAAAATGAAAAGCCAGCAGCTACACATAATGCAGCTTCTGACTTTTAATATTAGGACACTAACCTGTCCTGGAGTCAAGCGATGTCGGCACCGCAGCTGATGTTTCCTGCCGCCATTGCCGTTACGAAAACCTGGTAGTGAAGCATTGCGGCTTCACGCTGAGTCCATACTGTACATGCGCGAGGCACAGCTGCACTCTCCCACTGGCCCGCTGGCGGAGGAAGGAAGAGGAGGGAGTGGAAGTAATTGGATACAGCCCGGTCTTCCCCGGAAGTGGGGATAGGTTTCCTGTTGAACACAGGTATCCCCCCGAGAGACAAATGAGTGGACGTTCCACTTTTGGGCAGAACTCTGCTTTAAGATTAACCCCCCTAGCAGTAATCCCGAGTCTGGCTCGGGTTGGGATTTTACTGAGAGGAACGGTAACCCCGAGCCAGACTCGGGATTGCATCGCTGGATACAGGGGAGGACACAGGGAGAGTTACTTACCTTGTCCCCTGGATCCAGCGATGTCCTCCACGCTGTGTGTGCGAGCTGTCCTCCGCTCGATTCACAGTGCCGAGTGCCGCCGAGCTCCGTTCCCTGCAGCGTTACGGCGCACGGGAGCGGAGAACAGCGGCAAATTCAAAAAAGTAAAACCACACAAAACACACACAGCACTGTAATCTTACAGATTACAGTGCTGTGTGTGTTTTGTGTGGTTTTACTTTTTTGAATTTGCCTTACAGATTACAGTATTGTATAAAAAAATACACACCCCCTTTGTCCCTAGTGGTCTGTGCAATGCCCTGCATGCACTTTTATATTATAAATACTGTTTTTTATGGCTGGAATTTGGAGATTGTCCATAGCACCAGAAAGTGTCCCTTTTTCAGTGTTTTAGGATTTGATTACATTATTGAATAATTGTTATTATTATTTATTATATTATAAACTTTATCATACCAGGGATGTCTGCTAGACTCTGGTTTGAACAGATTTAAAGAGGGATTCCACCAAAAAAAAATATTAAAAGCCAGCAGCTATAAATACTACAGCTGCTGACTTTTAATAAATGGACACTCACCTGTCCCGGGTTCCAGCGATGCCGGCAGCCGAGGCCGATCGATCGCTCGGCCGCTGCCGCCACCATTCTAGGTGAGGGAATCAGGAAGTGAAGCGAATCGGCTTCACTTCCCGGTTCCCTACTGCGCATGCGCGAGTCGCGCAGCGCAATAGGAATTCTCTGCGCTGTCTCTGAGACCCGTGTGTGTCCCAGCAGACAGCGCGGCAGGACAGGAAATGGCGTAGACTCCCACGGGAGTCTATGCCTGGAAGTGGGTGTAAATACCTGTCTTTGACAGGTATCTCCACCCCCCTCCCCCCTGAAAGGTGCCAATTGTGACACCGGAGGGGGGGAGGGATCCGATCAGCGGAGGTTCCACTTTAGGGTGGAATCCCGCTTTAAGAGAGTTATTCCTAAGAATTACAGGACTACAATATAAGACGCCAAATTTCCATGCAAAATAATTGTACCGCTTTCAGCACCTAAATCCAGACTGAATCATACCGCCAGGGAGGTTAATTGGCATTAAATATTGGTATTGATTTACTAAAGGCAAATAGGCTTCTCACTTTTCAAAGGATTTTGCCTCAGAGTTTAGCGAATGCGGTGATGTTTAACTTTGCAAAAAAAATAAATCCAATCACGTGCAGGGAAAATAAAAAAACATGCAATTTTTGTTTGCACTTGATTGGATGATGAAAGAGGGATTTCACTGTAAGAAAAATGTATTAAAAGCCAGCAGCTACAAATACTGCAGCTGCTGACTTTTAATAAATGGACACTCACCTGTCCCAGGATCCAGTGATGTCTGCAGCCGAGGCCGATCGACCGCTCGGCTCTCGGCTGCTGCCGCCGCCATTCTAGGTGAGGGAATCAGGAAGTGAAGAGTTGCGGCTTCACTTCCCAGTTCCCTACTGCTCATGCACAAGTCGCACAGCACAATAGGAATGGTCTGCGCTGTTTCTGGGACACGTGTGAGTCCCAGCAGACAGCGCGCAGGGACAGGAAGAGGCATAGACTCCCGTGGGAGTCTATGCCCGGAAGTGGGTGCAAATACCTGTCTTAGACAGGTATCTGCACCCCCCTCCCCCCTGAAAGGGAGGGTGAGTGCAACTTCCCTTGCAAAGTTAACACCCTGTTTACCTTTAGAAAATCATCTCCATTGCTTTCACATGTCTGTCAGAGCAAGCGTAAGTAATAAACTACCTAAGGAAATTACTGCATGATCACCTGGCCAGTTATCAGTGGACTCAGAGTGAATAGACAAACACGCCAGCATTTAATCACAGTGCATCATAACTGATAAGATGAGGTCAAATTGTAGTATCAGTGTGCTCTTACATGGGCAGACGTTTGTGAAGTGCAATGCAGTAGAGTGCAGATAGATCATAGTGACCTTTCCCTAAGAAACCTAACCCCTACCACTTCTGTGTCTCTAAAAAGTGACATTCCTCTTTGTAAGAAGAGGACTTGTGTATGCAAGCATCCAAAAGAGCCTGACCTAAATAACTGAAAGGAAGAAACCAGCTGTTATGGGCAACACACACACAGCTCTTTCAGACATAAGGGCCATTGTGAAGTTTCACACCATCCATTTACCACAGACACAAGCCTTCTTTAACAAGAATTTTAAAGTGTAAAACTTGTTTGATGAAAGACTGCTAAGGTTAGTGTGCACAGTACATACAAGATCATTAAAGACCAACACCAGGCAAGATGGGGACAGATAAGAGCCTCTGTTGGGGGTTTTTTTTTTCTACTGCTTTTTTCATATAATGGGGATATAGCCTCACTTCCTTTTCTGTCCGTCAGCATAATCTTCACAAGCGGGACAAGGACAGCAATTAAAATGTCACTCAAAGCATAAAACATAAAGTTTACCAGACTAAATCTTGATTCAAACAAAACAGCCCAGAGGTTTTGGGGGCAAAACAGTTCCCCTTAATTAGGGCTTATCCCCTCCAAGCCTTTTTATGACACTTGTTGCTTACAAATTAAAATCCATATTTTTTGCTAGAAAATGGCAGTGACAGGTACTCTTTATGGAGAGATCTGGGGTCTATCTTGGAGTTATTGCTTTGACATTATTTTTTTGGTTGAATAATGATTTGATTTGGTATATTTTCTATATTTTTGGATGCATAGAATGCGCTTTTTGGTTAAGTTCTATTGAAAGACATGTCTAATTTTATTTGTTTTCATTTCTTTTTTTAATGCACAATAAAAAAAATTGTGGAGACTAATACTTGATGTTTTACTTCAAATGACAGTTTGGGAGTAGGCAGTTACATTTAAAAAAATAGAATGTAAAATTGATAAAGGGCACCAACATAGTTGTATCTTTGATATTAAAAACTACAGGATAATGGTGTTGTGGTAACTTGCCCCAAAAAATGTAAATTAAAAATAATATTATGTGCTCGGTCAGACCTTCAAATAAGACAAAAATGGGCTGCAGAACTTCAATTGGACTTTTCAGATACTGATTGGGGATACATTTTCAGATTTGTCCATAAGGGAACGGTCAATGTTCAAGTTCAGGAAAATGCTTTTAAAATAGCCTTGAGATGGTATAATACACCCCACAAACTTCACCTGATTAATCCCTCCAACCCCCAGATGTGTTGGAGATGTAACAACGAAGTGGGAACGTTCATCCACATCTGGTGGTCTTGCCCAATCCTTCAGCCTTTTTGGTCGGAAGTTCACAAAATAATCACGACCGTTACGACTTGCCATCTGGTCTTATCTCCAACCCACTTTTTATTGCATCACGCGGATATGGCCACTCGCTTTTACTACAAGTCCCTGGCCATGCACATGGTTAACGCCACTAGAATTTGCATTCCACTTCGATGGCGCTCCCCTAATCCACCACTCATTACAGATTGGTTTAGCCGCATTAACGCAACGATGATGATGGAGGTTCTTATACATCAAGCGAAAGACACTCCTACGAAATTTACAGCCACTTGGTCATGCTGGATTCACTTCAAAACTACAGATACCTTCAAGCGCCTCATACAGCCCTGAATCAATTAGAGACGACAAAAGATAACCTTTGATTCCGCGTGTTTGACCCCTGACAGAATCCCCCCCACACAATCCCTGCTCTAATTTGACACTCTCCACGAGTTATTTACAGAATACAAGCTCGCTCTCCCCACAGATATCTATAGAAACGGTACTTCGATATCCCTGATAACCACACCTTCTCTTAACACAAACTCTCCCATAACTCCCACCGGCCATGGGCCGAAGGCACGGTTCATACTCATGAGCGTCTCGGCTGATATGTTCCACGATGTATCATCCAGTATGTTCTCGTTCTGCTTCCTACCATCTTTCATATAAATACTATCCAGAGATTGATTGATGGAAGTTCATATAAGTTCAGATACGGTTTTCAATGTTTATACCATAGTCATATGTTGGTCTCAATGTACCTGGTTATTTGCCAGTGGCTGCGCCCGCATTTACTGTATAACAAACATGCTTTTGCAATATGTAAATGACTATGTATTGTTCTATTTTTGTTCTGCTTTTGATTTGCAATAAAAATTGTTCTTTAAAAAAAAAAAAAAAATAATAATAATATTATTCTTGATATCACTAGAAAAAAAAAGCCTTTGAAAAATTGTTTGCAATAAATCCATCAGTATAACCAGCAAAGAAGCTTCATTATTATCCCATTAAAGAAGAGAATGTGCGATTCATTTCAAGATTTCAGAATTTGACGCTTCATGAATGTTAATTCTCCATTATGAACGCTGGTTTACAAGATTGACTGCTTCCAACTCGTCCTTGTTTCGAGGCATGTGTTTGTACTTTGGACTTTTGTACACGCGCTCAGAAAATCCAACAACACACATTTGTCCGCGGAAAATGTTAAAACCTGCTAGCCAACAAATCCAACAACAATTATCCGATGGAGCATACACACCGTTGGATTTACCACCAACAGCCCCGTCATCGAACATTTCCAGTCGGAAAGTCTGATTGTGTGTACGAGTCTTTACAGCTGCTGCTGTCTGCTCTCCACCGGTTAATGCTGCTCTCGGCCCCAATGGGCTAAGCCTCTTTATTTATCTAAAAACATGCAGGGGTTGTTTGGAAAATATTAACACACAATCCAGGCTACTAGTGGTATTCATGTTGATTGGTACTTGAGACAAAGTGAAGCACTCCAGGGGTACTTGAATAATGTTCTATAAAGGGTTAAATCCTTCAAAAGCTGAAGAACGGAGACAGAGCATGCTCAGAAAAGACCAGTCGCTGACAGATTTGATGTAAATGGAAAGAAATATAACAGACATTTTTAAGAAAGGATAGAAGACAGTTATAAAGAGCATTCATTCAACAGAAATAAAAATGGATCCAATAGCATTCACATAGGGGATTCATGTATTTTAATATGGCTGTGCATAAATCTGGGTTACATCTATTCAGATTTACAGAAGATAGGCAGCACAGGGGCAGGCAAATAAACTATTTTTTTACTTTAGGCCCCATTAAATCCACAGGGTTAATCCACGGGGTTAATAGGATATTACCCAACTTATCCTGTCATCCAACTGGAAGCCCTGGTTGGTGTTACTAAACCCACAAAAGTAAAATCAGTTTGCATTGTGTAAAAATGCTTTTTGATCCTGTCTTCTCTGATCCTCCCCCTTCTTTTACTTCTTTTCCCCAATCCATCTGCTAATAGTACAGATTGAACCTTGGACGTGCTCAGTTTGGTGAGTATTGCTACACAGTTTTTTTTTGGGAGGGTGATCAGCATAGGTCCAGACAGAGGGTCAGGAGTCATGCAGCTTCATAGGACAGTCAAGAGGAGAATGAAAAGTCCTCCAACAAGCTTTAATCAGTTTAACTGGACACTGATAGAAATCACAAGACTGCTATATACTGCTGATGAGAAAAGGCATTTAGTTTAGATTTACTAAAACAATTGCATTTCCATGTTCTGTGGGAGACCAGATATATAGTGCAGTGATGGTGAACCTTGGCACCCCAGATTTTTTGGAACTACATTTCCCATGATGCTCATGCACTCTACAGTGTTGTTGAGCATCATGGGAAATGTAGTTCCAAAACATCTGGAGTGCCAAGGTTTGCCATCACTGATATAGTAAATGCAGGGTCCTTGGTTTAGTAACACTTTAATGTTCCATTTGCATGGGTGCTTTCCCATGGTGCAGATTCCAGAGACAAGAAAAAATCTGCCAATTCCTGCTTCTGAGATTGACTACAAGCAGATAGCTGCCTGTACACTGTAATGACGGGCCGTCGGTGGCCACAGCCATTTGTGGCTGCTACTGAGATTTGCACTTTGGCAAAACGCTTGTGCAAATGGTGCCTTGCAGCTCCTTCTCTACCCTCTGTATAATCCATAAAGACAAATACTTCAATCCCCCCTCTGGAGAGCTTCACTGTGTTCCTGCCCAATTCTGAATAGCCACATTTGCTATGGTTGGATCTGGATGGCTGAACCCAGCCATAGGAATAAAGGTGATGTTCCTCTGTGGGTCACACAGTGTGGCGTGGGGAAGCTGCAAAGGACAACTTTACTGAAAGTCAAGTCTTTTAAGGGTTCACTTAAGGGACTAATAAAGCTGAACTCTAGCTGTGCCTTGCATATTAGTACAGGTCCTTTACAGGCACCTACTTGAACATTTGCACAGGTTCTTCTCCGGTACTGAAATGGATAGCTCTAATTTCACTGTACACTAGACGAAGCAGCAAGGCAGACAAAGCCTGCCTCATTTCTTAACTGAAGAACGCTCAGCATCACCTATCCCCTTCTCCATCTTTCCTGTCTCTTGTCCGTCCTTTTATTCAATCATGGAGCTGCAGTATCACTTTGGGGAATTACTTATCGTGGTCTGCATGCAAATGCTGTTCTCCAAGCAATTCTTACCCATCAATGCATTTTAATAATTGCATAAATCCTCTCAAGAGCCAGAAAAGTGTTAGCATTGGGATTGAGAGGAATACTGAGGCAGGGTGCCATGATGTTTTCAGAAAGCTATGTACAGGCATACCCCACTTTTAAGTACACAATGGGGTTTATTTACTAAAGCTGTAAAGTGCAAAATCAGGCTCACTTCTGCATAGAAACCAATCAGCTTCCAGGTTTTATAACCAAAGCTTAAGTGAACAAGCTGGGGTTAGAAGCTCATTGGTTTTTATGCAAAAGTGAGCCTTATTTTGCACTTTCCAGCTCTAGTAAATAAACCCCATTGTGTACTTAAAATTGGGGGTATGCCTGTACAGCACTCTGCCAGCCTCCTACAAGCCGTGATCTGACTGCATTACACGAAGAAGCACAGAGATCCAGATCTGACATTGCTGACTAAAATAATGTAAGTAATGAAAAAAAAGATTTCATTTAAAAATCCAATAGCAGGTTGATGAGGGAGGAATCCAGATAGGTAAATCATAAGTAGATTAAACGTCAGCTTTAAGTGTTAGGAGGATGGGTCCCTACAGATAGGCATAGTGATCCTTTACGCCACATGGAGCGGAAAATGGGGTTCCAGGTGCTAAAAGCCAATATGGGTATATACAAACATTTTTTGCAATCAAAAAGCTGCTTGAACTGGCTGTGTGTATGACCAACATTAGTCCAGGTTCCCTACACGTTACCATAGAGAGAAGTAGCAAACTATAAAAACTCAGCATTCAAATTGGGTGTCGTAGGTCTGTAAAAAAGAAGTTTATTCATATCAGGCAGGATGTTCCAAAATAAACAAGTCAAGGATTGTTTTCTCCCATATATTTCAATAAATAAATTTAGTATCACAGATCAAGCACATACAGATTTAGGGTTGATTAAAATAAAAAATAATTTATACAGTCTTCACAGCGCAGGGAAGAAAACCACTTTAACCAGCAGTTTCACCAACAGCTGCTACCTATACAATAATGTACAGGCACAAGTACCACAGGGTTAACACTGTAATGAGAATTTTCTGGCAAGTCCATGGAGGAAGCCAAGGTATGGGAAGGGATAATTCTATTAAAAAGCAGCTCTTTTTTTTCCCCCGAATTTTAGTGGTCAATAGAACAACTCCACCGCCGCACTGGTTTATCCTCCTTCCTTCATGTGCAATCAGTCTTTGTGCAAATCTCTGCAGCCCTTCTCGCTCCAGGCTGTGTGCTAGCTCATCCCCAGGGGGTGAGGCTACTGCTCCCAGGATCTTCACCCCCGGGCCCGGTGTTCTTTGCCAGTGATGAGAAAGAACGCTGGGGAATGTCCAAAGTCTAATGCAAGTGTCCGTGTCATGCCAGCCATACAGCCTTACATAAGACAACAGCTCTTGGCCTTCTCTTTCTTGAAGGTTGAAGAAATAATTTCAGAGCGGCTGGGTATGTTTAACAGTCTCTTAGATAAGCTCCGGACAGGGCTTTTGCGGTTCGGAGGAGAGGGTTTGGATAGACACACTGAAGACGCTGAACGAAATATGCTGTGTACGCTTTTTTCTGACGTGAAGGCTGAACACTCAAGATAGCTCTCTGCTCCTAATTGCTTGGCTGCAGCACAACCCTGGAATTAAAAAGAAAAGCTAAAATTAGACTTTAGGATGGCATATATAGCTAGTCATGCATTTATTATCCAACCTATATGCATAGCAAGTATTATCCTGGCATTAAGAAGGCTTAACAGCTTTAATAAGTTAACATTAAAGAGAAAATGCTGATAAAAATATGTAAAAATTCCGTAGACAGCACAGTGCCAAGATGATGTGACTGGATATGCTTTTTATTTATCAGTGCTCTTTTCAGATTAGACAGCCTCTTATATAGCCTACTAGATATAATACAGTAGAATTGAGGGAGTCAAAGGAGAAGGCTACCTAAATGATCTTCATGTGCAGTCTATACAGAAAACGAGCCATAAACAAAATTCAATCAATCGTGTGGGAGCTGAAAAGTCAATTATAAGCAGATTGATCACTGTGTTTGATTGTTCAGATTCAACCAGCAAGTAGCAACATTTTCTGTTTCTATCTAGGCTTCCCTATACTTTCTATTCCAATGGAATTATCGCTCTAAGTGCCGATTCACACTAGTGCGATGCGGGAACCAGCGTGATTTCAGTGACGGTTCCTGCATCGCATAAAACTTGCGGGCAGTTCACACTGCCCTATGAAAACTGCTGCGGGTGTCAATAGAAAGTTAATGACACCCCCAGGTAGGTTTGCATATCACGGTGGGAACTGTGAATTTGGACAGGAATCAGATCGCATAGGTGTGAACACCCATGCGATCCGATTCTGGTGTGGACAAAAAGAAAAAAAAAAGGGTCCTGCGAGATTTTGGTCCGAATGTGATGCTAATTCAGCCATACAAACTGTATGGCTAATTTGGCATCACACAGAAATCGCATGTGATCTGCACAGCAGTGCGGTGCGAATCACATGCGATGTCTGGCATCGCACAAGTGTGAACTGGCACTAACAGTCACTCATTGTACAATATGCGTAATTGACCTTCGCTACTGCTTTATCTTGCTGTTTGCATTAAAACATGTGGAAATGGAACATTGGGATTGATTTACTAAAGACAAATAGACTGTGCACTTTCCAAATGCAGTTGCGCCAGTGCTTAGTAAATAAGGTGAGGTTGCACTTTGCAAAGAATATCCAGTCACATGCAAGCAAATAAAAAATAAATTAAAAAACAGCATTTTTTCTGCACATGATGGGATGGTGGAAGTCAGCAGAGCTTCTCCTCATTTACTAAGCTCTGGAGCAATTGCACAGTCTACTTGGCTTTAGTAAATCAGCCCCTTCGCCTGTAGCTGTTATAAGAGCAGGGTGGTGTATTCTAGGCTACACAAATTAGGCCTATTTTTTTGCCATATCTGTTTGCATGTGTACACAAAAGACCATTTTAAAGTGAAACTATAAATATAAAAAATAGCCGGCATGTATTGCATTCTTAAATGTACACTGACCTGTTCATAAGACACAGGTGCCTGTTTCTGGTTTGACAACTCCATGATTGTGCTAAGGTCAGTTCGTAGATCAGTTTTGCAGCCAATCAGAAGTATTCTAGTGCTGGGGCAGTAGTCCACAACTTCCGTTTTCCACTGCAAGTAAGGAAAAGCCATAATTAGTCCAGACAAATAGAGCAATACTGTAGCATTCATGTCATAAATATTTTGGCCTCATTTTGGACTGCACAATACATATTATTTTACTACAAATATAATAATTTGTATAGTTTCCTAGCAGTTACATTTACTGTGTCCAAGCCTATGGGGGGGATCAGCTTAAGCATTGCAAGGGAGCCACTCAGTTGAGCCTCGGAGAAGGTTTTTAAAGAGCACAGGTCACCCGCTTCTGCCAGAAGCAGAGCTATCATCAGCAACATAGGCCTGGGCCCTGGGGACGGGTCTGACCCAACTCTTCAATGCCTTTTTGCTACTGCACCAGTGATAGAACTAGGACGTATTTATAAGCTGACAGGAGCATTAATGCTTATAGTACTGTGTGAGGCCTGTGAGTGATGAATTCTGTAGAGAAGACACTGCTTTCTTGTTAAAAAAGGAAATAAGAATACAGTTGAGGGAAGTCTTAGGGCCAGTCACAATTAAGATGTTATGATAACTCATGGTAAAATGGTTATATACCAAGTTTCAGAGCATTGCATCTTTTGCAAGAGACACAGTGACTGAAAATTTAAACAAAGTGGCATTTTCAGCTAAAATTTGTGAAAATGTTGATACATTACATTTGACGCTAAAATACTGAAACATTGTAAACAAAATGTGTCTCTCATCCTCTATGTACCATTTAAAGGTTGTGTCAGAGGCCAGCTCTGGGGTTTGACACATTTGGTACCATCCAGCTAACAAACAAAAACATTTCGGTCTTGTTTTATCTAAGCTGGCTACACACTATACAACTTTATACGATTTTCTTGTCCAACATTCCTTTAGATTTACCAAAACCATATAATATGAGTTCAAACCTAAACATTTTCAAATTGTATGCAATCAGGCAGGTCCTTGCTCTTCACAAGCTAGATACACACTATACAATTTTCTGTCGATTTTTTCCTTTAGATTTACCAAAACCATATAATATGAGGTCAAACCTTAAAGTGGTAGTATGGTCAATTTTTTAACTTTTACCTACAGGTAAGCCTATAATAAGGCTTACCTGTAGGTAAAAATAATATCTCCTAAACCTGTACGGTTTAGGAGATATTCCCCTCGGTATGCGCCGCTGACTGCAGCGGCGCATGCGCACAAGGGGGTTCTCTCCGTGAAAATCCGGCAGCGCTCGTGCGGCCGGACTGAAATCTCCCGCGCGCATGCGCGGGAGTGACGATATCGCGGCTCCGGCCACTCACAGCGCCGGAGCCGCGATACCCGGAAGAGACGCCGAGGGAGCATGTCGGCTCCCTCGGCGTGGATCGGGCCAGATGTCGGGGCCTCGTTCTAAGGTAAGTATTTCATAATGAGCTAGTATGCGGTGCATACTAGCTCATTATGCATTTTGCGTTGCAGGTTTAAAAAATAAAATAAAAAAAATTGCGGGTTTACTACCGCTTTAAGAGTTTCAATTTGTATGCAATCAGGCTGGCCCTTGTACTACATGGTTTTTTAAATCTTAGACTCCCCCTTTACCACTGGGGTGGTTTTCAAGTGCTTTAGTGCTGGAAATAGCCTCTGCTAAGCACCTGAAAACCGCCTCCCATTCATTTCAGTGCGACTTTTCATACTGAAGCAGTGCGCTTGTGGGATGTCCAGAAAAGTCCTGTAATCGGCATCTTTGGGGCTGTACGCAGCGCTCCCAAAACGTCCTGCCCATGCTGGAATGAATGGCAGCGCTTGAAAAGCGCTTTGGTAGGGCCACAACATGGGAGTTTAACCCCTTCTATGGGGTTTAAAGTGCCCTGCTAGTGTCCAAAAAGTGCCGCTAAAACGAGCAGCGCTTTAGTACTAACGTGGCTGCGTTTCAGACCCCATACACACTATTAGATTTTCTGCAGATTTTTGTCTTCAGATTTACCAAAACCACAAAGTGCAAGGGCCTGCCGGATAGCATACAAATTGAAACACTTAAGGTTTGACCTCATATTATATGGTTTTGGTAAATCTGAAGACAAAAATCTGCAGAAAATCTAATAGTATGTATGGGGTCTCAGTGTGAAAGGGGTCTAAAGGAAATCAGACAACAAAAGTTGTATAGTGTGTATGGGGTCATAGTTGATGGTAAATCTAAAGGAAATTGAACAACAAAAGTTGCATAATGTGTATCCAGCTCTTGAAGGGTATGTAAACCTCAACAAATTCAGAGCTGACTTCTGTCCTCTGCACATTTACTGGTATCTGAAAAATTCTATTTAACCATACCAGTTCCTATCTTGGTACTACAAGCCAGTTAGTGCCTATGCTTTGAAGATGGGCACAGCAGGGTGAATTTAGTGACTTGGAGAAAGAAAACAGGGCAGCGCTGATACCATTCAACCCACAATAGTAAGATAGTAGCTAAGTGCCTTTCTGGCAGATAAAAAAAAAAAGGTATTTATTTTTCTTAACATACAGGATGCAAAAAAAACAGTTAAATGCATTGCAAAGAGCACCAAATGTTTTTATTTTATATATATATATATATATATATATATATATATACACATATAAAAAAAATTTTTTTATAGGAAAGCCAACACATAGTTATGAATCTTTTTATAATGGATCATTTACACAGATTACACATGGGAGATAAGAATGAACTTACCTTCTTCAAAGCACTATCTAGGCTCTCTGGCCGGCTGACGTCAAAGCAGAGCAATACTGCATCAGAGTCGCTGTAGCAGAGTGGCCGGACATTGTCGTAATATGGAGAACCTGTGAACAGATAAAAGACAGATGGTCAACAGGTGTGAAGGTCAGACAGATGCAAGCTTGCTACTATTCACACCGAACACAGTGGGGAGAGATTAAAGCGAACAATTTAAACACAATTAACTCAACTTGTTTTCTGCTAACTTTTAGAAGTCACTGTGTGGTCTGAATATACAGAAGAATTCTACCATATCACTTCCCGATGACAAAGCATGGAGCAATATATGCCAATTTGAATTCTCAATTCTTCTTTCAATGATCTGCCTGTAGAGGTTACATGCTATGGGCTACTGTGCTTAACTCTTCATTGTGATTTGTTGCCTTTCCAAATAAAATGAATAATCACAAAAAGACACAATCTTAAAATAAAACTAACCTTTGTCTTTAAAAATGTGATGAAAGTCATAATTAGTGCTGTGATCAAAACCATGGCTTAAGTACTTTCATTGTACAACTGCCACAGTACTTATTTTAGAAGCAACCCCATGTATGACAGACTGAGCTCATTACAGAATTGTCACAGCTACAATAAAAGATTAACACCAGCTTCAGGGCAGGCATTCCAGCTCATCAGGGATCACACTGTTAATCGCCTCTTGCAAACACTTTGTCTTTAAGCTTTTTGTTACATAATATTAACATTATTGGTCTTAATAAGGTAGTGCAATCTGCAAGATGCACCCCATAGAAACCAAAGAAGTTTCACGTATCAGGACAGTCATAACTGCCAAACGGTTATTAAGGGTTACTCTAGTCTAGTGGTTCGTTGCCATTATTTGATAAGCATAGTTATGCAACATTAGCGCCCCCCTAGAAAACCAATGAGCCTCATTTATTAAAATGTTTGATATTCTCTATAGTAGCCAATCAGCTTATTTCCTTTAACTTTAGCAACAAAGTCTGGGAGGGCAAATAGGATTTATCTGGATAAAACTGTCAGTTTTACTTAAAATGTAATAAATAGATTCACAACTACTATAGAAACAGAATGCTATTGCCACCGTTAGTCTATGAACTAATAATCATGGCCACAGATCCTGAAAAACTGTTGGCCCACAATTGGTTTTCTAAACAATTTGTTGCTAAATAGAAGTCCTATCCCTGTTATTGTACAGCTATGTGGAAGCAAGCACTAAAGACTGTAAAGGCTAGGTTATGGTAAAGGCTGGATATGAACTGAAATCCCCAGTGATTGGCTCAACTTCAGGGGCAAGTTGGCCACTCAAGCCCTGAACATGTGTTCTAGCACTGCAGCAATCTTTCCCTGAGGATCCCATTATCTGCTTTGTCCTTATGTGTGACAACTCTTCTCTGTGCTAAAAGAGGTTTGGGACAACACATCAATTTAACGACTACCCCATAGGAAGGAGAAATCATGAGTGTTCAAGTAGAACATACCACTGGACCGTCAATACGCACAGATGCCCTTTGAGTATTTAAGAGCTCCAGTGCAAATCACAAGTGGGTTATAGAACAAAAATAATAATAATAATAAATATATATATATATATATATATATATATATATATATATATATATATATATATATATATATATATATATATATATATATATATATATATATATATATATATCTCCCAGACAGCGATGCAGTTCTTGGGTAGGAAGCCCGGACAGCACCCCGCAGGGCAAAGGAGCTGCAAGCCGTAAGCTTTCTCCACTTCACCCTCCCCTTCAGATTTCAGCACAGAAGCTTCGTGCTTAGAATAGCAAATACCCCCTCCCTGACTAGAAGAACAGTTTCCATGGCAACAAGGCCAGACCAATCATGTTAGGGGACAGGAGGCTGCAGAATATCAAGACATTCAACATAAAAATATGTACCAAAAAGAAGGTAACGAGTTAAAGGTGTATCTATTGTGCACCGCATTGTTCCGTTTTCGCCCAGATTTAAAACCCGGCACCAAAAGTGGCAACGCTAGTTGTGCGCGTAAGAAGATTGCTTAAAGGTCTAAGAGCCAAATCATCTTGCATACCCCAAGAGCTATAAATATAATTCCTAAAAAGCTATAAATTTAATTCCTCAATCATTATTGAGAAAAATAAAAGGGCCGTCAGCGATTTACATAAAAGGACTACAAGATCACGTTAGGACTTTTGAATAGTTTTTACAAACAATGCATGGGTACTTTACTAGCAAAATGATAGCCATATGATACAATGGTTAATTAAGCTAGCATATTTATCTATCAAGGGTCCAGGCTGGCTACCTGGCATGGGTGGTGCACTGCTCAAGGACTGGCTGATGCCTGCTGCATCCCTTCCCCTGGGGCTTTTTAGGAAACTGCGTAGCTGAATGTACAAGTCTGAGCTACACACTGGCTTGGAGATTTGCACCAACAATCTGCAGCATCTAGTAGACTGGCTATGCATAGCAAGCAGCCAGAGTGATCAATGGTAGCGCTGCATCTCTGTAAAGGGCGACAATTTATTCTAATACATACAGAAATGCTTCAGCCAGGTATATCAAGTTTATAATAAAGGAATTAATGTGTAGAGAGATGCAGCCCACAGCAACACATTAGAAAGCCTCATTGTCTGTTAAAGTGCAAATAACTCTGATCTGATTGGCTGCTGTTGCTATTAAATATGATCGATGAACATTACAGTGTCAGATTTAAGGAGGTGTTGCTATTCTTTATGAAGAAAGGGTATAGTGATAGATATATAGAGAGATATCTATCTATCTATCTATCTATACACACATATATACATACACATTGCAAATAAAATTACAGGCTTACTTAGCAAAATGTTGCAAATAGCAAAGCCAAGAGTGCAGTAAACCATTGTTCCAAGGCAGTTGCTATTCAGTAAGCCTGAAAATCTGGAGTAATGTTTTATAGTTAATACAATCAGCAATTTAATGATCATTAACTGGGGTTAACCACTGAGGTTGATTTACTAAAACCAGAGAGTGCAAAACCTGGTGCAGCTGAGCATGGTAGCCAATCAGCTTCTAACTTCAGCTTGTTTAATTAAGCTTTGACAAAAAAGCTGCAAGCGGATTGTCCAAATAGGCTGAATCCCCCCTATGCAGTTTGGAACAAAATGGCTCTATAGTATTAGGCTGGTCATACATTGGGGGTTATTTACAAAAAGCAAATCCACTTTGCACTGGGAAGTGCAGTCACTCTAAGGGTCCTTTCACACGGGGCGGATCAGTTCTGATCCGCCCCGTGGATATCCGTTTGCTCAGCGGGGATCACTCCGCCGATCCCCGCTGAGCAGGGAGATGACAGCTCCGTCTCTGCACACTGCGCAGGGACGGACCTGTCACAGCGCCGCTCTCCCCTATGGGAGATCGGATGACGACGGACCGCAGTACCCCTCGTCACCCGATCCGATCCGCAGACGGATGGAAAAATAGCTTTTTCCTCCGTTACACTTTTTCGGATCGGAGCGGGTCGGATGTCAGCGGACATGTCACCGCTGACATCCGACGCTCCATAGAGCTCTATGGAGCACCCGTTCAGGTCCGCCTGAAAAACTGACAGGCGGGCCTGAACGGGACGTCAGTGTGAAAGGGGCCCTAAATCTAAGGGGTAAATCTGAAATGAGTGGCAGCTCTGCTGATTTTATCATCCAATCATATGCAAGCTAAAATGCTGTTTTTTATTTTCCTTGCGTGTCCCCCTCGGATCTACAGTGACTTTACTTTCAAGTGCACTTGCAGCGCAAAGTGGAGTTTCCTTTAGTAAATAACACCCATTACATGGTTTCCCTTTAGGTTTGACCTCATATTATATGGTTTTGATAAATCTAAACACTTTCAATGTATATTCAATCAGGCAGGCCCTTGTACTGCATAGTTGAAGGTAAATCTAAAGGAAATTGAATAAGAAAATTGTATAATGTATGGCTAGCCTTAGGCTATATCTGCATTATACACCAGTGGTTCTGGATGTGTATTTGGCTATGAGATGCAAAGGAAGGATTTGCATGGCCCCTCCCATGGTCCTGGAATGAGGAAGAATCCTCCAATTTTTGGGATGGCAATCATTAAAGTATTATGGCTAAAGTGTAAGTAAACCCCCCTATTGTTTTTAGCCAAGGAAGCTGCCATCTTTGCCTCTGTTTACTCTACAACTACCATGGTGCTGCACACGTGATCACTTATGACACCAGCCATTGGATGGTTTGGCAGTTTGGTTGAGAGCACAACCAATGGGATTGTTACATTTCTGGCATGTGCTGGAAATGAAACTGTTTTAAGGATGGGTTTACTTCCGCTTTAAGAAGGAAGTTTCCCTAAAGTATGAACACCAGGTAAATGGCTAAATGCAAGAGATAACCACACAGTATATGGAGGTTGTTTTACCTACCAAATAACTTGTATTTCTGTCCATCCAGTTCTGTGATTACACAGATATACTACACAGCACTATTGGGCAGGGCAGGGGACCTGTTTTTTTCTTTGCTGTGGTTCACTCTACAGGCCTTGTCCCTCTAATTCCCCCAAGCCTGTATTTGACAGTGAAAGGAGAAGCAGCAGACTGCCGAGCCCATCTTTAAGGATCCTTTCACACGGGGCGGATCAGTGATTATCCGCCCTGTGGATATCCGCTTGCACAGCGGGGATCGCCGGAGCGATCTCCGCTGAGAAGGCAGAGGACAGGTCCGTCTATGCACACTGCGCAGGGATGGACCTGTCACAGCGCCGCTCTCCCCTATGGGAGATCGGGTGATGAAGGACCGCAGTGTCCGTCATCACCCGATCCGATGACATATGGAAAAATAGCTTTTTCCTCCGTCACACTTTTTCGGATCGGAACGGCTCAGATGTCAGCGGAGATGTCACTGCTGACATCCGACTCTCCATAGAGCTCTATGGAGCATCCATTCAGGTTCGCCTGAAAAACTGACAGGCGGACCTGAATGGATCGTCCGTGTGAAAGGGGCCTAACTCTGCTTTCCTTTTTAGCATGTGGCATGTTAGCACATGAGCACTGCAGCATACATGATTGGCTTCTTGTGTTGCTTATCCCTCTCCCTGTATAAACTCTGCTGTACAGGGATTCTAAGATGTGGAGACCAAATAAAATTCAGGCATTTATATGGTGTTATATATATCTATCTATCCAATAAGTTTTTCCCATCTACTTTTTATTATTCACAAGCACATGGTAATATACCTTTACTGCATTGTTTCTATACCAGAAAGTTATTCTCCTAAAGTGATTGTAAGGATTTTCTGTTATTAAAATAATCAACATGTCCTACTTACATGCTCTGTGCAATCGTTTTGCACAGAGCAGCCCTGAACCTCCAATTCTGGGGTCACCCGACAGCGGTCTGGGCTCCTCCTCCCTTCCAAGTGCCCCCATAGCAAGCCACTTGCAATTGGGGCATTCATTCAGGCTCGATCCCAAGCCAGCCTGTGTGCGTCTATTAACACAAACAATGCACACGGCTCTGCCCCCTCCTCACGGGATTTGAATGACAGCAGTGGCCAATGGCTCCCACTGATGTCTGAGCCTGTGAAATGAGGGAGAGAGAGCAGCGCTGATGTTCTAAGGCACTGGATCGAGATCAGGCTCAGTTAAGTATTTAGAGCAGTGGTCATCGACCCTGTCCTCAGGGTCCACTAACAGGCCAGGTTTTAAGTATTACCTTGGGGAGATGCAGACTAGAATACTGCAATCACTGAGCAGCAAATGATATCACCTGTGATGTAATTCAGTTATCTTGCAAACCTGGCCTGTTAGTGGGCCCTGAGGACAGGGTGATGACCACTGCTTTAGAGGGTCTAGGAGGAAGCTGAACATGCAAGGTTTTTTACTTTAATGCCGAGAAAACATTACATGCTAAGATCATCTATTTTTCTAAATTCCAGCTCCCCCATGTATCAATATAGCATTAATGTACTAATTTTGCAACACAGCTTTCCATTTATTCTACACGCTTACCTCACTAACTTCAAAGCTGTTCAAAAACACTGCTCTATAATTTATGCCTTACTTCCTGCTCAGACTTTAGGTCATGACACAGGAAGGAGTTGACCTGCTGAAGGTAGATGATGCAGGGCATGTGCTAATGAGATCAGCTGGTCAACTCCTTCCCATGTCATGACCTAAAGTCTGTCCAGGAAGTAAGGCAGAAGTAATCGAGCAGTGTTTTTAAACAGCTATGATGTTAATGATGGTAAATGTGTGTACAATAAATATAAAGCAGTTTTATTTTTGCTAAATATGTACATTAATGCTATACTGATACATATGGGGGCTGGAATTTAGAAAAAAAAAAAGTGAACTTCGCCTTTAAGGTAAAATTCTTTAGCCGTTACAAAACACTGTAGAATAGGATAAGACTTAATTCACAAAGGTAAAACACTAGGTTATGGATCTATTAAAAAAAAAATAAAAAAAAAGTAGTGATATTTCTAGCCAAGTCAAATTAAATTTTTAAAAATGAGTCACATTTTTAAAAATAAAGCTCCTTATTCTTGTGGTAACATTTAGAGAGTTCATTTTTTAGCTCTAAGAAAAAACGAATTTTTAAAGTGGAAAAACCTGAAATCATTAGACATCTACCAGTAAGCCATAAAACAGGATGCAGGACTAAAGAGTAATTAGATTGGTGTCTTAAAAGCAGCTTTGAGAAAGGAATGAGATATTTACACTGCTAATTAATGGTTGTAACAACAAGTCCCTTTTAAGGGTGGAAATCTGTTTTAGGTGTTGACCACCAAAGTCTCATCTCACTTCTCCCTTAGGGCAGTTTCAGGCCTGAAAGACCAGCTAAACAGCACCCAGCAGGAAACACAATAAACCTTTGATTACAACTCTTCTTCTGTTATTAAAACAATTGTAGAGGAATGTTAAAAAGCTTCAGTTTATCCCCAACCTACAATTGCCTAACAGCATTTTCCCACCCCTCTGTCTCTAACTGTGCCGAAAGGTTTGCATATGAACAGCACATAGAAAGAAGGAATAGAATGGATAGAATGCTTATGTAAGATTGTGTACATGTCTGGGCCAAACCCACCTTACAAAAAGGGAACAGTAACTGTTTTACAGGACCATTTAAAGCCAATTACAGGCCTTCTAATCAGTAAAGCCTCAATATTAAGCAGCATTTTTTATATCTTCCATTCTGTATGCGTAGCGAGTTCATCCTATTGTCTTACATGATCAGCAATTTGGGACTGAGATGCTTCAAATGGATTCATCAGCAGGGCTCGGCGAGTGCAGAAAGGCAATTGTTTAATCGCAGATGTCTTCCCTTAATAGAACTCCTAAAGCTCTTTAAATAATTTAATTTGTGTTTTGGGTTAAATGGTCATTAACGCTAAATGTATTAATTTACACCCTTTTAACATGAAATATATATTAGCGCTATTCTATAAAGTCAACGTGTGAATGGGCTACCAGAATTACATTACTCAAATATAGTTTTAGGGGCTGCAGAATAACGCTACATTCTCAGGAATGGCTGAACAGTACTGGGTTATGAATAGATTTCGGCGCAGAACTAGGCATCGACGTACAAGTTTTCAAAAGATGTTGTTTAATGAGGACTGCGTGATTTGTATAAATAAAATGTGGTCTGGGTGGACAAGTACATATAAAATAGGCCTAGCCTAGTCCATTGTATGCCAATTGTCAAATTTAAGTGGAGTCTAGTCTATGCTATATTCCAATACTTTACCATAAAAAAGCTGTACATGCCCTTAATAATAGAAAATGCAATCCCTATGAAAGAGACCTGGGATTGGACAACTGCTACTTTGAGAAAAGAGACTTCAAGTTATCTTAATATTTATAACTGACTTCCTATCTCAGAATCTCACAGAAGCACACTAGTCAAATACGGCCAATTATGGAGGACAAGGGCCTCACACAAGGAATATCTAGCAATTTCAATGAAGCGTACGCTAGTCACAAGCGGTGGAATACAGAGAATAGATCAAGTAATAAAAATCCCTGTTTAGTCTTACCTGCAACTATTTCTAGGAATCTACCAGGACAGTAATAAAGTCTGGTACACACTGACACAGTGGGCTAAACGAAAAAAAAAAAAAAAAAATTGAAGAGCTTGCTTTACTAACTATGTAATGTTAGTAGAGCAATCTGCAGAGTTCTGATAGAGGGACTGCCCCCCCTCCCCCCAAGGCTCATAGCCATTGGCTGCAAGCACTGATTGAATGCCGGTCACCTGATGTTTTTCCCAGCATGCCTGCTCGACAGAAGCCAGATAGGCTGCTGTATACACTGGCTGAATGTTGGCTGGTTTCTGTTGCACTGGCCACATCGGCCAGTGCAACAGAAACCAGCCAACATTCGGCCAGTGTATACAGCAGCCTATCTGGCTTCTGTCGAGCAGGCATGCTGGGAAAAACATCAGCTGACCGGCATTCAATCAGTGCTTGCAGCCAATGGCTATGAGCCTTGGCTAACTCTGCAGGCTTAGGCCCGCTTAAGGTTGCTGGAACAGGTGCATCCGAGCTACTACTTCCTGTGTAATGCCTGGTGAGCATCAAGAACACAGCACTCAGCCTGGGAAGTCTCTGCAAACCTCCATGTAATCAATTTAAAAAAAAGGGGGGGGGGGAGGCTGATGCCATGGAAGTTAGCTAAAACATAGTTTTATTATAGCATGTGAACAACAGTCAAAAAATCCACTGCGTTTCGGCCATCAGGCCTTAATCATAACCATGTTTAAGGCCTGATGGCCGAAATGCGTTGGCTTTTTTGACTGTTGTTCACATGCTATAATAAAACCATGTTTTAGCCGACTTCCATGGCACCAGCCTTTCTCACTTTTTTGGATACTTCAGATTGCTGTTCAGAAGAGGATTGTGGAAATTTCTGTTAATGTTACTAGTAATGGCATTTCTAGGAATTTTCCTGGACTGCAACCTGAAGTAGGATTGCTGTCCTAAAAGATGATAGAGGAAAGGTGACATATCTTTGGATTCTGAAGGTACGCCTGCTCGAGCACATGACTGCAGAACCTAGAAACTCAATATGGCTGGCTCTGGACATGTAAACTGTATACACTTTAAAATCAATATGTGCAACTTACTTCATTACAGCTATATCATCCCATAATCATATTATGATAAATCCTGTACCACAGTCCTACCCAAACTTGTGTGTGAGACCCAAGTTTGATGGGCAATAATATTTCTAAGCGCTTAGCGCCTTTTTTCAGTTTAGCCTGAGCTTTATGCTAATACGTTTCGCTTAAACCTCGCGAGCAGCAGTATAGCTCTTTGCTTGGCTCTTTTTACAGAATGCGGTACCAAATATCTGAATGGAAACAATTGAATTTTTTTTGCATTGCACTCAAAACATCCTGATGATGGTGGGGTTAGAAGGCCTATTAAAAGTTATAACTTACTTACATATGTTATAAATATTAATAGCAAAAAGCATTTGTGCCAGTGAATGGCTCTATTTTATAGCCAGTCAAAGCATTCTAATGGAACTTCCACCTTTAGGACTTGGCCAGAGTTGCCAGAAAGCCAGCCTAGGCCTGCCACTGTTCTTAATTTTTCAAGCAGAGACACTTAAAAGAAATGTCTCAAGATGCAACAGAGACAATGACTATAATCCACGTGACTGTATGAATATGCCGATAGGCATGAATTCATTTTCAGCATTTTGGACCAACCTACAGGTCAGATGTACTTCTAAGGTCTTTGGACCCATATACCTGCATTATTTTAAGAACACCTATTGTCTCTACATCCAGAATGCAGCACAAAAGAAATTCTCAGACAGCCCTCCCCTTGAATGAGCAAATGATCATTATTTAGACAGGATCTCTTAAATGGCAATTTGCAGGAGAAGGTTGTATTTAGTTGCAAAGTCAGCAGTTTTATTGAAGTTTATCACAGGAGGTCTTATTGATCCTTCCAAAATCCATACCTGATGTGTCCCATAGGCTGAGCTCCACACGGTGTTCTTCTGTCTCCAGGCTAGCTGTGTAGTTTTCAAACACTGTAGGTACATAGGTCTAGAAACAAGAGACATACATATATAGCTTAAGACAACACTGCAGCCAACAGATGCTTTAATGCAACATTACATTGCTAGGACATTATTATAGCCAACACAAGCACAGGGGGGCTGACACCTACGCAACACACAGTGGAACTGCGGGCAACACGGCTCACTGACACCACTGCAGCCAACGCAAGCACACGTGTCTCGATGGCACCACTGCAACATACAGATATCGATACGCAAGGCAAATGCACCACACAATAAAGACAATCCAGACAGGCAAGACAAAGGAGAAAAATCAGAGTCAGACTAAGGAAAGAAGAGCCCAGTCTTAGTACATCCAAAAATATCATACACAATGCTATACTGCTGAACTACAATGGTGTCCCACCTAGAATGCAGTTAATAACATTCTGTCTTGATTGTATCCTGAGATTATCTACAGATCTCTGCAAACATTCCCAAGGACTGGTGAACAATGCAACAAGGCTATAAACCACTAGAATGCAGTACAATAAAAATAAATAAAACCCACTCTCTTAAAAAAAAAAAAAAAAAGTCATTGACAAAACAGAACAAGCCTAAACATTTTGATCAATTCTAAACTAATAATTACAGGGCTACATCTTACAATAAGACAAACAACCATTTACTTGCACACCTTTGCTGTAAATGATATTATATATATATATATATATATATATATATATATATATATATATATATATATATATATATATATATTTGTTAACAATGAACAAAAAAATAAATACAATTATACAGTAAACAGTTGTAATGCTAAGGGAGATTTTATATATATATAAATCTATATATATATAAATATATATATATATATAAATCTATATAAATATATATATATATCTCACATATTTTTAACCAGATTCAGCTATATTCACACTATAGCCTGTTATATTCTATGTACCTATTGTTGGCCATGTGACATTTCTTTGTGCACTTGATCATGCTGGGATGAAAATCAATTCCTTTATATATAATAAATGCAGAGTGAGCACTAATGCTTCCTTTGCAGTGCCCAGGGTAATGGTGTTCAGTGTGCTCAGTACAGAATGTAGCCAGTGCCATGGCAGTTGTTGCCAGTCCAGGGGGATTATAGGTGTCCCAGATGGTGAGAAGATGAGAATCAGACACTGAGACACCCTCAAAAGATCAACAATATCCTGAGATTGTACTGGGCAAGGAGAGGATCTGGCACTGCAATAGATCAATATCCAAGGATCCTGTTATGAAGGGGTACCAGACACTGATACACCCAAGTAGATCACTAATATCCATGGGGGATCAGTCTGGGCAGGAGGATCAGACACTGATACAATACAATAGATCACCAATATCCAGGAATCAGGCTAGGGAGAGGGTGGGGGGGGCAGTCATTAATATCCTTGGATTGTTCAGGGTGGGGGGTCACTGGTCTCCCACCTGGGAACAGGTACTGTAATAGATCAGCATCTAAGGATCATGCTGGGCAAGGGGGGGGATCAGACACCGATACATCCGAATAGATCATTAAAATCCAGAGATCAGTCTGGGCAGGGGAATCAAACATTGATACACCTAAATAGACCACTAATAACCTGAGATCAGTCTGGGGGCGATCAGTAGTGTCCCTATTGGGATCAGACACTGATACACCCCTATAGATCAGTAATATGCTGGGATCAGGCTGAGCAGGGGGGTCACTAGTGTCCCCAGAAGGATCAGACACTGATATATGGCAATCGATCACTAATATCCTGGGTTCCCCAGACCCTGATATATGACAATCGATCACGAATGATCTCAGGGCCCCCAAATCCTGATATATGACAATCGATCACTAATATCCTGGGCTCCTCGGACCCTGATATATGACAATCGATTACCAATGATCCCAGTGTCCCCCAGACCCTGATATATAACAATCGATCACTAATATCCTGGGATCCTCAGACCCTGATTTATAACAATCGATCACTAATGATCCCAGTGTCCCCACAGGCCAGTGCACAGGAATCCCAGCTCTCGGAATGTGGCCATTGAGGTTAAAGGTCCGTCCATACAAAGGCCATGCGGCGTGCCACTCACCTCGGGGTAACAATCCTTCGCCAGAACCTGTAACATCGCCGTCTTCCCACAGTGCACATCCCCCACCAGGACCAGCTTACACCGGACCACAGAGGGCTGAGGGCTCCTTCTCTCCTTCATAGTGATGGGATAAGATGTCCGTACACCGAGTACACTGCGATCTCTTCTTCTTCTCTCCGCACAGAGCTCACTCCAATCACTTTCAGCAACGACTACAACAGAGCCCACAGCCTGCCTTTTATATACCGCGCGCTGAGCCAATCGCACAGCGAGAACTCAGTGGCACCGGGCCAATAAGCTGCTGTTCCAGTGACACGCCCCGCCCCTGTGTTCCATGCCTGGGAGAGTGATAGCCTGCAGGGCAGAGTCCCTGGGAGAGCCATGTGTGCATTGATGTGCATTGTCATGGAATGTCTGCAGAGGTGGACGACCCCCCCCCCCCCCCTCCTCTGTGATCACCGAGCTTTATTTACATGGCTGCTAAATCATGTGTATGTGAATGGAAGATACAGATAAGGGAATCAGCACAAGGAGACATCTAAACTAAAAGATAAAATAAAAAGATAAATAAAGATAAAATAAAGATAAAAAAATAAAATAAAAGATACAAGGTGTACACTGCAAAGATATGACACCTGGCCAATGCCAGTTCATTTCTACAAAGGCTGGAATATACACATCACTGCAGATTATTATATTGCAGCTTAGATGTGATGCTTAGATGCATTCCTTTTCTTTTTTTAGGCTTTCATTTTTTTTAAATGTTCACCTTGATGATCCAGCCAGCAAGTTTGTTGTTTTTGAAAAGAACAAGCTGTCCAGCAGAATGTATCAGCTACAGAGATGAGACAAACCATTTACCACTGACAGGGGTGCTTACTGATGAGCTTTTATTTATTGATGGTAAAACTGTCTGCTGTATTCGATTATAAAGTTTTAGGCCCCTTTCACACTTGAATTAATGGACTTTAAAAGCATGTATAACAACTATAACAATTTATTAAATTACATTAGAAATATATTCCACAATACATACAATGATATCCATAAAGCACCTAAAATAGGTAGGACCCCATGTGGTTCACCCTAGAGGATATGATACAATATATTAAGTGCCAATTCGTATTGATGCACATGTATACTCCTCCCAATTTGGGGGTTCCACTAGTCCTCCTAATACAAAAGAATTCTGCTCAACATGTTTCGCGACCAAAAAGTCGCTTCTTCAGGAGGTTGACTATATTTCCACACTAGATACCAAACAGCAACAACATTGGACCCGTGGGAGCCCCCCACAACAGCTGCAACTGGCTCATATGCCAGGATATGGGGACACAGAGTAGATAATAAAGTGGTATTTGCAGTTTTCATTAGTACTGATCTCCAATATCTATAACTGTCAAGGGGGGCCTTCATTCCAGACTGGTGCTTTAGGGTAATAGTTCCAGAAAGTAGAGTATATTTCAGAAGCACACCATAATGATGATACCTTTTTGTATCTAATGATCTTAATAGCAACAACTGTAACATGTAATGCCGGATAAGTCCCTCTAAATCCAATACTGTAATAAGGTATAGGAGAGGGGAGGTACGTGGAAGCGCCTGTCTCTCTCAAGGTGCCATTTCACACTTGTATGACCGGAAAGTCACTTGACTTTCACGTGACTTCGAACCAACTTGAAGCATTGACTGTGTAATCCTGAGGTCTATAGACCCCAAGTCACATCAAAGTCAGCCCAAAGTAGTGCAGGGGCTACTTTAAACTCACATAGATATGAATGGCCCTCATTGGAAATCATGGGGTATGACTTGCCATGTGACCTTGCAGTCCCAAGTCGTAGGACAAGTCACACAAGTGTGAAAGTGGCCTAAGCTAAGGTTTGGCTGCAGTTTGTTAGTGTATCTAAGACCGGCCATACACGCTTCGAGATTTGAACCATTAATGGGCAGGCTAAATGTACCAAGTTGATTGATTGATCAACTTGGGTACAACCAGTCTGTCAGATTTGCTTTCCGATTATCGCAAGCGGCTGCTATAGACACTAGCGATAATCAGTAACTGCTTCCGGCGGGGACAGTTTCCCCCACTGGGAGAATACAATGTCTCAGCAGGAGGGATTCCTCTGTCAGCATTGTCGGTGTTGATGGGGGAATTGTGAGAATTTCTTTCCTGCAACCAGCGGGAAAGATTTGCACCATCTATGAGCTGCCTAAATCTGCTAATACATCCAACACTTCCCTCCCTCTAGACTGACAATGCTGCTGTCCCTTCCCATGCTCCTTCATCCAGAGTGGGGGCACTCTATTACATGAGGGATGCTACTGACCAGATCACCAGGTGAAAGCAGAGGGAAAAAAATATATATCTAATGATTGCAATATATAATATAATATATACTTTTTTGGTTTTAGGTTTATTACCACTTTAAAGTGAATTTTTTGATGGAACAAAAAAACTAAAAATAGCTAGCTGTTTGTACATGTTACATTTATCCAACTGTTTGTTGCAACACATTGATTGTATAACAATATGCTTGATATATTTTACTTTTTGTACTGTAAGTTTGAAAATTCTATTCTCAATAAATCTTGTTTGGAAAAAAAAAGAAACAAAAAAATAATAATAATAAAGGCTGCCTGTAAAGAAAAGACTGAGGCTCGGTTCACACAGGGGCGACTTGTCCAGGCGACTTCGCCGCCTGACAAGTCGCCCCCGTTCTGTACTACGGAACCGTTCTAATAGGAGCGACTCGAGTCGCTCCGACTTAGAAAAAAGGTTCCTCTACTACTTTTGCGGCGACTTCGGGCGACTTGCATTGACTTCTATACAGAAGTCGTTTTGCAAGTCGCCGCTGAGGTCGCGGCAGGTCGCGGCGCTGCAAGTCGTGCCGCGTCCTGTGTGAACCGAGCCTTATGGAGGCCATACACATTATTATACAAGATTTAAATAGCACCAACAGTTTACGTAAGGCTTTACAATATAAAAAGAGCAACAGTACAATTACAATACAATACAATACAATACAAGAGGGTTAAAGCGGAGGTCCACCCTAAAGTGGAGCTTCCGCTCATTGGAACCTTCCCCCCCTCCGGCTCCACAATTGGCACCTTTCAGGGGGGAGGGGGTTGCAGGTATCTGCACCCACTTCCGGCATAGATATCTGCAGAAGGTACGCCCCTTTCCGCAGAATCTACGCCCCTTTCCGAAGGTCCCCCGCTGTCTGCTGGGAAACACACGGATTCCAGAGACAGCGGGGACCATCATTATTGCGCAGCGTGACTCGCGCATGCGCAGTAGGGAACTGGGAAATGAAGCCGCAAGGCTCCACTTCCTGATTCCCATACCCAAGATGGCGGCGGCAGCACCCGAGAGACGATCGAGAGATCGGCTTAAGGGTGCCGACATCGCGGGAGCACTGGGCGGGTAAGTGTCATTATTTTAAAAGTCAGCAGCTGCAGTATTTGTAGCTGCTGGCTTTAAAAAAAAAAAAAACGGCGGGCTCCCGCTTTAAGAGGGCCCTGCTCATAAGAGCTTACAATTCAAGATATATATTATAGCTAAGATAAAAATCTATATATGTAGTTTTTATAGATTTTATTTTATTATCTGGTTCTGCACTGAACAGATGAGATTGTTATATATATATATATATATATATATATATATATATATATAACAATCTGATCTGTTCAGTGCAGAATCAGATAATAAAATAAAATCTATAAAATCTATAAAAGATAAACCATATAAAAAATTAAAGCCTAAAAAAAAGAAAATACTGTGTTGTTGATTGATTGTGGACAAAATCAACCTATTTTATCAAAATGATTCTAATCGGTCTGGAAGGAAAATCGTTAGATAGAAGATTAATGTGATCATTAAAGGGACAGTAAACTGTTTTTAAAAGAAAAAAAAACCTTTTTAAGTATACATTCTTTTTTTTTTTTTTATATATTTTTTTTTTCCAATTTACAACAAAAACTCAAAACGCACAGAACATTCTCACCAACCAACCCCACCAAACAACCTAAAAGAGAGACAAAAAAAAGGGAAAGGGACTTTCCCCCTTTTCCCTTTTTTTTTTTACTTTTGTATGCTTTCCAGATTGTACCTCGATTACTACTAGAAACCTTTTATCACATTAAACTCGAGTATATATTCTTAACTTGAAAAGTACTTCCTATTGCTCTCAGATCCTCCAAATCTCCAAACTCCATTTTTTTGTTGCTGTGATCTGACGTCCTTTTAGGCTGGATTCACACCAATGCAGTTTTACTGCTTTTTGCATTTTGCAGATTTGCACTACAGTCCATTTATCATGGTTTCCTATGGAACATGTTCTTTAGTGCAAATCTGCAAAATGCATAAAGCACTAAAAATGCATAGGTGTGAATCCAGCCTTAGAGGGTGATTTATTTTATTTCATTTATTTTATTACAGGAACTTCTGGAGCGCCAACAGTATTACGCACAGCTTTACATATATTATACATGCAAACATTTTCGTTCTCCTTTGTATGAAGGAATGTAGCCACCCTTTCTTGCTCGCTCTTGAGATGGACCATGAACTATGGACTATGGGATTTGTAGTGTGCATAGAGCAGTGCACATGACCACAACTAGCATACACTGCTCATTCCAAACAAACGGAAATTAGGGGGAATTGGGGGGAAAAGGAGGATGTTACAAGGAAGGAAGCAGAAAAACACACAAGAAATAATTTCATGAAAAATATTAATACAGAGTTATTAAGCAGTTGAAGTGTTTGAATAATTTTTGAAAATAAGGGTATTATTTAGTATCACTTTAAGTGTAAGGTGCATTGAGCAGGCTTTTCTTTTGCAAACCCAATTAATTAACAATTGTTCATTTTACTAAATTGGGGGAAATGTGATTTATTTTTTATCTTTTATTTTATTTAAGACTCATTTGAGAGTAATGTTTAGCAATGTTTAGTAAACACAAGCAGCATTCAAATTTTTTTTGCAATATTTTGTCATATATATATATATATATATATATATATATATATATATATATATATATATATATATATATATATATGTTTTCTGAATATCAAAAAATATGTATTTGCACATAGTAATATATTTTGTAAACAACAAAAGAGAAATAAGAATCACAGTTGAAATGCACCTTTGTACCAAAAATGAAGTACTGGTGTATATGTACATTACTATATAGATACCTTTTTAATACTTTTTTTTGTAGATTATAGTATGTCACATACTCCATAAGATTGGAATGGGTTGGTTGGTTCATAATCTGCTATTCCAAACTTGTTTTCAATCAATTTCAAGCATAGGGTCAGATCACATCAAGCTATTTAGTGCATTGGTGTCTGATCAATCTTCCAATCATGATTTTTCTCCCGGACAATACAATTATATACAAAATTGTTCCATGTATAGCCATTAAACCATTAAAGTGTATTTCCATGTTTGTTTTAAGTTGAGACATACACCCGTAAAATCCCATTCAAATGTTTTGTTTTTTTATACATTGGTTTGATTTTTTAGGGTCTAATGCACACTGAATGTTTTTGAAGCTGCTCCTAGGAGCATCTGGCATTTTATTTTTCCCGCCTCTAAACTCCTCTGCATGTTATTCTATGTGTTTATGTACACACAGGGGTTTATTTACTAAAGGCAAAAAGACTGTGCGCTTTGCAAAGTGCAGTTTCCCTCTGCAAGTGCAGTTGCTCCAGAGCTTAGTAAATGAGGTAAGGCTTCATGTTGCAAAGAGTACCCAAGTGCAAGGAAAATTAGAAAAACAGCAGTTCTGCTTGCACATGATTGGATGATGGAAGTCAGCTGAGCTTCTGCTCGTTTACTAAGCTCTGGAGCAACTGCACTTTGCAAAGTGCACAGTCTATTTGCTTTTAGTTAATCAACTCCAGAGGGATCTAGCAGCGTTTAGACTAGAGGTAGGGAAAAAACCCAGTGCGTCCAGGAGCAGCAGAGTGGCAGAAACGCTTGACGAATGTAAATGCATCTAAACTTGCGCTAACACTAGATGCGTTTAGCGGTTGAGTGTTAATTCATTTCAATGGCCAGAATAAATTATTCTGGCCAATGAAATTAATTAACATCCAAACGCTTGACGCAGATAAACACTTTTTTACAAGTGTGGAGTTTTTTACTGCTGCTGCCAGGAGGAAGGCTTCTAGGAGAGTTTAGAAAACGTCCGATGTGTACGAGGCCTTAAGCCGACCATACATGGATTGAAATTTGACCAGTTCAGCGGGGATCAGCCGAAATTCGATCCATATGTGGGTAGGCTAATTGCACCCAAGTCGATCCATGTTGGATTTCTTACTCAATTTTTAGTTAATAAAATGCACTAAACTCATACTATAAATGAAATATCAATCTTACGTAAATGGATAAAGCCTTTAAATGAATACTAAACTTACATACTTACCTAGTTACATAGTAGGTAAGGCTGAAAAAAGACAATAGTCTGTCCAGTTCAACCTGTGTAGTTATACGTGTGTCAGTGTCTATAATTATTTCCCAAATCCCTGTATGTTGTGTTTTTAACCACTCGCTTACTGGGCAATTAAAGTGGTTGTAAACCCTGTTACACCACTTTTACCTACAGGTAAGCCTTTAGTAAGGCTTACCTGTAGGTACCGTGAATATCTCCTAAGCTTGCAGCGTTTAGGAGATATTCACTGTATCAGCATTCGCCGATCTCATCGACACATGCGTTCTGAAGAAACAGCTCCCTTGTGATGTTTCTTTAGCAGCTGTGCCATTACTGGCGGCTCCCGCGTGCATGCGCGGGAGTGGCTACATCGCAGCTCCAGCTAATCACAGCTCCGAAGCCTGCAATACCCGGAAATAACTCCAGGGGACACGTGGCTGGTCACAGCGGCGTGTCGGGGCTGCTGCGGGTGCTTCGACCTAAGGTAAATATTTCATAATGAGCTAGTATGCTGTACATACTAGCTCATTATGCCTTTGTCTTGCAGGTTTTTTATTTTTTTGCATGGGTTTACAACCACTTTAAACCCCCTTCATGCCCAGGCCAATTTTCAGCTTTCAGCGCTGTCACTCTTTGAATGACAATTACGCAGTCATGCAACACTGTACCCAAATAACATTTTTATCATTTTTTTCCCCACAAAAACATCTTTATTTTTGATGGTATTTAATCAGTGCTAGGTTTTTATTTTTGAGCCACTTCTCCTCCAGTCTCAATGTGTGGCCCTGAGTCCTCATACACTCCCTGAAAAGTTTTTTTCCCTATGCTGGGATCCCCTTTAAGGTACAGTATTTGTAGATCGCTATCATGTCCCCCCTCAAGCGTAGCATCTCCAGAATACATTTTATGTTTGCAGCCAGCCCTTGTAATTGAGGTCCTTTGTACTTGGTTCTGCTGCATCAGGATTTCCATGACTTGGAGTGGTATTCCATTTGTTTATACAGGTATACATACTAGCTAAAGTTCATAAACTGATTTTTTACAAAAGGACTGTTTTGATCTTTTTTTTTTTTCTGCAGCTCAGTGCTGCAGATCTCCGCCAGCGTTCCTTAGCTACTTCATGTTTGCATACGTTTACTCCAGCATTGGTTGCACATTATTGTTCTGTGTGGGCTTCCTGATGATGGTGAAAGTGGTGGACCGTGCCAGAAAAATGTGTTTTGGAAAGACTGACCATAGTCTCCAACAGGGATGCAAGTGATTAGGTGACAACACAAGAGCACATATAGGAGACAGTTGTCACCCAACAACAGGAAGTGCCTAAACAAGCACTTTCATGGTGGGGTCGCCAGGTAATCTAATAATATAAGCTGCATAAATAAAAAAATGGAAGACAACTTTTAAAATTACATTACTGGGGCGGCACAGTGGTGTAATGGTTAGCACTCTCACCTAGCAGTAAGAAGGGTCACTGGTTCAAATCCCAACCACGACACTACCTGCCTGGAGTTTGCATGTTCTCCCTGTGCCTGCGTGGGTTTCCTCTGGGTACTCCGGTTTCCTCCCACAATCCAAAGACATGCAGGTAGGTTAATTGGCTTCTGTTCAAAATTGGCCCTAGTATATATGAATGGGGACCTTGGATTGTGGGCTCCTTGAGGGTAGGGACCAATGTGAGTGTGCAATGTACAGGGGCAATTGTAGACACTCACTCAGGTTGAACTGGATGGACTGGTGTCTTTATTCAACCTTACTAACTATGAAACTATGAAACTATTACCATGTAAAAATATGTATAAAATTATACTAATTGGGAACTTCAGGGATTGATCACCATATGCAGATGAACATGCACACAATTACTATTCACTGTCATATATATATTGCACTGTTTTTCTTTTTCAGGACCGAACAAGGAGGATAATTGGTTCAGAATTATACACAGTGATATACTAGACCAGGGTTTCTCAACCAGGGTTCCATGGAACCCTGGGGTTCCTCCAGAGGTTGCTAGGGGTTCCTTGAGTAATGAGCAATTTCTGTCTCTCAGATAAGTTCCCACTGCCATCATTGATCTTTTTAGCTATGGGGGTAATTCTTCCCAATGTCCACAAGTTTGAGGCAAATTCTTCCCATTGATCATCTCACTAATTCTTCTTGAGTTGTAGATATAGTCATTTTTTGCAGGGGTTCCACAAGACCAGAAAGTTATATCAATGGTTCCTCTGTGTTGAAAAGGTTGAGAAAGGCTGTACTAGACTCTCCTAGACCTGTTTTGGGCATGTCCATCACATTGAATTGCATTGAAGAAGCTGATTACCATTTATTCAATGGGTTTGTTGGGGACACTCTGGTACTTTAACAGCTCTAAAGGTTTCTAACTACAGGACAAGTGAATGCATTATTGTTACCACTTATGCACAAGGGCGGTTACAATATAATTACATTATTACATTACAATAAGCGATCATAGTGTATAAAGTATTTTATTATTACCATAACATAAGCTAATTATACTATCAAAAGCTGCTTTGCTTTATAGAAGACACATGAAACATTAACATTTTGCTCACGTGAGAAAATCTGCTTTATGTAGATGGGAGACTTTGCAATTGCAAAGTAGTTGCCAACTGCAAACAATGAACTCCTCCGTAGTTGTACGAGAGCTTTTGGTGGTTTTTTGTTTAGGGGAGTGGGTGGAGTCGTTTGTATACAGACTTTTCTGTAAAGAAAAAGATTTCCTTTATTTAAAAAAAATATTTACTTTACTAAATAAACACAAAAATACCCAAAAAGAATACTTTCAATTAATAAAAAAAATGAAAATAAAAATGACTAAAACATTTTATGATCATGATTGTTATTATTTGAACCATATAAAATAACACTTATGAACACATTTAAAAATGTACCTAATTTATAATATAGCCTAAAGAAAATCAGCACAGGTTATAAAAATAATTTACATCGGATTCCCTTTATAATGAAAAGCAGTTAAACACAAACAGATATTGGTGCACAATACAGTACACTGTGCAACAACCGTTTTGTGTATGAACAAACATTGGTTCTGTATTTGCATCGCTATGTATTGGGCAGGTTGGAATTTTTAAGTTGAACCTTCATTGGGATAAAATGTGGTCTCTTTTATCATACACAGACTTCATACAAAATTTTCTAGGGAATTTGATCATTTGTTTCTGAAATATCAAAATTCTGTAAATATGGCCCAGTTAATGCTGACCATACCCTTCTTGAAAATTTCATCTGATTCCTGCTGGGTTGGCCAAAATTCAAGTCCTGCTGACAACACTTTGACATAATTCAATTGCTCAATCAATATTTGTTATGAAAACTGTCGGACAAACAGCTCCAGCATCCAATCAGATGCAAGCGCAGTTTGGGTATTCTGACAGCCCCATTTGTGCAGAATGCAATAGCCGAACAGGAGGGATTCGTCCTTCTGCACTGTTAAGCCGGTCATACATGGATCGAAATTTGCCCAAATAAGCAGGGACCTGACAAATTTCGATGTATGGGCTAGCTGGTTGATTGATTTTTGTACAAGTAGCTTGTCAGCTATTTTGTTTTGAATGATCAGTGCTGCTGGCTATAGCTGGAAACACTGATCCTTGTATTCTGCTGGTGGGGAAGGCTCCCTTTTGGCAGAGTACAATAGCTCAATGGGAGGAATTCCCCTATCCACACTGAATGTGTGGATGGGGGAATTGGCTCATTTTCTTTTCATTCAACCTGCCGTAAAAAAAATAAAAAAATAACCATGTATAAGTTGTCTAAATCCTGGTACACACTAAGGCCGCGTACACACGAGCGGACTGTATGGCCTACTTAGTCCGTCATACAATCCGACGGACAGTCCGTCATACTTTCGAATGAACGGACTTGACCACACACGGATGCACAAACAGTCCGTCGAAAGCTTGCACGATGACGTGTACAGCACGTACGACGGGACTAGAAATAGGAAGTCCAATACACAGCAATGCACCCTTCCGCCGTGTAAATCCTTTCTCAGCTTGCGCCATTCTTAGTCCGTCGAACTAGCCTACTGACGAGCGGATTGTCCGCTGAAACCAAAGTATGACGGACAGAATTTCGAAAAATCCGAAATACTTAGTACGCCAGACTGCACGCTGAAAAAGTCAGCTGAAGCCCACACACGAGCGGACTGTCCGCTGAAATGTGTTTCGACGGACTAAGTAGGCCATACAGTCCGCCCGTGTGTACGCGGCCAAATAGTTTATTTCTGTTCAACCCAGCGAGTTCTGACAGAGGGACGCCCCCCCCCCCCCACCCCCACCAGAACACTCCAGTCAGTAGTATCAGCCATTGGGAGCTTCAATCGTACCGGCAGCCATTCACACAATGTCGGCCGGTTTATATTGAACTGTCTGATTTCACCCGACATTCAGCCCATGTGTACTAGGCTTAAAGTGGTTGTAAAGTCAGAAGGTTTATTATCTTAATGCATTCTATGCATTCTTCTGTGTGTAGCAGCCCCCCTAATACTTACCTGAGCCCCATCTCTGTCCAGCGCTGCATGAGACACTCAGCTGGCCGGGACTCCCCTCCTCAATGGCTGAGACAGCAGCACTGTAGCATTGGCTCCCGCTGCTTTCAATCAAAGTCAGCCAGCCAATCAGGAGAGAAAGGGGGCAGGGCCGGGCCACAGCTCCGTGTCTGAATGGACACAGGAAGCTGTGATTTGACTTGGGTGCCCCCATAGCAAGCTACTTGCTGTGGGGGAACTCAACAGGAGGGAGGGTCCAGGAGCACCAAAGAGGCACCCGTGAAGAGGAGGATCTGGGCTGTTCTATGCAAAACCCCTGCACAGGGCAGGTAAGTATAAAAATGTTTCTGCTATAAAACATATCCAATAAAAAGTTTCAAAAAAATCGAATTTCTTCATCAATTTAGGCTGATATGTATCCTGCTACATATTTTTGGTAAATAAAAATCCCAATAAGCGTATATTGATTGGTTTGCACAAAATCTACTAGCTATGGGATATTTTTATTTATTTATTTGTATTTTATTGCTAGAAATGGCAGCGATCAGCGACTTATAGCGGGAATGCGATATTGCGGCAAACAGACGCAGACACTAACTGACACTTTTGACACTTTTTGGGGACCAGTGACACTAGTACAGTGATCAGTCCTGAAAAAATATGCACTGTCACTGTATGACGCTGGGAGGAAAGGGGTTCACATCAGGGGCGATAAAAGGGTTAAATGTGTGCCTGACCAGTGCTTTCCTACTGTGGGGGAGGTGTTTTTACTAGGAGAAGGCATGGATCGGTGCCCCTGCTTAAAAGAGACACAGGATCCATGTCTTCTGTAGTGACAGAACGGCGATCGGCCTTGTTTACCTTATGCACGCCCAAGACTCGGAAGTGCAGGATCACGTACTAGGTACATGATTCTGCACAAGTGAGCCACTTTGCTGCTGTATATATACAGTATAGGCGTGCACAGAGGGTGTGCCGGGTGTGCCTGGGCACAACCTAATCAACCCGTGCAGCACTGGTTCCTGCTAATCTTTTACCGAAGCCCCTAAATGGGGCTCTTAAAAAAAAAATAGTAAAAAATAAAATAATAAAAAACTACTAGCAAGTCCACTGCTATACTGACAAACTCCTCTTCCCTACAAACACCATCCATGTGTTAATACATTTGTGGTGCAAACCCTAATGCAATAGGCTGCGCACACCTATGATATACAGTATACCATCGGCAAGCAGTAATTTCCAAACACAATCCTTTGGACAAGATTACCCAACAGCTGAGGTTCCTAGGTGCTGCAAATACAGACGTATTTTATGTTGTATGCCCATACACCTGTATTTGCGTCTGTGTGTGCATGAGCTAAACATGTCTAATCTGGAGTTGTAAAGTATCTTACATATGTGTGCAAAGGGAAAACACAAGAGATAGTCTGACCTTTCAGGTTTTCTCTACTATGAATGCTCTGTCATGTTCCTCCTCTTACTTACTAAATGAATCAGTAAAATTATGTAAGAAATGCCTTCATTAAATGTGACAGTGCTGTAGATTTTTATTTATGATGTTGGTAAATTCTTAAATGCATTCTGGAAAAAAATGGTACTCCCCGAAACAAATTTTATGCCTGTGCTATTTCTAATCACATGGAAAGAATTTTGCAGCTACACATCCAGTTTTCTCTCCACATGCCACGTTTCAGTTGCCTTGGGCATTCTGGCACTTGATATTCTACCTTCAGCTTAGTAAATCTTTAGAGTTTTTGACTGTCGTTTGTCCTTTACACATTTATAAAGGTTATTTCATGTTAAAGTGATTTTATACAATCACCTTGTAGAACAACCCGTTGAGTTTGAAACAGAAATGAAAGGCAAAACATTTTAGTTTAGAAATAAAAAAACATTTAAAAAAAGTTTTTTTCCCCCTTTTTTGTAAGTGATCACATTCCCTCTTTTTCTCAGCTGCATGAGAGCTGGGGGAGGAGAAGCAGCAGCACACTGAGCTTGACAGTAAATGGCTGTGGGGGGGCGTGTGAGGACAAGTCTGGTCATTGGAGGAGAGCGTGCTGGGTTCCCAGCCTAGCTAAGGAACTGACCACAATGTGCTCCCCTGGTTAGCATGGTCAGTTTTTAATTGGAAATCAAGGGGACTGGCAGGAAAACCAGGGATTTAACATAAGGGATGCAATGCAAAGAGAACAGAATACTTTCTCATACAAGTACATGGTACAGCAGGCACAGATCAGGAATATTAAATGTTTGGGTAACAAACGCTTTAAATTGTATCAATAACATTACACGTGTGGATAAATACAGTCCTTACTGGTCACAATATAAAGAAACAGTATTCCAAAAGACCTGTGCCCAGACTTAAAGCGGAGGTCCGGGCGTTTTTTCTTTTTTGTTTTTAAAGTCAGCAACTACAAACACTGTAGCTGCTGACTTTTAATAAGGGCACTTATCTGTCCAGCGAGCCCACAATGTCAGCCCACCGAGGCCGATCCATCCATCGAATCGGGTGCCAGCGCCACTATCCTGACAAAGGGAAACAGGCAGTGGAGCTTTGCGGCTTCACTGCCCGTTTCCTACTGTGCATGCGTGAGTCGCGCTGCGCTTTGTGAATGGCCCTGTTGTTTAATGGGACATACACATGTCCCAGAAGACAACGGGGTAGCTCACCGAAGAGGAGGAAGTGAAGGAACAGCTCCGGGGAATAGGAAGAGGCAGATTAGGAAGACTGCCTAGCAACAGGCATTTCTGGTAAGTAGAAAAAAAAAATTCACTTTTTTTAATATATTTTTTGGAGAATGTTAATGTAATTTTTATTTTAGGGTGGACCTCCGCTTTAAATAAGTAATCTGAGAGAATTACATCATCAGTCTGTTGCAGGGTGGATAAAGTATTTCTTAAGCCTCCTCTTCCTCAGTTATCACTCAGACTGTGCACCGTAACTGTTGCAGCTCATACGATGAAAGAGATCAGCAAGGGGCTGAGCTGAGTGAGGCAATATATGTACATGAACCCAGAACATGATAGCTATTGCATATACCCAAGTATTTACATAATTTTGTAACCTTTGGGCCAGCGCCTAGTCCAGGTAGTAGATGACACACCTACATGATTACTAAACAAAGATCATTTCAGAGTGAAAAGATATATGAATAGAAGTATAGAATGCCATCAGTGGTGCAGTACCACGCCATCAGTGGTGCAGTATCATCATATGAGTGATGTGATCTTGTCAATTTTATTAACCTGACAAGATCATATCACTCATGAGACATCCTATATACCAAATGCTTTTCCTGACCTCTTAAAGTGGATGTAAACCCAGGAAAAGAAACAAAAAAAAAACTGCAAGACAAAGGCATATTGTGTTAGTATGCATCACATACTAGCACATTATGAAATGCTCACCTCAGAACGAAGTCCTCTCAGCAGCGCCCAATCACCACTGAGAGGGCTGACATCTTCTCCTGTCCTTTCTTCCAGGATCATGGGCTCCGGTGTTGTGTCAAATACTGTCCCCCGTCGGATAGTGTCTGCCCTGTACTGCGCTTGCACAGTATGGAGGACAAGAAGACGCCGAACATTTCCGAAGATGAACGGCACCTGCGCACTGAGTCCAGGTTCAAGCCCAACCATGTAAGTGGATATAGAGTTAGAATAAAAAATTGCGGAGCGAAAAGAGGCCGTACCTGAAGCGTGGCCAGAGAAGCGAGCCTGCGAGGGGCCCTCTTACTAAGTGCCACCATATATCCACTTGGATGGTGGGGCTTGAACATGGACGCGGTTCATCTTCAGAGACTTTCGGAGTCTCCTTGTCCTTCGTACTGCACAAGTTACCCTGCTATAGCTTGTGACAGGACAGTGAAAAGGAGTGGTGGCTAGTGTTCAAAATTTTTTGGGGGGGAGAAAACAAACTGAAAAGTTCAGAAAAAAAATCAATTGCAGCCACTGTGCCCATCAAATGCAGCCACTGTGCCATCAAACGCAGCCACTGTACCCATCAAACGCAACCACTGTGCCCATCAATCGCAGTCACTGTGCCATCAAACACAGCCACTGTGCCATCAAACGCAGCCACTGTGCCCATCAACCACAGCCTCTGTGCCCATCAACCACAGCCACTGTGTCTATCAATCGCAGATGCTGTGCCATCAAATTCAGCCCCTGTGCCCATCAACTGCAGCCACTCTGCCATCAAATGCCGTCACTGTGCCCATAAATTGCAGCCACTGTGCCCATCAAATGCTGCCACTGTGTTATCCAATGCTGCCACTGTGCCCATCAAATGCTGCCACTGTGCCCATCAAATACTGCCACTGTGCCCCATCAAATGCTGCTATTGTACCCATCAAATACTGCACAGAGAATGTTTTTTAACTTTAGCCTTTAGAACCACTTTAAAGTGTATGTCAAGGCAAAAAAAGAAAAAGTATATCTCTGCAATACATGTACATTCTCATGTACTTTATCTCTTTAAAAGAGTACAGAAAAATACTTCTTGGTCTACCATAAATAAACCCAGATCTTAGGTCGGCCATAGATGGATCAAAATTCGGCCACTTTGGCAGGAACCGGACAAGTTTCAATCCATTTATGAGCAGGCTGGTTGTACTGAGGTCAAGCCATTGACCAACTTTAGTACAACCAGCATGTTGGATGTATCATTGTAATTTGCTGGTGGGGAAGGCTCCCTGCGCTCCCTACCAGCAGAACACAATAGCATTGGGGGAGGGAATCTGACTGTGTTGGTGGGGGAAACGAGCAATTTACTTTCCTTTAACTAAGGACCGGCTTTTGTTGAAGGGACATGTGTGAAAATCGGCGTCTGATCAGCAATGCGATCGCAATGGCTGTCAGCACTAATTAGTGTGTTCCTGGGGGGGGAGTGAGAACACAAAGGCACAGCGGGAGAGATCTCTGCACTAACATTGCTTAGTTAGTACAGCAATCTCTCGGCCTGCTGGGTTGAAAAAAAAAAAGAATGTTTTTACCAGGCTTTAAACTCTGTTGTAGACTGACAACACAGCATTTTTGTGGACTGAGTGGACTGGTTAGGTGAAGGGGCAAGGTTTGCTGACACCCCCCCCCCCCAAATAAAATTGAGCGCCAGCCACCACTGGATGTAACATGAAACCTGTTACTAAAGGTGAACTTATCCTTTAACAGACCAAAAGAAAGTAAATAAGAGTTCATTGTTAGGGTTCATATACACTTTAAGCGCATCTGTTGACAGTCAATGTGCTAAAACATGGAGGCTGCCACTAATGATCTCCTGGTAGTGCTAGTTTTCTGACTTGGACTTTTCTGACTTTCATCTGACTTTTTGATCTGCATATCCAGGCCAGTGATGTACCTTTGTCTAGCACTGACCCCCGAAGGAGCTGTTGGTTTTTATTGGACTTACCGTTACCTCACCCACTCCCCTTTCTGTCTCAGGGGTCCCGTTGGAAAGTAAACCCAAAGAATGTTAGCTCCAACACTTTTTTCAATTTTTTTTTTGGATAAAAACAAAGTCTTTCAATAGAGAGTTAGAGGGTTAAGGGGAGTTCAGGTACCTGGTAATTGCGGGTTAGAGGTATTTTCCTGATCCAGAGGACATACAGCTTCCACAGACTGGATCCAGCAATCACCGGATAGGCCTCTCTCACTGACCTAGCAGCCGGTGGGATGCTCAAACAAAGTCTCTGCTACTGTACTGGGTTGTGTCCTCCAACTGAGTTTCCAGGCTCCTCCAGAGATACCAGCCTTGTGCTTGGTCCTCTCCTGGAAAAGTCCTCCCCTGGATCCTCCAGTCGCTTGGCTTCTCCGTGCAGGCAAGACAACACAGGACCACCCCTGGATCAGTAGGCCCCAAGACTTTTGGGCCTACTTTCTCAGTTGCAAAGCCTCGGGCCAGCCAGCCCCGAGGCACAGGAACATGCAGCACACACCCCAGGTCAGGAGGGCCATGAGGTCGGGATAGCAAACCCCAGAAAAGAGAGACTCAAAATGGCGTCAGTACCTTAAATACTCTCACCCAGAATGCACAGCGGGTGAACCACTCCCATTGGGCTATTTCCAAGCAAAGGTGGTATTCAATGCATCCAGCCTGTTGCATTTCCACCGCTACCGGTGGTTACAGCGACACCTACGGCCAAGTGGAAATTAGTGCAACCCAGCTGAACTGGTGCAGAAACCAGAACTTTAGAATAACTAGCCTAAGCCTAACTGCAGCTCAGACAACTTAAATTTGAGAAAAAAACAATAGCGTCTGCTCATCAGGAGCAGGGAGCTACATTTGTAATAAAAAAGAAGGAAAATTCAGAGATGAGCTACTGAAGGCAGTGGGCCAACATAACAATCAGTCATTTAGCATTTTTCAGAAATGGTTCAGCCATGTTCCTCTCTAGACAGTTTACATAAAAGCCCAACAGTTGGAATAATTACCCTAACCCTATCCCCCAGAAATGTTCCCCACAGACTCACGGCTCTAGTCATCAAGTGCTGGTCCTCTTTCAGCTTTCAGCACCATACAACCTACTTCCTTTGTCCCCAGAGCACCAAGGACACATATATGTGGGCATGTCATCATGTTACCCTGGACTACAGGAGAATACTATGGACAGTGGTTCTACTGCAGTGCTGAGGCCTGCCCACTGGTGGAGGGGAAGGATCAGTGAGGATATGTTTGTCAGTATTGCTGGTGAGTGTTTTTAGGGACCTAGATCAAGGAAAGAATACAATAACAGCATCATGTGAATTCCTTCTTTAGATACTTTAAAGTGGTTGTTAAGCCACTCTAACCTGTATACACCACCAGCACTGACTCCTATTGTAGTATCCCCCTCTATGTTTGATTTATAAAAATAAATGCTGCAAATACCTAATTTCACTGCTAAAATTGCAATCACATGACTGGCCAGCTTGCTCCTTTCCTGCTCTGAGAGATCCAGTAGGCGGGGCTGAGATTCCTCTGCTGATGTCAGTCTGGAGGGGAGGAGGAGAGGAAGCGAGAGCTGTCTGGTCATGTGATCGCAATCTCGGCTCTTAAATGAGGTATTTACAGCATTTATATTTTTAAATCATTCACAGAGTGGGCACACTGCAATAGGAGGCAGTGCTGATGGTGCATACAGGTTAGTGTTATGAGAGCAGCAGGAGGTGGGAGGGACGGCTCACACACAGACAGAGAGGGGAAGGGTGAGGAGGACACAGGAGCAGAGAGGAGAGCAGATAGCAGGCTGCTGATGACAGAGACATGTAAACTATGTCTGGTCTCAGCAGCCATGATACACCGTGGTAAGTTTACAGAGGGGTGGGGAGAAAATGGCAGGATCAGCCAGGTTTGTTAGGTGTTACAGGGGGCCAAATGACACAGGACAAGTACTGTGTCATATAACATGATTTAAAGGGCAGGATTTATTTTTTTCTTTGCGTTAACAAACGCTTTAAGTGCTACATTATTAAATTACACAGGGGGTGGGGAAAGGAACCACAATGCATGGCATGGGGTACAGGTATCTGACACTGCCAGAAGTGTCAAATGCCAAAAAAGACTAGCAGAGAGGACAATGTTTGAATAGAGGGGATATAAAATACAAGGGCCATTGACAGTGCTGGGACAAGGTTTTTTAACACCCATGTAAAAAGGCAAACATCGCCCCCCCACCCCATGTGCTGTACACTACCTGCAGAAGCACCCAAGAAAGCTGCCTTTTCTGCTCACCCTTCGGCCTAGCTCTGGCTGCCATAGAGATAAATGTACAATCAAGTCTTCTTTTGCTGGGAACTCTTTTTGCCAGATGTTCAATACCACATATTGCTTTAACGTGCAAACAAGGATACATCTTTATTCAGCTGTGCAACCAAATGGGAATATTATAGAAAATAATACACTAGTATTTGTTGTGGTCAACATCACTAAAAGTTCAAAAGTTAGAATATACAGGTTATACAACAGTATATTATTGCACTATATAAACTTTTCCTAGTAGACGTATAATAACTGATAAAGCATTGAGAATTGGTTTTTGGGTGAGATATGATTAAAGCGGACCTTCAGTAATTTTTTTCTATTACATCTTCTGCCCTTGTTGTTTTTCCTTTGGATAGTAAAACATTTTTTTCTGCCAGTATACCTTATAATGCCTTATACAGCCCACTTCCTGTTTCTTGTTTGGTAAAAAGCCTAGGCTAATGACATCAAGCACAGCTTTCTCTCTCACTCTCATGATGAGTTTGCCAGAAAGGGGGGGGGGGAGTCATAAGAGAGCCAATGAAAACTGCAGGGCTGCAGAACTGGGGGTGTGGCTCTGTGTGTCTGTGTGAATCCAGGAAGTGAACTGGCAGCAGCTTCAGCTGCCCACAGTTAAAATGGCTGCAGCCAGACTTAGTGGAGGGAGATTTTTGCAGAATATTTGGCAAGTACAGAATCACAGTATATATAAAATAATATGCATGTGGTTGGAGGGAAGCTTCAGAATGGCAAAGATGTTTTTATTACAAATTATTATAAAGACTGCAGTTCCTCTTTATTGATCTTTGCCTTCTGCCTTTAAATGTCTACAGAAATCCTAATTAGGAATACTACTTAATTGTTACTACCAATTAAGAATCCTAAACTCCACATTGCTTAAAGTAAGGAGTAAAATATGTCTTGTGTAGGACATAATATTGGTTTGTACCCCTGGAGGTCTAAGTTGAGGGAACTGTACATGGGTGTCAAAAGGCTCAGGTTAGGTTTGCCCTTCCTGCCCAGTGACTACACAAGGACTTGTTCACATACCTATTGTCTTCCACCCTTAAAAAATGAATGCAGATAGGTCACTCGAGACCAGTGGTCTCAAACTGGTGGCCCTCCAGCTGGTGCAAAACTACAAGTCCCATGAGGCATTGCAAGGCTGACATTTACAAGCATGGCTCCCACAGGCAGAGGCTTGATGGGACTTGTAGTTTCGCAACAGCTGGAGGGCCTCCAGTTTGAGACCCCTGATCTAGACCATACATAACATGAAACCATGCCCACCTTTTTTCTATGCTGGGTTTTTTTGTATGCCGTTATCCCAACATGTTTATTTTCTTAACAATTTGGTAACATTCATTTTATGTATTGATGTGTACATGGTTGTATTTTTTTGTTGTGAAAAAAAAGTCGTATGGTAAAAATAGTATTTTATTATTGAACGTATATAAAAAATAAACCATTGACATCTTATAGAGAAGCTATAGAGAAGCTACATATTGAACAGGTGAAATAAAACGAAAGACATATGCGTGATTCTGTTTTGCATATCAGGAAGACAAGTTGACAGCTAATGCCTTCCTGGCTTCAGGGCAGCGTTTGAATTTATGTGAACACTCATAATTGGTTTGAATTTTTCCTAGTGAAACTTCCGTCAGGATTTCTGGAAAATTTTGGGCGGGGGAGACTTTCACGACAATGGAAATGAAAGGGTTATTTAAAAATAGCTCATCTCTGAATTTCCCTTCTTTGTTATTGCAAGGGTAAACACTGCCAGCATATTCCTTGTCAGCGTTCCAGGAATGATTATACTCAGAAGCCTGTTTTACCTCTGAATCATGCGTCTGTCGAAGAAGAAAACAGCACGGGACTGTGTATAGCCAGTAATAAGTGCAATGTTTAAAACACCTGTATTACCCCATTCTTATAATAACCCAAAAGAGGCTGGAGTTAAAGAAAGGGTTAACATAGACAATATGCAGTCACAAATAGATAGTGTATGGGTTAATACTGGCCACACATAATCCAGTGTTATAACTTTTTTATGATTTTTCTGGTAAGATAATTTAAAACATGAGACAAAAAATAAAGTATATCTAAAGTATATCTAAGGACCTAATCCAATTATAGGCAGGGGGCAGGGAAGTGACCTGGCTGTGCGGCTAAAGTCGCCTGGCTGGTTGAGCAACGTGGTAGGGCTGGGTAGCAGTTGTGAAATGCTTGAATATTTACATTGCATTTGTAAATTTCAGGACAGAAATACAAATCATTTGGGTGGCCAGTGAAACAGCCCATATATACTGTATGTGTTTAATCTGTGTATCGGTTTGCCTGGAGTTCAGCTTTAAAGTGTATGGATAGTCAAAACTATTTTTTTGGGAGGGAGGAGGAGTAGGGAAGGAAATAGTTAAAACCCATACCATTTTTATTTTTTTGCTGTCTGTGTAGCACTGGGCAGATTTCTGTTCACTTCCTGTCCAAGAGGTGCAACAGGAAGTTCGAGGGAATCTCCCAAATGGAAGCAAATTCCCCTCTTATGCCCCATACGCATGAGCAGATTTGCTGTCAGAAAAATCTTGGATGGTTTTTCCAACGGAATTCCGTTCAAGCTTGGCTTGCATACACACGGTCACACAAAAGTTTGCTGAACTTTTCGACCATCAAGAACGCGGTGACGTACAACACTACAACGAGCTGAGAAAATTAAGTTAAATTCTTCTGAGCATGCGTCAAATTGTTTCCAAGCATGCGTAGGAATTTTGCGCATCGGAATTGCTACAGACGATCAGAATTTCCCCGCCAGAATACACTGATCAGCACTGCAGCCCATTGGATGATGACTGATCCAACAAGCTTGTTTGTGAAAAGTAGATCAGTAGATCAACTTCCCATGAACGGGAATGGCCATACATGGATCATAATGCCGCGTACACACGAGCGGACTGTATAGCGTACTTAGTCTGTCTAAACACATTTCAGCGGACAATCCGCTCGTGTGTGGGCTTCAGCTGACTTTTTCAGCGTGCAGTCTGGCGTACTAAGTATTTCGGTTTTTTCGAAATTCTGTCCGTCGTACTTTGGTTTCAGCAGACAGTACGGTCGTCAGTATGCTAGTTCGACGGACTAAGAATGGCGCATGCCCAGAAAGGATTTACACGGTGGAAGGGTGCTTTGCTGTGTCTTGGACTTCCTATTTCTAGTCCCGTCGTACGTGCTGTACACGTCATCGCGCAAGCTTTCGACGGACTGTTTGTGCATCCGTGTGTGGTCAAGTCCGTTCAGTGGAAAGTACGACGGACTGTCCGTCGGATTGTATGACGAACTAAGTATGCCATACAGTCCGCTCGTGTGTACGCGGCATAAGTCCTCCGGTTAGCACGGGCTTTAGCAAATACATATCCAGTGAGCCTGTGAAGTGATTTTGAACTTTCTGATCTCACCACAGCTACATTGATTGTTGGCGTGCAGCATTTGCTCATTGATTGCTTTCACTTGTTTTCAGGGTCACTGTTAAATAGTGGTTACAGCCAGGCCCTTGAAAGATTTCTGTCCCCTATGTTAACATTGACAGGTATCCTTTGAGCAAGCATATACAGCTTATCTCTGCAGTAAAAACAGAGCAGAAAATGTCCTTGCCTGGTGCCCCCAGCTTATCTGTTGTACACATACCCCCACTGACATGGTAACCTGTCTAAAGGCATTTATCAGAATCTGCTCCTTTTAGAAAAGCCACAGACATAAGACAATGTTTGCCAGAATTGTAAATGATTTTTTGTAAGGATCATTTTAAAAATGCCAATGAATTTCTCCCTGAAATAAATGATACAATTATACTAATATATATATATATATATATATATATATATATATATATATATATATATATATATATATATATATGTATACAGTATGTTTATAAAAAAAAACACAAATTTCATGGTGCTAAAAAATATTAAACATACCGTGCCTCTGGAAAGTATTCACAGCGCTTCACTTTTTTCCATAATTTGTTATGTTACAGTCTTATTCCTAAATGGATGCAATTCATTATTTTCCTCAAAATTCTACAAACAATAACCCATAATGACAATGTGACGTTTGTTTGAAATATTTGCAAATTCATTAAAAATAAAAAAATTTCAAATATCACATGTACATAAGTATTCACAATCTTTGCCATAACACTCAAAATTGATCTCAGGTGCATTGTTTCCACTGATCATTCTTGAGATGTTTCTACAACTTGATTGGAGTCCACATGTGGTGAATTCAGTTGATTGGACATGATTTAGAAAGGCAGGCACCTGTCTATATAAGTTCCCACAATTAACAGTGCATGTCAGAGCACAAACCAAGCCATGAAGTCCAAGGAATTGTCTGTAGACCTCTGAGACAGGATTGTATTGAGGCACAGATATGGGGAAGGGTACAGAAAAAAATCTGCAGCAATGAGCACAGTGGCCTCCATCATCTGTAAATGGAAGAAGTTTGGAACCACCAGGACCATCAAGTCTCATTTTTTTCTTTAAAAATAACAAACATGTTATACTTACCCTGATCCCCGATCCTTTTATTCTTAGGTCCCTCTTTTGTACTCCTGGCCCCTTCCTCCTGCCTAGTGCCCCCACAGCAAGCAGTTTGTTATGGGGGCAACGGAGCTGAGTTACAGCTCCCTGTGTCCATTCAGACACGGAGCCCCAAATCGGGCCCGCCTCCTCTATCTCGTGGCTAACTAACTTTGATTGACAGCAGCGGGAGCCAATGGCACCGCTGCTGTGTCTCAGCCTATCAGCAGGAGAGTCTTGGACAGCCAAGAAACTCATGGACATCGCTGGACAGAGATGGGGCTCAGGTAAATATTAGGGGGCTGAGTGGGGCTGCCGCACACAGAAGTCTTTTTATCTTAATGCATAAAATGCATTAGGATAAAAAAAACTTTCTGACTTTACACCCTTTAAGCTTTGACAAACAAAAAAACTGGAAGTTAATTGGTCTCTATGCTGAGCTGCACTATATTTTGCACTCTCCAGTTTTAGTATATCAACCCATGTGTGTTGCTTTTACCTTGAGAAAAACAGCCTTGCAAGATCCAGAAACTTTGGAGCTTTGTTTGCACTGCTGATGCTGCACAAGATTATTGTTAATTAATAGCACATTTCAAATAAACTTTAGGCATGAGGATCATGGTCTATGGTCACTTTAAGGCCTGCCATAGATGGCAAGATCTCATGGACAATATTGGTTCCAAAAGATATCAGCATGCTAAAGATTCTTTTCAGTCAGGGTGCTTAGTATGACATAGGTATCACAGTGCAGGGCTAGCTTTGGTGGAAATATAACTCATAAGTTTAATGTGTTTTTGATTGGTCAGCCTTAATAATTTGTGTTTTTTTTCCAGCAATTGTTTGATGTTGATTCCATAAGAGGGTACTTATGCAGTTCAAATGGTTAATTTGCTAGGTTTTAAGTGTCCCGCCAACTGCAGGTTCCCACAAATGTCCAAAGGTGTTAGAAAGGGGATGGTGTTCTCATAGAGCACCTGTCCCCCTACAGAGACTTGTCTGGCCTGCTCATTATCTGGCCTATAAGGCTGTTGACACAGGCTGTTTATACCTCCCTATCTCTGCTGGACTCAATACCCCCTCTTGCTTTTGTAAATAATATATTGAGCTCTGTTCTTCCAATGCCTGCCAATGCAAGGTCTAGAGAGTTGGAGATATATGATAAGATAATGATGGGGTCTGAAATAATCTGCTGAAAAGGTGCAATATTAGCACTTGCAGGCCCTTGCCATAACTACAATCATAGTAGAACATAAATTAAACAATTATTTGTCTGTAAAAACTACAAGGTCACCTTGCCAACCCTGCGTATAAGCGCTACATTTTTGGGGATGTTTTTCATTGCATGAGCAATATATTTTTTATGCCCATTAACAATTGGTTCATTATATTTAGTAAGGTTCTGTATTTTTTTGGAAATCGTGGAATTTTTATATCATTTGGCACAATCACAAGAATTTTTTGGGAGCGTAATTTAATTGGCAGAAGTGAAAATTGGCACAATCTTTCTTATAAAACATAATTCATCATTATAAAACATTATTCAATGAAAATACTGTGTCTAGGTCTGGAGACCTCACTTACAGAAAAAGATATTAATAAGACAGAATGAGTCCAGATATGGGCAACAAACATGGTGAAAGGGACTTCACATGTACAAGGAGCTTAATATGTACAGTCTGGAGTGGGCTTTCATGGAACCCAAGTGTTCCTCCAAAGGTTGCTAGAGGTTCCTTGAACACTGAGCAATGTCTGCCTCTCAGATAGGTTCCCACTGACACCATTGATCTTTTTAGCTATCTGTAATGGTGTAATTCTTCCCAATATCCACAAGTGTAAGAAAACTCATCTCTTCAGGAAAGCCTATCACGCCTTCAACTAATCTTCTACCACTTCCATTAGCTTATTCCCTACAGTTGCAACCTTTTGTACTACCTTCCCCATCATATTAGATTGTAAGCACTTCTAAGCAGGGCCCTCTTAATTCTCTTGTATTTTATTGTATTATAACTGTATTGTCTCCTTTTTATATTGTAAAGCGCTGCATAAACTGTTGGCGCTATATAAATCCTGTATAATAATGAGCATTCTTCCCACTGACCATCACACTAATGTATCATGAGGGGTAGTATATAGTAATTTTTAGCAGGGGTTCTCTGGGAAGGAAGATAAAAGGGGATATGACTGAAATCTTTAAATACATTAAAGATGTGACTAAGATTCGGGAGTAGAGTATTTTCAACATGCAGCCGGGTTCAGGAACACAGGGACAGGACTTCAAACTAGCAGAAGGGAAGTTCATAGACTTCCAGCAGAGGAAGCAAATCAGTCAAAATTAGGACAGGCCATACACAGTTCGAATCCTGCTGAATGATCCGAGATTTGTACAGTGTAATCGATAATTTTGGGTACAACAAGCATGCCGGGTTTTATCTGCGATTATCCCTAGGGGCTGCTATAGCAGCTAGTAATAATCACTGAGTTCTCCCAGCGGGGACGGCTGCCTCTGCCCCCTGCCAGGAGGAGACAATGGCTCAGCAGGAGGGATTCCTGAATCAACACTGTCTGTGTTCATGGGGGGAATCAAGCAAAATTATTTCCTGGAACCTGTGGCTGCTGGAAAGAAAGTTGCTCCATGTATGGGCGGCCTAAAGCCCTGTACACATGGGCCAAATGTCAGGAGACATTGGCCAGTTCAATAAAAACCAGCAAACATTCTGCCCATGTGTATGGCACCCTGTCCAACAAAAGCTGGCCATTTGGAAAACCAGCAGTCGATCGAATCCTGACCAGTGTTCTCAGCCAATGCTGGAGAGCTCTGGTTGGAGTGTTCTGGCATGGGGGCCAGCGGGGAAGATCTCTGTACTAACTTCTGATAGTTAGTATGGAGGCTCCAACTGGGGCTGACTGTTTTTTTAATTTAATCCGCTGGGTTGAACGAAAATAAATTTATAGTGTGTACCGGGCTTAAGGCTTTATTACACATGGGCTGAACATTGGCCAGTATCAGCCGGTTCAACAGAAACTGACTGACAATCGGTCAGTGTATACAGCATTTTTCTTCTTTTTTTGACTAATGATCATTTATTAGCATAACTTTTTTGTATAGTTGTTTTGAGTTGCTATCATAATCCTTAGTGCTGGCTGCTTTTATTTTTTTCGTTGCACCTAAACGCAGAATCTCATTTCTTTTTATCAGTGTGTACAGAAGCCTATCTGACAGAAGCTGGTCTAATTGTCGAAGGGACAAAAAAAAATAATCAAAGAAATGGAGCAGACCACTTGGTTTTTTTTTTTGCTGCCACTTTTCTATATTACTATGTTTCTATCTATATGAATGATCATTCACAGGTCTTAAAATGTTGTACCGGTATGTCTATGGGTAGGTCTCCATTGACAATAAAGGTATAAAAAGAGCTCAGGCAGCGATATGTCTCCTGCTCAGAATGGTCTCCCGATGGGGATCCTGCTTGGGGCATAGCCCAAGTGTTGGGTGTGGGGGGCCTTGATGACAAGTAACAGAAATGCCTGCTTTAGACAGAGCATAAATTATGCTGACACACCTTTATTTTTCAGCAATTTTAAACTGATCTCAGGGAAGGCACCATAATATTGCAATTTTGACCCCCGCACAGCCTTGTAAACGCTGAAGTATTATGGCGATTTCTATACGATGTGTATTAGTGTGCTGGCAGCCTGGCACCATAAAGTACCGGTATGTTCCTTTCTGATATACCTGAATGGCCCTGGCTGCTGCAGTATCAATTGCTACAATACCTACTTTATGACTTACACATATCTGTTTTGGACGTGAATTATTATTTGCTAATATTTAAATTAGTATTATTAATTTACTTCAATAGGTAGGTATACCCGCTCAACCTGTCAGAAGTATTACCTGCGATACATTGATCACTGGTTAAGAACCTGTCGTGGCTTATTCTTAGTGCACTGATCCTTTAGATAACAATGTGCTGCACTTTTTCATCCAAGTCACTCTTTTTTACATAGAATTCCTAAAAATTCCCAGAATATACAATATACTGCAATTCAATATTACATGTTTATTCTGCAGTATAAGTAGCACAACTCAATCTACAGGGTGGAGGTTTTTGACACTCTAGATCAGTCTTTCTCAACCAAGGTTCTGTGGAAACCTAGGGATTCTCCAGAGGTTGTTCGGGATTCTTTGAGTAGTGGCTGATTGATTACCATCTGACATTGCCAACATTATTTCACCACCAACATCATAGCTCCCAACTGTCCCTGATTTCGAGGGACTGTCCCTGATTTGGAACAAAGTCCCTCTATCCCTCAGAGCTCCTCATTTGTCGCTTATTGTGGTCTGATTTATATAGTTGTATGTAAAATGCACTTAGAATCTTTCAAAAAGTGTTTCCCAGTGCTAAACTCTTCATCCAGTTTCTAAATTGCTGCATTTGTAAATTCCAAAAGCCAATATTAAGGAATATTAGTGGTAAAAAAGCACTTGTGGGTTTAATCAATCAATTTCTTTTATACAATTCTCCTTTAAGGGAATGTGGCAAGGGGCGTTTTCATATGCCTACATACTTTTGCTAATAGGTGTCCCTCATTCCCCTCTCAGAAATTTGGGGGGTATGCCAACATCACTCGGCTAGGCCAGTGGCTTAGGACCAGTAGCCACCAATTTAAGGGGGCACTAGACTTATCACCATTATAAAGGGATCCTTCTTCCACTAACCACAGATCAAAGGGAGCACATCTCCCACTGAACACCAATTTAAGGGGCCCATTTTTATTGTCTGTATTTATTCTTGGCCTTTATTATTATGCATTTGATTTCATGATTGTTAGTGAAAATAATTAGTATTATAGAATATGGGGTGTTTGAAAAATTTGGTTCACAAATACACTTAGTAGATATATTTATAAATGTTTTCACACAAGTTTCACACACAAAAGCCATGAATCCAATTAGAAAAATGTGTGAATCTTGAGTGAAATTTGTGAAAAAAAAATCATTAAAACAATATATGTTATGAGTATACCATAGTCTTATATTTATTTCTATATCTATAATTTACTGATCCTGCTAATTTACCAGCTGTGTATGTAAAATTTTTTAGCCGCAGCTCCCTGAGAATTATTCCAAGGAGAAAAATTTTTGTAAACTAATAATAGGAATAATAATAATAATAATAATAATAATAAATAAAATGAGAAAGGTTGTTCTACTGTTTAATAAGTTTAAACTCACAAGTTATAATACAATTCACACAGGCTACATAAATTAAAACTATAGGCAATTATTTTTTTCATTTTGGATAGAGCAAGGGAGGGTTATAACCCCTGCCAGGTTTTTTTTCCGCCATCTGCGTCGCATTGCAGAGATTTCCCTACATTTCCTGTCCCATAGCCAAACGGGAAGTGAGAGGAAATCCCTGCAAATTGAGGGAATACCTTGGGGACCCCCAAGTCACCAGAACTAGTGTCCCCATTGGAAGATTTCCCATCTATTACTTTTCTGGGGACAACCCAAAATTTGGGATTTTCTTTTACTTTCCATGATAATGGTAAACAGGACAAAATAGAGAGGGTGAATCATGGGGGCACAGACAGCAATATAAACTGACAAGCAATCTAATACGTTTGCACTCTATCAAAAAATAAAAAATAAATGTGCCTTTAGTTACACTTGAAGGACCTAATTTAGAGGCTATATAACATTATAACCCTACCATTTATTCTCCATAAACATGTTTAGTGACCAAATGTGGAAAACATATGTAGATGCCAGCAGATTCTGTTAGTGAGGACATGTCTGGACTTACATCACATGAACTCAGACCAGCCATAGAGTGCATCTAGGGCCATAACATGGGCCCCTTTTATGTAAGTCATCAATACAAATGTACTTGTAAAGTAGTAAGGAAGGCAATACAAGACTCCAAGCAGCTGTGGATGAAAGCACTCATTTAGGGACAATGCATCTAAATTAACATTATCTTATAAAACAGATATTATTATAATACACACTAGCCATAGACTGAGTATAGCCTCAGGTAAATAATAAACACAATACAAATAAAAGTACCATCATCCAAATTAGTAATAGTAAAGAAATGAGGGTTCTAGGAATGCCGGGGTAGGTACTGAAACTGCTCCCTGTGCATTTGTACCGAAAAAGTTTTGTTGTATGGACTATCTCAGTACTTGGTAGAAATTGCACAAAAAATGAATTATAAAGATTACAAACTATTTAATAGTGACAAAAAATTATACATCAAAACATTCACAGTGTTATAATCATATACATCGCAGTTTAAAAAACGACTGCAGCGTTGCCCCATAAGGTCTCTGTTGAAGAGGGGTATAGAAAGATTTCCTCTAACGGTTTCGCGGCGAACCGCTTCTTCAGGAGGACAGTCTATAAAGTAAATAAAATATTTACATATGACTGAATAAACACAGCGAATAATACAATAATACAGCAGGAATTTACAATCAATCAAAATGTGGGGATCAGCTCACCTACAAGAAGGGAGGCAGTAGATCACAGGACCCATCTATCCCCCCCCCCCCCTACGGCGGATGCAGGGGATTATACAAGACTCTTAAAGTTTAAGAAATGATAATGAGATTATCATTGAGGTAAGATGGTAAGTACACACCTAAATGTGACACAGTAGTGAAAAAAAAACGAAAGTGAACTGAGTGCATAAGGACTGGGGAGAGCAAACTATAAAGAATCGTAGATAAAATGATAGTTAGTGCCAGATATCACCCAGGGAAAAAGAATAAGAAGGAAACCATGGGGACGGGGGAGGTATGGAAGGAGGGAGGGTAAGAAGGGGTGAAGAAAAAGAAAGGAAATGGGGAGAATAAAGCACCAAGATTGAAACAGTGAAGAGGTGAAAGTGGGATGGAAAGTGAGATTGTAAGCCCAAATGTGCGATATTTGTCTACGCTATAGAGTGCACATGAGAACACGCTAATGATGAGGAAGTGAAGAGAACCAGCTCCACAATCACCAAAGTGTACATGGCAATTAAAACCTAGTATACATACAGCACACTCACCAAATAAAGAGACTGGTAAATATATATGCAAGGGCGGATGTTGCAGGTGGACACTACAGGTCTAATGGAAAATAGCAAACAACTCAGTCCTGGTGGATAATACAATCATTCATTAGCCAAGATGCACCAGGATGCACAGGGGGAACTAGATGTCTATACACCCTACAAACATACAATAATGGTAATCACCATAAGGAACATGAAGGAGATAAGTATATAGTGAAACCAAGTTAAGGGACACAAGGTACTAAAAGTCCTCGGTCCCAAAGTGCTAATTGCGCCAAACACTAACCTGTTCAAGAGTTGTCCACCGGCACAGCCCAGCATATAGAGTCCTGAAAGCTGCTCAAAAGTGATCTGAAACAGACCACTATTTGAGCTCCCCAACCCTTCCAGCGGCATCTGACGTCACAGAGGGTTCTGCTTGTCCGCACCGCGCATGTGCACGAACCCGATTGGTGAACTCCATGCCCAAGAGGGTTAAGGCAGTGATGGAAAATAATGGTGGCCATACAAAATATTGACACTTTGGGCCCAATTTGGACATTTGCACTTAGGGGTATACTTTCCAACAAGTTGATACATCTATGTGCACTTTTGACAATAAGAAGTACTCGTCATCACTCATTTGAAAACCTGTACAAAATCTGGTTCTCACCCAATCATCTTGTTAGGCCAGCAAATAGGGAAAGAAGTTGGTTTTGTACTGGTCAAAAGCAATTCAATGGGTGTTATTTACGAAAGGCAAATCCATTTGCACTCAAAGTGCAAACTACAACTGCATTGAAATTGCACTGAAAGTGCACTTGGATGTGCAGTCACTGTAAATCTGATGGGAAGATCTGAAATGAGGGGAAGCTCTGCTGATTTTATTATCCAATCATGTGCAAGCTAAAAGGCTGTTTTTTATTTTCCTTGCATGTCCCCCTTGGATCTACAGAGACTTCCACTTCCAAGTGCACTTTCAGTACAATTTCAAGTGTACTTTATTAGGATTACAAGTTCTTATTTGAATTAAATTTAAAATATTTTTTTCTACTTGGATCAAAATCTTATTTCAAATATTTTCACAATTTACATGCTTAATTATTTACATTTTAATTTAGATGTTAAAGCCTCTTAATAGCTATCTTTAACTCAAGAGGGGACACAGGGGACAAGGAGTAATCCATCTCATGCAACCTATGGCACCTTTAGATTACAGCATACCCCTGCCAGCTCCAGCAGTTTATGCTCACAGTACAAAAGTAGGCATGTATCAGCTATTAGAATACAGGCATACCCCACCTTTAAGTACACAATGGGGTTTATTTACTAAAGCTGGAAAGTGCAAAATCAGGCTCACTTCTGCATAGAAACCAAACAGCTTCCAGGTTTTATTACCAAAGCTTAATTGAACAAGCTGGGGTTAGAAGCTCATTGGTTTCTATGCAGAAGTGAGCCTGATTTTGCACTTTCCAGCTTTAGTAAATAAACCCCATTGTGTACTTAAAAGTGGGGTATGCCTGTATACAGTATATACTGCCACCCCATTTGAATTATCTTTCAACAGTTGGATGTACATGTTCACCTGCCATCAGGAAGAAAAGAGGCTATAGGAAAAAAAAATCTAAACCATCAATCAAGATTCTACCTGGCAAAGGGTAGACTGGTGATATGTGCCTTCGCCATTTAGAGAGTATAAGCATCATCCAATCCTGTTTTTAGTGCTAGTATCAGATGGTATTTAATGTGCACGAGTACACTAGCAACAGATGAACGATATATAAGTAGAACCTTAGGCTAACTAATTATACACAATTGGATAATTTTTACCTGTGAATAGAATTATAAATCTGTTCAGTCAGTATTCTGAGTCATGTATCCCAGGCATGTGAAACCCTATTTCTCTATCAGTTTTGTAGTCTCATTGGTCAGTAAATTTGCATCACAACATGCTATTTTATTGTCCAGTAAGCAGACAATCAATAGAAGAACTTGTGAAGCGGAACCAGGAAATAGTAGATTCATCTTTGTCACTGTACAGTGTGGTAGGTGCATGTGAATCACAAGACTAGCTGAACAGAATAACAAATCCTGTTAGCAGTGATGTTGGAGATCCTGCAATGATCCAGCACCTGGGGTATTGGGTAATAAACACATTTCTGGTGCCTGAGTTGGCTTCTGTCAAGCCAAAGAGCTGTCTTGTGGGGGGTATATCTAAGCCTAAAGAAACTTGGACTTTTTAAGGGGCTCCAGCTGTGCTGTCAGCAGGCCACTTGTGACAAGTAAGGAACGTATGCTGCCTTTTATCCACCTGTCAAATATTTTTTTGCCTAGGACAGCTACCCTTTTAACAATACAGTACAAAGTGGAATGATGATGCGCAAGGTGTCACAACCTATAGCAACCAGATTTCAATGTGTATTAGTATTGATAAGTAAAAACAGCAAAAGTCTGACTGTTTCCTATAGGTTTCTGAATTACTCACAGTTTCAAGCCAGTTTGGTAAATATTGCTTGTGAAAAGAGTCCATGGGGTTAAAGGTCCAGACACAATAAATTCTTATTTATCTCATGTTTGCTCACATTACATCATGGGGCATCCCACTTTTGCTTCCATGCGTTTTTCCATGTGTCATTTTAGTATTGAGAATACTTTTACAAATATTTCTCAATGTAGAATTCCTGAAATTAGTGATATTAGTGACTATCTAGTAAAATACGTATACTGTATATACTATATATAAATGTTGGGTAAAAATAAGAAACAATAACTCCATGTTATTAATTGGCTAATCAAGATCATGTTTTGTAGATTTTGGTTATAAACCAGGGTATCTACTTTCATTATGTACAAGGGCTCTGTAGCTTTTCATTTCGTATTGTTCCATTATAAATACAGAAGCTGAAGCATGACTATTCCTTCATAGTCTACTCTAGTGTGTTATTTAAGAGCTGAAAAATGTGAACATCCGTCATAGCCTGTAAAAAATCCTGGACTACTAAAATCTTCCATTACACAAAGGATTCATGCTGCTGATGAGAATATGTATCACTAGTAACTAACCCTTTGCAGGCAGGAGCTGCAATATATTTGAGGTTTTGCCAAATTGCTTTTGTGTTACACAATTGCTGTTATACATGTGTAAGAACTTGCTATATTTATTACACCAGTAAGGCCGCGTACACACGCGCGGACTGTTGGCCCAACTTTGTCCGTCCAACAGTTTGAGCGAACAGTCCGCTCAAACTTAGCATGGACGGACATGGCCACACACGACGGACGAACAGTTTGCTGAAACCGTGCGCGATGACGTGAACGGCACGTACGACGGGACGAAAAATACGACGTCCTATACACTGCAATGCAACCTTCCGACGTGGAAATCCTTTCTGAGCATGCGCGAGACTTAGTTGGCCGAACAAGCCTACACACGAGCGAACAGTCCGCTGAAACCTTGTTTCAGCGGACAGTTTTTCGGAATTTCCGTAAGACCTTGTTCGGCCAACTGTCCGCTAAAACTGTCCGCTGAAGCCCCACACACGAGCGGACTGTCCGCCCAAACACTGTTCAGCGGACAAGGTTGGGCGAACAGTCCGCGCGTGTGTACGCGGCCTGAGAGTCAAATAGGACAAACATGAAAGTTCAACGTTCAAAGTTTAGTCCATGATCAACTCATGTTTTATAAAGTGTATGAGGTCGTCAGCTAAAATATTGCTAAAGCCATTTTATTTTTCATTTTGGATGGTGTAGGAAGGGTTAAAACTGCTGTCCTTTTTTTTTTCTATCTGTGTCTTCTTAGGGAGATTTCCTTTCACTTCCCATCCTGTAGACTCACAGGAATTGAGATAATATACACTCACCAGCGTCTTTATTAGCTACACCTTGCTAGTACCAGGTTGGACCCCTTTTGCCTTCAGAACTGCCTTAATTCTTCGTGGCATAGATTCAACAAGGTGTTGGAAACATCCCTCATAATGACATGATAGCATCACGCAGTTGCAGCAGATTTGTCAGCTGCAGATTCATGATGCGAATCTCCCGCTCTATTGGATCAAGATGTGGTGACTATGGAGGACATTGGAGTACAGTAAACTCATTGTCATGTTCAAGAAACCAGTGGTGAGATGATTTAAGCTTTGTGACATGGTGCATTATCCTGCTGGAAGTAGCCATGGGCACACTTTAGTCATAAAGAGATGGAGATGGTCAGCAACAATACTCAGGTAGGCCGTGGCGTTTACAAGATGCTCAGTTGGTACTAAGGGGCCCAAAGCGTGCCAAGAAAATATCCCTCAAACAAATTACACCACCAGCCTGAACCGTTGATACAAGGCAGGATGGATCCATGCTTTCATGTTGTTTATGCCAAATTCTGACCCTACCATCTGAATGTCGCAGCTGAAATCGAGACTCATCAGACCAGGCAACATTTTTCCAATCTTCTATTATCCAATTTTGGTGAGCCTGTGCGAATCATAGCCTCTGTTTCCTGTTCTTCGCACTCGGTGTGGTCTTCTGCTGCTGTAACCCATTTGCTTCTATAGACCAGATAGCCTAACATCAATAGTTTGCAAGGTCTTAGAGGGGATGATAAGGGACTATATACAAGATTTTAATAATAAAAAAGGTATTATTAGCAGTAATCAGCATGGATTCATGAAGAATCATTCTTGCCAAACCAATCTATTAACCTTCTATGAGGAGGTGAGTTGCCATCTAGATAAAGGAAGGCCTGTATACGTGGTGTATCTGGATTTTGCAAAAGCAATCGATACAGTTCCTCATAAATGTTTACTGTACAAACTAAGGTCTGATGGCATGGACCAAAAAGTGAGTACATGGAGTGAAAACTGGCTATGGGGGCGAGCACTTATTCTGCCTGGAGAAGAGATGCTTGAGAGGAGATATGATTTCAATGTACAAATATGATACTGGTGATCCCAGATCAGGGATACAACTCTTCCGCGCAAGTGAATTTAAAAAAGACACGTAGCCATTCACTAAAGTTAGAAGAGAAGCAGTTTAAGCTTAAACTGCGTAGAGGGTCTTTACTGTTAGAGCAGTAAGGATGTGGAATTCTCTTCCTCAGTGGTTATAGTGGGGAGCATAGATCATTTAAAAAAGCGATTAGATAGGCACCTTAACAATTATATACAATGTAATATAAACATTGTTTTTTTGTTTTTTTAAAACAGAAGCATTTAATATCACTTCATATAAAAGCAGTCAGCCTTTACATGGGCCCCTTATATTGATGGGTCTTATTACAGTAACACAATACGTTTTGACTATATCTATGGCTTTTGCAACCAGATTCCAGTAGTTCACTGTAAAATTATTAATAATCGCTAATTTCTCATCTGTCCTGTTAATAAGAGCCCTTATCCGTATAGTGTTTGTCTCAAGCATATGTAGGACAATAGTGAAAGCAATTGACACGTTCATATATGCATAAATGAGCAATTACTAGCAGTATAGGCAGCTAGGGAAAATCCACAATGAGCACACATCCAGCCTGGCACTTGTAGCACAAAGTGCCTGTGGCATCACTGGATCTTCTGAGAAATGTACACAGGAAAAACTGTGAGTTCTCAGCTCTGTCTTGGCAGAGAGCCCCATTAAGTGGGATACTTTTCCTGCAAATGTGTCACGAGTGTTCTCAACATTTGCTGAAGGTTATCGCACCGGTTCTGAACTGTGATCCATGTTAAAAACAAGTTTTAATAACTGCATATTCAGTTATGATTCAATGTAGAATAAAGAGTCTTTATATGTGCACTTAAAAATACGTAGAGATAAAAGCAAAGCTCAATTCTAGGCAGATATAAATTACACAAATTATTGCATCTCTGTATTAAAAATGAATATATCACAGAATATAATTTTAAATGCAAGCAGGTACCTGAATTTGACCTGGAGTCAGACTCTTGCAGTTCCTGTATAGCAGGGCTGGAGTGTGAGAAGAAGAAGTAGCACCAGGGAACAATCTGCTCCTCTTAAGAAACATGCTGTTAGAAGGAGAAATCAGAGTGACAGAGAGCTGCTTTTCTTTTCACTGTTCAGTCACAGGTTGGGGTGGGTGCAGGACAACCTGGGCTTAGGAAGAGGTTAAATGATTCTGCTCATCAGGCCGAGGACATGTAGCAGCAGAAAAAAAATGTACTGCAGAGTCAATCTCTGAGTTAAAGTGAATAGAATATTGTAATTTTATATTTTTATAAGCTATCCATTTTTTATCTTGTTGTTTTTGGCTGCTTTAGCAATAAACCAAGCAAAAATGCACTGGCAATCAATTCAGCTAGTCAGCACAAAAATGGCTAATGAAATTGTTGCAACATTTTGGTTAGTCTATTTTGCATACATGTTCAAACTATTTAATAGGCCTCCTTGTGCTGACTAGCTCAATGAAGTTCTGGGGAATTTCTGTATTGCTTAGTGTACCGCCCTGCTTAAAGGCACCTTTTAGTGATTTGTGGAGTAGCTGCTAATTAAAGGTTAAAGTATATGTCAGCACAATTGAAATGCTATGTAATCTTTAACATGTTCATTTCAAAAGTAATTTTTAAAGATAACTTAATCTTTCTGATCATGTTTTTGTTACTCCTATTTAGGGTGCAGCATTAACCATGGTCCACATGCACAATCTGCTACCTTTAAATCACTATTCATCACTGTGCTGCTTCTCTCTTCACTGTCCAATCACAGGTTGGAACAGCTCCAGGGTGACCTCAGCTCAGAGGAAGGGAGTTGAATGATACTTGCCATCAGATGCTAAAGTAGGGATGACAAAGATTATGGCTCATCACTGTGCTGTTTTTCCATTCACTGCCTAGTTACAGGTCGGAGGGGGTATTCAAAGAAATTGGGTTCATTGATGCTGACTTTCAAATCAAGAACAGCTAGTGGCAGTAAAAAGTAATCCAGCCAAATTCTCTGGATTGAAATTTAATATTGCAGCATAAGCCAGTTTTGCTATTTAAACTTTTTATGGACTATCCATTTCTGGCTTGTTTTTTTGGGCTGGATTTATGTTATGTTTTAGGGTTAAGGGGACAATATATGTTAATAGTTAATGATTGAACTTCACTAGCAGTGGTGGCTGGTGCTCACAATTTGGGGGGGGCACGAAAAATTCAGAAAAATGCTGAAAAAAAAACATTAATTGCAGCCTCACTGTGCCATCAAATGCAGCCACTGTGCCATCAATTGCAGCCACTGTACCCATCAAATGCAGCCACTGTGCCGATCAAATGAAGCCACTGTGCCCATCTAATGCAGCCACTGTGATCCCCCCACCCGCCCGCTGGCTCGCTGTCTGACCGCCACTTACCCCATCTTGGTGGTGGGTTCAGGCAGGTGGGTAATGGCAGCGAGCTGTGGGACGGGCAGTGGTAAGCTGTGTCCTCCATGCATTTTTTCTTTCTTGCTGCTAGGCAAAAGGAGCGCCTGTTCTTTCAGCCAATTGGGTGACAGGTATTAGACCCACGCTTTCTGATTGGTGGAGAGGCGGTTCAGTGCTAGAAAAGCGAATATTCATTTGCTTTTCTAACACACCTGGGTGGTCTCCGAGCGCAATGCACTGCACTCTGAGTCCAGCGCCTAAAAGGGGGCACATGCCTGAAAGGGGGTGGCCATGGATATCTTCATGCTATGCATAAAGCTATCCATGATACATATAGGGGGTAGCGTCGAGAGAGGGGGCAGAGCCAGTGCTTCCTTAATGGATGGGCCGCCCCTGTTCAACCAGCCCGTGTGTAAGTTGGTCTGTTGGATGTGCATGTTGGAAATCCAGCAGCTGGCTGACTCCCTATCAGCGCTCTCAGCCAATGGCAGAGAGTGCTGATCAGAGTGTTCTGGTGGCAGGGCCATCCCCCTGTCAGAACACAACAGCTCGGGGGGGGGGGGGAATCGCTGTACTAATGTCGGATGGGTAGTATAGCAGCTCCGACTGGAGCTGTCAGTTTGTTTTTTTTTAAAGTTTGCCAGTGTATCCAATTTTTATTTTTTACAAAAAAGTTTAGCTGCGATGAAATGAAAAGTTAACTTGAGGAGAAAAGAAAAAATGCGTGTACAAATGGGAGAAGGGTGGAAAGTGCAGAGGCCACTGTTCCAATATTTGAGTCCTTGATTTCTCAGACCATTGGCTGCAGCTTATATTTGAACATGCCTTTAAAGGGGTTGTAAACCCTCATTTCTTTTCACCTTAATGCATCCTATGCATTAAGGTGAAAAAACTTCTCACGGTGATCGGCCCCCCAGCCCCACCTTCTCTACCCGGGGTTCTCGGCTCTTGATTGGATAGATTGATAACAGCACAGCCATTGGCTCCCACTGCTGTCAATCAATGACACCAGCTCTGGGCCGAATCCTGCATTCTGTGTCTATGGACGCAAATGCTGGACTCAGGAGCGCGCCCACAAGGTAACCCCTCGTGAGAGCTGTTCTACCTAGGGTGTTATAAAATGCAGGGAAGAGCTGATAGTGCCGTCTGGGGACCCCAGAAGAGGATGATCGGACCACTCTGTACAAAACAAACTGCACAGTGGAGGTAAGTATGACATGTATATGTAGCACTGACCCCCAAAGGAGCTGCTGGTTTTATTTGGGCTTACTGTTACCTCACTTGGTTGCATCTCTGTCTTGGGGTTCCCGTGGTAGATGGCCCAAAGAATGTGGAAACTGACACTGAATCCTCTTTTGGGTTATTTATTTAGAACAAAACAAAGTCTCTAAATAGAGGGTAGAGGGTTAGGAGTGAGTTCAGGCACTTAGATTGCAAAATAGAAGTCTTTAGAGAAAATCCAGAGAATAGAAACCGTTGCACAACTGGATTTAACAACCCCCGGATAGATCTCTCTCACTAGGCCTAGCAGCTGGTGGGGCGCTCGACAAAGTCTCTGCCACAGACTTGTGAGATACACTTTGAGCGTTACTGAGGGATTTAGATAAATTTAAAGAACTGACATACGATACCAGTTTCTCTCAGCCAATCCGGCGATACCACATGAGCGTTGATCCAGGTTGCGTCCTTCAACTAAGCCTCCAGGCTCCTTCAGAGAAACCAGTCTTGCGCATGGTCTTCTCCTGAAAGAGTCCTCCCCTGGGGTTCTTCAGTTGCTGCGCATCTCTCTTCAGATGAGATGGCACCGGACCACCCTTGGATCAGTAGGCCCCGAAATTCACTCAGGCCTGTCCCTCCAGTTGCGTCGCCTCGAGCCAGCTGGCCCCAAGACAGGATGCATAGTTCTGCACTCCAGGCCAGGAGGGCCATGGGGCTGGGTCAGGAGGACCACTAGAACCGAACAGGCAGAAAATAAAAATCCCCAGCCAACATGGCATCAGAACCTTAAATACCACCCCCCCCCCCCCCCCAGAATGCACAGCAGGAAAAACACTCCCACTGGGCTGGTTCCGAGAGAATAATGGCATTCAATGCACCCAGCTAGACTGTGTTTCTACTCTTGCCGGAGGTGACAGCAACACCTGAGGTCAAGGAGAACCCAGTGCAACCCAGCTGGACTGCTACTGAAACCAGAAATTTGGAGAAATAGTCCCGAAGCCCAACTGTGGCTTCAGGCAAATTAACTTTTCAAAAACCATTGCGCCTGCTCGTCAGGAGCCAGCGCTACATATGTTATTTAAAAAAAACTAAAAAAACAAGGGCAACTGGCTTAATGGAAATTCATATGCATGTGTTTGCTACTTTTATTAAGTGTAAGGATTACTTGTATCTTTTTTCCGGGTATTGGGCTCAGGTAGAGTAGGTAGGCAGTAGGATTGTAAATCTGAGGTATTCCCAAAGTATTTATTACATAGTACCCAATATCTATAAGAGATCACAGAATTGTAGAAGTATATTTTATGGACTCTATCATTTTGATCTGGATTTTGTACCCAGATTCCTGGAGAATTTCTGTAGTTTGCTGAAAACTGATTTGTGTTTTATGTATAAAATATGCTCTCCACCCCCCCCCCCCCCTTTTCTGTTTTTTATATAATTTGTATTTTATTGTCATTTGCAAATTTGAACAAAAAGAAAAAGGAACATCACAAGAAATCAACATACATAAGGGAAATACGGGGGGGGGGGGGGTAGTCCATGGGGGGGGGGGATACGTAGTCAAGTTACAGGTATACATACATGGTGATAGAGAGTCACTTCCATACAATAAACCCAGGACAGCACCCCTAATGCCCCAGACATTCGGTCCACATGAGCAGGCCCCTCCCCCATACTGGAGGAGGGTGGGGTACCCCCCTGTCGCAGTTGAAGCTTTTACAAGTGACTCCCACCTCATATTTAACAAAGATGGACTCGAAGTACCCAGAATGGTCTAGAAACCACCGACCACTCAGGTGATACTTTAAGCGTATAGGAGGGAGAAGAACATATTAAAACAACCAAAACCAAACATCGACCATTAGAGTATATAGAATAGCAAGGGGGAAACAGAAAGAGAAGAAAGTTGGGATGGGGGTGGGAGAGGAAGTGTAAACATCATGTCTCACCGGATTCAGTATTCAACTCACAAGCAGGAGATGTGTTTGGTGGAGGAAGGTTCGCTTGTACAAGTCTCCCAAATTCTGGATCCGCTAGGGCAAGAAGCGCGACATCTAGACTGGATGTGACCATATTTGCGGTCTGGACATGGGTCTTCCAAGATGCCAATGTGTGCTCAAATTTCTCCCTGGTATCCCTACATGTGGCCAGCCAACTCTCTGCCTCCATAATCTCCCCCCACCTTCCCCAACCAGTCCTGCTCGCTTGGGATCTGCGAGCTCTTCCAATGTAGTGGTATTAAACATTTGGCTGCATTGAGGAGGTGGGGGAGTACACTCCTTTTATATCGTGATAGAGGCATGGGGGGATGTGGAGCAAGAAGTGCTTAGGCAGGTCCGGGATATCTATACCCAGACTATCTGACACATGTTTGCGGACCATAGTCCAGAATGGCACTAGCACAGGGCACTCCCACCAAACATGGAGGAAGGTGCCTTTCATTCCACATCCCCTCCAGCATACATCTGGAGTGTTTGGGAAGATTCTAGCCAAGGTGACGGGCACCCTGTACCACCTGGATAAAATCTTATAGTTATTTTCTTGGGTCTTAGAGTCTATCGAGCTGGTATGTGTCAGGCAATATAGATGATGTAGCTGGTCACCTGTGAATTCATGTTGGAGGTCTTTTTCCCAGTCTGTAATGTAGTGTGGCTTGGGATTGGGTGTGGTGGACTCTAACAGTCCATACATCACCGAAATCACGTGTGTCAATGGCTCTGCAGATGTCCACATGTTCTCAAAGTCTGTCAACGTGGTCCTGAGTGGGGTTCATTTACGGCACGTAACTATGAAGGCCTCCAGTTGGCGATGTCTCCAGAAATCGAAGGGGAAGCTACCATATCGCTCCCTCAGAGTAGAAAGCGGTATCACCGCCCCTCCCTCTACAAATCTTTCTAGGCTGACCTTCCCATCCCTTGTCCATGGACCGAACGCGGCCAGCTGTTCCCCGGGGGGGAACCACGGGTACCCACTCACTGGTGTCAAAGGGGATAACTGTGGTGCCAGTGCAAGGCATGTGTTTACCCTATCCCACATTTCCAGGGAGTGAACTGTTAATGGGGAAACCCACCTAGAGAGCCCCCTGTCCCCTGCAGGGACCCAGGGTGCATAGGCCAAGTCTCTGCCCGCCATAGTTTTTTCCAGGGGGATCCATAACTTATGTGGCGTATGAAACCTCCAGTTTAGAATGCGTTGTAATGCGATCCCTTGGTAGAATTGGAGTATGTTGGGTACGCCTAGGCCTCCTTTCAGCTTAGAGCATTGAAGAGTTGCTATGGCCAAACGTGGCTTCTTCCCACCCCACACGAACTTAACAAAAAGGCTACGTAGGTCTGAGCAAAACCGTTGTGGTAAGTGTATTGGTATCATTTGCAGGAGAAACAGAATGCGGGGTAGTATTGTCATTTTCAAAATGTTTGTTCGTCCCACCCAGGTAAAGAGTGATTTGTCCCATGTGGATAAGTCCGTCGAGATCCTCTGAAGTAGGGGCAGGTAGTTGTGCGCATACAGGGAGTCAGTACTATCTGTGAGCCGGACACCTAGATATTTCAAGGAGGGGGTGGTCCATGTAAATGGAAATGAGCCCTTCAGGGTGTCCCCCAGAGCCAGAGGGATGGCGATCGGCAATATCTCTGATTTGGAATAATTTATCCGAAAATTGGACACCTCTCCATACGCCTGCAGTTCTCCCATCAGATTCGGCAACGAAACCAGAGGGTCCACCACGTGAAACAGTATATCGTCTGCATAAGCAGAAAGTTTGTGCTCTAGGGAGCCCGCCAACACCCCCTTGACATTTGGATTGTCTCTAACCCTCTACAGTAATGGTTCCAATACCAGTGCAAATAAGAGGGGCGAGAGCGGGCACCCCTGTCTCGTGCCGTTACGAATAGGGAACGGTGAGGAGAGGCCGCAATTCACCTTGACCCGGGCGGTGGGAGACACATAAAGGGCCGAGATCCATCGTAGGATGCGTGTGCCCAGCCCCGTTCCCCGAAGCACTGTGTTCAGAAAATCCCAATCCACGCGGTCGAATGCCTTCTCCGCATCTGTAGACAGAACCAGGTATGGAGGCATCCAACCACGTGCACGTGCCCAATGGACAAGCTGGATAGCTCGATTGGAGTTGTCTCTAGCTTCTCGCCCCGTAATAAAGCCTGTCTGGTAAGCATGGATCAACTCCGGTAATAGCGGTTTCAGGCGATTGGCAATAATTTTGGAAAATATTTTAAGGTCCGTGTTCAGGAGGGAGATTGGGCGGTAGCTTTGCGGTTCGGATGGGTCTTTCCCCTCTTTCGGGAGCACGGTAATATGCGCCAACGACGTCCCTTGTGGCAGGACCCCACCCGAGGCTAGGGAATTGAAGAGGGCACGTAGAGGGGAATGCAGTTTGTCAAAGAACTTTACATAGTAGGCCCTGGTAAAGCCGTCAGAGCCGGGGCTCTTGCCCGTAGGCATGGATTTAATTGTGGCTAATATTTCTTCCGCGGTAATTGGGCATTCTAAGTCAGTCGCCTGATCCGGGGCAAGGGTGGGGAGCCTTGGATGTGTGTTGTGTAGATTCCCCAGTGGGAGAGCATAATTTATGCACATGGGCCAGGAGTCTCTTTTTGCGGAGCGCTCGGGCCAGTAGCCTGCCGCACTTGTTACCGTGCTCGTAGTAAGTGTGGGCCAAATAGCGTAATTTCCAGTTAATTTTCCGGTCCAGCAGTTTAGAAAATAGTTGTCTGAGTTCTGTCAGGCGCCGGAGCTCTACAGAGCCCGATGTTCTTTTATGTGCAAGCTCAGCGCGTTCTAACTCCTGCAACACCCTCAGGAAGTCTGCCCACCTCTCCTTGTTAAGTTTAGCTCCCAGCGCAATAAAGGTGCCCCGAACCACGGCTTTATGTCCCTCCCAGAGAATGCCCTTGCTCACCTCCCCATTATTGTTCTCCGCAAAGTAGTGTGTCAGAGTCTCCTGCACCCCGTCACCACTCCCAGGTCATCTAACAAGTTCTCATTCAGTCTCCACATCCTTGCTTTAGTCGAGGCCTGGGCCAGTGGGAGCGTAAGTGTCACCGGGGCATGATCCGAGATCGTTCGTTATGTGGTCTATGGTTGCTCCCATAATAAAATCCAAGGTGTCCTGGTCCACTAGCAACAGATCTATTCTAGTGTACACCTTGTGTACTCCAGAGTAGTAGCTATAGTCCCTTTCAGAAGCATGTAATGCTCTCCAACAGTCCACCAGGGCATATCCCTGGAGGGATCTATAGAAATGTCTCAGGAAGGCATGGGAATGTGACGATCTATTTGCGGAGGTGTCAAGTGTGGGGTCTGGGCTGATGTTAAAGTCCCCTCCCAGGATTAATCTACCTTCCCTAAAATCCGCCAGTTTAGAGAGGGTTTGGTCTATAAATGCAAGTTGTTGGGTGTTAGGGGCGTAAATCGTAGCAAACGTATACGTCTGTCCTAGGAGAATGCCTTTCAGTTCTAACCATAGCCTATTTCGCTTGTTGGGGGAGCACATACCCCGCATGTTATAGGACAATACCTAATCATAGCCATGTTGTATCTGTGGGTTCCGTCCAGGCGACCTTCCTAGTACTGTGGTGTCCGGCGAGACAAGATTCCAGTAACTCCAGCCTATCAGGGAACAGCAAGGTAGGCTGGGATGTAGGGAGGCAAGAAGGAGGGGCAGGAAGGATGATGGGGACACGAAAAAAAAAACAGAAAAAGAAAGATGGGAGAGAGGAAAAAAGAAAACGTTAGCACATCATAGAAAACAAATAACATCCTGTGGTTTAGGCCCACCGACGCCACAAAGTTGCAGCGCAGGTGTACCCAAAACTGTTTGCGAGGCGCCCGCCGCCCCCCCAATATAGGGGGGCAGCCAGCACCCGGCAAAGCGCCCAATCCTGGGCTAACACCCAATACGGGTAGTCCTACGTGGGGAACGTAACTGGACATGAACAACTCGGAAGTCCCCGCCCCTCACTACTGTAAATGCGGTAAGTGTCCGGGGAGTCGCTGATGTGCCAGAATACATTAGTACACAAAAAGAAACAAAAAAAAGCTGCGATCTCTCATGGCAGTTCCTTCGGCCATGCACCGTGCAGACTCTCCAAAAAAGTGCTATCAGAACCTTGAAAAAAAAGGGGAAAAAGAAAAGGAAAAATAAAAAATGAAGAGTAGAGGAGCTGCAGGCTAGGCAAATAAGTCACACGACACCGGTGCATGTACTGTTGGTAGCTCCACTGCATGCTGTGGGCACTTGGTCAAAGGCCATCAGAGAGATAGCTTGAAGAAGGTAGCAGCAAGTGAAGCACCGTTAAATCCCTGCCATGGGCTCTTGTCTTGCAGTCGTTGAGGATGAGCGCTTGCTGTTCCGTGGATTTCGGTTGGGTCGGGCCTGCTGCCATGGTGGAGGAGCTTGCACTGTCTATATGTTCGTGGAGAGCCTCCAATCAGGAAAGTCCACGGGGTCTAGGTTTAGTTGCAACAGAAAACGCTGAAGGTCGTCCTTAGTAAGCAAAGTGGCAGACTTCCCATCTCTTCCTGCGTGGAGGCTAAAGGGGAACCCCCATCTATAAGTAATGCCTGCTGTGCGTAGGGAGTCCAAGAGAGGATGTAGTGCCCTGCGTTGCATCAAAGTGCGCCGGGACAGGTCTTGATAAAAGAACAGACGTGCGCCATCAAAGTCAAAGTAGGGACGTTTGCGCATGAGTTGCATTATTTGGTCCTTCACCGTGTATTTATGCAATTTGCAAATGATATCCCGGGGGTTATCAACATCTTGTGACGGGGGGCGAAGGGCCCTGTGTGCCCTATCGATTTCCACGGTCGCAGGGGGGGGGCCCAGAAGCTCTTTAAAGATGCCTTGCAAGGTAGGGACAATGTCCTTATGCCGCGTACACACGAGCGGACTGTATGGCGTACTTAGTTCGTCATACAATCCGACGGACAGTCCGTCGTACTTTCCACTGAACGGACTTGACCACACACGGATGCACAAACAGTCCGTCGAAAGCTTGCGCGTACAGCACGTACGACGGGACTAGAAATAGGAAGTCCAAGACACAGCAAAGCACCCTTCCGCCGTGTAAATCCTTTCTGGGCATGCGCCATTCTTAGTCCGTCGAACTAGCATACTGACGACCGTACTGTCCGCTGAAACCAAAGTACGACGGACAGAATTTCGAAAAAAACGAAGTTCTTAGTACGCCGGACTGCACGCTGAAAAAGTCCGCTAAAGCCCACACACGAGCGGATTGTCCGCTGAAATGTGTTTCGACGGACTAAGTATGCCATACAGTCCGCTCGTGTGTACGCGGCATTAGCTCCCGTTGTTGTTGGCCGTCTGCGGCTGCGATTCTCATAATCATCAACTTGTGAGATTAGTGCTTCTATCTGTTGATCCTGCGCTGCGCATTTGTCCCTTAACTGTGTAATCACTGGCAACGCTTCCTCCACTGTCTGTTCAAGAGTTTCCAGCCTATTCCCCAACTGAGTTGTGTCCTCCTTCAGCTGCTCTATATCCTGCTTAAAGGCCTTCTCAACTCTAGTGGCAAAGCGGTCCAGGTCCTCTCTTGTGGGGAGAGACCAGATATGCTGCTTCAAATCCCTGTCACCCATCAGTGCTGAGGTTTCAGAGCCCTGGTCTAGAGAGGCTGAAGAGCCAGGGGAGTCAGGAGGAGCGGTGTCTCTTACCAGCTGCGGCGTCTGTATAGGCGACCTGGCCAACTGTGGCTGTACACATGCCTCTGCCATAGCGTCCGCTCCGCGTCCCTTCCCGGTCGCCATCTTGGGTGACTTGTGCTGCCTTCCAGGCTGCGAGGTGCTCCTATATCTGGAGGAGGCCCTCCAGCGCTGGGACATGCCAGTGAGGCTTGTTGTGGGGCGATGTGGCCGCCGGATCAGGCTAATGTAGCTGCGGTGTGTGAGGAGCTCCAGGATCCTGCTTCCTCACGCGGCCATGTCCAAGCCACGCCCCCCTCTCCCCCCCTTTTCAATATGAAGAATGTTCTTTTCCCATTTACAGTGGTGTGAAAAAGTGTTTGCCCCCTTCCTCATTTCCTGTTCCTTTGCATGTTTGTCACACTTAAGTGTTTCGGAACATCAAACCAATTTAAACAATAGTCAAGGACAACACAAGTAAACACAAAATGCAATTTGTAAATGAAGGTGTTTATTATTAAAGGTGAAAAAAAATCCAAACCATCATGGCCCTGTGTGAAAAAGTGATTGCCCCCTAAACCTAATAACTGGTTGGGCCACCCTTAGCAGCAACAACTGCAACCAAGCGTTTGCGATAACGTGCAATGAGGCTTTTACAGCGCCCTGGAGGAATTTTGGCCCACTCATCTTTGCAGAATTGTCCTAATTCAGTTACATTAGAGGGTTTTCGAGCATGAACGGCCTTTCTAAGGTCATACCACAACATCTCAATAGGATTCAGGTCAGGACTTTGGCTAGGCCACTCCAAAGTCTTCATTTTGTTTTTCTTCAGCCATTCGGTGGTGGACTTGCTGGTGTGTTTAGGATCATTGTCCTGCTGCAGAACCCAAGTTCGTTTCAGCTTGAGTACACGAACAGATGGTCGGACATTCTCCTTCAGGATCTCTTGGTAGACAGCAGAATTCATAGTTCCTTTTATCATGGCAAGTCTTCCAGGTCCTGAAGCAGCAAAACAGCCCCAGACCATCACACTACCACCACCATATTTTACTGTTGGTATAATGTTCTTTTTATGAAATGCAGTGTTCCTTCTACGCCAGATATACTTGGACACACACCTTCCAAAGAGTTCCACTTTTGTCTCATCGGTCCACAGAATGTTGTCCCAAAAGTCTTGGGGATCATCAAGATGTGTTGTGGAGAAATTGAGACGAGCTTTGATGTTCTTTTTGCTCAGCAGTGGTTTTCTCCTTGGAACTCTGCCATGCAGGCCATTTTTGCCCAGTCTTTTCCTGATGGTGGAGGCATGAACGCTGACCTTAACTGAGGCAAGTGAGGCCTGCAGTTCCTTGGACGTTGTTGTGGGGTCTTTTGTGACCTCTTGGATGAGTCGTCGCTGCGCTCTTGGGGTAATTTTGGGCGGCCGGCCACTCCTGGGAAGGTTCACCACTGTTCCATGTCTTCGCCATTTGTGGATAATGGCTCTCACTGTGGTTCGCTGGATTCCCAAAGCTTTGGAAATGGCTTTATAACCCTTTCCAGACTGATAGATCTCAATTACTTTCTTTCTCAATTGTTCCTGAATTTTTTTGGGTCTCGGCATGATGTGTAGCTTTTAAGGATCTTCTGGTGGACCTTACTGTGTCAAGCAGCTCCTATTTAAGTGATGCCTTGATTGTGAACAGGTGTGGCAATAATCAGGCCTGGGTGTGGCTAGAGAAATTGAACTCAGGTGTGGACAACCACAGTTATAGTATGTTTTAACAAGGGGGCAATCACTTTTTCACACAGGGCCATGATGGTTTGGATTTTTTTTCACCTTTAATAATAAACACCTTCATTTACAAATTGCATTTTGTGTTTACTTGTGTTGTCCTTGACTATTGTTTAAATTGGTTTGATGTTCCGAAACACTTAAGTGTGACAAACATACAAAGGAACAGGAAATGAGGAAGGGGGCAAACACTTTTTCACACCACTGTATATATTAGCAGACAACAAAAGTGTACCCGTTCAAGGACACTTTAGGCTTTGTGAGGCCTTAGGCAAAACTGTACCACATATGGTGGCAGTGCCCTACAGTGAGGCAATTTTGCATCAGAGTTTATCATTTAATTTTCTCGTCAAATTTGTTTATTATTTTTTAAATATAACAAAGATTTACAAATTGAGTACATACAAGGATGGTAGTACAATATTCAAATAGCAATAAAGCTAAACATATCAATTTATGAACAGGATGAGTACATAACAAAAATGGAAAGAGTAGAGCAACAAATAAACTGTCAGAAACCATGAATCAGACCGAGACAGAAGTACAATTAAATTACACTTGTTTATTAATAAAAAGGAAAATAGAGTAAGCGTAGTCAAAGCATAGCCAGAGTCCAGTAACCAGATCGAGTAGTCAGCCAGTCCAGAGTTCAATAACCAGATCGGATAATCAGCCAGGCCAGAAGTCAGGGATCCAAGTGGAGGAACAGCAAGCAGGATAAGGAGCCAGAAGGGATGTCAGCAAGCCAGTCTTACACAGGAGATGGTTTCTTGTGATGTGACCAAGACGAAGGCAGAGATGAAGTGAGCTGGATAGCTTTAAGGAGGCAGGTCAGACGAGCAAGATCAGGAACAGCTGGGTAACTGTGGAGAGAGATGAGAGCTGGCAATTAGCCGACAGCTGAGCAGCCAGCCCAGAGAAGGAAGGGCTAAGCGAGCCCTGACATAAACCAATAAACTATTATCAAAAATATCAGAAAATTCCATGAGAAGAAAAAAAAGTAAGCTAGTGACTATTGGTTCATTTTGAAAGAGCAGTAATAAGGAGATCAATCAAATAGGTGTATATTAAAAACAGAAGAGATAATGGGGATTATTTACTAAAGCTGGAGAGTGCAAAATCTGGTGCAGCTTTACATAGAAACCAATCAGCTTCCAGGTTTTATTGCCAAAGCTTACGGTAATTGAACAAGCTGAGATTAGAAGCTGATTGGCTACCATGCACAGCTACATCAGATTCTGAGTGCCCCAGTTTTAGTAACCCCCCCCCCCAAATGTGTATATAAGTACTACACAATATTAAAAGAAAGGTAGAAAACAAAAAATAGGAGTAGATAGAGAGAAGAGGCTAAGGGAATGGGGGGCGGGGGTTTACAAGTGGTGATACGATCCCAAATGAATAGAAATTATAGTCAAGGCAAATAGAGTAAAATTCCCAAGGCAATAATAGTGTGGCATGAAAGTCTGAAGGTAAACAATCCTTAACCCAAGGAGGCCAGAGTTTCTGAAATTGACCAAGTTGATCTCTTTCGATTGCTTCCATTTTAGCATGAATAAAAAATTTATAAGTTCTGTGTATGGTTTCATCTAAATTAAATATTTAGTTTTCTATGCCTTAGCAATGGAAAGTTTATCATTTCATTTATACCTTCACCCAAATCAATCTGATTAAGTCTCCAAAATATGCTCGGCTGGGATGCAAGGTGGAAGAAGCGTTGAAAAATCTGAGATGCCTCCTCACTTTCATATTTGTATCCACTAAAATCACCATAGCCAGAAATTAAAAGTCAGCTACTATACCATTTAACCGATTCAGGCACAAGCTTTCCTGGCTTATGATAAATGAACTGCAATCCTAAATGATAAAATAAAAGTGTTTGGGAAAATCTGGCGTCCATGGATCAGATACCCGACAAATGATACCTGGACTATACCTGATTAGAATGTCTTCTGGTGGGTGTGGGCCAGAGTGTGGAGTCCTTTCCCCACTTCTCTCCTCTTTCTTAAATTTTGTCCACTCATTCTTGGCCAAGCTTGATTGATTTGGCTTTATGAACTTACTTTATACAGTGATTCACATATATCACTGGTCATGGCCATTGGACTCTGCACTTTTGCTTATAGCACTTTACACATTATATGTTTATTATGTATTGTTTAACATATTGCACTTTTGATGGTTTGTAACGCTACACTGTGTTTTATATTTTTTATATGCAATCCATATTGTGGAAAATACGCAATGTTTGTAATATTTCTTAGAATTACTTTATTCTTTGTGAAAATTCCCAATAAAAACATTGAAAATTAAACTGGGGAGTGTGGGGCATTGATGATGGTGGGCAGTGTAAACCAGTTGTTACAGTGGGTAGTGTGAAGCAGTGGTGATAGCAGGAAGAGTTCAATAGGTGGTAATGGTGGGCAGTGTGCAGTGGTTGTGACTGCAGGCAGTGCTGAGTCATGAAGATGGTGGGGAAAGTGACTTGGCAGTGTGAAGCAGCGAGAATGGCAAGGTGTAGAACAGTCGAGTAGCACGGCTATTTCAGACACAAGGCAGTTTTATGGAGCTGACACTGGCACTCAGCAATGAGTAATAGGAGGGAAACCAAAGAGCAGTACACAAACTGCCAGAAAACTGTCTTCCTCTGGTTCATCATCTGCTGGCTCCCTCTGCACTTAAAGCTGAGTTCCACTCAAAAGTGAAACTTCCGCTTATACGTTCCCCCCCCGGTGCAACATTTGACCCCTTTCAGGTCCCCTTCCCCACTTTCAGAGATGGGGCTGTGGCCCAATCTCCTGGAAGGTTCGCCCCCCCCTCCTCCTTCCCCCGCCGTCGGGGGCACATGAGCAGTAGGGAACCAGCTGTAAAGCTGAAAGGCTTCACTGCTGGGTTCCCCTATCAGGAATGGTGGTGGAAGCACCCAGGCGTGGATTCGAAGATCGGTTGGGGTGCCGACATCGTGTTGCTCCCTGGACAGGTAAGTGCCCTAGAATTAAAAGTCAGCAGCTACAGTATTTGTAGCTGGTGACTTTTCATTTTTTTCACCCAGGCTGGACCTCCTCTTTAAGCAAGATCTTCAGATGCTGTTTCCCTCTGACCTTCCTCTAGATCATGTGCTGCCTCTGGAGGGCATAAATGTGGTGCCGGAGGGCTGTGCAGAGTGTGAAGCTGGATTTTGAAGAACTGTGCCATGAGCAGGATGTGGTCTGTTAAGACGATCAGCTGGTGCCTTCAGCTGCCAGGGCCAAAGATTGTGATCAGAACTGGTGCGAGCTTGCAGGGCCAGAGGGTCTGGGGTAGCAGAATGAGGGAACAAGGAGGAATATGGCAGGAACACAGTGGGGGGAGACTTATTACATTTGGAGCACTCAGAATCTGGTGCAGCTGTGTATGGTATATTCCTGTCATATTCCTCAGCTTCTAACTTCAGCTTATTCAATTAAAGTGGAAGTAAACATCCTCTGCTGACATTTACCTATAGGCAAGCCAATAATAAGGCTTACCTATAGGTAGTGTAAATAATTCCTTTCATTACATGCATCCAGTGACATCACTGGCGCATGCACTCTGAAGGAATGGCCACTGGTGCTGTTCCTTCAGAGTCCTGTGCCCTAAACGGCAGCTCCTGCGCCCACGCGCGGGAGTGACGTAATTATGGTTTTGGCAACTTACATTGCCAGAGTCTGCGAACCCAGAAGTAACTCCGGGAAAGATGTCAGCCGTCTCAGCGGTGTGCAGGTGCCACTGGAAAACTTTGTTCTAAGGTAAGTATTTCATAATTAGCTAGTATGTAATGCATACAAGCTCATTATGTCTTTGTCTTTTGCAAGATTTTTTTTTGAGTTTACAGCCTCTTTAAGCTTTGACAATAAAACCTGGAAGCTGATTGGTTTTGGTGCATAGCTGCACCAGATTTTGCACAGTCCAGTTTAGTAAATCAACCCCAGTATACAGTATTTCTGTTCATAATTTTAATACTAGTGAAGAGCACCGGACACAACTGCATACTTTAGTATTATTTATAACTGTTTGGTGTTCATATTTAGGCTAAACAATGAAAAGGAGAAAATATTTTGCTGTATATAGCACAATTTGTCTCACTACTTGCATGGAATTTGGCAGGGAGTTGAGGTTTGTTTACTGGAATTGGAGCATACTTTAAGTAGAAGGAACATTTTCATTCCACAAATTGATAATACTTCTCTTAAGGGAAGGAAATACTTTCTTTCCAGGAAAAGACTTCACTGAGCGCCAATTACTCAAATCCCTATGGTTTTTCTATTCTTCCCGAATGGATTAACTCAAGTGATTGCCAGGAGTTAGGGAAGAATGTGACATGGGATTGTACACTCCATTAACACCCATAAGAACATATCTAAAATATAAAATAAACAAACAACAAGGATTTTGGCAAAGTTTAGGCCATGGCCCCTTTATTGGGTTTAAAATAATTTTAATTATGAATTGAACTTTAACCTTTAATACCAAACAGAAACGCTGTTAACCATTAACAGACCAACCTGCTTAGTCACTAAGACTCAAGCAGCAATATCTTATATCAGCCAAATTACAGTTTACCAAACACTGTCCACCCACAAAGTGGGCGGCATTACCCAAAAGATAGACCTTCAATACCAATCAGAACTGTTGTTAACCAATAACAGACCAACATGCTTAGTCACTAAGACTCAATTGCAGCAATATCTTATACAAATCAAGTAACAACGTGCCAACCACTGTCCACCCACAAAGTGGGTGACATTACCCGCATAAAGAGGGACCGCGACAAGGGGAAATAACAAAGGGAAGAGGAAATAACAAAACGGAGGGAGGGTGGAAGAGCAGTTCAAAAGATCCAAAAGGAAGGCTGAGGAGAATCCAGAGGTGAGTCCAGCTGAGAGACTTGAGGTAAAGGCTGACTCCGCCCAGTGACAGGAGAGAATATAGGTTACAGGTTACACTTATTGGCTAGGTGTTTCCCGCCAAAGGATTTGTCACCAATCCAGTGGTCAGCAGCTGAGGTAAATCTTCCTAGCAACAGCAGGCAGCTTGTCACCTTAAACACAAAACAGAAAGAACCAGCAAAGCAGCCAAAGCGATTCATGTACTTAACAATCACCATAGCCCTCTATTAAGAGTAAAATGTATTTATAAAACAAATGGGTATTAGGGGTGACACTCCCATGGGGCCACTTCTTTATTTTATTCTTTCATGGCCCTGACATTAAGGAGACAAAAGTTACTTAGATCCTTTCTTACAATTTATGAAGCACTCCATATAGAACGTTGCAGGGTTTTTTTTTTTACAACCGCCTTGCAATTTAAGCAGCTTAACCACTTAAGGACCGCCGTATTGCCAATGTACGTCATTACAATGGCACCGGCAGGCACAAGCACGTACATGTACGTGCCTGCCTTCCAGCAGGTGGGGGGACCGATCGGACCCCCTCCCGCTGGATACGGCGGTCCGTTTTCGCTGCAGGAGCGATCTGGGATGAGGGGATGGCCGTTGGTTTTTGGCCATCCCCTCTCGATTGCTCCTGGCCAATGAGAAGCTTCCTCCCACTGTGTATTGTATACACAGGCAGGGAGGAAGTGATGTCATTCTCCTCGGGGTGGTCTTTTAGACCGGACTACGAGGAGAAGACTAAAAGTAAGTGCACCAAACACTACACTAACACATAGGTACACATAGGTACACAAACCCCCCCCGATCACCCCCCCGATCGCCCCCGATCCACCCCAGTCACATTGTCACTGATTGCAGTGATCATTTATTTACTGATCACTGCATTCAGTATCAGATGTAAAAGTAAAAACTGTCAGGGCAGTTAGTGTTAGGTCCAGGGTAGCCCCCTACCACCCCCCAAAAAAGGTTTAACCCCCTGATTGCCCCTAGAGTTAACCCTTTCACCCCTTTTGCCAGTGTCACTAAGCGATCATTTTTCTGATCGCTGCATTAGTGTCGCTAGTGTCGCTGGGTAGCTAGTTATTTTTTTAGGTTCACCGCCAGGTTTTTATAGCGTTAGGTACCCCCATATACTACCCAATAATGGTTTTAACCCCCTGATTGCCCCTAGTTAACCCTTTCACCAGCGATCACAGTATAAGTGTCACTGGTGACGCTGGTTAGCCAGTTAGTTATTTAGGCTCCCCGTCAGGTTTTTATATAGCGCCAGGGACCCCCATATACTACCTAATACAAATTTGAACCCCCTGATTGCCCCTAGTTAACCCTTTCACCAGTGATCACCGTATAAGTGTTACGGGTGACTCTGGTTAGTTTGCTTTTTATAGCATCAGGGCACCCACCATTTATTACCCAATAAATGTTTAACCCCCTGATCACCCGGCGAGTGATATCAATTAGGTTTTAGGGTCAGGGTCTGCGTCGCCCCAGGCAGCACTAGGTTAGTGCCAGTACCGCTAACACCCACGCGCAAAGCATACACCTCCCGTAGTGGTATAGAATCTGAACAGATCAATATCTGATCAGATCTATACTAGCATCCCCAGCAGTTTAGGGTTCCAAAAAACGCATTGTTAGCAGGCTCAGCCCAGATACCTGCTGGCACCTGCGTTTTGCCCCTCTGCCCAGCCCACCCAAGTGCAGTATCGATCGATCACTGTCACTTACAAAACACTAAACACATAACTGCAGCGATCGCAGAGTCAGGCCTGATCCCTGCGATCGCTAACAGTTTTTTTTGGTAGCATTTTATATTTAAATACGGAAGGCAGTGCTTGGTTTTCGGGGTCCCGTACGTGGCTAGGCTCCCAAAAAGTCCCCCACATGTGGTATCCCCGTACTCGGGAGAAGCAGCAGAATTTATTTTGGGGTGTAATTTGACTTATGCCCATAGCATGTGTGAGCAATATATCATTTAGTGACAACTTTGTGCAAAATTAAAAAATGTTTTTAAAATTCCTGCAACTTGTGGCAAAATATAAAATATTTCATGGACTCAACATGCCTCTCAGTAAATAGCTTGGGGTGTCTACTTTCCAAAATTGGGTCATTTGGGGGGGTTTTGTGCTATTTTGGCATTTTCCACATATAACTATGGCATGTGTGAGCAATATATCATTTAGTGACAACTTTTTGTAAACTTTTTTTTATTTTTTTTTGTGCCATTATTCAATCACTTGGGACAAAAAAAAATAATTCAATGGGCTCAACATGCCTCTCCACAACTTCCTTGGGGTGTCTACTTTCCAAAATGGGGTCATTTTGGGGGGTTTTGTGTTATTTTGGCATTTTATGGCCTTCGAAACTGTGATAGGTAGTGAGGAGTGAAATCAAAAATTTGCACCCTTAGAAATCCTGAAGGCAGTGATTGGTTTTCGGGGTGCCGTATGTGGCTAGACTCCCAAAAAGTCCCACATATGTGGTATCCCCGTACTCAGGAGAAGCAGCAGAATATATTTTGGGGTGCAATTCCACATATAACTATGGCATGTGTAAGCAATATATAATTTAGTGTCATTATTCAATCACTTGGGACAAAAAAAATAAAAAATTCAATGGGCTCAACATGCCTCTCCACAACTTCCTTGGGGTGTCTACTTTCCAAAATGGGGTCATTTGGGGGGCGGGGGGTCTGCACTGCCCTGCCATTTTAGCACCTCAAGAAATGAGATAGGCAGTCATAAATTAAAAGCTGTGTAAATTCCAGAAAATGTACTCTAGTTTGTAGACGCTATAACTTTTGCGCAAACAAATAAATATACGCTTATTGACATTTTTTTTACTAAAGACATGTGGCTGAATACATTTTGCCCTAAATGTATGACTAAAATTGAGTTTATTCGATTTTTCTTATAACAAAAATTAGAAAATATAATTTTTTCTCAAAATTTTCGGTCTTTTTCCATTTATATCGCAAAAAATAAAAATCGCAGAGGCAATCAAATACCATCAAAAGAAAGCTCTATTTGTGGGAAGAAAAGGACGCAAATTTCGTTTGGGTACAACATTGCATGACCGCACAATTACCAGTTAAAGCAGTGCAGTGTGAAATTGTAAAAAGACCTCTGGTCCTTAGGCTGTTAATTGGTCCGGGACTGAAGTGGTTAATATTTCCTACAGACACAATGGCTCATAAGCAATATAATGTCCATCGCCATTTTATAGTTGGCTTTTCTCAAAGGATCCAGGTGGCAAATTGTTGGTCAAGCAGCACCTGCGTCCAGTCAGGTGCAAGCACTGTTTGGGTCCGTTCACACAGAGGCGACACGACTTCCAGGACGACTTTGTGAGGCAACTTGGAGACGACTTGAACACGACCTGGGGCGACTTACAACACGACTTTGAGTCGCCCCAGGCCAGGCGACTTTTGCCGTGGCCAATCAGAGAATGAGCTCTGAAGGGGGAACTCCACGCCAAATTTATGAAAACAATTTGGCGTGGGTTCCCCCTCCAAGAGCATACCAGGCTCTTAGGTCTGTTATGGATTCTAAGGGGAACCACTTACGCCGAAAAAAAAGGATCCATACCAGACCCTTATCCGAGCACGCTACCCGGCCGGCCAGGAAAAGGGGTGGGGACAAGCGAGCGCCCCCCCCCCCCCCCAGAGCCATACCAGGCCGCGTGCCCTCAACATGGGGAAGTGCCTTTGGGAAGGGGGGGCCGCTCGGCTCCCCCACCCCAAAGCACCTTGTCCCCATGTTGATGAGGACAATGGCCTCTTCCCGACAACCCTGGCCGTTGGTTGTCGGGGTCTGCAGGCGGGGGCTTATCGGAATCCGGGAGCCCTCTTTAAAAAGGGGGCCCCCGGGTACCGGCCCCCCACCCTATGTGAATGAGTATGGGGTACAATGTACCCCTACCCATTGACCTGTGAAAAAAATTTACAAAAAAACACAACACACAAGGGTTAAAATAGTTTATTGCACAGCTCCGGGGGTCTTCTCGCCGGACTCCTCTGCTATCTTCTGCTAGCTCTTTTGCTAGCGGAGGAGCCCGGCTTTCTTCTTCGATGCCGCTGCTCTCTTCTTCCGACTTCGGGGGTCTTGTCCCCCTCTTCGGTTCTTCTTGCCGGGCCATCTCTTCTTCTTCCAGCTCTTTTACTAGCGGTGGCCCGGTCTTCTGTCGCCGCCGTCGCCGCTGCCTTCCGTTCTTCTTCTTCTTCTGGAGATGTTGACTCGACGCTCTCTCCGGCCGCAATGCCAGAGACACGGTGCGTGGCGAATTATATAGGGACAAGGGGCGGGGTCACCGATTGATGTCACATGGTGACCCCGCCCCTTACGATGTCACAGTCCCAGCATCCTCCGGGACTGTGACATCGTAAGGGGGCGGGGTCACCATGTGACATCAACAGGTGACCCCGCCCCTTGTCCCTATATAAGTCGCTGCGCACCGTGTCTCTGGCATTGCGGCCGGAGAGAGTGTCAGGTCAACATCTCCAGAAGAAGAAGAAGAATGGAAGGCGGCGGCGACGGCGACAGAAGACCGGGCCACCGCTAGTAAAAGAGCTGGAAGAAGAAGCGGTCGCCCGGCAAGAAGAACCGAAGAGGGGGACAAGACCCCCGAAGTTGGAAGAAGAGGGCGGTGGTGACGAAGAAGAAAGCCGGGCTCCTCCGCTAGCAAAAGAGCTAGCAGAAGATAGCGGAGAAGTCCGGCGAGAAGACCCCCGGAGCTGTGCAATAAACTATTTTAACCCTTGTGTGTTGTGTTTTTTTGTACATTTTTTTCACAGGTGAATGGGTAGGGGTACATTGTACCCCATACTCATTCACATAGGGTGGGGGGCCGGTATCTGGGGCCCCCTTATTAAAGGGGGCTCCCGGATTCCGATAAGCCCCCCGCCCGCAGACCCCAACAACCAACGGCCAGGGTTGTCGGGAAGAGGCCCTTGTCCTCATTAACATGGGGACAAGGTGCTTTGGGGTGGGGGGGCCGAGAGGCCCCCCTTCCCCAAGGCAGCTCCCCATGTTGAGGGCACGCGGCCTGGTAAGGCTCAGGAGTTGGGGGGGGGGCTCTCGCTCGTCACCACTCCCTTTCCTGGCCGGCCGGGTTGCGTGCTCGGATAAGGGTCTGGTATGGATCTGGGGGGGCCCCCACGCTGTTTTTTTCATGTCTAATGTCACATATTGCTGTCCCAGGGTAAGAGGCCAAAAACTTGCGGTAAGTGTTCCAAGCTGTGTGATAGGTCTTCAGTGTGTTGCGTGCCATGGAGTGATTAATGAGCTAAGTTGCGTTGGCGAGGTGCGATTTTAGTCCATCATCAGCAACGATCAGGTAGGACAGGAGTAGTTGTTGGGTCAGCTCCAGGCTCCTGCTGGAAAAACAAAGTAAAGTTGAAATGGGACAGCACATCAGCTGTGATATTGCATTTGCCTGGAACATGTTTGCAAAAAATGGTAAAACGGTGATGGAGTGACAGCTAACTAGTCCCACATAACTAGGTCTGCTGTTGCTGCTTGGTCTAGTTTGAGAACTCGGTCTCGATATTGCACTGGTGTGAAAAAGACTAAGAGCTGTGATATAAAGGACCATCCTTAAGGGATAATCCTCATCGCAAAGTTCAGCATCCCTAATAAGGATTGCAACTGCCCCCCGGTGCACCCTTGTGACAGGGTGAAGTCGTGGATAACTGTCCTGATACAGGCTAGTTTGTCAGGAGACAGGCTAGCTTGCATGGCATACGTGTCCAGAGTGACACCTAGAAAGGTGATAGAATGTGCTGGGCCTTCTACCTTGTGCTCAGCTATGGGCACGTTGAGGTTGTTGAACACTATTCTCAATTTGTCTAGATCTGTCAGGGGTGCACCTGGTTGCTCGATGAGCAGGAGGTCACCAAGGTAGTGGATGACCATGTGACAGTGGGCCTGGTGAGATTGAGATTGAGATTCCATGTGAGGCCCTGAGTGAAGACGTCAAACAGCCACGGGCTGCTTTTGGACCCGAAGGTCATCTTGTTGGCGAAGTAGTAAGACTCCCTCCACTTGATACTGTGCCACCACCAGAGGGACGGTTCGATAGGGAGGAGTTTAAAGGAATCAGAGATGTCTGCTTTGGATAGCCGGGACCTATCCTAATGATGGCTTGGATGGCCAGGTCAACTGAGGCGTACTTGAGGGAAAATTCCTCAGAGGGAATCGGGAAGTTCAGGCTCGGGATGTGGGAAGAATGAGGTGCAGACAAGTCGTACACTAAGCGGAATTTATTAGAGAACTTGCCCTTGACAAGCCCAATAGGGCTGACTCTCCAGACTGGGAAAGGTGACTGTGGGAAGGGGCTGATGATGAAACCTTTATCCAGTTCTGTCTGTAGTAAAGAGTCAATTGCTTGTTTGTCAATAGCTGTCAACTGGAGGTTCCTTCAGTTGTGGGTAGTGAGGGGTAAGGTAATGAGGCCGGTGTGGAAGCACGAAGCACGTTGTGAAGCTGTGCACCAGGAATAAAGCCAGTGGGGGGGGTGACTTCGACTTGATGACCACTGAGACATCCCCTGTTGTCGGCCAAATTGTGCACCAAAATCAGCAGAGACACTAGATTTACGTCCTTGCCATCCAAGTTGTCCTTCCTGAGGCTGGCAGGGACGAGGTGAGCAGGGAGGACGGTAGATGTGGGCTCTGGTATACCTGCAGGAGGGGATGCAAGCACTGTGACCGCAACTGGGTCAGGGAGGGTGGTGAGAGGGTGAACCTTGAGAGCTGCCACTCTGGTCTGCACATCAGAAACTGCTGCGGACAGAGAGGAGACCATGGAGTGCAGCTGGGATATGGCCCCAGCGATGGACTGCAAGGACGCCTGATGGGCACTGGGCCCTGCAGTGGCTGTCGGTGGGAAGAGAAGAGAAAGATCCGTGAATTACACACCTGACTGGTGCCCTAGTAGTGGGGTCCTGGCACAGATCAAGACTGGGTCGACTGGAAACCCTTGGTGAGGGTGACATAAGTGTAACATTTATATTCCTTTTAACTAAAAATGAAGTAACTCACCCCTGCCATGTGACTGGCCCTGGTAAGATGCAAACTGTATGTTTTTTTTTTTACCTGTAGAGAAAACAACCGACCTGGTGTAGGATGGAAACTTGACCTCAACTGACCTGAGGGAAAGACAGAGAAGACGCAGTATGGAGCAGTACTGCGCAGTACGGAGAAACCAACCCGTACGTGGTCTTCTTCTGAAGAGTCCTCCCCTGGAATGCTTGAAGTCACTGGGTCTCTCCCAAACCGGAGACGGCACCCAACCATCTCAGAATCCTCCTTTAGTTTCCTTGCCTCGGGCTAGCCAGCCCCGAGACAACAAGATCGGATGGATCCGCACCCCAGGCCATAGCCTTCCTGAGGGCTGGTCAGAAGGACCAGGACCATGAAGTCAGTACATCCTTCTGGACCGGAACGCCGAACCACGTGACAACCGCAACTTAAATACCCTCTCCCAGAAAGCACAGCAAGAGAGTCACTCCCACTGGACAGGCTCCGAGAGAAAGTAACTTAAGCACCCAACCAGACCATAGTTTCATGCCTGCCAAAAGAGACAGCGCCCCTGAACATCTCATAGTCCAGTCAGATTGATGCTGAAGTCCAAATTTAGACAACTGTACCTAAACCAAACTGTACTTCAGGTGTAACCTTAAATTTGAAAAACACATAGCGTGCGCTCTTCAGGAGTCGGTGCTACAGCAGGAACCGGCCAAGGTTTGAACCGTGTATGGCTGGCCATAAAGCATGTTGGCCGACCAATGATTTCTATTGTACATACAGAGACTAAATTACGATTGTGTCAAAATTGTCTGTATTCTGCTACTCTATATGTGTGGATAGCCTTTGACCTAATATGACATTTAATAAAGCACAGAGCCAGATCATGCACAAGGCAACCTAGGAAGAGACCTAGGACCCAGAGGATGTCCAGCGGGCCCAGCTACAATCTTTGTGCTCCTGCAGTAAACCAGGGGGATAGGGCAATTAAGGAAGGCTGTGCAGCTGCCTGTCACTTCACAAGGAAGGATGACCTTTTAAGCAGCTGGGGGGGGGGGCAGAGCTACTATCCTACCTAGGGTTCCATACTGCCTTAATATGTCTCTGTTTGTAAATGTGAAATGTGTTAAAGAAGTATTAAACCCAAAAGCAAACATTTACCGTATTATATTTAATCTTACCAATTTTTAAATGTGTTGGCTGCATTCGTTTTTATTTTTTAGGCTTTCTTTCCTGTATTTTCATCTGATGATCCAGTCCATAAGTCTGTTGTTTTTCAAAATAACTAGCTGTCCTGTAAATGTAGCAGTTAGAGTGTTGAGACAAACCATTTACCACTGGCAGGGGTGCATACAATGGACAGCCTTTATTTATTCATGGAAAACCTTTACCGCAAATGGAAAAACTGTTGCTGTAACTGCAGTGTGAGCTGGAGTTTGGCTTCAATTTGTTAGTGTATCTACATTTGCTAGTCCATCTAAAACTTCCCTACCCCCAGAATGACAATGCTGCTGTCCAAAGGTGTCCCCTGTGGTCATTCATCCAGAGTGGTGTCACTCTAATAAAGAAGGTACAGTGGGGATCGAAAGTTTGGGCACCCCAGGTAAAAATGTGTATTAATGTGCATAACGAAGCCAAGGAAAGATGGAAAAATCTCCAAATGGCATCAAATTACAGATTAGACATTCTTATAATATGTCAAAAAAAGTTAGATTTTATTTCCATCATTTACACTTTCAAAATAACAGAAAACAAAAAAATGGCGTCTGCAAAAGTTTGGGCACCCTGCAGAAATAATATCTTGTACTGCCCCCTTTGGCAAGTATCACAGCTTGTAAACGCTTTTGTAGCCAGCCAAGAGTCTTTCAATTCTTGTTTGAGGTATCTTTGCCCATTCTTCCTTACAAAAGTGTTCCAGTTCTTTGAGATTTCTGGGCTATCTGTCACGCACTGCTCTTTTAAGGTCTATCCATAGATTTTCAATAATGTTGAGATCAGGAGATTTTGAAGGCCATGGCAAAACCTTCAGTTTACGCCTCTTGATGTAATCCCCCATGGATTTTGAGGTGTGTTTAGGATCATTATCCATTTGTAGAAGCCATCCTCTATTTGTAGAAGCCATCCTTACTGGCCAGATCACCAGGTGAAAACAAAGGGGGAAAAAAGCTTAAAAAATAAAAGAGAATGCAGTCACCACATCTGAAGATTGGTAAGCTGAATATATTACATATTTGGTTTTGGGTTTTATACCACTTTAAATATTAAAGTGCTAATATGTTAGGTATCACACAAAGATCACATCTGCCATGTATGCGGTTGCAGGACCACTTCAGGTTGCCACCTCTCCGTAATTCACCCGGACAGTCCAGGTTTTGAATCATGTGTCCGGGTTTCAGGCGAACTGAAGCCGGGCACACATTACTCAGACTGGGCTGTGGCTCCCCAAGTAACCAAGATAGTCACACACAAATCTGTTGCCACCCAGGAACTGTGGTTGGCTGTCTGGGGGCAGGTTCAGCATCACTGGGGGGGCAGGGTCAATGATATCAGCAAGCGCAATTTGGCCACACCCAAAGTTCACTGCGTCATGCTATGTGCACCGCAATGCTCTCCTTGGGGCACCCAAAGGTCCCAGGCCACTAAAGCGTTTGGCTTGAAGAAAAGGTGGCAACCCTAGGGCAACTTCTATTGTTCCCCCATGTGATCTGAAAGTTCTGCTTCATTTCCAACATCTTTGTATCTTTACTGCACTGATGCTTGGTCAAATATGAGAAAGGACACTTAGATGATATGTAGGGAGACCATTGCTGACCTCCTTTTCTAAAAATTCTAATTGACTGGCTGTCTTGCTGCCATTAAAAGCCTCCTTATCTATCCTTATTTCTCTTGTATTATGTATTTTCATATATTTATCTATTGCCCGTGACTAGAGAAATGCTTGGGCAATGTGTATTATGCAAACCAATCGTGGTTTTGGCACTGGGGGAGGGTAGGTGACCTCTGTAACCAGGGCCGTCTTTAAGGCAGGGCAAAAGGGACAGCTGCCCTGGGCCCTGTCATTGTTGTGGGGCCCAAAGTAGCTGCCTCATACTTGCCAACTATCCCAGTTTAAATTTCCTTGTCCCTTGAAGTTTTAGTCCTGTGCTGTGTCCCGATACCTCAGTGTGAAGTGCTGGTACTAATGCTTCTCAGCTCTGCCCTATTGTTGTGTAGAGATGACTCACCTGCAGACCCTGTGTTTACATGTAAATAACCGGCATTCATATGTAAATAGCGGCGGCATTACTAAGTAAATAGTTGCGACCGGCAGCATTGATATGTAAATAAAGGCAGCATTTGTATGTATATCATGCCCCCCTGCAGTGAGGAGATGATGTGCTATAATCTCTAGCAACTAATCAGTGAGCCGTAATCTGGTCTGTAGCCTCTAGCAACCAGTCAGTAAGCAGTAATGATATGCTGTAACTGCTGGCAACCAATCATAATTTCTGCCTGATTTGATACAGTAAATTGATTTTAAGTCTAGCTGCTAGTTATTGTATGTCTCAGAGCAGGTGGAGAGTGAAATTGCATGGGGGGGGGCAAGGAAATTTTTCCCCATGGTCCAATCAATATTAAAGATGACCCTGTCTGTATGATGGACAAGAAATTCAACAAAAATTTCCCACCTGAATAACAATATATTACAAAAAGTATCGGGACGCCTACCTTTAAATGCTTTTTGTGCACTGGTCCAAATCATTTTGTTTGGGGGGGGGGGGGGGGGATTATGGTGTGGGGTCGTTTTTCAGGGCTTGGCCTCTTAGTTCTAGTGAAGGAAACTCTTAAGGCATCAGCATTTTAAGACATTTTGGCCAATTTCATGCTCCTGACTTTTTGGGAACAGTTTAGGGATGGCCCCTTCCTGTTCCAACATGACTGCGCACCCATGCACAAACAAGGTCCATAAAGACATAGATGAGTGAGTTTGGCTTGGAGGAACTTGACTGGCCTGCACAGAGTCATGACCTCAACTCAATAGAACACCTTTGAGATGAATTCGAGCGGAGACTGAGAGACAGGCCTTCTCGTCCAACATCAGTACCTGACCTCACAAATGCGCTACTGGAAGAATGGTCAAACATTCCCATAGACACACTCCTAAACCTTGTGGACAGCCTTCCCAGAAGAGTTGAAGCTGTTCTAGCTGCTAATGGTGGGTCAACCCAATATTGAACCCTACGGACTAAAGCCTCATACACACGGTATGATTATTGTCAGGGGATTGTCTTTTGACAGACTGTTGTCCTAAAATCCTTCCGTTAGTACACTCCTTTTGACAATTATTGTCCAACTTTCAGGCCAACAGATGTTGGATAACAGACTAGTCAATTTTTGGTGGACAACTGTTTGACGTCAGATTTTCGTATGGTCAGTACAGAAATCCCCCACACAAAAATAGAAAGTACAAACACGCATGCTTGGAATCAATGCTCACCAAACACAAAATTAGCAGAAGGGGCTCAAACAGTGGTGCTCAAGAGCTGAAATTCCTCGTAGTAGGTCACTACTTTTGCGTTTGTGGCACGACAATCGTGTACCGTTAGCAGGGGCGGACTGACCAGTCGGTCACTCGGATGCCGCCTGAGGGCCCGCGGACATTAGGGGCTCGGACTCGGCATATGAGAGGCCACTTGCAGCGGCTGAATTACATGCCGCGATGCAGATGTTAACTGTGCGCTGATCCCCGCCGGGCCCCTCCTTCCCCCGTCCATCCCAGGCCAGGTGCTTGTACTGTATGCGTCGTGACATCACCTGGGACGGATGAGAAGAGTGGAGGGGCCGGCGGGGAGCAGCGCACCACACCGCACCATTAGAAGTGTCTCAGGTTCAGCATCCAGTGACTCGGTGAGTGAAGCCGAGACACCAGGGCCGCCACACGTGATGGGGGGGGGGGGGGGGGTGTACAGACAGATGCATGGGCCCCGGGTTCCCCCATCCCACAGTGTCCCCCTGTGCTGTGTAAGTGTCCTGTGTGCATGTCCCCCTGTGCTGTGTGCATGTCCCCCTGTGTGCATGTCCCCCTGTGTGCATGTCCTCCTGTGTGCATGTCCCCCTGTGCTGTGTGCATGTCCCCCTGTGCTGTGTGCATGTCCCCCTGTGTGCATGTCCCCCTGTGCTGTGTGCATGTCCCCCTGTGTGCATGTCCCCCTGTGCTGTGTGCATGTCCCCCTGTGTGAATGTCCCCCTGTGCTATGTGCATGTCCCCCTGTGTGCATGTCCCCCTGTGCTGTGTGCATGTCCCCCTGTGTGCATGTCCCCCTGTGTGCATGTCCTCCTGTGTGTATGTCCCCCTGTGCTGTGTGCATGTCCTCCTGTGTGCATGTTCTCCTGTGTGCATGTCCCCCTGTGCTGTGTGCATGTCCCCCTGTGTGCATGTCCCCCTGTGCTGTGTGCATGTCCTGTGTGCATCTCCTCCTGTGCTGTGTGCATGTCCCTCTGTGCTGTGTGCATGTCCTCCTGTGTGCATGTCCCCCTGTGTGCATGTCCCCCTGTGCTGTGTGCATGTCCCCCTGTGTGCATGTCCCCTTGTGCTGTGTGCATGTCCCCCTGTGTGCATGTCCCCCTGTGCTGTGTGCATGTCCCCCTGTGTGCATGTCCTCCTGTGTGCATGTCCCCTTGTGCTGTGTGCATGTCCCCCTGTGTGCATATCCCCCTGTGTGCATGTCCCCCTGTGCTGTGTGCATGTCCCCCTGTGCTGTGTAAGTGTCCTGTGTGCATGTCCTCCTGTGTGCATGTCCTCCTGTGCTGTGTGCATGTCCCCCTGTGTGCATGTCCCCCTGTGCTGTGTGCATGTCCCCCTGTGCTGTGTGCATGTCCTCCTGTGTGCATGTCCCCCTGTGTGCATGTCCCCCTGTGCTGTGTAAGTGTCCTGTGTGCATGTCCTCCTGTGTGCATGTCCTCCTGTGCTGTGTGGGTGTACCCATGCGTGCATGTCCCCCTGTGTGCATGTCCCCCTGTGCTGTGTGTGTGTCCCTGTGCTGTATGTGTCCCCCTGTGCTGTGTGAGTGTCCCCCTGTGCTGTGTGAGTGTCCCCCGTGTGTGTGTCCCCCGTGTGCATGTCCTCCTGTGCTGTGTGCATGTGTCCCCCTGTGTGCATGTGTCCCCCTGTGTGCATGTCCTCCTGTGTGCGCATTCTCCCTCCAGTGTCCCACTGTGTGTGTGCATTCTCCCTCCAGTGTCCAACTGTGTGTGTGTGTGCAATCTCCCTCCAGTGTCCCCCATGTGTGCGTTCTCCCTCCAGTGTCCCCCTGTGTGTGTGTGCTCTCCCTTCAGTGTCCCCGTGTGTTCTCTCCCTTCAGTGTCCCGTGTGTGTGTGTGCTCTCCCTCCAGTGTACCCTTGTGTGTGCTCTCCCTCCAGTGTCCCCCTGTGTGCATGTCCTCCTGTGTGCGCATTCTCCCTCCAGTGTCCCACTGTGTGTGTGCATTCTCCCTCCAGTGTCCCCGTGTGTGTGTGTGTGTGTGTGTGTGTGTGTGTGTGTGTGTGTGTGTGTGTGTGTGTGTGTGTGTGTGTGTGTGCATTCTCCCTCCAGTGTCCCCCCCTCGTGTGTGTGTGTGTGTGTGCGTTCTCCCTCCAGTGTCCTCCCCTGTGTGTGTGTGTGCGTTCTCCCTCCAGTGTCCCCCCCTGTGTGTGTGTGTGTGCGTTCTCCCTCTAGTGTCCCCCTGTGTGTATGTTCTCTCTCCAGTGTCTCCCTGTGCAGGTTTGGCTTGAGTGTGGAGACCAAGGGGGCCCCATGATCTTCTATTGCCCGGGGGCCCCATGAGTTGTCAGTCCGCCCCTGACCGTTAGTATGTAAGACAAGATCCTGGCGCATGTCCTTTTGACAAAAATCAGATGCTCGCTTGGCCAACAATCGTACCATGTGTACGAGGCTTTAGAATGGGATGCCATTAAAGTTAAAGTGTGTGTAAAGGTAGGCGTCCCAATACTTTTGGTAAAATAGTGTATGTTTGTCCAATGATTTCCACTGGTCATAATCCAAATTATTTCTAAGACAGATTCCATAACTGTACAGATATTTTTCGTATACGGTAACAATTTTTTCCTTTCTATGTGGACACGTAAACAACAGATACTGTGATTAATTGACACCCAAGAAAAAAAAAATGACAATAAGGGCAGACTTTAGTAACCCATATGTTTTACCGTGTTTCCCCGATAGTAAGACACCCCCGATTGTAAGACGTATCGGGAGTTTCAGAGGGGTCGGCTAATATAAGCCGTACCCCGAAAGTAAGACGTATGTCTTACTTTCGGGGAAACACGGGGGTATTGCCGCCTCCAGTGACGTACGGTACTAAGAGTGGGGCGGGGGGTGCGGGCCGCACCCTGGGGGGGTGCCAGGCCAGCGCCCTCCCCCTCCGACTGAAGAGACAGCGCCGTTTTGATCAGTCTCGGCCGAGCAGAGTGAAGCCGCCTCCCCCTCCTCTTGTATGGCTACACAGTGCTGTGTATGGAGGAGGAGGAGGGGGAGGCGGCTTCAGTGAAGCCGCCTCCCCCTCCTTCTCCTTCATGGACAGCACTGTGTAGCCATACAAGAGGAGGGGGAGGCGGCTTCACTCTGCTCGGCTGTGAGTGACAGCCGCTGCCCGAGACTGATCAGAACGGCGCGACGCAACCACAGAGAAGGGGATTATTGTGCCAAGTCCCGGATCACTGCTTACAGGTGTCACTGGCTCTGTGCCCTCCCGGAAAAAGGTCAGTGCATACAGAGAGAGACCAAGGAGGGGGAGGGGGAGGGGGGGTGTGAAGAGATTCTCTGCAGCTCTTGTAACCGCAAAATGCAGCTGAGGAGGACTACAAGTCCCAACATACCGGGCTGTGTGTGCTTACAGTTCTCCTCTGCTGAGCATAGCAGCTTTGTATGCTTGGACTTGTAGTCCTCCATAGTGCAGCCTTGCATGCTGGGACTTGTAGGCCTCCTCTGTAATGCAGTGCAGCCTTGCTTGCTGGGACTTGTAGTCCTCTTCTGTAGCGCATAAAATGCATATACACTAAAAAACACATTTTACACAGTTTTTTTAGCTGTCAGTGCCCCTTTAACTGCGGGATGCGGACGGTTAGAGCGGGATGAGCGGAGGGATGTGGAGGCCGCGGGAGCAGCAGTAATGTTTTCCGTGGTCCATCAGGTCCAATTCGACAATTTTTATTCCAATATAAGACATACCCCGAAAGTAAGACATAGTGGGGCTTTTGGGGATAAAAAGAAAGTAAGACACTGTCTTACTTTCGGGGAAACACGGTATGTGTAGTTCATTCATTTCTGTGCAGATGGAAAGCCTCCTCGCTACCTTCTTTTAGCTTTTCACAACATTTTCTGCAAAACAAAAGATTTGTTGCGGCCAGTCAGCAAACTGCCATTTACATGACAGTCTGTAGCACAATTACAGTCGCCACAGACTGTCAAATTACATGCTTGTAACACTTTCACACAGCTCAATGGATGTTGACATTTCAGAAAGCAGCCATCATTTCTTACTACACACAAATACACAATCAGGACAGAAATCAAATTGCCCAAATTTAGTGATTTCGCTTCCTTGGTAATAATAACACTTTAAGACATGATAGGAAACGGCCAACGTATGTCCCCGGAAAGTTACTACGTAGGACCACATGCAGAGTAAAAATTAAGTGCTGAAGGTTGGTATTTGCAATCATCTTGCACACAGGGTGATCTGGGTAGGCAGATGAAAATCCCTGAGGGAAAAAAACAACAACAAACGATCGACTTCTCTTCCCTTATACTCAATATAGTGTGAGGTAGAGTCATGATTTCAAACAGGACAGCTCACAGAGGGCAGCTTTTCAGTAACATTATGGAAGTACTTATTGGCATCATAATTAGCTTGGAATGTTCTTACTAAATATACACATACAATATATACAGTATTTATCAGCGTATAACATGCACCTTAACTTTAAGAGGGAAGTTTCAGAAAAAAAACTAAGGGCCAGTGCTCTGCAGCCTCACCAGTGCCCATCAATGCAGCCTGATCTATGCCCATCCGCAGCCTCTAATTTGCCCATTATTGCAGCCTGCTTAGTGCCCATCTGCAGCCTCTAACGTGCCCATTATTGCAGCCTCTAACATGCCCATCTGCAGCCTCTAATGTGCCCATCTGCAGCCTCTAATGTGCCCATTATTGCAGCCTCTAACATGCCCATCTGCAGCCTATAACATGCCCATTTGCAGCCTCTAACATGCCCATCTGCAGCCTCTAACTCGCCCATTTGCAGCCTCTAGCATGCCCATGATTGCAGCCTGTTTAGTACACATCTGCAGACTCGCCTTTGCAGTTGATTGCAAGTGCTGGATGACACAGATCTGCAATCTCCTGTGTATCCGGTGTTCTGGCAGATAGTGTCCTGCCATCATATAGTGTCCGCCCCGTAGTGCGCATGCGCAGTACGGAGCAGACGAAGCTTCGGAAAATCTCCGAAGCTGAACGGCACCTGCGTCGCGAGTGGAGGTGGTAGCCCCACCATCCAAGCGGACATAGGGTTGTGAAAATTAGAGGGCCCCTCGCGGGCAAGCTCCGCTCGCCACGCTTTGGGCTCGGCCTCGCTGCGCTCGGCTCTTTTATATTCCTACTCTATGTCCACTTGGATGGTGGGGATAGAGCCCGGACTCACGGTGCAGGCGCCGTTCATCCTCGGCTATTTTCAGAATCTGTGTTGCTGTGTACTGTGCATGAGCAGTACACAGCGGACACTATCCGATGGGGGACCTTATATGATGGGACACCGGCGCTCAGTCACTCACAGTCCCGCCCGGCTTATATGTGTGTGACTGAGCGCCGGTTACACAGGAGATAGTGGCTGTGTGTAATCCAGCGGCACTCGTCCACTCGAAGCAGCAGGGATCGGTGTATAACATGCACACACGATTCCCCCCTGATTTTCAGCGGGAAAACGTGTGTGTTATACGCCAATGAATACAGTATATATATATATATATATATATATATATATATATATATATAAAAAGACCAGCAATTTTGAATAAAAAAATATATTTTTTACTTTCTGCTATAAAACATTCCCAATAAAATTTAAAAAAAAATCTAATTTCTTCATCGGTTTAGGCCAATATGTATTCTGCTACATATTTTTGGTAGAAAAAAAATCCCAATAAGCGTATATTTATTAGTTTGCACAAAAGTTATCACGTCTACAAACTATGAGATAGCTTTATGGCATTTTTATTTATTTATTTATTTTTTACTAGTAATGGCGGCAATCAGCGGTTTTTAGCGGGACTGCGACATTGCGGCGGACCGATTGGACGCTAAGTGATACTTTTTGGGGACCAGTGACACCACTTATGAGAGATCTCACCCCCATCCTCCTTTCCCCGCAGCTGGGGCCATTCAGAAAGCGCAGCACTCTTCGCGCATGTGCAGTAGGGAAGCGGCTGTGAAGCCGAAACGCTTCACTGCCAGTTTCCCTTTCCATGAATGGTGCCGGCAGCACCCGAGAGCCAATGGAAACATTGAAAAAGTCAATAGCTAAAGTATGTGTAGCTGCTGACTTTAAATTTTTTGCTGGGGGGGGCGGAACTCTGCTTTAAGGCTGGCCATACAGGTTCAAAACTTGCCTGGCTCAGCAAGAACTGACAGAGATTCTGTTAATGGGCAGGCTGAATGTGCCAAGTTGATCTATCAATAAACCTGAGTACAACCAGCCTGCCATATTCTTTTGGCGATTATTGCTAGCAGCTGGTAATCATGGCTCACCCTGCCCCTGCCACCAGCACAGTTGCTGATTCCCTTGTCAACACTGCCTGTGTTGATGGGGGAATCATGTGAATTTCTTGCAACCTATGGTTGCAGGAAAGAAACTCAGACTGTATATGGCCAGCCTACCTTCAATTTAGACAGGAGCCTATTGCCCTACAAGCATATCTTTGGAGTGTGGGAGGAAACCCATGTAGGCACAGGGAGAACATGCAAACTCCAGGCAGGTAGTGCCATGGTTGGGAACTGACAACCCCAGTGCTGCTAGGCAGAAATGGTAACCACTACACCACTGTGCTGCATATTCATTTCCATAGGTGTGAATGTGGTCAGCTAATATGTATTATAGTGGCACATTCAGTTATTATATATGCAGGCTTTGCTTTCTGCTTAGCATTCACACTGCATTCCTACTATGACAAATGACTCTCCCCAAGTAGAATATCGTGCTAAACCTGTAAGCCCTTGTACACACAGTCGGACATTCTGACAACCAAATCCGTTGGATTTTGTCAGACAGATTTTGTCCGACGGATTTTGTCCAAAACTGTTGCATACACACGGTCGGACAAAGTTGTCGGAAAATCCGATTGTACATAACGTGATGACGTTATTTCGTTACGATGGGACTACGTTCAGGCTAGTAGCCAATAGCTTTGGTCTAGGAATTTGATCTGAGCATGCGTGCCACTTTGTCCATTGGAGTAGGCTACACATGATCGGAGTATGTCCGATCGGAGCATTTTGTCAGAAAATTTTACGGACAAGTTGGAAAACTTGGTCCGTCGGATACTCAGACAGAAACAGTCCGATGGAGACCACACACAGTCGGATTATCTGACAAAATGGTCCGATAAGACACATTCCGTCGGAATCTCCGACCATGTGTACAAGGGCTCAGGCCCCTTTCACACTGGGGCGGGAGCGGCTTTGGCGGTAAAACTGCGCTATTTTTAGCGGTGCTCTTCGGCCACTAGCGGGGCAGTTTTAACCCCGGCTAGCGGCCGAAAAAGGGTTAAAACCGCCCACTGCAGTGGCGAATTGCCGACAGGTTATAGCTGTGCTGCCCCATTGATTTCAATGGGCAGGAATGGTGAAGGAGCGGTGTATAGATGGAGAAAGCAAAAGAATTGTGAAAGGATCTGTGGGAAAAGGTATAATTGAACGGTATAAAACAGGAAAGGGATATAAAAAGATCCAAGGAATTGAGAATGCCAATTGCCAATGTTCAAATTCTAATCAAAAAGTGGAAAATGAGGGGTTCTGTTGAAGCCAAACCACGGTCAGGTAGACCAACTAAAATTTCAGCCACAACTGCCAGGAAAATTGTTCGGGGTGCAAAAAAAAAACCCCACAAATAACTTCAGGTGAAGTACAGGAATCTCTGAAAACATGTGGTGTGCCTGGTTTAAGATGCACAATAAGAAGGCACTTGAAGAAAGATGAGCTGCATGCACAGAGACAAGCCTCAAACCTTCTGGCACAAAGTCATTTGGAGTGATGAGACCAAAATTTTGCTTTTTGGCCACAACCATAAACACTACATTTGGAGAGGAGTCAACAAGGCCTATGATGAAAGGTACACCATTCCTACTGTGAAACACAGAGATGGATTGCTGATGTTTTGGGGATGTGTGAGCTACAAAGTCGCTTGGCCAAAATTGATGGCAAGATGAATGCAGTATGATATCAAAAAATACTGGTTGAACATTTGCATTCATCAGCCAGGAAGCTGCGCATGGGACGTACTTGGACATTCCAACATGACAACGATCCAAAACACAAGGTCAAGTTGACCTGTCATTGGCTACAGCAGAATAAAGTGAAGGTTCTGGAGTGGCCATCTCAGTCTCCTGACCTCGATATCATTGAGCCACTCAATGGGGAGATCTCAAACGTGCAGTTCATGCAAGACAGCCCAAGAATTTACAGGAACTGGAGGCTTTTTGCCAAGAGAAATGGGCAGCTTTACCATCTGAGAAGATAAAGAGCCTCATCCACAAATACCACAAAATACTTCAAGCTGCCATTGATGTTAAAGGGGGCAATACACGGTATTAAGAACTGGGGTATGTAAAGTTTTGATCAGAGTCATTTGGGTAGTTTCTGTTGTCATTATGATTTAAAAAAGAGTAAACACAGTTGATTGGTAATAAATGGCTTCAGCCAAACAATAACCATGCGTGAAAGAAAAGTTTTTGTGTTTTCATTCATATTCTCTGAAAAATGGCCAAGAAATCATAAACTCTGCCTGGGTATGTAAACTTATTAGCAAAACTGTAAAAAAGCTATGCAGAACTACTGCCAATTAGTTTGTCTTGAAACCACTTAAAAAAGTACAGAGATTATGTTTGTAGAAATTTTTCGCTGTGGCTGCAGAACATTTGGTGTCACAAAACCTGGTACATTTACACACAAAGCAAGGCTGGACTCAGAAGGGGGTAAGTTTCAGTCCAATGTGAGATATGCGTCAGACAGGAAGATGAAACTCTCCTGTGCAGTGTTAATTAAATCAAGCGTTGGGTGTATAGACGTCTCCTTTCAGAGGCTCCTTCCATGACAATACTAATGACCTTAGGTGCAGAAGACAAACATTTTATCCCAATACATGAACACCAAGATGCTGCAAATGTTAACATTCTCATAAACTGGCAAATCTAGGTGCTTAGTCATAGCCTGGGTATCCATTCAAATTTTTAATTGACACTTAAGTGACACTGTACTGTATCTAAGCTAGTCGCACAACTCTGTCCTAGAAACCACAGAACATCTCAGCTCTATAAATATATATAACTTTGGTTTTTAACCTAAACATTTAGAGAATATCAAACCTTGGGCATCCTCCTGCTAGATAAATGAAGACTAAATGTAAACTGTGGTCCAAGAAACACTTGAACGTTCCCTTTCAGTGTGTTAATATGTGATGCATTGAGCATGTTACCTTAAGGCAGTCCTTTTATTATGAGCTGAATGATGAGCTAAATTATGTAAAGTGCCAAATTAAATAATGTGATACCCAAAAACGTGCAGAGTGATATTCTTATACAATATCCAAACAAAATACAAATAATTCTTAAAGTCCAATAAATTCCAAAAAACAGTCTTCAATAAGGTGCTTTCTGTTCAAAAAGTTCTTGCTGCTAAAAACTTGCTTAATTCTGCGGAAAAAATGGCTATCGGTGCCAAACGAATCCTCCAATCAGTGCTCCCAGATGACACCACTCTGCAGATACCATAAAGGTTTGACCCCCTTTTCTCAAAAGAAAGTCAATCAACGCTCACAGATAAGTAGCTCTCCAAACAGAGTTGAGATCACTCATCCTGCGATCTCCTGAATAGGGAAAGGCTGTAAAAATGTGGGAAAATGTGAAGGATAACCTCATAGTGTAGTAATTTGAATTTGTATATTAAGATAAAAATATTGCACTTACGTCATAAAAAAAAAAACGAGTCTCAAATTGGAACTAAGAACACCGGTTTGCGCTCCACCTGTGCTCCATACACATAAAGTAACGTATACCAGAGTCCAACCCATTTTCCCCATGCCACTTGGCTATGTGTTTTACTTCAAATGACAGTTTGGGAGTAGGCAGTTGCGTTTAAAAAAATACAATGTAAAACTGACAAAGGACACCAACATAGTTGTATCTTTGATCTTAAAAACTACAGGATAACGGTGTTGTGGTAACTTGCCCAAAAAAAAAAAAAAAAAAGCATAATAATATTATTCTTGATATCACTAGAAAAAAAAAGCCTTTGAAAATTTGTTTGCAGTAAATCCATCAGTATCACCAGCAAAGCAGTGTCATTATTATCCCATTAAAGAAGAAGAGAATGTGGGCTGTATTACAATGTATATCGAGATTTCATAATTTGCCACGTCACCAATGTTAATTCTCCATTACGACCGCTAGTGTACAAGACCGGCCTCGTCTGGCTTGTCCTTGCTTCCAAGCATGCATGTTTGTACCGACGGACTTGTGTACACACACTCAAAAATCCATCAACAGACATTTGTCAGCAGAAAATTGTAAAACCTGCCATCCAAAATTTGTCTGTGGAAAAAATCCAACAACAATTGTCCGATGGAGCGTACAAACGGTCGTAATTTCCACCAACAGCATGTCATCACACATTTCCCATCGGAAATCCGATCGTGTGTACGCGGCTTTAGTGACCAAAGCAGATTGCTTCATAGCATTGGGGTGCCAGTAGGGGTCACAATGAACAGCACTGAAATGCACATAGAGCAGGCACACTACTATGTTTTTTTTCTCCGCAATGAATCAATGTGAATAGGGTCTTAAAGTGGAGCTCCACCTGATTTTGACAGGTATCCACTCCCAATTCCACTCCGACTGCCTAGGCCAGGGATCCTCAAACTACAGCCCTCCAGCTATTGCGGAACGACACATCCCATGAGGCATTTTAAAACTCTAATATTCACAGACATGACTAGGTATGATGGGAATTGTAGTTCCTGAACAACTGGAGGGCCATAGTTTGAAGACCCCTGGTCTAGGTGATCTGAAGCGGAGGAAGTTCTCCTCCATCACCTCTCCATTGCCTTGTGGGACACATGACATATCCCAAAAGACTGTGGGACCATTCACAATGGTTGCGCAAGCACAGCGGGCACCCGGCTGTGAAGCCGCAAGCTGTCACAACCAGGTGCCCACAGTTAAAATGCCAGTGCAGAGGAAAGAAGAGAGCAGGTGAAACCAGCTTGGGTGAGCACAGTGCTGGATTGTGGGACAGGTGAGTGGCTGTTTTTTAAAAAATCAGCAGCTACAGTTGTGTAGCTGCTGACTTTTAATTTTTTCACAGGAGACTGGGCAACCACTTCAATGTTGGCATTCTTCTGTTGACTAACTGGATTGTCAACTGGGGTATTTTGATATTGTTAAGTGCACTGCCCTGTGCATATGTACCTATCTGCACCAGTTATTTGAGTAGCTGCTATTCTTAGCTACTATAAAAAAAAGTATTATTACAGGTACTTACAGTATATAGTGACAACAATTTATGCAGCGCTTTACATATACAGTATATAGCTCAGACAGGAGTGCTATCCATTGTGCTGCCCATAGCACACTCCATTCTGCTACTTCCGTCAATGGCCCTGTTCACTGTCACTGCTATTTACTATCACTTGTAAACACAGAAGCCAGGCTTCTGTACTACAAGTGACAGTGCGCTTCTCCCGGGAGCTACCTCAGAGCGACACTCAGGTGGTCACAGAAGAACAGCTTCCGGGGATTTGGGCTTCAGAGAGGGCATCCCATGGTGCCAACAACCTTGTGCTCTGATGTCGACGCCCCTTGTTGCACAATCTCAATGGCGCTGCTGCTACTGTCCATGTCCAGTGGTGGAGAGGTGGAGCCACAAATGGACTATGTGTGAAAGGAAACTGAGATTGGCAGCTTCTGAGAGGTGAGTGAGAGAGAGAGGGGTTGTGCAAAGGTGAGGGCACTGGAGGGTCAAGCGGAAGCAGCTGCATGCATCCAGAAATTACCTGTTGGGGAGGAAGGGTTAAGAGGTGGCTGCAGAGATAGTCTGTGAGAGAAGGGTGCAGAGGGGAGCTTTGGATGTGGGGGCAGAAGTGCCCTCTCTGCATAGCAAACTCCTGAACTCTGGACGAAATGGACCCCTGAACCCTGCACTCTGGATGCAGTGCACTCCTGACTGCACTCTGTAGCTAACACCTTTCTGAACCCTGCATTCTGTGTATATTACCCTTCTCTGTATAATGCACTCCTGAACCCAGCACTCTGTGTATTATGCACTCCTGAACCCAGCACTATGTGTAATATGCACGCCTGAACCCAGCACTATGAATATTATGCACTCCTGAGCCCAGCACACTGTGTATTATGCACTCCTGAACCCAACACACTGTGTATTATGCACTCATAAACCCAGCACTGTGTATTCTCCTGAACCTAGCACTCTGTGTATTACACACTCCTCAACCATGCACTCTGTGTATTTTGCTCCCCGGAACCCAGCACTCTGTGTTTTACACACTCCTTAACCATGCACTCTGTGTATTATGCTCCCCGGAAACCCAGCACTCTGTGTTTTATGCAGTCCTGAATCCTGCTCTCTGTGTATTATGCTATCCTGAACCCAGCACTCTATGCAGTTATGAACCCTGCACTCTATGTACTGTGCTCTCCTTAACCCAGCACTCTGTGTATTATGCACCCCTGAACCCTGCATGCGGTGTATTATGCACTCCTGAATCCAGCACTCTGTGTATTACGCAGCCCAGAACCCTGCACTCTGTATTACACACTTCTGAACCCTGCACTCTGTGTATTACGCACTCCTGAACCCTGTGCTTATTTTACACTGATCTAATCCACATGTATGTCTAAAAATATTGAAAAGCCAGTAGCTTCCCTTTAAAAGGGCATACTTGATCTATAGATTTTTTTTTTTTAAATGGTGATGAGCTCAAGTGACACATCTTGCAACATGTAATAATGTAGGTTACAAGCTCATCCTAAATATTTTTTTTGGAAACCAAAGAAATTCATTATTAATACGTCTATATTGAAAAACAATATAATCTAAATGCCAGCTATCATAGTTACATAGTAGGTGAGGTTGAAAAAAGACATCAAATCCACCTTAGTGTGTGATTATATGTCAGTATTACATGGATAACACTATCAAGTGATTAGCTATAGTCTTCTGCATCTGACTAGTGTGGTCAGCAGGCAGCACTTAGAGCCTCAGTTGTGCAATACCAAAGTTTCCCTGGGAATTGTTTTAAATGTTTGCAAGAATGGACTTTTTCACTTATATTTGTTTTTTCTCTATATTCTGCCTCACTATTCATTTATTAGTTTTATGAGGTCAGCACATTTCTTTCACAATAATGTATCACAGTTAAGGTAAGCCCTTCAGTTTCATGCAAAGCATTGTTGGGAATCCTGTGAAGATTAATGGCCTGTAATCTGTCCTATTCCCAGTGCTGTAGACATTTTAATACCATTGATTGTTATGCTACTAAAATGTTCTTTCACGTCAGGGAGTTTACAGGAAATCCAATCTTAGGTGAACTATGCATGGCCACACCATGGAAGATTATGATTGGCATAGACTGTATTTACACAGCAGTAAAGCCGAGGAACGTGTGAAAAAGTGGTCATAGATGTAGCACTACCCCCATAGGAGCAGCTGGTATTTTCCAGGATCTTCCCTTGTTTCTGCCCCACAGCCAGGCACACAGTATCTCCCACAGCCAGGTGCACAACCTTTGCTTGTTCCTCCAATGATCAGTCTAGGGGTTGTAGTGTTTTTGTTGTTGTTTTATTTTAGTTTAGGAACTTGGATAGGAGAAGGGGGTATAGTGGCATAAACCCATTGAACCATGCACGATTGAGGACAGCGTTCTTGTTAGAACTATGTAGCAAACTGTACAGAGTCAAGCAAAGCCTCTTGCTGGTAGAAAGACTTAGGAGAGCCTTGCTGTGTGTCCCCTTTAGCCTACACCCAGTAGCTGACTTCTAGTACACAGGGTGGGATTTAGCCATACCAGTCCCTTGGATCGCTTTAGGGGTCTGTACTCACAAGGCCATAGTCGCAGGTCACCTTCCTCCATGATACCAGACAGGATCCATGGACATCTTTCCTCAGTCAGCTCTCAGGAGAACCCTGGGTTTCAGCATTCAGTGTTCAGGCGCTCAGGTCGCCCACCTAAAGCCTGGGGTTGCCACCTGTCTAGGATTCATCTGAACGGTTTGGGTTTTGAATCATGTGTCCAGGTTTCAGTCCTCCTGAAACCTGGACACATTATTCAGACAGGAATGTGGCTTTGAACAAGGCTTGACAGGAGGGTGAGGGGGCACTATGTGCGCCATGTTACTATTCTCTTTGGAGTGCCCAAAGGTGTCCAAGGTCTGTTCCAATACTATAGTGTATACTAAAACCAAAAAAAAATACCATGTGCTACTAAAGTGTTTAGGTTTGGCTTGAAGAAAAAGTGGCAACCCTACTGAGGCCACATGGCAGCCTGTGCTGAGGAGGGGCAGCAGGCCCTCTCCCTACCTGGACCTTTCTTCCTGGAGGAAGACCCAGATCTCATATGCTCACCAAATATAAATACCAGCACCCACCATGCTCAGGGGCAGCATTCTCAGTAATTGGCTGAGAGGGCATTCATATTCATGCTCCTGCTCTGCATGGGTCACTTCTGTTTATCCAGTGCTTTCCAAAACTGCCCGAATACAGAAGATCCAATCACAGCAGCAGCAGCACTGCAAGTCACACAGGATATCTCCACTGAACAATTACAGCTTCCTGGTAAACAGACAAGCTATTATGCAATTTTAACCTAACCCAATAAACTGGAAATTGGCCCAACCCCTCCAGCATCCCTATATGCAAATCACTATTACAGGCAGCCTCACTGACAACAATGAGGCATGAATTATATCCCTGTCCAAATGCAAAATATAAAGTTGAACTTGCCTGTCACTGGATGAATAAAGCCATACATCCCAACTTTAGAATCAAGATGGACAATTTGGGATGGTGTAGACTTGTGGTATGTGGAATACACTGAAAATGGGCATGGCTGAAATGTACTCAATTTTGTGTGTGGCTTAAAGAAGCATAGTTAAATAGTCTGAACCTACACATGGTATATACTTTACAAATTGATCTGCAATCCTTGTACCCACAAAATACCTCCAAATTATAATGCTAAGAGCGAATGTTAACAGCGCTAAGGACACTAGCAACAAAAACCCTAAGACTTGATGAAGTGTTTTGCCAGTGTCCTATCTCCTGAAGGTGGCAGCATAACCCTACAGGATGAAAAAAAATCAGAAGAAATTCAACGGAAAAATGTCCATTGTCAGTGGTCACTGGGAAGAGAAAATGTGTTTAATCAGTGGTCAGTGAGAGGAAAAAATGACTGGAGTTGGTAGACAATGAGAAGAAAAAATGGCCAGTGTTATTGTCTGTGAGAGGAAGAATGCGGGGGAAAAAAGAAGCATTTGCGTCAGTGGGGTGCATTGGTGCTCGAGGGGGTGAGGGGCCACATTAATGCTGGGGAAGGAATGGGGAAGGAATGGGGCAATTGGTGGGAAAACAGAGGGTGGGAAAACAGTAATGCTAAGCAGGTGGTGAAGGCAAAATTGCCCAGCGGGTGTGAAGATAATAAGGCCCAGCAGGAGGTTGAAGAAACACTAATGTACAGCATGGAGTGGGGGGGGGGGAACAATAGTGTCCAGCATGAGGTGGGAATGAACCATAGTGCCCAGTGGGGTATGGGAAGGAACAATGATGCCCAGCAGGAGGTGGGGGAGAATAAAATTGCTTGGCATGGGGGTAGGAGAAAAAAATAGAGCCCAATGGGGAAAGGGGAGGAACAATAGTGCCCAGTAGGAGTCATTTCATATTTACCAATAGGTGGTGCACACAAGGATGCTCACTGCAACTTCTGCAAAGTAATTTACTACTGCCGCGTAAACAGCCTGTAATTTGAACTCTTATGCCCTGTACACACGATCGGACTTTCCAACAGCAAAACCATGGATTTTTGTCCGAAGGTTGTTGGCTCAAACTTGTCTTGCATACACACGGTCACACAAATGTAGACCAACAATTCCGAACATGATGTACAACACGTACGACGAGCCGATAAAAAGGAAGTCCAATAGTCATGTGATATCTCCATTACGAACGCTAGTTTTACAAGACTGAGTGCTTCCGGCTTGTACATGATTCCGAGCATGTATGAACTTTTGTGCGCAGACTTGTGTACACACGATCAGACTTTCCAACAACAAAGTTTTGTTGGCAGAAAATTTGAGAACCTGCTATCAAACATTTGTGGGCAGAAAATCTGACAGCAAATGTCCGATGGAGCATACACATGGTTGGACTTTCCGACAACATGCTTACATCGAACATCCAACCATGTGTATGCGGCATTACTGTTCAGGCTTAGTCACAATACAGAGACAGCTAAATGGACCAGAGAAGGAACACCCTCTACCTCATCACTTTTTTTATTAAGCTGGTAATATACTGATCGAAATTTGGCTGGTCCCTGGCGCTTATGTGGGCTCCTCCCATTTGACAGAAATTGATTGTTTAGCTAACTTCTCTTAAAGGGATATGTTGGAAAATGTCCATTGGAAAAATTCCTCCATTCACCTTGTTTTTGTGGACAGATGAATCTGTCATTTCATTTTACGTTCAGCCTGCTGGCTAAGCAAAAAAACAAAACAAATGGTGCAAGGCCAGTTTCTGATAACCCAGCTTATGTGAATGATTAAAAATATGTGTTTACAAACATGAACATATAAAAACACACTAGGTCCTTTTTTGCATGGAAGTTGATTAACCTACCAGTATTTAGACTTTGGAGGAAATCAGAGAACCATAGGTGTGCGCAGCCTATTGCATTAGGGTGTTCACTCCAAAGCTCAAACACACATGCCTTTCTATCCAGCCACAGCTGCAGGGGACAGTGAATGAATGGAAAGTGCTCTGTGCTGAGTGGCTCCGATCCTCTTTTTCTGCGGTCCCCGGCAGCGCTCATGGCTCCTCCTTCACATCAAGTGCCCTCACAGAGAGCCGCATTGCATGGGTGCGCTCCCGAGTCCTGCTGCTGCATCCATTGACACAGACAGCAGGACTCGGCCTGCCCCTGTGTCACTGGATTTGATTGACAGTAGGGAGCCAATGGCTCCCACTGCTATCAATCTATCCAATGAGGACCCAAGACAGTACCTGGAGCTGCTGGGCTCGTTCTCGTGGTTGGAAAGATCGAGCTCAGGTAAGTAAATGGGGGGCTCTGGGGGGCAGCTGCACCACAAAAGGTTTTTCACCTTAATGCATAGAATGCACTAAGGTGAAAAACCTTGAGACTTTACTACTTTTTTAAAGCGTTAGTAAACCCTCCAATTCTAACGTTATAATTACCATATTCATAAAGACAAGGTATTTATAAATCGATTGATTGCTATATATGTATCTAAATTATTTTTCTTACTGTACATAATCTTGATCTTGTACAGCTGTAACTTCTAAACTAAACAGATAAAAAAAAGGCTACTAGCAATCACTTTAAAATATTGATATGGACAAATAAATATAAAGTGACAATTCTGACTATACAACCGTTTTAAGCATAGTAAACACAGTGAGTGAGTGTGTTCACTGTGTTCATTTAGAAAAGGAGGGGGTCGGTTAATTTTATATTTACTAGCCCCTTCACCTGCTCTCCATCCAGAAATATCTCCCACAAGCAGCTGGGAAGAGAGGAGAGGAGGGAATCCAGCAGCAATGTGGGGAGTGGGGAAGCCCGGGCAGTAGGGGGAATCGGCACCGCACATAGTGATTAGGGACTATGGCATACCCCCTGCGCACACGCCTATGCAGAGTACCCATGGGATGGAAAAACAAACCCCAAGCAGATGGAGTCCCGTTAAGAGCTACAGTAAAACCAAGACCCGAACACTGTGGTTTCTGATGGTCAGTGCTGGAGTAACTTCTAATTTAAATTTGATATTCAACAACCCTGTTTCTGCTAGCAGAAAAATACCCTCTGATATTAAGCATAAATATGCCTTGTTCAAAAAGAACCAGAGACAACTAGGCACCCATAATACTGTACATTGTAATCTGAATCTTCACTCCTGAATTATTGCAGCAGTTTACATCTGGGGATTACTGGATTTTTTAATTACTTACATGTATTTTCTCCCAGTCAGAATTATTATTATTATTGTGTATACACTTCCTGCCCCTTCTAGGAAACCCTAGAAGGAAAAAGTGGAGAGAGAAAAAGTCTCAGCCATATGTCCTTTCCATGCTCCAAGCCACATCACAGTTCCTGCCAGTGAGAAGTCTCATTCCAGGCTTGATGGACAACAGTTGGAGGATATCTCCATGACCATTGATCTACTCATTATCCTCAGGGGTCCTTGCAACTGGACTTTGCTGCAACATTCTTCTGGAGGTATCTCTGTTAACCTTTTCCCACCTGCGCTATAGCCAAAAGACGGCTACAGCATGGGCTTACAATGTCGGGAGGGCATCCATGGACGTCCTCTAATGCTCGTGCTGACCGCACCCCCCCCTGCGGGGAGTGGGCGGTGCGCTCTGTGAATGTTGAGTCCTTTGGACTCAGCTGATCGTAGATTGGGGTAAAGGGCCAATCACAGTGGCCCTTTACCACATGATCAGCTGTAAGCCAATGACAGCTGATCACACAATGTAAACAGAAGCCAGTTATCTGCTTTTTTTCCCTCATGCTGACAGTCTGAGGAGAAAAAGGGAAAGCCAATAATGGGCTTCTGTTAAAGGAACATCGGTCCCAAAATTGCCAACCAGTGCTGCTAATCAGTGCCCACCAGTACTGCTAATCAGCGCCCACCAGTGCCATCTATCAGTGCCCATAAGTACTGCCAATCGGTGCCTCATCATCAGTGTCACTTCTCAGTGCTGCCTATCAGTGCCCCCTACCAGTGTCTCTCAGTGCCCATCAGTGCCACCTATCAGTGCCACCTATCAGTGCAGCCTCATCAGTGCCCACCAGTGCACCTCATCAGTGCTACCTATCAATGCCCATCAGTGCCTATCAGTGCAGCCTATCAGTGCCCATCAGTGCAGTGTCAACAGCGTACATCAGTGAAGGAGAAAAATTACCTGTTTGCAAAATTTGATAACAAACTATGAAAAATGTTTGTTTTCTTTTTAACATTTTTGGTCTTTTTTTGTTTGTTTAGCAAAAAATAAAAATACCACCAAAAGAAAGCTCTATTTGTGTGAAAAAAATTATAAAAATGTCGTGTGGGTAATGTTGCATCACTGCGCAATTGGCATTCAAATTGTGACAGCGCTGAAAGCTGAAAATTTGCCTTTGCAGAAAGGTGGTAAGAGTGCCCAGTAGGAAAGTGGTTAATAACTATATTACTGTATACCCAGGTATATGTGCATGATTCATTAATACAAGCAGGTATTATCAGCAAAGGGCCCACAAGAATCCCTGCTTGTACATTGGATGTATGTACTATTAATAATATTTTTTTGAATATAAAGCTTGTACCATTTCTATACTGGTGTGTATCTACAGGCATACCCCACTTTTAAGTACACAATGGGGTTTATTTACTAAAGCTGGAAAGTGAAAAATCAGGCTCACTTCTGTATACAAACCAATGAGCTTCCAGGTTTTATTACCAAAGCTTAATTGAACAAGCTGTGGTTAGAAGCTCATTGGTTTCTATGCAGAAGTGAGCCTGATTTTGCACGTTCCAAGTTTAGTAAATGAACCCCATTGTGTACTTAAAAGTGGGGTATGCCTGTATATACTTAGGCATACCATACACAGAAAGATTCAAACCATGTATTGGCAAGCTGAATGTACCAAGCATGTCAGGTTTTACCTGTGATTATGGCTAGTGGCTTCTATAGCCACTAGCCATAATTGCTATCTTCTCCCGGGGGGGGGGGGGGGGGTGACTTCCCCCGCCCTTCCCTACCCACCCCCACTGGGAGAAGATAATGGCCTGGTAGGAGGAATTCCCGCATCAACAGTGTCTGTATTGATAGGGCAATCAAGCAAACTTTTTGCAAGAAAGAAATCCCCTCTGTGTATGGCCATCCTTATGGTTAATAATATATGTCAATTACGTGATTAGATTACTGGTTATTTCCCAGGAAGGGAATCCCCTCTGTTCACAGAGGCCCTGTCCTGGGTGGAGGCACTGCACACTTTATTGACAAACGCATTCTTCCACTTAGCGAAGGTTCTGGTTCCCTTATGTACCTACAGGTTTAGTGCAATATTCTGCTTGGGGAGGGTCATTTCTCATAATCCCCCCCTTTTACAAAAGAGAGCTATACTGTCATATTGCACAGCTGATATCAGGATTACATGAAAGAAACAAGAGTCTGTTTATTGACCATTCCTGACTGGTGCCATTTAAAATATAAGGTGATCGGTGCACATTATCAAACAGAAATCAAATTATAATGTTCATATGAATCATCATCTTTGCCTTCAGATTCACTTTCAGTAAATGCATTTCACAACATTTCATCAGCAGTACATAAAATTAAATAGTAATTCGATTTAATTAGAGCGGCTTTCATTGCGGTGACTTATTATTAGATATTAGCTGGGGTAAGATGATGGTTTTACAGCAATGGTGCTTTCACAGGCCTTTGTGTATGTTTATAGCGGAGGTGTACATATGTGTTTACATGTGTATACAGCCCTGTGCATCTGTCATAACATAAGGACTCTGTGCTCAGTAAATACAACTGGCAGGGAAACATCCGATGGAGGCCAAGCAATGGGAACCGAAGGGGGGTGTGAGTGGGAGACCTAAGGGGGTGGGAGATGGGAGAAGATACAGCCTTTTGTCTTTTGTAATCAAATACACATCTGTTGCTATGGCAACAGCAACGAATATCACATATACTAAAAATCCGGGGAGATATCCTATCTCTGTTAACCGTTATATAACAAAAGAATCAGGAGCACCTTAAGAATAAGACCCTGTCATGGGCTGCTAGCTTTTTCTGCCATAAAGTGGGTTATGAAACAAGCACTCAACCATAAAACACATTTTCTGCTATGTTTCACATTGTTATACTGATTTCAAATAATGACTGTTTTCCAAATCCGAGGCTCAAAATTTTTTTTTGCTCCAGCAGATAGAAGAAAAGCAACGTAACAGTGTGGATAAGGTTTGTCTTTTGAAGTTCCAGCTATCTTATGTGTTCTGTACTAATTTCAGAAGAAGAAGAAGTGGATTGTAAAGACACACACACCTTCTTTTAGTGTCATCACATCCATAAATGGTTGTGTCTAATGATAACAATGTGCTCTGCCTGTCTCTTGTACCATTTCTTCCTCCACATCCACCTATATCAGTTTCCTTTCCTCCAGTCCTGCAGCCATGCAGAGCACCAACGAGATTTCACAAGTAGATGCAGATAGATCTGCTTAAATGTAGGGGACAATAAGTTCAATTAAATATAATGTAATCAGGAGCTCACACACTTTATTTACACTGAATCAGGGAAAGTCTGCTGTCTTCAGGCAAGAGTTTTTTTGTGTCTCATTTTCCAGGAATAAATGGGGGTGATCATAATCTTTAAAGTGGATATAAACCCGATTCATGAAATTTGAGCTGAGCACATATATCCGCAGTGTTTTCTTATCTCTCTTCAATGCACTATGTCCTGTGGCTTTCCCTTGCTCCTTCTGTTATCAGCATGATAACTTCTGACAAGTTCTCCGACACAGGAGATAAAAGCAGCTTGAGGTTTGTGTTTTCGGAGGATGCTAATATAAATAGATGAGCAGAGTGCTGAACCATTCAACGAGCAGATCTGAAAATCTCTACCTATGAGGAGAGGGGTGTGTGCCTTTCCTCCAATCAGCTGTCTTAGCTGTATACCCAGGCTTCACTGCAATGCTAACCAGGAAGAGAAAATCTGAATTTTCTAAAGAATATATAAAGCTATATAAAGCTTAAGACAGCACATATACTGTACATGTAAAACTTATTTAGCAGGATTTATTTAATCTCTGTGTATCATCTGAGGCCGTTCTCTTCACTGGGTATATGTGAGGGTTTACATCCACTTTCATGTCTGCTAACATGGGATGATATCATAGTTTTAGGTTAACAAATAGGCATCAGAATTTCACCTAAGAAAATAATTTCACCTAAGGAAAATAGTGACTTTTACTAATTAAAATTATATTTAAATTAAATATTTCAATTTAAATTATTTAACTATACACATTATAAATATATAGACCAAAGCTGGCCATAGATGGATTGAAATTTGGCGGGTTCAGCAGAGACCGAATTAATTTTGATCCACGTACTGCCGTCCTATCTGACAGCAGTTTATTGTTAGATTGTCTTCCGTCTAATAGGGATATTGGAAAATGTTTCTCGATAAGCAACTGATCAGTGTATTCTGATAGCGGATGAGTCCTGCTATCAGGACACAATGGGGTTTCTTTACTAAAGCTGGAGCCCTTCTGCTTAGAAAACAATTAGCATCCAGGTTTCAATGCCAAATCTTAATTGAACAAACTGATGTTAACATCATAATGTTAACATGATAATAACAAACATATCATACTTACCGCCACTGTGCAGCTCGTTTTGTACAGAGAGGTCCTGAACCTCCTTTTCTGGAGTCCCTCAGCAACTCTCTCGGCTCCTCCCCGCATCAGATAACCCCCTGGGAGAAGCGCTCTCCTGGGGGGTTACCTTGTGGGCGCACTCTTGAGTCCAGCATTTGGCATCCATAGATGCTGAATGCAGGTCCCGGCCTCCACCCCCCCACCCGGCGGCTGCTTCATTGGATTTGATTAACAGCAGTGGGAGCCAATGGCTGCGCTGCTATAAATCTATCCAATCAAGAGCCGAGAACCGCCTGCAGAGAGAAAGCGAATCTCTTTAGGACAAGTTCGAGGGTTCAGGTAAGTAAAACGTTACCTTGCGGGCACGCTCCTGAGTCCAGCATTCATAGACGCTGAATGCAGGACTCGGCCCTGCCCCGGAGGCCACGCCATTGGATTTGATTGACAGCAGCGGGAGCCAATGGCTGCGATGCTATCAATCTATCCAATCAACAGCCGAGAACCCCCTAGCAGAAAGATGGTGCGTGCATCTCTGTGGGCCAAGTTCGAGGGTTCAGGTAAGAAAAACAGGGGGCTGGTCACTGACAGGTGTTTTTTCACCTTAATGCATCGAATGCATTAAGATGAAAAAACAAGAACCTTTACAACCCCTTTAAAGCATAAGTTCACTTTTTAACAAAAAATAATACATGAACTTTTTTTTTTGCAGGTAAAAAAAATGTACATTTATTATTTTTTGTTTCTGGGGCCTCTAAAGCATTTCACCAGCGATCAGCAGATTGCTGGTGCCATGCATATCTCCTGCAGATCTGTCAGTGTATCTGTGTGCCCATACATCATACGGCCAAGCAGCTACAATCTGGCAGGAAGACTCAATTAAGTACTACATTGCTCCACAGTGCCGTGGAAGTTCATTGAAAACTACAAGCCGACAACTGTAAAGCCTGTCGGCACTTGTAGTATTCTATTCACAGATGAATTGATCTCCGTTAGGTGACAGATCGGGGATCAGGGGTATTGGGGACTGGTCTGTATGTTAAATGATATAAGGGTGTAACATGTAAGGGTGTAACGTGTAATGTTACGAATAGTGAACTTATCCTTTCAGATCCCTTTCACACTGAGGCGCTTGAAAACTGCCTATAAAATGGCGAGCACTATTGCAGTGCTTTTCAGGCGCTTTTGAGAAGTTTGCGGTGGGCTTTTTTGAAGGTCACGTGACTCAAAAAACTGCTGCAAGAACCATTTTGAGGTTCTTTTGAAGTGCTTTTCAGACACTTCTGATTAATTTCAATAGAAAGGGATGCATTTGAGGCGCTTTTTTTTAGCTCTCCAAACATGCTCCAAAGATGCTGCTTGCAGGAGTTTTTTCACCGCCCCAGTGTGAAAGCATCCATTGATTTTAATTGGAAGCAGTTTTCGTGAGCTTTTCAAAAATGCTTGAAAAACTCCTCAGTGTGAAAGTGGTCTAAGTGAACATTCACATCGGGCTGTTTTGAAATGTCAAATCGCTGGCTATTGCCGGCAAAGGCACCGTCCGAATCGGTGCGATGCAGACTTTGTGGCACCGCACTGATTTCCAAAAGTATTTTCTGCACTACTTTTGGCGACTTCTGGGGCGATTTCAATAGACATCTGTGCAGGAACCTGCACAGATGTCTGAAATTGCTTCTGAATTTGGACTGACATGCGGGTTTGAAATCGTGCGAGTTCAGCTGAGTTTGCCTGATTTCAAACCCGCATCAGTGCGAGCCTAGGTTAAAGGAAACTTGTACTGAGAGAATAGCGCAGCTGCCATTGTCCACCTTTCCTCCTAAAAATGCTACTTGCCTGGCTGCCATACTGACTCAGTGTTTGCAAGGGGTGTCTGCTGATACCCAAAGAAACACTAACACCACTTTCACACTGGGGCAGGGGAGTTGCGGCGGTAAAGCATCGGGAACCCACATCCAAGTCACAATAGTGTGAACCCAGCCGCCCTCAAGCAGATATGCAAAATAAAAATAAAGGCTTTAAAAGATATTTTGGAAAGACCAAAATTGGGCAAACAAGTTCATTGTTAGGGTTTACCTACACTCTAAGCCTTGGTTCACACCAGCATGGCTTCAAAATCACGTGACTTTGAAGCCAACATCCCTGCAAAATTTCATCACGGCTTACATAGAACTTATTTATTTAACAGAAGTCAATGCAAGTGGTGTTGAAATCGCCCCAAAGTAACGCAGGAACCTTTTTGAGTCACACTGATTAGAATGGTTCAATTGTTGTTAATGGGGCATGACTTGTCATGCTTGTCAAGTCGCATGACAAGTCAAGGCAGTGTGAACCAGGACTTAGTCATTGCATTGTAGTAGTTAAAGGAGTTGTAAAGTCTCATGGTTTTTCACCTTAATGCATTCTATGTATTAAAGCGGAGTTCCACCCAAAAGTCCCCTCTTCCTCTCTGGTGCCACAATTGGCACCTTTCGGGGGGGGGGGGGGGAAGGTGGCAGGTATCCTGTTCCCATGTCCAGGAGTCCGTGACACAGCCCATGACATCACCCTCCTCCTCCCCCGGGCCAGTAGGAGAGAGGGGCAGGGCCTTACGCATGTGCAGTAGGGTTCCTGGCATAAGGCCATAAGGTTACACTGCTGGGTTCCCTTACCCGCAATGGCAGCACCCGTCAGCTGATGGAAACATTAGCTGCGGTGCCGACATAAGTGGACTCCAGAACAGGTAAGTGTTCTATTATTAAAAGCCAGCAGTATGTGTAGCTGCTGGTTTTTACATATTTTTGTTTTGGGCGGACCTCCGCTTTAAGGTGAAATACTTTCTGTGCTGCAGCAGCCCCCCAGAACCCCCCTTTTTCTTACCTGAACCCATTTGTTCCAGCGAGCCCAGCAGCTCCAGCTTCTGTCTCAAGTACTTACTGAACAGACTGATTGCAGCAGGAGCTATTGGCTCTCGCTGCTGTCAATCAAATCCAGTGACATGGGAGATGGGAAGCGGGCTGAGTCCTGCTGTCTGTGTCAATGGATGCAGCAGCAGGACTCAGGAGCGAGCCCACACGCGTGCCCCCATGGAAAGTGGCTCTCTGTGGGGGCACTCGAGAAGAGGAGGAGCCAGGAGCACCACAGAGGGACCCCAGAGAAGGAGGATTGGGGCCACTCTGTGCAAAACCCTTGCACAGAGCAGGTAAGTATGACATGTTTGTTATTAAAAAAAATAAAACAAAAAAAAAGAACTTTTACAATCACATTAATCTATCCTTCCTCTAGTTGATAATCCAGATAAATATCTTTATTTAATAACATGAGAAAATATTAAATCAAATATGAAAGAGTAAGCATGTAAAAAAGCAAAAGTCACATAAAAAATTACTTTATTGTAAATGCTGTGATAAAGAACGCGCTCCCAAAACAATCATTACAAATGCAAAAAGTGATTTAAACAAATAGTATGTATACATTCAAAACCATGTAAAAACGCGTATTAGTGAATGGCTTCACTTTATACATGTGCACAAATAAAAAAAATAAAAAAGAATTATTATATTTATGATTACTCAAACAAATATATCATGAAAAGTTCAAAACAGTTCCAAAATTCTATCTAGATGATTCCACTCCAACACCACGTGAGAAATAAAATCCGTGTTCCAAATAATATTTGTGACTTTTCACCCAAAGTGACAACAAATTGCGCTCAGCACATGGCCCTGGCTAGCAAGTGACCATAAGACATGAAGTACCTCCTCGAATCCTGTAAACCATTCAACGATCTTTTTCTAATCAATCGTTCACATGTATGGTGAACTTGATTGAATAAGCCTGGGAACAGCCAGAACAAATCTTTGTTATCTATCCTCCGCTCCAATCTCCCACATCTGGAAATCAAGCACCGCCAAAAAGAGGCAGGGAAGGCAGATATAGTGTAGTATCCTTTGTTTATTGTTAAAAATGTCACTTACAATATTTCCAGCAGGGGAGTATATCGGAAATACCTAGTGCGGTGGAAGTTCGTTCAGACAGCGCTATCTGACCAGAGGTGTACAATACAGTGTCCCAGAATGAAAAAAAAAAACATACGGCCAGTTCGCCACTCTGATAAACATTGCTGAAGCAGCCGAACAAACTGGTTGCTAGGGCCACCCTGCCTCACGTCTAGCAACCAGTGACATCGGCTGAGCGAGGCTATCCAGAGGTGCCCTGTGCCGAGCAACGCGCCTCCGAGTCCACCCACCTCCTTTTCCTGCCCCTGAAAGTGACCGGGGAGGACTCTTCGGAGGAGGGCCAACAAGCTGGCATCCTGAGAAGTGCCTGGTTACTGAGTTGGGAAGGACATTGACGAATCCACGCTTTTTCCAGTACTATCAAGGAGTACTATCAAGAGAACGTTCCAGATACTGAGGAAAAAGGTTCTTGTTCACTTTCAGTTACAACTTGTTCAAGGTCAGAGATTTTACAAGTTCTGAATCAAAGTGCTGACTGCCATAATCTCTGGCTAGAGATTTGTTCAGCCTTGAAGTGCCCAGCTGCGAGTGGCCACTCTCTGGGTGGTACTAGAGACTTTGCTACGTTTGCAGTTCAAGGTGCCTGAGTTCTTCGCCCTTGCCCTCTGTTCCTATACAAGACTGTGTTGTTAGATATTACCCCTGCAAAATAAAATCTTTAAAAGGACTTTATTGGTGTCAGCGTCCAAGTTGTTGGGTATCAACCCTGGGAACCCCTAGACGTGGAAGAACAAGCCAAGCGGGGGTAACCAGTAAGCCTAATAAGTTAAGGCCGCCCTACAAAGGGTTATGGCCGCTACAGTTTTCTGTATCTCCTCCTCCTGACTCTAGTCCATACTGGTGGTAAGCCAGGATCTGCCGCGGCAGCCTATGCCCCCGCCCAGTGCCAGTCCCGGGGCCGGCTACTCCCGCTGCATGCAGCTCATTGCCAGGCCAGCAGCCCGACTTCTCTCCTCCTGAGCCTCCTCCTGCCCACGAGGACCGCGACCCGAGCCGCCAGCCAAACTTCCAGGTTTGTTCACTTCTCACTCACTAATACTATTCTATGAGAACATGCATGCTTGCAATGAATCATGTATTGCTTTTAACAATGTTCCTTCTAGAATCTGATACTGTATGTTTGTAACAATAATATCTCCTTTTTTTTTTTCTTTTTTTACATATGTATTTCTGTGTGGCAGAAAGTCTGGCTATCTATTCCAAATAGGGTGACCACTTTGGTATTAGACCCCTTTCACACTGTGCCGCCCCAGGCGTCAGCGGTAAAGCAGCACTATTTTTAGCACCGCTTTACTGTGGTTTTAGGGGCGCTATTTGGCCGCTTATTGGGGCGGTTTTAATCCCCCGCTGGCGGCCGAAAAAGGGTTAAAACAATTACCATTCAGATCAATGGGCAGGAGCGGTTTAGGAGCGGTGTATACACCCGCTCCTTCACCGCTCCAAATATGATGCTTGCAGGACTGGTTACCAATATTAAAATTCTTTTTTTTTGGGCAGGTGTGGGCCCGTTGGGGGGGGGGGGATTAGAATGGGGTGTCCCTGAATGGCAGTTTGGAAATGTGGTCCCCCCAATCTGGTGAGTGCAGTTTGTTGTCACTTTGGGTGAAAAGGGTGAAAAGTCACGAATATTATTTGGAACACGGATTTTATTTCTCGCATGGTGTTGGAGTGGAATCATCTAGATCAGTGATGGCGAACCTTGGCACCCCAGGTGTTTTGGAACTACGTTTCTCATGATGCTCAACTACACCGCAGAGTGCATGAGCATCATGGGAAATGTATTTCCAAAACATCTGGGGTGCCAAGGTTCGCCATCACTGATCTAGATAGAATTTTGGAGCTGTTTTGAACTTTTCATGATATATGTGTTTGAGTAATCATAAATATATTAATTAATTTTTTTCTGAAAAATTTGTGCACATGTATAAAGTGAAGCCATTCACTAATACACGGTTTTGAATGTATACATACTGTTTGTATAAATCACTTTTTGCATTTTTAATGATTGTATTGGACGCACCCTTTATCACAGCATTTCTTCTTCATTAGTCTTCACTAATTTCAGGTGCAGCAACCCTTCTTTACTTTTTGTTTCATTATTGGCGCCAGTTCCATTTATTTATTATTCATAACTTTATGGTAAACACTGCAAAAATTGTTTAAAAACATAAGTTCACTATAATGCATAATACATGTTTGCAGTTTGTATTCAGAAATATAAAGAAGATGTAATAAAAAATGTGTATTGTATTCAGAGTCATAGAGAAGACGTACTAAAAAAAAAAAAAACATGCATTGTATCCAGAATTATTTAGAAGACGCACTAACAAATGTGTATTGTGTCCATAATTATAAAAAAAAAAAAAAAGACGTACTAAAAAACGCATATTGCAGCTATAGTGTTGTTTCACAAAATAAGTTAATGTTTTTGTTACAGCGAGACACTTAGGTCATCCTGTTTTTGTAATCACTTCATTAACACTTTCATTATTAGGCATGTGTAAAGTGCCAGGCAATGTGTGAAATTAGTAGGCACCAAGCGGTACAAGTGAGATCTCCACATAGAAGTAATTATCCAGCTTCCCACAGACACTGTGAGCCTGACTGCGGAGAAGCCACTGTGATGGATGGAGGAGCTGCAATGAACACCACTAACAATTTCCATTAAATCCATTACGCTTTTGCTTCATTTGCCAAAATACATGTATTTGATGACAAGATGAAGTGCAATTGTCATTTTACAGCTGCAATATTTTTGCTTTTATGACCATAAACCATATGTATATTATCAAACAAGATATTTCAAAGATCAGAAAATCACTTGTGTATTTCAAGCCAGGCATGCAGATACAATGTAGCAGTATCTGAAAGATTTAATACAGTTGTGTATTAAAAATTTGGTTGTGTATGCGGTGACAACTAGATCAGATTTGTTTGGTTTGAAAATTTAACCACTTGCTTACAGGGCACTTAAACACCTTCCTGCCCAGACCAATTTTCAGCTTTCGGTGCTCTCACAATTTGAATGACAATTACTCAGTCATGCAACACTGTACCCAAATGAATTTTTTGTCCTTTTTTTCCCACAAATAGAGCTTTCTTTTGGTGGTATTTGATCACCTCTGGGGTTTTTATTTTTTGCGCTATAAATGAAAAAAGACCGAAAATTTTGAAAAAAAACGCATATTTCTTTGTTTCTGTGACAGAATTATGCAAATTATTAATTTTTCTTCATAAATTTTGGTCACAATTTATACTGCTACATGTCTTTGGTAAAAATAACCCAAATTAGTGGATATTATTTGGTCTTTGTGAAAGTTAGAGAGTCTACAAGCTGTGGTGCGAATCGCACAAAATTGATCACATCTGATGTACTGGTGGCCTATCTCGCTTCTTGTGACCCGAACAAGTCAGGAAAGTACAAATACCCCCCAAATGACCCCTTTTTGGAAAGTAGACATTCTAAGGTATTTAGTAAGAGGTATAGTGAGCTTTTTGATGTTGTCATTTTTTTCCCACAATTCTTTGCAAAATTAAGATTTTTCATTTTTTTTTTTTTCTCCACAAAATTGTCATTGTAATAGGTTATTTCTCTCACGTGGCATGTGTATACCACAAATGACACCCCCCAAAAAATTCTGCTACTCCTCCTGAGTATTACAATACCACATGTGTGGGACTTTTTCACAGCCTGGCCACATAGAGAGGCCCAACATGCAGGTAGCGCCATCATGTGTTCTAGGAACATAAGTTACACATCTAACTTGTTGACTATTTATTACACTTTTGAAGCACCAGGACAATGACACGTGACACTGATGACAGATGGCACTGATACGTGGCAATGATGACAGGTGGCACTGATGACAGATGGCACTAATATGTGGCACTGATGACAGATGGCACTAATATGTGGCACTGATGACGCGTGGCACTTATACGTGGCACTGATGACACGTGGCACTAATACGTGGCACTGATGACACGTGGCACTGAAACGTGGCACCGATGACAGATGGCACTAATACGTGGCACTAATATGTGCCACCGATGACAGATGGCACTAATACATGGCACCGATGACGCGTGACACTGATGACAGATGGCACTGATAAGTGGCATTGATGACACGTGACACTGACAACAGATGGCACGTGACACTGACAGGTGGCACTGATGACAAATGGCACTGATACGTGGCACTGATGACAGATGGCACTATGTGGCACTGATGACACGTGGCACTGACGGCAGGTGGCACTGACTGCAGGTGGCACTGGGGGCAGGTGGCACTGGGGGCAGGTGGCACTGGGGGCAGGTGGCACTGACGGCAGGTGGCACTGGGGTGGATGGCACTGGGGGCAGGTAGCACTGGGGTGGATGGCACTGGGGGCAGGTAGCACTGGGGTGGATGGCACTGGGGGCAGGTAGCACTGGGGTGGATGGCACTATGGGCAGGTAGCACTGGGGTGGATGGCACTAGGGGCAGGTAGCACTGGGGTGGATGGCACTGGGGGCAGGTAGCACTGGGGTGGATGGCACTGGGGGCAGGTAGCACTGGGGTGGATGGCACTGGGGCAGATAGCACTGCTGGGGGCGGATGGCACTGCTGGGGGCGGATGGCACTGCTGGGGGCGGATGGCACTTTTTATTTCATTTTTTTAATTTTTTTTTTTTCCAGAATCAGAACGGCTGCCGCTGCAGCCGTTCATCTCTCCCCTCTCGCACTGTCTGTGCGAGGAAGGAGAGCGGCGCTGCGAGATGATCTCATATGTTTACATATGAGATCATCTCCCATTGGACACGCCGATCACGCTGTAAACGGCCGCTGTGATTGGCCGTTTACAGCGATCTGTGTTTGCCTGTCCCCGGGGGACACGGCGAACACAGAACTTCCGCGATGCGCGCCCGCGGCGGCGCGCATTGCGGAAGTAAACATCAGGCCGTCCAGGGACGACCGCCCGAACGAACGCGCCTGCTCTACGGCCGTAATTCGGCTATAGGGCGGGCGCGAGGAGGTTAAGAAACTTTTATATGCATATATCTAACGGTGCGCTTACACTGGTATTTTAAACCAGTCCCAGGCAAGTGTGAGTGCTTCAACCCATGCCCAGGATTGGTTGAGGCTACTTTCACACTGAGGTGCTTTACAGGCGCTACAGCTCTAAAAATAGCGCCTGTAAAGCGCCTCTCCTGTGTCTCCAGTGTGCGGTGTGCTTGCAGGACGGTCAAAAAATTCCTGCAAGCTGCATCTTTGCAGTGCTATAGGAGCGGTGTATTCATCGCTCCTAAAGCGCCCCTTTCCATTGAAAACAATGGGGCAGCGCCACAAACCCACCGGGAAAGCGCCGCTTTAGGGGCAGTTTTAACCCTTTTTAGGTTTTAACCCCCGCTAGCGGCCAAATATCACTGCTAAAACAACGGTAAAGCGGCACTAAATATAGCACCACTTTACCGCCGACACCCACAATTACCCAGTCTGAAAGTAGCCTAAACCTACTGTGACTGGGAAAATTTGGAAGAAGTGGTTCAAGGTGTGGTTCGCTTGTGGTGCAGGGGAACCATGCCAGAGCACAGAACTCTCGATAGATGCCGGTGTACCAAACAAGGCCGCCTTTAATATTGATCAGACTCCAGGCAAATATTTTCTTAGGGGCTCAACGCCATCCACTCTGGCCCCCCGCCATGCAATTTAGCTTTCCACCTGCCCTGAGGTGTACAATAAATGTCAACTAGACTCAAAATCAGTTTACTGCAGCACATCAGGCAGCAATTCCGATTGGCTGCCAGAGGGTACAGCATATCATTGCCACTCACTGACTGGTTGCTAGAGGTTACAGCACACATTACGGCTCACTGATTAGTTGCTAAAGGTTACAGCACAACATTGCTGCTAGCTGACTGGTTGCTAGAGGTTGCTACATATCATTACATAGTAGGCAAGGTTGAAAAAAGACAAGTCCATCAAGTCTAACCTATGTGTGTGATTTTATGTCAGTATTACATTGTATAACCCTGTATGTTGTGGTTGTTCAGATGCCTATCTAATAGTTTTTTGAAATTATCGATGCTTCCCGCTGAAACCACTGCCTGTGGAAGAGAATTCCACATCCTAACCGCTCTTACAGTAAAGAACCCTCTATGCAGTTTAAGGTTAAACTGCTTTTCTTCTAATTTTAGTGAATGGCCACGTGTCTTATTAAATTCCCTTTTGTGGAAAAGCTTTATCCCTATTGTAGGGTCACCAGTATGGTATTTATAGATTGCACATCCATACTGCTCACCCACTGGTTGCTAGAGGTTACTGCACATCCTTACCACTCACTGATTAGTTGCTAGAGGTCACTGCACATCATTACCGCTCACTGATTGGTTGCTAGATAGATTATGCTACAAACTCATACAGTAGTTCCCTTGCCAGAGTAGAAGTGTTGTCTTGCATTGCATCAGAATTTAACATATGGCAGAAAAGATGGGGTTAATGAAGCTGACCAGGATTATTCAGCAGGGCAATATAATTTATTCAGATTGTTAATCACAAAACTTACCAGCTGTCCGTATAATCCATGCTGACCAGTGTTAACATACAGGCAGTGTTGGTAATGTTACTAGCAAGCAAAGAGGTACAGAAGAGCGATAGTAGATTAGTGGCTGAAACTTTGGAAAACTCTGCAAAACACGTTCTCATTCAGATTGTAACTCTTGCACCACTGCCTTTCCGCACATCCATTCCGCCTTAGGAATGTCATTGCCTCCTCTCTGCAATCCTCCCTCTCTCCTCTGGCCCCTGACACTGCCTGTCAGTGTCTCTGCACTCTGCCAGCTCCGCTGTCAGGCATGTACATCACCGCTTACTGCTTCCCTTTTCCTGCAGCTGCAATATGTGACAAGGAGAGATTGTTAGGATGGTGGGCCCCACAATAATGGCAGGGCCCAGGGCAGCTTCCCCTTTTGCCCCTCCTTAAGGACAGCCCTGGTACTGAAGCATGGATCACTGTTCTGATAAGCAAAGGAGTGTTCCTAGGAATTCTTCCTTATAGTCCAGTGTGAGTGCAGACCAGTGTGGGGAGAATCGAACTCAGACACAGTTCAGTTTAACCGGCCCTAGTGTAAGCGATCCCTAAGCCCTCATTCATACTTGTGCATTTTCTGCTTGTTTCCGTATGCCTGACACTACACAGAATCCCATTCTTTTGAATTATGCCTAGTCACACTAATACGCTCAGGCACCCCATGCTCTACACTCCAAAAAGTACAAAAGCTTTTTGAGCATGTGGGGGACCTGTGATAGGGCAGATGTTGGCTCCAGAATGTACCAATCACACCCCACTTCCTTTTGAATAGAGCACCCACTTCCTTTTATGGCCACCATCTTGGACACATTTCTCTTGGCCAGAGGACTGCTCACACATTCCTAGCCTTACACTTGTAATAAATGAATGTCCACACATTAATACACTTTCAGCAGTTTACTGCAACTTCACATCTTCACAATAATTCAACAAGAAAAATGACCAGCTCACTTACCAGCCAACCTGCAACAAACTGAGGTGCTGTAATGTGGCCATTGCAGCTTACACATATATTTGTACTCGTGTGCAAAACGAAACTCCTTGTTTTTACGTGAAACATTAGACGGGGTCAATTCGGTTTGATGCAAGTTGGCTGGTAAGTGAGCTGGGAAATTTTGTTTGTAGTTTTTTGACATACATTGCCTTTCCATGTCCGCCTTGCTGCAAAGACCAGTTATAGTTTGGGATGGTTGCCATTTGTTTGTACTTCACATTACTTCCCCAGGCATTTCACATTTAACATACTGACAGAAATTTCAGAGTGGAGCACCACTAGCATGAAAACAAATCCTGTAGTAGTCATTTCATTGCAGAGCACAAGTCATCTTTAAGTAATTTTCCCTCCTGACTCTCTTTCTTGGGCACACCGTAGAATTGGGACCATTTCCGCTGAGTATTCCAAGTCCACCACCTTAGGCTATCCATCACTGAGTCACAGGACTCATAGCTGAGGATCAGGGGGACAAGGTGCTTCCATTACTATACCAGCTCTTCTCAATGTCCCTAATATAGCTTTGCCCAACCCGACATGTTCCCTGATGAATCCTATTCCCAGGCTATCACTCACATAATAGGACTTTGTCCAAGCCCCCAGGTGATGCGCACCACGCCAGAGGAACTACAGAAGAAGGTCAGGGGTAGACAGGGCAACTCTAGCTAATCCTCACATGATCTGTGCCACCTTGCCTGGGAATTACGCCCTGCATTGGGCCCTTTAGCTCAGCTCATTGTAGGTCTACATCTTGGCAGCTTTGGGGTGTCCTGTTCCCATACTGTAGACCAGTGATTCTCTACCCTGTCCTCAAGTACCCCCAACAAACCATGTTTGCAGGTTTTCCTTTATCTTGCACAGGTGCTTTAAATTAGAGTCAACAGCTTGGTATTTTGGACTGCTATTTTATCTAAGCCCTTGTACACACGGTCAGACATTCTGACGGAAAATGTCCAATCGGAGCATGTTGTCGGATAATCCGACCATGTGTGGGCTCCATTGGACTGTTTCCGTCGGAATATCAGACGGACCAAGTTTTCCAGCTTGGCTATAAAACTTTCCGACAACATGATCCGATCGGACCCTGTGCGATCATGTGTAGAGAATTCCGATCGGACAAAGTGCCACGCATGCTCAGATCAAATTCCTACACCAAAGCTATTGGCTACTAGCCTGAACATAGTCCCGTCGTAAAGAAATAACGTCATCACGTTCTGAACGATCGGACATTCCGACAACTTTGTCCGACCGTGTGTATGCAACAGTTTCGGACAAAATCCATTGGACAAAATCCGACGGATTTGGTTGTCGGAATGTCCGACCGTGTGTACAAGGGCTAAGAGAAATCCCCAAAACATGGCCTGTTGGGGGTACTTGAGGACAGGGTTGAGAATCACTGCTGTAGACTGACTTGGTCCCACCCACAGCTGCCATCTATATGGACACTAAATCCACCCATTACATCACCACAGGAGGGGTTTCTTTAAAAGAGGAGCTAACACCTGATTATAACTTTCCCCTTACCATGCCATAATGGCACCAGAGCCATCTAGTGTCAAGCAACTTAACTGCACCTGTCAACAAGCATATTCAGGTGTTTTTGGTCCAATAGATATGCACATAACTCATCTTCTATAGAATGTGCCTAGCCCAGGAACCATACTTCTGAAGATTGATACACGTGCAAATGAAAAATGGCTGAGAAAAAAAAAACACTTAAAAATCACTGTGAGTATACATTGCTCACACTTTGCTTAGTGTAGTAGTATGTGAGTTTTCTGTAACTTGGTTACAGTTTATGAGCCTCCCCAGGCAACAGCTTTCCTGGCCTTCATAGAGTTATCACTCCAAACAGGCTCTGTTCCAAGAAGAAACTGGTGTTGGGTGGGAACTTTGCACAATTCAGTACCAATTACAGGGCAGGAAATGCTGCTGTACTGATGAAAGTGCCCAGGGTGATTTCTTTTTTTTACTTGAATGCGACATTCTTTTTATTTTTTATTTTTATAAATACTTTCTTTTTGAAGAAATCTCCAGGGAAGTGCTACAGTCTTTGAGGTTACAATGGTAACAATGTTACAAATACATTGAATTCTTTGCACTGACAATAGATACGAATAACATGTACAAGAATAAACAGAATGGCTTTGTTATTACAAAGTGTTAATACACTTCTTGAGCTTTTCTTTTGTAAACTATTTAGTCTTTTCATAGAGTTTTCTCTATTTTTATTTTTGGGTTTGGAAAGGTGGGGACAAAAGTAAGCTGCATTCTACTTTAGCATATAATGTATGTAAACACTAGGAAACGTATCTTGTTTGTTCTCTTTTGTTCTCTTACATATACCATTAAAAGCTATTTGTTATATCTGACTTATAAGTGCAAAAAAACTGTTGCTCTTGCCAGAAATCCTGTAAGCTTGTAACTTTCTGTACACTCTGCCCTTGTTGCACTGAAATGCCAAGCAGTGTAATTGGTGTTCTGTGCCCAGTTTCCATATGTGAACTACAGAACACCTCCCTCTTAGTAAAGAGGTGACTTAATCAAGTGACGCTTTATAGCAGCCTTTCTCAGCCTTTTTATCCTGGAGGAACCCTTGAAATAGCTTTCAGATCTCAGGTAACCCCTACTAAAATTATTATATCTGCAGATCCTGGTTTATAAGAATGGTTGTAGAGTGTTAAATAAAAATAAAGAATTTGGGTATACTTAACATTGGCCAGAAAAAAAACACAAACAGTAAAAAAAAAAAAAAAAAAACTCATACCGGTGGTCACTTTAGAGGTAACCCCTTACATTGCTGATATTTGTGGACATGGTTGTAGGCAGCAGGAGATCAATCCACCACTGTTCTGTCAAGGAACCCCTAGTATCCGCTGAAGGAAACCTCTAGCATTCTCTCTGGGAACCCTGGTTGACAAAAGCTGCTCTAAATTATTTAGGGAGATGGCTCCCAGAGGAAGGAAGAGCTTTGGTGTAGCAGGAAGAAAGAGGGACAGTGACCATGATTTATGAAGTGGTCAGTTTCCCTAAAATGTTCAAAGGTACAGTGCAAGTAAATTTAAAAATGTTTATGAAAAAAAAAAATCCTGCAAGCAAACATTTCAAATACTTGATTTTTTTTCTGAGATTATTTTTTCAATGTTTGTGACAAGGTCTTTAATAATTCTCATCTTGGCTGTACTTCTCCTTAAAGGGGTTGTAAAGGTTTGTTTTTTATTTTCTAAATAGGTTCCTTTAAGCTAGTGCATTGTTGGTTCACTTACCTTTTCCTTCGATTTATTTCCCTTCTAAATGTTTTTTTTCTCTCTTCCTGTTCCTCCTCAGTAAGCTGTTCTGACTGACTAAACACCACTTGGATGATGGTGTGAAGTTTACTGAGGAGAAACAGGAAGTGAGAAATTCAGACAAAGATAAAAAACATTTAAAAGGGAAATCGAAGGGAAAGGTAAGTGAACCAACAATGTACTAGCTTAAAGGAACCTATTTAGAAAATATAAAAAACAAAGCTTTACAACCCCTTTAAGTATCCACAATGCATTAAATGCATGAGGCCTTTTTTGTATTTTAAATTAAGCTAACCCGTGTTGGTTAGTCATATCCAGAAATTACAGAATACTGTAAGGCCGCGTACACACGCGGGGACTGTTCGCCCAACTTTGTTCGTCAAACAGTTTGAGCGGACAGTCCGCTCAAAATTAGCATGGACGGACTTGGCCACACACGACGAACGAACAGTCCGCTGAAACTTGCACGATGACGTGAACGGCACGTACGACGGGACTAGAAATACGACGTCCTATACACTGCAATGCAACCTTCGCCGTGTAAATCCTTTCTGAGCATGCGCGGAACTTAGTTTGACGAACAAGCCTACACACGGGCGGACTGTCCGCTCAAACTAAGTTTCAGCGGACAGTTTTACGGAATTTCCGAAAAACTTTGTTCGTCAGACTGTCCGCTGAAACTGTCCGCTGAAGCCCACACATGAGCGGACTGTCCGCTGAAACACTGTTCAGCGGACAAAGTTGAGCGAACAGTCCCCACGTGTGTACGCGGCCTAAGTCCAGTTGAATGTGACTAACCACTATTAGCTATACTATGTCCTGGATAAACTAGGACCTTCACAGACATAAAATGTAGCTTTCTTTTCTTGTCAAAATGGCAAATAAAACTGACTGGTGCCGACTTGGTGCTAAATCACCAACTGAATAAACAAGAAAGGTAATTGGAGCTTTGTAAACAGACTATGGGGACTATGGGAGTGTAAAGGATTACATGATTAACTTTCTCTGCCTCTACTTTATAAGTAAAGTTGATCCAGGGAAAATCTGATTGCCTCTCAGGGCATCGGGAAGGAATTTTTCCCCATGCTGTAGCAAATTGGATCATGCTTTGCTGGGGTTTGTCGCCTTCCTCTGTATCAACTGTGGGTATAGGATTGTGTATATGGGATTGTATTATTTTTATTTTTTTAACTAGATTGAGTTGTGTCTTTTTTCAACCTCACTAACTTTATATGATGTAAAGACCAAATAGATCATATATCTCCATCCCTATCTATTGAGAATTGTGGGGAAAGGGGGGGAAAAGGAACAGGTGGGGCTCTGTGTGAAGCATGCAGTCTCAGGGACAACCAGCTATCAATAGTACAAATGCTTGTTTGAATACAATAGGACCATAATTAGTAAGATAAGAACAATAAATGATAGTGGTAATATAACCCATAGATTTCATCTATATACACATAGCATGTATAGAATATGCAGTCTCAGGGACAACCAACAACCAATAATAAAAATATAGATCTATTTATTTGGATACAAATAAGACCATGATTAGCAAGTTAAAGCAGAGGTCCACCCTAAAGTGGACCTCTGCTCATCGGAACCCTCCCCCCCTCCGGCGCCACAATTGGCACCTTTCAGGGGGGAGGGGGGTGCAGATACCTGTACAGTACAGGTATTCTGCACCCACTTCTGGGATAGCTCTCTGCGGAAAGGGGCGTAGATTACGCCCCTTTCCGCAAGTGCCCGCCCCTTTCCGCAAGTGCCCCGCTGCATGCTGGGAAACACACAGATCCCAGAGGCAGCGGGGACCATCCTTATTGCGCAGCGCGATTCGCGCATGCGCAGTAGGGAACCGGGAAATGAAGCCGAAAGGCTCCATTTCCTGATTCCCATACCCAAGATGGCGGCGGCAGCACCCGACAAGACGATCTAGAGATCGGCTTCGGGTGCCGACATCGCGGGCGCGCTGGACAGGTAAGTGTCACTATTTTAAAAGTCAGCAGCTGCAGTATTTGTAGCTGCTGGCTTTAAAAAAAAAAAAAAAAACGCATAGTCCGGGCGGACTCCCGCTTTAAGAACAATAAATGATAGTTGTAGTATAACCCCATAAATCCCATCCATATACACATATATGTTGGTTGTTAAAGCGGAGGTCCACCCTAAAGTGGAGCTTCCACTCATTGGAACCCTCCCCCCCTCCGGCGCCACAATTGGCACCTTTCAGGGGGGAGGGGGGTGCAGGTACCTGTACAGTACAGGTATCTGCCCCCACTTCCGGCATAGATATCTGCAGAAGGTATGCCCCTTTCCGCAGAATCTACGCCCCTTTCCGAAGGTCCCCCGCTGTCTGCTGGGAAACACACGGATCCCAGAGACAGCGGGGACCATCCTTATTGCGCAGCGCGACTCGCGCATGCGCAGTAGGGAACCTTCCTGATTCCCATACCCAAGATGGCGGCAGCAGCACCGGAGAGACGATCGAGAGATCAGCTTCGGGTGCCGACATCGTGGGCGCGCTGGGCGGGTAAGTGTCATTATTTTAAAAGTCAGCAGCTGCAGTATTTGTAGCTGCTGGCTTTAAAAAAAAAAAAAAGGCGGACTCCCGCTTTAACATATCAAAGTGATAATTAATAATGACAAAAATGGAAATGATCTCCAAACTCTCTAATCTGCCAGGTGTATTGGGAAAGAGACCCTAGATAGTGGTATCTCAACCCTATACCCCAAATAAGGTATAAAATATGACATAAGCGTTTAAAAATAGTATGTTGGTCCAGACACGGCTTTAACAATCTTAACGCTTTTCGTGGGTTTGGTATTACCACTCATCAGGCGAAAGCACGTTATAATTATCTGAAATTAGATACATAATTGTCCAAAAGTTGGTATATAGCAGAAGAAATGATATACATATGGGAATGAGACCAATCCCATAGTAATACCTACAAACAGATCTGCTGTGTATAGGAGGCATGGTGCGCCACTGGATGCCGGAGGCCCATGGTAATGTCAGGCACGGGAACTGAGGGAGCGCGTGAAAGGACCGCAACCCACACCGAAACCCCACCCCAGGTGGAGAAGCATCCATGGACACAGGATCAATTCAGGACTGGGGATATGTGTAAATAACACTCTGTTGAGGATTGTGTATATGGGATTGTATTTTTTTTTTTTTGGTAGAACTAGATGGACTTGTGTCTTTTTTCAACCTGACTAACTATGTAACTATATACTTCACCTTTAGCTGGCCATATACTTATAGCAGGTTGAATGAAAAAAAAAGCAGGTTGAATGAAAAAAAAAAAAGTACAGTTACCATAAAAATTTGAATGGCCGACAATCATTTTCCTCTCAGCTCTTTCAATATTTCAGTCAAGGGATGTCTGGCAAGAGGCGACCAACAGTGCCACTCACTGAGTGAATTTTGGACAATTCATCAGGAAATGCAAACCACATGGCCATTTTTAAAGTCTATTCAAACTTAGCAATATGAAAAATGGAAGCATATCTAACCCCAGAAACAATAAATGTAACTATTGCAGTTTACCAGTCCTTAGATCTGGTGGCTTCATTATTTTTTTTTTCCAGGCTTTTAGCCCTTAATTTGTATTTGTTAGTCATTTATATAGCACGACAGGTTACACAGCGCTTTACATACTATCTATTCACATTAGCCCCTGTTCACAAGGAGCTTACAACCTAAGGTCTCTATCTCACTTGCATACATACACATCCTAGGGAAAAGTTACCTACCAACATGTCTTTGGAGTGTGGGAGGTAAGCCACATAAGCAAAGGGAGAACATGCAAACTCCATGCACATAGTTTCCTAGCTGGGATTTGAACCAAAGACTCCAGTACTTTAGGACAGAAGTACTAACCACTAAGCCATATGAGCCTGAGAAAAACACACTATTTCTTTCCATTCAGGCCTACACTCATTGTATCCACTGCATCTATAGAGGTAGCCAAGGTCATCACACAAGATAGACTTCAAACGTGTCAGACTTTGTTTGACTACATTACATGGTTGTTGATGTGATTCATAATTTTGAAAGATAACATTGTTTTTTTCTTTGCAGCTCACAGGAAGTGGCATATATATTGCATTTGTGGCAAGATCATCAGGTATTTTCTGTACTTGCTGAAAATGTTCTTGAAAAAAAAAGAAAATAAGAAAAAGAATGCAGCCATCACATCTGAGGACGGCAAGATTGCAATATGTAAAATTTAGTTTTTTGGGTCTAGATACAAATATATTGCCAAAAGTATTGGCTGCCTTTACACACACATTAACTTTAATGGCATGCCAGTCTTAGTCCTTAGGGTTCAATATTGAGTTAGCCCACCCTTTGCACCTATAAAAGCTTCAACTCTTCTGGGAAGGCTGTCCACAATGTTTAGGAGTGTGTCTATGGGAATGTTTGACCATTCTTCCAGAAGCAATTTGTGAGGTGAGGCACTGATGTGGACGAGAAAGCCTGACTCGCAGTCTCTGCACTAATTCGCCCCAAAGGTGTTCTATCGGGTTGAGGTCAGGACTGTGCAGGCCAGTCAAGTTTCTCCACCTCAAACTCGCTCATCCATGTCTTTATTGACCTTGCTTTGTGCACAGTCATATTATAACAGGAAGGACCATCCCAAACCGTTCCCACAAAGTTGGGAGAATGAAACTGTCCAGAATGTCTTGCTGAGGCCTTAAGAGTTTCCTTCACTGGAACTCAGGGGCCAAGCCTAGCACCTGAAAAAAAAACCCCACACAATAATCACCCCTCCAAATGATTTGGACCAGTGCACAAAGCAAGGTCCATAAAGATATGGATGAGTGAGTTTGGGGTGGAGAAACTTGACTGGCCTGCACAGTCCTGACCTCAACCCGATAGAACACCTTTGGGATGAATTACAGAGGAGACTGTGAGCCAGGCCTTCTGGTCCAACATCAGTGCCTGACCTCACAAATGTGCTTCTAGAAGAATGATCAAACATTCCCATAGATACACTCCTAAACCTTGTGGACAGCCTTCCCAGAAGAGTTGACACTGTATTAGCTTCAAAGGGTGGGCCAACTCAATATTGAACCCTACAGACTAAGACTTGGATGCCATTAAATTTCATGTGCGTGTAAAGGCACATTTAAGGTGTTCCAATACTTTTGGCAATATAGTGTAGATTATCTTTAGTGAAGACTGAATGTTAAATTGAACAGCACACTTACAGATATAAGGATTTAGCATATAAAGTGGATCTCTCCTGTAAAAGTCAAGCTTGACTCCACCTCTCCCTTTTTAAAGTAGGTTACTATTCATCCCCATTTGTTAGGACCAGCCTCCATTTTGAGGCCCCACGGCGGTGTTGCGTAAATTTTGCACTGCACAGGTGTCAATCCCCTCTCTTCACAGGTTCTCCCCCAATATATGGTGAACCGTAAGCTGGCTTTTGAACTGCCCAGGAGCCAACCCAACAGTGGTACTGTGCAGGCACAAACCCAATATTGTTGGGCATGCACATATGAGTCTAGTGGAAACATACTGGCTCAGCACCTGTGCAGTGCACTTTAAAGCTTTTGTAACATTTTATTGTCTAGATTTACATATACTTTAACAGAACATGTACCTACAAATTTAAAACCTTCTTATTTTCCCTTGGATGATAGAAAACTTGCAGCCCTGCTATTTAGAGCCAGGTTCCTCTGGGCTCTCCAATAGTCAATTTCTCTGGTAGCCTTCTAAAATGTAAGCTCAATTCCAGGTTTCCTTTAACTTTACCCATGAAGTGGCCATTTATTACATTACATACAGCAGTTTGGGCTAGTTGACTATCATCAGTGTATGGAAAGTATGGCTTCTAGGGCTTATATAATATAACATAGTTATACACCATGTTAACGGATATATGGATATGTTCACATTGGCCATTTTTTTATAACAGTGAATCCTGTGACAAAGAGAAAGTCAAAAGCAGAATAGAATAATATTAATAGTAGAACTTTTTTTAGTAATGCATGAATACTGTGGTGCTGCAAAAGTGCATAGGCTGCACTACCCGCTCTGTTTTGAGGTCTTTAAAACTACTAATTAGATCTGGTTTCTTTGCTTGGGGCCTGCAAACTGGTAACAATCCTGATGAACAACAATAAAAGCGGACCTATACTTAAAAGTGAAAGTATCGCTCATCCACACTGCCAGGTATCCGCTCCCCCTTCTGTAATTCTCCTCTAGGCAAGAATTACGTAAGCTTGGCCCATCCACTCGTGTGACGTGTCCCACAAGGCTGTGGGCCCAATCTGACAGCACAGCGTGATTTCAAGCATGGTGGTTAGCAAGCAAAAAAAGCAGGAAGTCCCAACTGGCTCCACATCCATGATGGTGACACTGGGGATCTGATGACTGGTGAAGAACCGGCCCCAGTGAAGACATTGCCGGACTCCTGGCCTGGTAAGTGTCTGTTTCTTAAAAGTAAGCAGCTACAGTATTTGTAGCTGCTGAGTTTTATTAAAAAAAAAAAAAAACTGCTGTTGTTCCTCTTAATGTGAATACAGCCAAGGGCTGTACAAATCCATAAACACAAACACATGTTCTGAACGCCTATAGCACACGCACATACACACTATCTATAACCACACAGTTGTCTAGATAAACAAATACATGCAGAAAGCAGGTGGATAACACAAATAATACAAAAACATACGCTCTCCAACACCTGTCATGGTTTTATAGCCTTGTGTGAATGAAAGCTTTTGACCAAGCACAAGAGAGGTCATCTACAGCCAGCTAATGGGACTTTTCACTTGTTATAACAGGCATGGCCTGTCAGTGAAACAGAACCACTTTAGAATAACAGGAAATCAGTAACTGTAGATATATAAATGAGGATATGTGACATCGCTGGGGTACAACAGACCATAAATGATACCCTATTAGCATTATCCAAATAAATATGTAAACTCAAATAAATACATATATAAAAAGTGCATAAATTTAATAAATAAGTAAATAATGTGCAGTAAAATATGCCAAATATGACTTATGCAATAAATTCATCAAAATATTGAGCAATTATTATTTTAACAAAGTATCCAGTGCAATAATAAATAACAATAATAAATATATAGTGTTCCAAAAAGTGTACTGTGTTGTACAAACTCAAATTGTCTTTTTTTTAGCCCATGGTGTGTGAAACTCTCAGACTAACACCGGTGCAAAAAAAAAAAAGTGCACATACAAAACGTGAGAACACAAAAAAATGCACAGGGTGTACTCATGGACCTTCTCCGAAGAGGAAGGGCCCTTACCCTGATCCCCTGAGGCTCAAGGCTCTTGACATGGACTGAGGTACTCACTGGTTCACCTAGTCTGAAGGGAAACCCCATGAGAGAGGTCAAACTAAGCCAGAAGGTCATATCCACCCCCTCTCAAGACTTTCAGGGCAGGCCCAAGGACCTACACCCTACTAATTAAACGTGAATAAAGTGTACTGTGGCAAAAAAAAAGACAAATATGACAAACACACTAATAAAAGTCGGGGAAGCAAAGTGAAGAAGTTCAAGTAGTGTCATAGTGCAATACCCTTGTGCAGGCTCAGATGCAAAACCTTCAAATATTACTAAATTCTTCCCCGTGTGTGTATTCAAAAGTGAAAACTCCACAAAGTGAAACCTCCGCCAATCACACTTAAAGCGGGAGTAAACCCGCTGACTTTTTTTTTCTACATCTGTAAGGGAAAAGGCATAATGAGCTAGTATGCACCGCACCGCCGTCATCTCACTCGGTCCACGTGGAGGGAGCTGACATGTTCCCTCGGCGTGTCTTCTGGGTATCGCGGCTTCCGGCGCTGTGAGTGGCCGGAGTCACAAAGTCGTCACTCCCACGCATGTGAGTGGGAGTTTTCTTCCCGGCAGGGTCTGGTGTCGGACTTTCAGCCAAGAATCCCTGGTGCACATGCGCTGCTGAAGTCAGCGGCTCATTGCTAGGGGAATATCTCCTAAACTGTAAGGTTTAGGAGATATTCTTTTTACCTACAGGTAAGACTACCTTATTATAGGCTTACCTGTAGGTCAAAGTTAAAAATTTAAGTATACAACCTCTTTAATGACTCACCAGAAATAATGACCCCTATAAATAATGGGTCACACTTTGCTCGAACAATTAACCACAATGATTCCTCCTCCAAAAAATTGTCTCAACATCAATCCATAGTGAGCAAGTATGGGTAGAAACAAGAAATACCAACCTTTATCACCTAAAAACGCTTATTTATTAAAAACAAAGTTGTTCACTAACATTTAATAGGTGTGATTTCTGACACTAGGGATGATCACAATATCTCTTTACCTGTGCCGGTTCCAGCTGCACACACTGGCTGCGAGCGAACACAAACCAACAGGGATCATGCTAAACAAGCTCCGTCCTATGTGTTTTGTTGTGATGACTTCTTTAGGGACAGATTTGTATCCCGCTGGCCTAGGTTCATTATTTCTGGTAAGTCATTTAGTGTGATTAGTGGAGGTTTAACTTCATGAATTTTCACTTTGGAATCAACATAAGAATTTTGTGACATATGAAGATTTTGCATCTAAATCTGCGCAACACAGGACGCTTTTTATAACAGTATATATTTATTGCGGCACGTTATTGCATTGGACACTTTGAAGCACTGAACACTTTGTTAAAATATTAAATGCACAATATCTTGCAGTTAAGTTGTATTTGGCATATTTTACTGTACGTTATTTACTTCTTTATTTAATTTATGCATATTTTTATTAATATATATATATATATATATATATATATTTATTTTTATATATATATATATATATATATATATATATATATATATATATATATATATATATATATATATATATATATATTAATTTACATATTTATTTGGATAATGGTAATAGATTGATATGATTTATTGTCTATTGTAGCCTATTGCTATCACACAACCTCAGTTATTTGTAGCCAGGAAGTACAACTTAATACTACTTTAGACAGCATCTGCTATTTTGTATATATAGGTAATATGTGTCGCAGACAACTAGAAGATGGAAGAGCATACAAAAATTATGTCAAAATGACAAAAATATAAATGTCAGCTTTATCTTCCAATAAAAAAAGTGCCATTTTACAATATACTGCTTTTAAAGTGAACCTATATACTTTAAAAGCATAAAGTTATGTTAACAATAATAAAAGGGATAGATAAATAGTCACAGAAGGGAGAAGAGTGGAGAGGACAGGACTTGTTGTCATGTTCTAGGGTGACAACGGCGTTTCTCCGTAGCTAGCATATGATAAGTGACAGACAGTGTGTTACTGACATGATCACCAGGTGAAAATAAAGAAAACCAGGTTGAAGAGCTAGAGAAAAGAAAAGCTAATGCAGTCAGCACATTTAATGGCTTTTAAGCTGCAATATATTTCATTTTTGTTTTTACACACCTTAAAGAGGGATTCCACCTACAAAAAAAATATTAAAAGCCAGTAGCTATAAATACTACAGCTGCTGACTTTTAATAAATGGACACTCACCTGTCCCGGGTTCCAGCGATGCCGGCAGCAGAGGTCGATCGACCGCTCGGCTCTTGGCTGCTGCCGCCACCATTCTAGGTGAGGGAATCAGGAAGTGAAGCGAATCGGCTTCACTTCCCGGTTCCCTACTGCGCATGCGCAAGTCACGCAGCACAATAGGAGTTGTCCGCGCTGTCTCTGAGACCCGTGTGTGTCCCAGCAGACAGGGCGGCAGGACAGGAAATGGCGTAGACTCCCACGGGAGTCTATGCCCGAAAGTGGGTGTAAATACCTGTCTTTGACAGGTATCTCCACCCCCTCCCCCCTGAAAGGTGCCAATTGTGACACCGGAGGGGGGGAGGGTTCCAATCAGCGGAAGTTCCACTTTAGGGTGGAACCCCGCTTTAAAGAGGATCTTCACCCTAGGAACAAAACAAATTAAATCTGCAGCTACAAATACTGTAGCTGCTGACTTTTAACAAAAGGAAACTTACCTGCCCAGGGATCCTGCACTGTCCTCACCTAAGCTGATTCTTCACCAGTTCACCCTCGGTTTCATGGCACCGGCATCGTTAATGTGAGAAGCCAACTTTGAAGCTGTGAGGAGTGCACTTTCTGAATGTTCTTGTAGCCTTCTGGGACCTGTGTCATTTCCCAGAAGGCTGCGGGGAAAGGGGGGGGCAAACTTTGTCTTGAATCACCTGGGCGATCCGAACGGAAAGGGGAGTAGGTACCTGTCAAAATCAGGTATCCACCCTCCTCCCCCAAACAAAAATAGGTATTAACCTCCCTCCCCTTTTGGATGAAGTTCCACGTTTTTAGGTGCTTTCCATGCCTTGAAGCCTAGACCCTTGGTTATGTGATTGCCGCTGAAAGGAGGGGGATCAGGCTGACTGATATTCTACTTTAGTAGAGATCACATGACCAACTGCCTAGGCCTTGAGACATGTAGCCCTTTACAGCAGTGGTCATCAACCCTGTCTTCAGGGCCCACTAACAGGCCAGGTTTTATGTACTACCTTGGGGAGATGCAGACTAGAATACTGCAGTCACTGAGCAGTAAATGATATCACCTGTGATGTATTTCAGTTATCTTGCAAACCTGGCCTGTTAGTGGGCCCTGAGGACAGCGTTGATGACCACTGTTTTACAGGATGTCACCCAGAACAGTGTTTTTCATAAAAGGTCAGCCTTTATACTACTCTTTAAATATCCAGCCAAGACTTTTACCATAGCTTTATGTTAACGTGTGAGTATAGGTTCACGCTAAGAAGAATAAAACTGACCCATCATAGCTGCAAGAACAAACAGAAAAATGTGGCACGTACAAGGCTAGTAGAAAATTTCATGGCAGCACACCCTGTAGGGGTTGTGTCATGTGGGTGTGGGTCCAGTGGCGTAACTAGAACCTTCAGGGCCCCGATGCAAGAAACCAAGAAGGGCCCCCCTGTACCCCAGCCAGGGCCCTTCCCTCCGAGTCCGGCGGTGGAACTCCAGGGCGTGGTCACAGGTATGACCTTTGTGAGCCCTGTAGTTCCACCACTGGTATCAGTAGTTTTTTTTTTTTTTTTTTTAGGTGCCCCATTGGGGGACTGTCCCTAGGCAGGATGGGATCCCCGTCCCCAGAAGAGATGAGGTCCTTTTCTCCAGGGCAGATGAAGTTACTGCCCCCAGGTGAGAAGGGGTCCCTGTCCCCAGGGGAGGTGGGGGTCCCTGTCCCCACATGAGAAGGGGTCCCTGTCCCCAGGGGGAGATGGAGGGGGTATGTAATGGTGTGTGGGGGATGGGGTCCTCTCACTCACCATGACCATGCTGTAGGCCGCACACTCATCCATGTTGGCCTGGGCTCCATCCAGTGTGCTGGACGGGCAATCAGCATATCTCCCAAAAAGACCTTTCATCATCTGTGCATGACGGGGGAGGAGGAGGGCTGGCAGACAAGCCTGCAGTGTCCTCCGGCAAGCCGGCTCTCATAGGGCTGCACTGCATCTGTGTGCTTAAAGTTTGTTTACCCAGGAGAAGTATGCAGTGCAGAGTGGGCCGGACTCGGGGGGGGGGGGGGGACTCTGGCTAGGGAGAACAGACATTGGACTGATTTGGGTTAAGGTATCCCCGCGCTGTCATCAAGGGCCTAAACTATTTAAAAGGATAGGTTGCAGCAAACTACCGACAGGGGTATGAACCCTAACCCCCAGATAATAAAAATGAAAATCAAACAGATGGTGTTGCGCTACCTGAAGTATTTTCTGATGTATTTTTGGATCTGTATATAGGTCTCAAATTTGTCTAGGTTTTTTATCGGTGCATATTTCAGACCCTTATCCAGTACTCCAATTTCTTCGTGGGATAGGGATTTGCCACTTATATTAAAAATACCTTCACCTTTTAATTTCTTCTTGGCCTGCGATCTCTTTCCGGCTCTCTTTCCTCTCTTCTTCCTGGGCTTCTCCGTGGGTCTCTTGGTTCCAACGCCCATTTTGGGGGATGATTCTCCATCCCTCTCTCTAAAAAAGCCCTCCTCTGGTGTGGGTCTTGATAATAATTTTGCATTCCTCCGTCTCTTTCGTCATCATAATAATCTCTTAGTGGGGCATAATGGTTGTACAATGCTATCGGATTCTGATCATTTGTGCCATTGTCTCTTTGTGGGGGGCGCCAATTGTCCCTATACCCATTTCCATCATTCATCCGATTATCCCTTTGTGGGGGTCTCCAATTATCTCTTTGTCCGTTTCCATGGTTGTGTGGGGGGCTTTTTTCTCGTGGTCCGTATTGGCCCCTATTTTCTCTCTGATCATAGGTGGTTCTGTTATTGTTACCGTTACCATTATATTGTTTCTTATTGTTATATTTCCAATAAGGTTTTTTCCCTTTATTTTGTGGGGTATTGTACGGATAGTATGGTCTTTGGTCATGGTTATGCGGGGTGGAGTAGTTATGGTCATTTTGTGGTTCACTATTTCTATGATGTCTTGGGGAGTGTCTTTGTTGCTCATTCGGATATGGTCTTATTTGGGTTCCAGTCTGTTGTGGGATTTTTTCTGGTGTCGAGAAAGTAGAGATGGGGTCAGAGTAGCCTAATTTACTCTGCCATTTGAATACCTCCTCTTTTTTAAAATCATTAATGTCTCTGGTGTACTTCTTGCTCTTCCTAGTTTTAACCTCCTTATCTTTCCTATTTAAATCCTTATTTAGTTGCGTGTTTTGTGAAGCCACAAAATGGGGCCTAAGAAAATTCTCGACCTTGCCATGCTTCCAAAGAAAATTTTTAATTAAAAGTTTAGATTTCTGTTTAAAAAGCAGCTATTTTTGGTATGACCGAAATTATTATCATCAAAAAGTGGGTGTAGCGATGGGCGCAAAATTTGCGCCCAGTGTGGTATGTCTCTTCATGTCACAATGGGAGGAGGAGACGATTTTTAAGAACCCCCCTTAAGAACTAGTGACCTATAAAAGGTACATAGATGACATATTAATACTGTGGAAAGGGGAAAAAAACAAACTAATCTCCTTCCTAGAAGGATTAAACAAAAATGACAGGAACATTAATTTAATGTGGGAGATAAGTGACGAGACCATTACGTTCCTGGACCTAGAAATAAAACAAGAAGAGAAATCATTGTATACTAAAACTCATTTCAAAAATGTGGACAGGAACAGCTATTTGCCCACTGATAGTTGCCACCATTGGAATTGGTTGAGCAATATCCCGAAAGGACAAATGATCCGGCTACGAAGGAACTGCTCCCACCCAAGAGATTTTGTGACACAAGCAGAGAAAATTGGAAATAGATTTATCCATAAAGGCTACAAGAGTGAAGATATCAAGACAAACATCACAGAAATAGAGAATATGGATAGAGTAACACTAATAAAGGATAAACCACCCACTATGAACAAAAGTGATGGAGTACCAATAATATTGAATTATAATATGCAACATAAGAAGATCGAGAAAATGATTAAAAAGCATTGGCACATACTAAGGTCAGATATACACCTGCAGGAAATCCTACCCCAATATCCACGATTTATTTATAAAAGAGCACCAACCCTAAGGGATGAGATAGTAAAAAACATCCCCGATCCCCCCTATAATGGTTTAACTTTCTTTACAGGCAAGGGATTTTTTCCCTGTAGACGCTGTTATGCGTGCACAAGAGTAAAAAAGCCGGTCGAAAAGAAATTTAACTTCACCTCTACAAGTACTGGAAACACGTATAATATTAAGGATTTCATATGCTGCAACACCAAGGGAGCTGTTTATGCTTTACAGTGTAGTTGCGGCTTACAATATGTTGGGCGAACCAAAAGACCGCTGAGAGTAAGAATAAAAGAACATGTAAAGAACATTATTAGCGGCTTTGATAAGCATAGTGTATCCAGACACTTCAGTACCCACCACAATAAAGACCCTACTCATTTGACCTTTTGGGGTATAGAACCATATAAGAAACACTGGAGGGGGGGCCACAAAGTTAGGACACTCAGCCAAGCAGAATCTAAGTGGATTTTTATTTTGGACACATTTACCCCCCAAGGCTTGAACATTGATTTTGACTTAAACTGTTTTATCAGCGATTTCTAAAATATATATTTTTTATTTATTTTTATATCTTTTAACTTGGTTTTAGATTTGATACTTGTTTTAATGTAATGATCTTGCAATACTCATTTTATATAATATATTTAATTCACATGTTTGTAAAACTATTTTATGTATTGTGATAGTATAAATGAACCATTTTGGGTCCATCTTGAACGCCATTTCCGGTTCCTGACAAAACGACAATAATGGGAAAACTTTCCACTTCCCATATTATCCTAATTTGGTCTTAGATACCCAAAAAGTCAGGATAAATAACATATATATATGGCTATATTGAACTAGCTCTGGACCACTAGTCCATACTACCTTAATCCGGTTTTGGACACCCCAATATTTAAAACTACAGGATAAATACAAATAATGGATCAGTTGGGGATTGGCGAACTAGTTAAGGGGCATTATATTTAGGGGGAATATAGTGCTAATATATACCAACCATGAGATAAAATGTTACCTCACCATTTGTCTTATAAATTTATATATACTAACTTTAACCACTTGCCGACCGCCGCACGCCGATGTACGTCGGCAGAATGGCACGGGCAGGCATAAGCACATACATGTACGTCCTTTGCCTCCCGCGGGTCGGGGGCCCGATCGGGCCCCCGCCCGGTGCCTGCGGCGGTCGGTTTTCGTTCGGGAGCGATCCCGGACGAGGGGACGGCCATTCATTCATGGCCACCCCCTCGCGATCGCTCCCGACGAATGGAAATCCCCGGTGACATCACTTCCTCTCCTGTAATGTAAACACAGGAGAGGAAGTGATGTATTCTCTCCTCCGTGTCGGTATTTTTCGTTCCGACACGGAGGAGAGCGGATCAGTGAGTTGCACCAACACATCCCACACACAGTAGAACATGCCAGGCACACTCACACCCCCCCTTTACCCCCCGATCACCCCCCCAATTACCCCTGCCCCCCAGTCACAGTGACACCAATGTCATTTTTTTTTTTTTTTTTTTTTTTTTTTGCATTGGTGTCATTTGTGACTGTAATAACTGTTAGGGCAGTTAGGGTTAGCCCCCTTTAGTTCTAATGTACCCCCCTAACCCCCCCAATAAAGGTTTAACCCCGTGATCACCCCCCGTCGCCAGTGTCACTAAGGCTGGGTTCACATTGCAGCGGTTTATGAGAACGAATGTGATTCGCACCGCACTGCAGTGCAAATCACATCCGATCTCTGTGCGATTCGAGTTCAGCCATTCGCCGCACCCGCCGCACCCGCCACACCCGCCGCACCCGCCGCAAATTCGCACGGGACCCTTTTTTTGGCCCGCAGCAGAATCGGATCGCATGGGTGTTCACACCATGCGATCCGAGTTTGCAGATCGCACTGCGATATGCGAACTGATCTGGGGGTGTCAGTAACATTTCACTGACACTCCCAGCAGTTCGCATAGGGCAGTGTGAACTGCCGCCGGGAGGCATGCGATGCGGGAACCCGCCGCGGATTCGCGGCGTTTCCGCATCGCTCCAGTGTGAACCCAGCCTAATAAGCGATCATTTTTCTGATCGCCGTATTAGTGTCACAGGTGACGCTAGTTAGGCAGGTAGGTATTTAGGTTCGCCGCAGCTTTTTATAGCGCTAGGGACCCCCATATACTACCGCATAAAGCCCCCTGATTGCCCCCTAGTTAACCCTTTCACCAGTGATCACCATATAACTGTTACAGGTGACGCTGGTTGGTTAGTTATTTTTTTATAGTTTCAGGGCACCCGCCATTTATTACCTAATAAAGGTTTAACCCCCTGATCACCCGGCAGGTGTCATTTGTGACTAATAACTGTTAGGGCAGTTAGGGTTAGCCCCCTTTAGTTCTAAGGTACCCCCCTAACCCCCCCAATAAAGGTTTAACCCCGTGATCACCCCCCGTCGCCAGTGTCACTAAGGCTGGGTTCACATTGCAGCGGTTTATGAGAACGGATGTGATTCGCACCGCACTGCAGTGCAAATCACATCCGATCTCTGTGCGATTCGAGTTCAGCTATACAGATAGTATGGCTGAATTCGTGTCGCACCCGCCGCACCCGCCGCAAACTCGCACGGGACCCTTTTTTTGGTCCGCAGCAGAATCGGATCGCATGGGTGTTCACACCATGCGATCCAAGTTTGCAGATCGCACTGCGATATGCGAACTGATCTGGGGGTGTCATTAACATTTCACTGACACTCCCAGCAGTTCGCATAGGGCAGTGTGAACTGCCGCCGGGAGGCATGCGATGCGGGAACCCGCCGCGCATTCGTGGCGTTCCCGCATCGCTCCAGTGTGAACCCAGCCTAATAAGCGATCGTTTTTCTGATCGCTGTATTAGTGTCACAGGTGACGCTAGTTAGGCAGGTAGGTATTTAGGTTCACCGCAGCTTTTTATAGCGCCAGGGACCCCCATATACTACCGCATAAAGCCCCCTGATTGCCCCCTAGTTAACCCTTTCACCAGTGATCACCATATAACTGTTACAGGTGACGCTGGTTGGTTAGTTATTTTTTTATAGTTTCAGGGCACCCGCCATTTATTACCTAGTCTCACTAGTGTACCCCTAAATTTAGGGGTGTCTACTTTCTAAAATGGGGTCATTTGGGGGGGGGGGGGGGTTTGTGCCATCTTGGCATTTTATGGCCTTCAAAACTGTAACGCCCTTAGAAAGCCTGAAGGCGGTGCTTGGTTTTTGGGGCCCCGTACGCGGCTAGGCTCCCAAAAAGTCCCACATATGTGGTATCCCCGTACTCAGGAGAAGCAGCAGAATTTATTTTGGGGTGTCATTTCACATATGCCCATGGCATGCGTGAGCAATATATCATTTAGTGACAACTTTGTGAAAAAAAAAAAAAGTTTGTAATTTTCCCGCAACTTGTGGCAAAATATAAAATATTCCATGGACTCAACATGCCTCTCAGCGAATAGCTTGGGGTGTCTACTTTCTAAAATGGGGTCATTTGTGGGGGTTTTGTGCCATCTTGGCATTTTATGGCCTTCAAAACTGTAATAGGTAGTGAGAAGTGAACTCAAAAAATTACGCCCTTAGAAAGCCTGAAGGCGGTGCTTGGTTTTCGGGGCCCCGTACGCGGCTAGGCTCCCAAAAAGTCCCACATATGTGGTATCCCCGTACTCAGGAGAAGCAGCAGAATTTATTTTGGGGTGTCATTTCACATATGCCCATGGCATGCATGAGCAATATATCATTTAGTGACAACTTTGTGAAAAAAAAAAAAAAAAAAAAAAAGTTTGTAATTTTCCCGCAACTTGTGGCAAAATATAAAATATTCCATGGACTCAACATGCCTCTCAGCAAATAGCTTGGGGTGTCTACTTTCTAAAATGGGGTCATTTGTGGGGGTTTTGTGCCATCTTGGCATTTTATGGCCTTCAAAACTGTAATAGGTAGTGAGGCGTGAAATCAAAAATTTACGCCCTTAGAAAGCCTGAAGGCGGTGCTTGGTTTTCGGGGCCCTGTACGCGGCTAGGCTCCCAAAAAGTCCCACATATGTGGTATCCCCGTACTCAGGAGAAGCAGCAGAATTTATTTTGGGGTGTCATTTCACATACGCCCATAGCATGTGTGAGCAATATATCATTTAGTGACAACTTTGTGTAAAAAAAAAAAAAAAATTTTTTTTTTGTCATTATTCAATCGCTTGAGGCAAAAAAATAAAATATTCAATGGGCTCAACATGCCTCTTATCAATTTCCTTAGGGGGTCTACTTTCCAAAATGGGGTCATTTGGGGGGGTTTTGTACTGCCCTGTCATTTTAGCACCTCAAGAAATGAGATAGGCAGTCGTAAACTAAAAGCTGCGTAAATTCCAGAAAACGTACCTTAGTTTGTAGATGTGACAACTTTTGCGCAAACCAATAAATATACAATTATTGACTTTTTTTTTACCAAAGACATGTGGCTGAATACATTTTGGCCTAAATGTATGACTAAAATTGAGTTTATTGGATTTTTCTAATAACAAAAAGTAGAAAATATCATTTTTTTTCAAAATTTGCGGTCTTTTTACGTTTATATCGCAAAAAATAAAAATCGCAGAGGCAATCAAATACCATCAAAAGAAAGCTCTATTTGTGGGAAGAAAAGGACGCAAATTTTGTTTGGGTACAACATTGCATGACCGCGCAATTACTAGTTAAAGCAGCGCAGTGCCAAAGTGTAAAAAGACCTCTGGTCATTTACCAGCAAAATGGTCCGGTCTGAAAGTGGTTAAAGAACGGTTTTAGATATTTTTTAGTGTAAAATATGGGGTTATAATGCTAACGTGATCTATGACATTTGACAAATAACCTCTGTATAGGTTGATACCTAATACCGAGTTCACTTATATCTCCTATGACCACCTAATTCCCCTCCCATCTCTTTCCCCCCCCCCTCCCCCCACCTCTCTCCCCCCCCTTCCCCTTCCCCCCTCCCCCCCCCTTCCTCTCCCCCGCTGTCCCCCGATAGAAATTTGATGTGAACCAATGGAACTGCGAACAAATTTGTATATGACATTTACACCGTATTTTTCGGACTATAAGGCGCACGTAAAAGCCTAAATTTTCTCATAAAATCGACCGTGCGCCTTATAATCCGGTGCGCCTTATATATGACCTTCGTGGAAAAAGCCACCCGGTCTCTTACCGTAAACTGACGTACCGTAAACCTCTCTTAGGTTGTTCTACTGCGTGACTGATAGCGATGAGTTTGAAATCCGCTTCGTAAGCATGTCTCTTAACAGGAGCCATTTTTGGGGCAGCGGGTATACTGTAGAAAATGAACGAATGAATGCGCACACCTCCTGACTAAGATGGCCGTAATGCCCAATCCAAGCAGTGCAGCTTCGTGAGCATTACGGCCATCTTAGTCAGGAGGTGTGCGCATTCATTCGTTCATTTTCTACGGTATACCCGCTGCCCCAAAAATGGCTCCTGTTAAGAGACATGCTTACGAAGCGGATTTCAAACTGAAGGCTATCAGTCATGCAGTAGAGCATGGAAATAGAGTAGCTGCGAGAGAATTCAACATTAATGAATCAATGGTACGAAAGTGGAGGAAGCAAGAAGATGCCCTGCGCCAGGTAAAGAAGACCAAACTGAGTTTCCGAGGAAACAAAGCAAGATGGCCACGGTTGGAGGACAAAATTGAACAGTGGGTTATTGAACAGAGAACCGCAGGTAGAAGCGTCTCTACTGTCTCTATTCGACTCAAAGCAACAGCGATCGCACGCGACATGGAGATCAACGACTTTCGAGGAGGTCCCTCTTGGTGCTTCCGTTTCATGAAAAGGCGGAATCTCTCTATCCGCACAAGAACCACTATGTCACAGCAACTGCCAAAGGATTACGAAGAAAAGATGGCCATTTTCCATACCTACTGCAAGAACAAGATCAATGAACAGAAAATCCGACCAGAGCACATCACCAACATGGACGAGGTCCCCCTTACCTTTGATATCCCTGTAAACCGTACTGTCGAGAGAACAGGGACCAGTACGGTATCTATACGCACTACAGGAAACGAAAAGTCATCCTTCACTGTAGTTCTCGGTTGCCAGGCTAATGGCCAGAAACTACCACCCATGGTAATTTTCAAGAGGAAGACTCTGCCAAAAGAAAAGTTTCCGGTTGGCATCATCATCAAGGCTAACCCGAAGGGCTGGATGGACGAGGAGAAGATGAGTGAGTGGCTGAGAGAGGTTTACGTCAAGAGACCGGGCGGCTTTTTCCACGAATCTCCATCCCTATTGGTCTGTGACTCCATGCGCGCCCATCTGACAGATACTGTCAAAGCCCAAGTGAAGAAAACTAATTCGGTGCTTGCCATCATTCCAGGTGGATTAACCAAAGAACTGCAGCCACTAGATATAGGTGTCAACAGGTCGTTTAAAGTTAAACTGCGAGCTGCGTGGGAGCATTGGATGACAGAAGGCGAACACACATTCACCAACACAGGGAGGCAACGCCGGGCGAGTTACGCCACTATCTGCCAGTGGATCGTGGATGCCTGGGCGAAGGTATCAGTCACCAGTGTAATCCGAGCTTTCAAGAAGTCCGGAATTATCACTGAACAGCTAAGTACCGGTACCGATGACAGCAACGAGCCTGACTCGGATACTGATGAGAATGATGAGAGGGATACGGGCGTGCTTGATGCCGAAATCGCCCAATTGTTAAACTCAGACACTGAAGATGAAGAATTTGATGGATTTGCGGGAGAAGAATAAAGTGAAAAAGTGAGTGTCTGGTTTTGTACGGTATTCACCGGTAACTGAACAGTGTTAATAGTTATTGAAGAATAAAGTGAAAAAATAATTGTCTGGTTTTGTATTTAATTGAACAGTGTTAAGAGTTATTGTTATAGACCATTTTATGGTTATTGCTAAAGAGTTGAATAAAATTTGACTTACAGTACCGCATCCGAGTTGTGTTTCATTAAATGCGCCTTATAATCCAGTGCGCCTTATAGTCCGATGCGCCTTATATATGGAAATATCCATTATATTAGCCGGTCGTTGCTAGTGCGCCTTATAATCCGGTGCGCCTTATCGTCCGAAAAATACGGTAATGGAATAAAAGAACCCGATAGAAACTCCCACCATTATATATAAAAACATCACTGCAGATATAACCCATGGGCGAGCTATGGGGAAATGGCTGCTAACCGGGACCAACGAAAAATGGCCGCGGGTGTAGCTTAGATATGTGGAAAATGATGCTGGGTGTAGATTGACTCCTAAAAGATGGCTGCACCATGTTAGCTTATGGAAGACTCCAAAAAGATGGCTGTGCCAATGTTATCTTATGGGAGACTTCAGTAAAATGGCCGCCATACACGTGCATATAAAAGACACTTCCGTGCTAGAGTATCCCATTCCCTGATGAAGTCACGTGACTAGTGACGATACGCGTCGGAACGAGGATACCGGAAGTGACATTCGCATACACGAGCGGAATGCTCGTCCGTTTTTAAAGCTGTATTTTATCACCTCTGGGAGTTATACTGAAGCCAAAGATCTATATGGAAACTATCTGAGAGGAAAAATACCTACCTGAGGGGACCAATATCCACCTGCTAGGAATTGGGATAGAATCCCTGGACCCTTGTTTTTGCTGCTTGATTTGCTGTTTACCTTACAGCAGTAAGGTAAGGGGCCATTTTACCTAGTGTGCCGTGTATACTGGAGACACAGAAATTACAACACGATTGCTGGCACCTGTTTTTTCTTTTTGAGAAGCACTGAACAAGTCACTGAGCACCTATTTCAGCTTATATATAGACTGTCTTATATACATATTTAATTTTTTTACTAAGAAGATTACGGAACTAATAATCACTGGCACTTCATTTAATTTCACTAAAGACTGTATTTTACCAACTCTTTGTAATCATGCACTATGAATTGCATGTTTTAATATAAGACATTTGCACTTTATGGAATATTTTTCCCTTTTACTTAGAGTTACTTATGTTGATATATAAACACATGATTTCTGGAATTTAAGTTTTATAATACACTGGTTACTATCTGTTTTTTCTTTTTTTTTTTTTTTTTTTCTTTTCTCTTCATAGCACAAGGCACCTTAATTTTTATTTAAGATAGACATTGGACTGAGCGGCAATGCATGGAGCAGGAGAGGGGTACTCTGAGGAGCCGGCCGAGGACACAGGTCATGCGCGGAATGCACAACTAAAGAGCAGCCAGTGCGATGGTCGAGCATGGAGCTCTGCTAGTCACCCTCCACCTCCAGCCACCCATGTGCATGATGCACTGGTACCCCTAGCTGCCTATGCTGCATGGGCCCCCTGCATCACAGGGCCCGGTTGCGGTCGCGACTGCTGCACCCCCTATAGTTACGCCCCTGTGTGGGTCTTTTGACAACATTGTCATGTTTTAAATGTACAGGTGGAGAGATACGGAGTGTTTTTTGTAATTTACATTTTTTTATACCAATAAAGCCAAAATTGATTTCTAAAGCCATAGTTGTCTCCTTTAGGCAGCTACTGTATGTTTGGGGCCATACTCTCCTTCTTTTTTTTTTTCTGACCCATCATTACTGCATGTTTCCCATAGCTTCACTACTGAAATCTTCTTATACTAACATTTATGGCCTCGTGAAACTCATGGCTGCTCCTTGAGCAGAATGTAGCAAACCCTCTAATTAAATGTACAGGTATATATATATATATATTGCAAATTTCTTATGCTCCATGAAGTGAAAGTATTATAATTCTTCTTGCTAAATTTAAACATTTCCGTGTCTCTTTTTTAGTTTATCGCAGCTATAAATATACCCCAAGTGACATTCCTTTTTCATGAGAAGCCTGCACAAAAAATAAAATGTCAGCTATTCTTATCACAAATTGTTTGCAGAAAGGAAATATACCCGCTATTGTGCGACACAGAAGGAGGAAGAAACATCACAAATTCCTTTAATCTTTCCACAACATCTTCACTCTTTATCAGATGTGGCAAGAGATACTATTGCAGACGTGTCAGACTGGAACCCTAAGCTTGTAAGCGGCAGACCCTCCCGAATCTGTAATACAATAATGACAGCACAAATGAGATTAACTGTGAGAAGCCGAGACTGCGGAAAACATCCAAATCAAATAAAATCACGCAACATTAGCATGTCTAATTGCAACAGCCCTGTTAATTTGGTTATATTCAAACTCTTTAAAGAGTGTTTTTCAGTCTTTGTGTGATTTGTGTGGATGCCATGTAATTACATGTTGCCATCATTAACTGACACAAATGAAAAATGAAAGCAGACACTAAAAATATTGAAATGCAGAGGATCAACAATATAAAACAGCTCTGCACAATTTAAAGACAAGCTGTTATTTCAGTCCTGATTCTCCCTGGTGACAGATGTATATTACATTAAATTGTGATGTTTCCAAAAGTAAAGTATACACACTCCCTTCCCTTACCAGATAGGTTATTTGCTTCTATGTACAGAAAGCAAGATGTACATACAGTATATAGAGAGAGGAGAAACAAATATAGCACTTTACATAGTGTACAGGTATGGTTACTCTTATATAGAAACTCACACGGTCCAGAATTTGAACACAATTACATTTATAATTCATGACAGACAGGTTTCATAATAAGGTTACCAGAGACATAACATAACAGTCTCACGCAATTTCATCCTTCAATAAGGCTGGGTTTACACCTATGCAAATTGGATGCGGTTTTCTCCACATCCAATTCGCATGACAGGAGATTGTGACTGGCTCTCCATGGAGCCGGTTCACATACCTCCGTTGCGGCTGCAGAGCAGCTTGCACAGGAACACTCGGCGTCTTTGGCTCAGTTTCAGGGCTGAATTCAGGCAACGAAAAAAAAGGCACTGATTCCTCCCTGAAATGGAGAACAGGAACGCACGGGACCCCCTGCTGCAAACCGCATCCATCCATCAGAGGTGTGAACTCAGCCTAAAAGTGCACATGGGGTCTTATATAATCGCATTTTTTACACCTTGTTTCGCTTTGTGCATAGGACAGCCCATTCATTTTATTACACGTGACAAATGCAGCAATGAAGCTCATGTACTTTTTTGAGCCTGTCGCATTTTCTCACGCACACAAACAGGCTTCATGCTTGCCGCATTTGGGGTGCCAATAATAACAATGAATGGCACTGCATGCAAGCCACGTGTTTTTTGAGCATTTTGTGAAAACTCTATTTTGTGTTTGTACATGTGCTACACTATTGTGAAGTCTATTAGTAATATTGCAGCCCCCTTGCATCTTTCGGTTCTTCTGCCAGCATGAGCCTAACACCACATAACAAAGACCACCGCAATACCAGGTAAGGGCCAACTTTGAGTAAGTAAGAGGATGCAGGCAAAAGAGTGCATTATGCCTGGACGAGCGTTCTGGATCATCAGGATTTTTCCAAGGCAGAAAGTGACTTCTCCAGTCCTGGCAGACCCCAGTACAAAGGGCACAAATGTACACTTAAGAGAAAGCACGCAGCTTCTCCTCTGAGGGCTCAGCGCCCGAAAGGCAAATGGTCATGTAGAGATAACCCTATGCCAGGAAAGCTACTTTGCAACAACTGCTTTAGGCAGCTTGCCAGAGACAAGGAGTACGAGAGTCAGCAGGTGTCAACCTTGCTCAAGAAAGTAGTCCATGACTCCCTGGCAGAATTTTCCGGTTGTCTCGGACAACCAGGGACAGAAGCAGACGAACAGAGTGTGAGCCCTGCACCAGGTCTAAAACAAGTCATTCAAACCTCTTGAACTAGAAGGGTACCAGGCACTTCAGTGGTGACTCCAGCCCAGCAGATTAGGCGGGCTGATTCCCCAGATCCAGTATTACAGCTAATCTTCCAGGCAAAGATAGAAGATACCGCCTCCTCCTCGGCAGAGGATCCTGAAGGTTCAGGCTTTGACTTTGCGATACTACCATTTTTTAAGGCAGTAAAATCTTTACTGGAGTGGGAGGACCTGGAACCTCCTCCAAAGAAGCAGAAAATGTATTATCACACACCAGAGAATCTGATTCTAAATTGTGTGGCAATCGCTGCACAACATGCATTAGGTGCCTTTATACTTTTAGGGCACCCCAAATGCGATGCGATTCTGCTGTGATTGTCACGTGGGAGAACACGACTTTAAAAACATTGCGCAAAGCTTGCAGCCCCTAGATAGGAGCAGGGGCTTCTTTTTGCACGTGTAAGGCAGCCAAGTGAATGACCTGCCCCATGTGAGTTGCAACATTGCATGCAAATTCCTCTTTGAAAATTGCATAGTGGAAACATGTGTCCCCTCTACGTGATAATATCAAATGCCTCTGAAAAGTGACCTAAGACAGATCGCTTTTCAGTGCAATAGCAGAGTCTGCTGCAAGTGTGAACAAGCCTTTGGGTTCTATAGGATGAACCTAAAGAAACAGGTAGCTACCCTTCCTCTTATAGCATAAATAAGAGGCCTATTTCAGGAGGAATGGGAGAAGGGAGAGAAAATCCTCCTCAACCAATAGGTTGCAGAAGTTGTATCCACTTGCTTAACATCCGTAGCAAGTGCTATGCGAGTGTGGGCACAGAACTTGGAGTATGCGATCAAAAACCAGCTGCCAGAAGAAAAAAATCATCAAGGCTCTTGATGAGATAAAACTCTCTGCGGACTTCGCAGGTGAGGCAGCTATAGACATCATTCGATGGTCCTCCATGCTCAGCTCAGTCACAGCCAAAAGAGCATTGTGGCCGACCCATCCTCAAAGCAGAATTGCTGTAAACTGCCTTTTGATGGGAAGGCACTGTTTGGCCAAAAATCTGGAGACTGCCATCTCCAGGGTTACAGGAGGAAAATCAGGTCTTCTGCCCCAAGATCAAAAGGTCCAGCCGCCAGAGGGGGCAACCATCCAGAGGAGCATCAAACAGGTACCTGGATTTTGGAGGCTTTTGCCCATCCAAGGATTTCAGAAGGGGTTGGAGGGGTACACAGTAAACCTTCGTAAGATGGCAGAGAGCTAAGGCCCCTGCGGCTCCCTCAGATACCCAGAAGCCCCTTTAACGCCAGGCCCGCACAGGAGGCTGTTGGAGCCAGGCTAGCCAAAGGGCCCAGTTCTGGCAAAACCACTGCCAAAATCGGCAGATTCAATCCACAGTGGCGCAAGGTCATTATTGGTTGTTCAAACGACCGCTTCCAGAATGACCTCAAGAGGCTGAATCAATTTATCTGGATAGAGAGACTCAAGATGGAGTCTTTCCGTACCATAATCCAGGTTGTTCAACCAGGAGACTGGAGGATTTCAGTGGACTTACAGGATGCCTACCAGCAGATCCTTCAGTCATAACAGCAGTTTCTCAGCTTTGCGTTTGGGGACAGGCATTACCATAGCCAGCTGGAGCCCACACAGAATATGGTCTACCTATGGGCCCAATTCAATACTCAGGCGCCCACAGATTCTTTGCCACTTCAGAAACTCCCCCAAAAGCAGGAAGAAATTCCAACAGGCATTGGCTGCACCAGTGATGTCAGCATCCCAGTGCATGAGTCTTCTCGGGACAACGGCTTCATGTATCCCGATGATCCCCTGGGCTTACTGGAAACATAGATTTTTCCAACAAGGCTTCTTGATGCAGTGGAAGAGAGTTAATCTAACCCAGCCAATCAGGATAACCAGCCGGATGCGCCAGAGTCTGGTGGTAGACGAAAAAAAGAAAAGCTAAACAGCATTGTCCATTAGGGCTACAGCCATGGATCATTGTTAACGCCGATGCCAGCGCAGCAGGATGGGACACCACCTCTGAACAACTCAATATCCAGGGCAGAGGATTGGACCTGGCAGTAGTCCTCAATTTTCTAGCAAACCCTCCTTGTACTCCGACAGAAGATCATGTTCATTATGGGATATCACCTTAAAAACGTTTTTCCGAATAGGCATAACTTCAGGGGGAGAGTGTGAGAACTCCAAGAATTGGGGGCAGCTGAACCTTATTCCATGTTCTTGCCAGACAGGGTTATGCTGAGACCATTGGATCACTTTATCCTAAAAGTAGCATCAATAGTTCATCCCTCCAGTGAATGGGTGCTTCCAGCCTACTCGGAATCAGATGCATATCTGCACGAGATGGACATTCCAAAAGTCCTCAAAGCCTGTTTCCAGATCTACATTCAGATGTTCTGACAGACTTTTCATCATACCTACCAGAAAATTTAAAGGGAAAGAGGCCTCGGCCAGAACCATCTCAGCCTGAATAGTAAAAACTATTCACAGGGAATATAGAGCGGCCGTGAAGGATCCTCCAGAGGTGGTTAGAGCTCACTCAACCAGGATGGTGTCTTCTTCTTGGACAGCATGGGTAGGCGTGTCTCTGGAGACAGTCTGCAAAGCGGCTAGCTGGTCATCACATCATACATTCTTAAAACACTACAGGGTGCATCCAGCAGCTCTTACTACAATAGCGTTTGGGAGGAAAACTATCCAAGCTTCTATGTCTATTGTTAAATAGACATAAGTTTGCAGCATTAAACCCTCCCTCTCAAAAGCTCATTATTTATCATATGTATGCTGCCATGTTGGTGTCAGGAAAATTGAAAATTTTATCAAATACTTAATGTAATTTTCCTTTCCTAACACCAATACATGGCAGCATACAAACCCTCACTCTGATCTTTGTGCTTTATACAGAGAATGGGGAGGTAGCTCTCAGTCAGACTTTTATAGAGCTAAACAGGTCCTATGGGTAGAAATAGGGGCGGAGGTATATCATATGTGTGCTGCCATGTATTGGCATCAGCAAAGGAAAATTGCAGTAAGTATTTGATAAAAATTTCCATTTTTGATAAGTAGTGCATTTTATATAGAAGTATATAGGTCAGACCAAAATGAGGGACAAATTAGGAGGAAAGAGGGACAGTCCTTCAAAATCAGGGACAGTTGGAAGGTATGGCATAACCACTAAAATTGTTATATAGAGCTATTTTCCATCAGATGAATAATTTTCTGATGTCTCTCTTTCCATCTAAATAACTGAATGATCACATGCAATACACACATTTTCTAAACCTAAAAAGATCTTATTGACATTATCTATCATCATCATTTTTTAAATATATGATTTTTCAGTAGGAAATTTTTACTGTTTTTGGTATATGGATTGGTCCGAGGAAGAAGTCACTTATGGGTAACTTTGGGATAGCCATAAAGAGAACATCATCCCTATATGATGTACTGACTTGTTTAAAAATTTGTTGAATGACTCGGCTGATCTTTCCCTAGCTTCAGAGAGGGTGAACTGTGCAAGCAAGGCTTTATCTTATGGGGTAAGTCACATCCCTTTTAGATTGTAAGCTCTAATGAGCAAGACCTTCTGATTCCTCTTGTACCAAATTGTAATGCAACGGCAATGTCTGCATTCATTTTGTTAAGCGTTGCGCAAACTGTTGGCGCTATATAAACCCTGTATAATAATAAGTACAATAATGGGTTATTGGCTCAAAAATGGGCAGAGGTCTATCTTTCAGTCTTTCTTGGACACCTTTGGCCAGCCTTGGTATATCAGCAGCTGACTCACTTCCCGTCCAAAAAAAAAAAAACACTGTATGAACATACCAGATAGGTAATCACAGATATACACTATATTGTCAACAGTACTGGGACACCTGCCTTTACACACACATGAACTTTAATGGCACCCCAGTCCACACCTTTGGGGTGAAGTAGAGTGAAGACTGCGAGCCAGGTCTTCTCGTCCAACATCAGTGCCTGACCTAAAAAAAATGCGCATCTGGAAGAATGTTTAAACATTCCCATAGACACACTCCTAAACCTTGTGGACAGCCTTCCTGGAAGAGTTGAAGCTGTTTTACAGTGCCTTAAAAAAGTATTCATACCCCTTGAAATTTTCCATATTTTGTCATGTTAGAACCAAACACATAAGTAAGAAGGCCAGTATGGTGGCCTGAATTTATGGGAGTAGCCCGGGGGGTATTTAACCAGCCCACTCGCCTGTGGTCTTTGTCGGTTTCCTGTGCGCAATACTACATCACTAGGCCGACTGCTCGAGTTTCGTTGCCATTCGGATAACTTCTCTCTACTAGAAGTCTCGTGGTTTTCGTTCCCGTTCGTGTTTTGTACAACGTCTCTGGCTCGACTGCCAGGTAAGGGTCTCGATTGACCTTCCTTTACTAGAAACATTTCTATTTTTGAGTATCGTTAAAACTTGAAATATCTCGAGTCATTCGTTACGAAACCGGGTCGTTTATCACACAAAACGCACCATTTTCGCAGCGCCCTTCATTTCACGGGCCTCATTTCAGTAGGAATTGCTCGAAGAAAAACTGCACTGTTTTCGTAACTTGTTGTGTTGTCTGCCTCGTCACCGTGTTCCACAGACAAATCGTTGCCAGTCGCATCACACGGCACAACGATTCGTACATCTGCCACAGCTGGCTCACGTAGGTCATTTCATCATTTCACTCATTTCTGTCACTCACTGCGCTCCGATTCGAATCCAGTCGCATCCGCTAAATGCGCTGATTCGTTCCGGTGTGCCCCTAGTTGCTCGGCCTCATTTCGGTACATGCTCCAGAGCCCGCTCGTTGCTAATCGATCCGGGTCTCTGTCATGGGAATCATTTCACTGTCACCATTACGTTCCGAATCGAAACCAGTCGCATTTCTCAACGCACAGGTTCGATCGACGTGTCCCAGTTGCGTTGGCCTCATTTCAGTACATGCTCTAGAGCCCGCTCGTTGACGGTCGCAGGCTGCGTCCTCTCCGATTCGTAGCTCTATCATGGGAAACATTTCATTGTCACATAGTGCGTTCAGTTCGAATCCGGTTGCATCCCTGTGCATCGATTCGTCCGGACGGCCCCAGGTATTTTTTCAGCCTCATTTCAGTGCATGCTCCAGAGACCGGTTCGGTTCCAGTCTCAGTTCGGGGCCGGCCGATCCAGGCCTCTGTCATGACAGAAGTTGTTCATTTCATTTCACTGTCACGCTCCGCGCTCCGGTTCGAATCCAGTCGCACCTTCACATGCACCGATTCGTTCCGGTTCGCCCCAGGTTATTTCCCACATTTCAGTACATGCTCCAGAGTCCGCATTGTTGTCAGTCGCACTTGCGACACGACCATTTCGTGCCTCTGTCATGGCAATCATACTTCATTTTACTGTCACTTACAGCGCTCCGACTCAAATCCAGTAGCATCCGTGATGCATCGATTCGGTTCAGTGTGCCCCAGAGGGAACGGCCACATTTCACTTTCTCCACAGGTTGCCTTATTGTACGGTCACAAAACCAGCACTTATTTACGCTCCCGCATTGGACACAGGTCATCCCATCCTTCATGCAAATGATACGTCGGATTGGGACAGCAAAAAAAAAAAAAAAAAAAGGGCAGGAAAATGATGAACAAATGGTGGTGATAATGAAAGGAACTACGACAAAACTGTCTACTCACCGGTGCACCTCGCTCGTAATAGCCAACCGTTTGCGTCACTCTTCAGTTTACTTGTTAGGCTCCTCACCAGTTTGTCATCTGTTATTTCTCTCTCCAGGTCAGTCAAGTTCAGTAGGTCCACCCTGCACCAGCTTGGACGTTATCTTCCCAGGTAAAAAAAGAAAAAAAAAAAAAGAGAGAGAGAGGGGAAGGCGTAAAAATGCGACAGCAACCATGCTGGCATACATATATATATATATATGAAGGCCGTGACAATATATATATATATGTATACGTGTTCGCTCCCGCCTTGGCACTCAGCAACAGGTGGATTCACTTGGTAAAATAGAGAAACAGTCTTGACTTATGTCACCCTCTATAGGTTCCGGTCGTCCATCCTTCGTCCCCAGAGAGATAGGACATCACTCCTAGGGCACGATTCACCTAGAGTCATGTCCCAAGTCGGCAGCGAAGACTTTACCGCCCCCTTGTCTCCTCGCCCGCCTTCAGTGAGCGACAGCATACAGTCCTACAGGGGTTGGACTATCCCCAGGCTGACGGCAGAGCTGAGACGCAAGGGCATTCCCTTCCCCGCTACCGCTAGGAAGCAGAGCTTTTCAGGCTCCTCTCCACCCCTCCAGCTACAGCCGGGCCCAGTACCCCACCTCAGGCTTCTCTTCAGTCAATTTCAGCGGCTATTTCTCAGCTGCACTCAATGGTGTCGTCCTTAAACAACACGGTCACGGACGTCCAGACCAGAGTGACGCTTCTAGAGGCTCACCCAGCCACAGCCGCCCCTGTTCCAGTTACAGTCCCGTTACCACTGTCGACAGGTAACGCAGGGACATGTCCCGTTGTCCACCCAGCACATCTGGTGCCGGCTGGCATAAGGAAGGACATCTTGGACGGCAAGGATATCAACCTTGCCTCCCTGCTTATCTCAGTCCACGACCTTGCTGAGAACAAGGCCTACACATGGGGAGACATCTCCGTAGTCCTCAAAGCCAAGGATCCCAGGCTGAACCACAAACTTTCCATCCCAGAGTTTGCCCTAGCTTTTGGGATGCTTAGAGACGTCATTTGTTCAGCATCCCCCGCCAGAAGGGAAGAGCTGGACTTGTACCTCCACACAGTGGTGGACCTAGGTTACAAATACAGAGGCTTCGCCTTCTATGATTACCATCGCTCCTTTTCCGCCAAAGTAGCCGCTAAACTGGCACAGTTCCAATCACCCACGGACTGGAGCCTGATGGACACCGAATTGTTCTGCCGGCATTTTGCGGCCTTCGTTCACCTCTGTGTGCCATCTGCCAGTCCTCCACCCATACCGCCCCCTGGTGCGCCAACGTCACGGCTAGCCGCCCGGTAGAGTTCCCCTCCACCTCCGGCACAGGCCAAGGCCCATCAGGCCCTACACCGAAAACACAAGTGGACAAGTTGGGGCGTTCGGTCCGAACCATGGGGGGTGCGGCCATTTGTAATAATTACAACTATGGCTCATGTAATTTTAGCCAGTGCCGCCTATTGCACGTCTGTGTCATATGTCACAGAGCGCACCCCAGAAATCTGTGTGAGGTTAAAGCTCGCAAGGGCTCATGACTGAGCCGCATAGACGTCCTATGCCTGGGCTTCTACCTCTCCATGCACCCCACTCCTTCACTAGCCACTTTCCTCATCGGTGGCTTCACTACAGGCTTCCATACCGGCCTCATCTCCCTGCCCCACACAACCTACGAGTGCGGAAACCTCCGCTCAGCAGCTTCCGACGAGCAGGCCATTGATCAGTTGCTGCAAACCGAGGTGGAACGAGGCTTCGTCATAGGCCCCTTCACACAGCCCCCCTTCAATATGTGGAGAGTTAGCCCTATTGGGCTTGTCAAGGGCAAGTTTTCAAATAAAAATCGTTTGGTGTACGACCTGTCTGCGCCTCGTTCTTCCCACATTCCCAGCCTAAATTCCCTGATTCCTTCAGAAGAATTTTCATTAAAATATGCCTCCATGGACATGGCGATCCAGGCCACCCTTGAAGTAGGCACAGGTGTGTGGCTGTCCAAAGCCGACATATTCGATGCCTTCAAACTGTTGCCTATTCACCCATCCCTCTGGTGCTGGCACGGCATTAAATGGAGAGATCAATATTATTTCGCCACTAAGTTAACATTTGGCTCCAAGAGCAGCCCCTGGCTGTTCGACATGTTCGCACAGTCTCTTGCTTGGATCCTTCGGCACAAGGCCTGTTGTCAGCAAGTTATCCATTACCTGGATGACTTTCTATTGATTGAACAGCCAGGCATACCTCCAAGGGACCTTGGTAAGTTAAGGACCGTCTTTGGGAATCTCAACGTCCCCATCGCCGAACATAAGGTTGACGGGCCCGCACAATTTATCACCTTCCTCGGAGTCAATCTCGACACCAGCGCCATGCAGGCCAGCCTGCCCTACGACAAACTGACCCGCATCAGGGCAGTCCTCCACGAATTCACCTGCACCAGGGGATGTACAAAGAGGCAGCTACAGGCGCTACTAGGCATGCTGAACTTTGCCATGCGAATTATCCCACAAGGTCGCTCCTTTATCTCGCGCCTGTTGGTCTGCCTTTCTCAGGCACAAGACCCGGATCAAGTCCTTAGCCTGGATGTCGCAGCTGTAGCAGACTTAGCAATGTTGGACGAGTTCCTGTCCTCCTGGAACGGTATCTCCCTGTTCATCCCGTCCATCTCACCTCTCTCACCACAGGTAGTAACAGATGCCGCAGCCTCCACAGGATTTGCGGCTATTTTTGGCCACCATTGGTTCGCCGGACCCTGGCCTTCTCAAATACTCTTGATCCCTGGGTTTAGTCAGTCTTCATCCCTTTTCGAGCTCTACCCCATTGTAGCAGCCGCCCAGCTCTGGGGTCATACCTGGACAGGACAAACCGTAGGTTTTACCACCGATAACCAGGCCACGGCCGAAATTATCAACAAAGGCAGGTCTAAGTCTCTCTCCGTGATGTCCTTCCTTCGCAGGCTGGTGCAGCTGTCTCTGCGACATCAGTTTAATGTGTACTGCACATTTATCCCTGGAAAGTACAACCTTGCCGCTGACGCACTGTCCCGTTTTAATTTCCTGTCCTTCTTCCGGCAGGTTCCCGGAGCAGATACGGTGTCAGCGCCTATCCCACACTGGTCTCAGTTGACCCTGGACTAGAGCCGCATCTACACGGAGCCACTCGGCTCATCAACCAATCACTCGCAGACAACACTTTGAAAGCCTACCAGGTAGCCTGGAAAGCGTTCAATACATTTCTGGTTGCCTCCTCAGTAGGCACCCCAACTGATGCCAGGCATATACTAGCCTTCACCTCGTACTGCCATAGTCAACTGGCCTTGTCCTTCAACACCATGCGGTTATACTTAGCTGGCATACAGCACTACCTCTCATTACAGGATCCTACCAAACCGTCCATCTTCTCATCTCACGCTATCCGAGCCGTCCTGCGCGGCATTCAGAAACAGCAACCACCACACAAAGTCAAGCGACTCCCCATCACCAGTTCCATCTTCAGGGACATGTCCAACATGCTTATCAGCTACCCCTTCGGTGTTCTCCCCAGTATGGTCATACAGGCGGCCATTTATCTAGCCTACTACGGCTTTCTACGACCCAGCGAATTCACCCATAACAACACACACAGTCCAGTCCTTCGCAGACGTCATCTGATCCGTCACCAGGACCACTTCATTCTCCACCTCCCGGTTACCAAGACTCAGCAAGCAGGCACCGGCGTAGATATCCACCTCTACAAAACCAACAACGCCTGGTGCCCGGTCGCTGTACTTTCACAGTTGCTCTCTCTTCTACCCGAGCTCCCGGACTCTTGTCCTCTGTTGCCCTTCCCGGTCAAACCACTAACGAACCACCAGTTCATCAAGCATGTAAGGGTTCTTCTCCGCATATTGCTCCTCAATCCCGGTGAGTACTCCGGTCATTCCTTCCGCATCGGAGCAGCTTCATCTGCATCCCGGCACGGTGTCCCGGACCACGTCATCAAAAGATTGGGCAGGTGGAAATTGGCCTGCTTCGCTCGATACATCCCTAACCCACAGGTAGAAATGTCTCGGGCATTCTCCCAACTGGCTCAATAAGATAAAGCTGAAAACAATAAAAATCTCTTACCCCTACCTAAGTGTTTTTGCCCCCTTATTTTGGTATACCGTCCATTAGACCAGGGCACACTTTCAGGTCCATTTCATATAGGGTATCTTATCATAGACTTGTATTGCTCAGATACGTATCGGACATAGGGCTTCGACCATAAGTAAGAAGGCCAGTATGGTGGCCTGAATTTATGGGAGGAGCCCGGGGGGTATTTAACCAGCCCACTCGCCTGTGGTCTTTGTCGGTTTCCTGTGCGCAATACCCACCCTCCCATCCCCTTTTTTAAGGCATTTCTCAAAACATTTCTCTTCAAACTCATTTATTTCTAATCACTGGGTATGCCCCCTTATTTTGGTATACCGTCCATTAGACCAGGGCACACTTTCAGGTCCATTTCATATAGGGTATCTTATCATAGACTTGTATTGCTCAGATACGTATCGGACATAGGGCTTCGACCATAAATATATTTTGTTGGGATTTTATGTGATAGACCAACACAAAGTGGTGCATAAATGTGAAGTGGAAGGAAAATGCTAAATGGTTTTCAGAATTTCTTACAAATAAATATCTGTATTCAGCCCCCCTCAGTCAATACTTTGTAGAACCACCTTTCACTGCAATTACAGCTGCAAGTCACTTTGGGTATGTACCAGCTTTGCACATCTAGAGAATGTAATTTTTGTCCATTCTTCTTTGCAAAATATCTCAAGCTCTATCAGATTGGATGGAGATCATCTGTGAACAGCAAGTTTTAAGTCTTGCCACAGATTCTCAGTTAGATTTAGGTCTGGACTTTGGGCCATTCTAACACAAGAATATGCTTTGATCTATTCTAAACCATTCCATTGTAGCTCTGGCTGTATGTTTAGGATCATTGTCCTGCTAGAAGGTGAAACCCCAGTCTCAAGTCTTTTGCAGACTCTAACAGGTTTCCTTCTTAGATTGCTTTGTATTTGGCTCCTTCTATCTTCCCATCAACTCTGACCAGCTTCACTGTCCCTGCTGAAGAAAAGCATTCCTACAACATGATGCTACCACCATCATTTTTCACAGTCATCATCAATGTGTTCAGGGAGATGAGCAGTGTTCGTTTTAGCCCAAAAAGTTTAATTTTGGTCTCATCTGACCAAAGCACCTTCTTCCACATGTTTGTTGTGCCCCCACAAGGCTTCTTGCTAACTGCATAGGGAACTTCTTATGGCTTTCTTTCAACAATGGCTTTCTTCTTGCCCCTCTTTCATAAAGGCCAGATTTGTGGAGTGCATGACTCATGCCACGTACACACGATTGGAATTTTGGCCAGCAAAAGACCAATGAGAGCTTTTCATTGGAAAATGCGGCCATGTGTAGGCTCCATCGGAATTTAACTGTCCGAATTTCTGCCAGCAAAAAATTGATAGCATGTTCTCAATTTTCCCGACGGAAATTCCGATCGTGTGTATGCCGTTCCGACATGCCAAAAATCACGTATGCTCAGAATCTAGTATGAGACGGAACCGCTCGGTCTGGTTAAACTAGCGTTCGTAATGGATATAGCAGATTTCAGGGCGTCATTAGCCTCCTTGATGAGGGCCAGTGCTGCCTCCTCCGTTTTAGTCCACTTTCTGGGCCTTTTGTATGGAAAGCAGAGGGGAGGCACCTGAGATCGGGCGTTACTGGGCCCCGCCATCTCCTGGCTGACACTTCCCCCTGCCTCCTCCTGTGTGCCACTTGCCAGAGCCTCGTCCTGGCTGAGTTCATCCTGTGTATGAAAAAGGGACATCGTTTTATTTTTTCTGTTCATCAAACACAAACAATTTTCAGCTCATGACTGTTGCAAATTTAATCTTTAATCGTAATCTTATTTTTCATGCTTGTCACAATCATTTTTGACAACATCTAGTTACCAACAATCATTGTCACATAAAAAATATGTATAAAAATCCTATACTTGGCTCCAACTGGGCTCCTCAATCTCTTCCTGGATGGAAGGCCCAGGTTGGTCCACAGAAGCATCAGCTGGGGTTGAGGGAAGGCTGGATGGAAGGGGTGCCGGAAGAGTGGAAAGCGATTCCCTGGCCTCAATCTGGTCATCAAGAAAACGCATCATGTTGAAGTACCACAGACTAGGTACATACACCTTATCTGCTGCAGCTCCTGACCTCAGGGACTGCTGGACCTTCTGATACTCCATCCTATAGGTGCTTCTCAAGCTACCAATTTAAGTTTCCAGAGACCTCATGTCTGCATTGGGGGCCCCAGTCTTTACTAATTCAAGCAGTTTCTCCAGCGTTGCCTTCCTAGCTGCTTTGTTGTGATATAAGGGGTTTTTCACCTCCCATAGATTTCTCATATCTCGATGTTTATCCAGGAATTTGCCCAGGAATTCTTGGTCTTTAAATGGATATATTTGCTCTGCAAGACCAAACAAAAGACAAAAACACTCATCCCAGGATAATCTTAACCCAATATAGGCATCAAACTAGATTCAGTATAGTCCGCTCATGTCACCAAAGTTAAAATCTTACCTTTGTTATAACGTACGTCGCTTCCATGACTCCTTCTTCTGCACACAGAACGTCGTTACGACACACTCGTGTTAAGCTTTATATACACTTCGCATGCGTGAAAATCGCGTCACCCGCCGCTGACGTTCTTTCTAGAATATTCCTCGCCCCGTCTCTTTTGTCGCAGTGGGAGTGGAACTTGGTGGAGACACAGCAGGTGCATAATTCCAGTAACGAGGAGGAGGAAAGCCCGGAGCCAGAAATGTCCCGATCCTGGAGGAGATTTAAGGCCACAAATATGTCCTTTGGTGAGATGGTCGACATCTTGAGGAGTAACGATTATGACGGGAATTATGGTCCATACCCAAACCCAAATCTGAGAAAGGCCAAGATCATGAATAAAGTTGTGAAGAGTCTGTACAGGAATTTTGGGGTTTGACGATCCAAGGATCAACTGAGGAAATGCTGGTCAGACCTCATATTAAGGGAGCATGATCAGTATAGAAAGATCAAGAAAGTTCTTCGAAAAAGTAAGTATTTGTCGTGTGTTCGTATTATTATTATTATTGCATGCTGCGCCATGTGTTTTTCTTTATGGTGTTGTACATTTAAAAATGGCTACTTTCATGTTCATACGCACAGTAATCGGTCGTAGTAAACAATTGCTAATTTTTTATTTAAAAGAGGTTTAGGACATTGTTGTCTAGATGCGTTTGAACCTAGAAGGAATAGCAAACTATATTCAGTGCAATGTATGGAAAGGACACTCAGCAGCTGTTTACACATCTGGACTCAGGTGCACTAGTGTGGGACACCAGAACAAACTTTTTAGGGTGTCCCACACAGGTACTCCATTGTATACTTGGGGTGTCTCCAGGTGGGAAACTTGTCCAAAAAAGGTAAGTATTCCAGCTTTAGTAAGGGAATAGATCATCCCTTCAGCTTGGAATTCTGCCCAAACAAACAGACAATTGTACCCCACTTCCAAGAAATGTTTCTCATTCATTAGTATGCTAAGTATACCTTTTGTTTCATTCTCAAAGGGGAGAAAAGAATCAGCATATATGACGTCACCAGGGACCGCACACCTCCTGAAGAAGGGGAACAGTGGTCACAAGGATGTGGAGGAAGGAGAGGTGGTCGAGATTGAGACCACTGCAGGTGAGTGTCTGACACCCCAGCTTCAGGTAATAATAATATGCCTGCATATTTATAATACATGGTCTGTTTTTTTATTTTTAGGTGATGTACAGGTTGTGGAAGAACAATCACATCATTGCACCAGTGACACTGCCCAAAGGCTATTTCAGGACATAATGTGGTGTAGTCAGGATTTAGACTTTATAAAAACAAAAACTATGGAGATTGAACAAAAACTTAAGAACATGATTGATGTCCTCGGAAGAATATAATTTCCCAAAACACTGGCACCATTTTGTGAAATATTTGTGACATTTTGTAAGCATTTTATAAAGCCTAATTTTGAATATGCACACAGTATGTCAACATGTACTATCTGCCATCAGGTGAAATCAATGTACGTGTTTTGTGCCTGCAACCCCTTCCTCAAAATTCAAGTAGGTGCGAGGAAGGGGTTGCACCTCCAAAACACTTTCATTTATCCCCCATGATGGGAGCTAGCACATGTTGACATTAGGCATGGGATCAGGATTTAAATCCCCAGTTTAATTCCCAATTTGTGTGCATCTTCAAAATCAGGCTTTTACAGGGGTGACTTCACCCCATCTGTTGAAGGCAAGATCCACACATTTTGGAAAATATAATGTGTGATCTTGCCTTAAGTTTTTCAATGTTGAACTTTGTAAGTTCCAGAGTTGTGTATGTTCTGTTTTGAAACATGGCTGTTTATGTAACATAAAAAAAAACAAAAAATGTAGATAATTCAAAATTTGTAACTTTTTTAACAAAAATGTTTTACAACGTACATGTGAATGTGTACAGAGTAAAAGGATTTATACTCAAAAATGTGTGGCTTCTTCTTTCAATGATCAATACCATTGTGTTTAAATTGGTGTTTACAGTGACAATGGGTGTTATTTAATAATGTAAAAACCACTTGGCAATACAAGTGCACTAGGAGACACAAAAAAGAAACACAAGCAGTAAATCAAAATCAAGATTTTAGCAGATTAAATATAAAATATATTCAAAATGTGCTGGCAAAGCAATGGCCCCCTCCCCGAAAAATATTCCAAATAATTTTGACATACTTCACAGGCATTTAGGGGAGTCAAGCCAGGACGGGCCGCTTCCAGGGCCATCATTGATTCCTGAAGTCCAGCCTCAGGCCCAATTGTGACCACATAATTTGGGTTATTTATTTTCAAAAAGTTATGCAGGATGCAACAAGATAACACAATGGTATTAAGTTTGTATTCCGCCTTATTTATGGCCGTTTAAAACAGATGGAACCGGCTGGCCAGAATCCCAAACGCGTTCTCCACAACTGTTCTGGCTCTGGCCAGCCGGTAATTAAAAACCCTTTTCTCCGGGGTGAGGGTCCTCTGGGGGAATGGCTTCATGACATGGTTTCCCAGACCGAAAGCCTCATCTGCGACAAAGACAAATGGCAGTCCTTCGACATTCTCCTCCAGGGGTGGCAATCCTAAGCCACCACTCTTGAGACGTCAGTAAAACTCAGTCCGGGTAAATACTCCTCCATCCGACATCCGGCCATTCCTCCTCACGTCCTCATACAGAAACTCATATGTCGCCAACACCACCGCTATCAACACAATACTATGAAACCCCTTATAGTTAAAATAGTATGACCCCGAATGGGGTGGTGGGATGATGTGGACTTGCTTCCCATCGATTGCCCCTCCGCAGTTAGGAGAATCCCACCGCTGGGCAAACTGGGAGGCCACAATCTGCCATTCCTGTGGCGTTGAAGGAAACTGTGGAGTCAAACAAGGAAAATCAAATTAGTAATTTTGCACAGAAACATTGCAAGCAGATTATACACAAACATTGTTGGCCAACATCAGTATAACATTTCTTGTAAAGAGTATTTAAAGGCTAAAATATAATATCCATTTATCAGATTCCTCACCCCCTCTGATGGCCCCTTGTAAATATTTTAGGGGGGGAGGAGGTATGTTTTGGACAGGAAATCACCCTCTCCACTACGTAATGGAGTAACAAAGTAATGTGTGTTACTTTGGCCAGACCCTACTTAATTACACTATTAGCAGCCCACTGGACATGTAATAAGAAGTGGCATCAAAACTAATTAATAAATGGAATAACATTTTTAGAGTCTGCAATTACCTATCATGATAATAATAGGAGAAGAAAAATGTAAACAGTAGCATTTGAAAGTATTGAGGCAGGCCCTTGCACTACATGCTTTGGTAAATTCATCCATAAATCTGACCACAAAAGAGGTAGGTATAGTGTGTATGGGTTTGGCAAAGTCAGCAGATAGAGGATTGGTATCAGCTGACTTAGTGGTTGGGGGAAGGGGGGATTCCAAATGATTTTGGGCCCCCCAAAAAAAGCCTATGGCACTCTGCATGAATTTAAGGACAACGATAACATTTTTACACATTTTAGGGGGTCTTTAGGATAAAGCACTACAATGGAGATGACAAAATACAATGTTAAGTGACTAGGCTAGAAGCATATGGGCCCAGGATAGCATACTGGGAGGTTAGTGAAGGCAAATATGCATGAAGGACAAAAAAGGAGCATACAAAAATCCAACATGCATGAGGACAAAGACGAAATTTACAGCTTATTACAATTATGTTAATTAGAGAATGCCTGCTGATATAAGGGGTTAGCAAAGCCAACAGATGGTGAAAAACGGGGTCCGTCACTCTGAGATAATTCCCAAAATCATCAGGATTATTCTTACAGAGCAAAGGCATGTACGGGAAATGCTGGAGCAACCAATTCTTGGTCCATGAACTCCTCCTTGCCCTGTTCATGGACCGGGCTTGTGTCAAAGTAAGAACCCCAACACCAAGCCCCCGCACAGAATGAACTCTACGATGAGTACATACACGCAACATGGCTTCAAAACGGTTGGCTGGTCAGAACGGACTAACAGAAAGGACTGATAAACAGCAAGGCCTGAAAGAACGAACTGCAAATCAGCAACGAGCCTGAAAAGCGCGAATCATCTCTAACCAAACTTCTACTAACATGTGATAAACACGAGATCAGAAGAAGGAGCCCAAAGGGTGCCGCACGTGGTGCTGAACTTCCCTTTTATAGTCTCGTCATACATGGTGTACGTAACCGCGTTCTTGGCAGTCGGAATTTGGTGTGACCACGTGTAGGCAAGACAATTTGAGCGGAATTCCGTCGGGAAAACCATCAGAGCTTTTTCCGACAAGAATTCCGATCGTGTGTACACTGCATAATAGTTTTCCTGTGGGCAGATTCTCCCACCTGAGCTGTGGATCTTTGCAGCTCCTCCAGAGTTACCATGGGCGTCTTGGCTGCTTCTCTAAGTAATGCTCTCCTTGCCCGGCCTATCAGTTTAGGTGGACGGTCATGTCTTGGTGGGTTTGCAGCTGTGCCATACTCTTTTCATTTTCGGATGATAGATTTAACAGTGCTCCATGAGATGTTCAAATTTTTTGTTTTTTATAACCTAACCCTGCTTTAAATGTCTCCACAACTTTTATCCCTGACATGTCTGGAGTGTTCCTTGGCCTTCATGATGCTGTTTGTTCACTAAGGTTCTCTAAGAAACCTCTGAGGGCTTCACAGAACAGCTGTATTTATACTGAGAATAAAGTACACACAGGTCCACACAGGTGGACTCTATTTACTAATTAGGTGACTTCTGAAGGCAATTGGTTCCACTAGATTTTAGTTAGGGGTATAAGAGTAAGGGGGAATGAATACAAAAGCATGCCACACTTTTCAGATATTTATTTGTAAAACATTTGGAAAACATTTATCATTTTCTTTCCACTTCCCAATTATGTGCCACTTTGTGTTGGTTTATCACATAAAATCCCAATAAAATACATTTACGTTTTTGGTTGAAACATGACAAAATGTGGAAAATTTCAAGGGGTATAAATACTTTTTCAGGGCACTGTAGCTTCAAAGGGTGGGCCAACTCAATATTGAACCCTACGGACTAAGACGGGGATGCCATTAATGTTCATGTGTGTGTAAAGGTAGGTGTCCCAATACGTTTGACAATATAGGGTATGAAGAAGAGTAATTTAAGAATGTGCACCTAAACAAAGAATATATCTGTAAGGGGACAGGGTACCTAGCATTTTTATTTGGATTTTCCTGAACTCCTGAGCCATGCATGTTCAGGAGACACAAAGGTTGTTTGCTGCTAATACTTGTCTTTTTTTTTCCTAGGTTTGTACCATGCAAAATATGGCCCCCCAAACAAAGTCGTTTATAAGCAGTACTCAAAAAATGCACTTTTTGGTTGGGGTTCCTCCTGAAAATGCACTTCCCGGAATCTGCAGTGTCAGGTCCATGGCACTGCCACCTCTGGCTGCTAGTTTCAGGAGATTTGGGGTAAATTTTGGTGCTAGTCACTGTTGTCCTTGCTAGAAACTCTGCACGAGGAAGCAAAGTCCCCCTTCCCCCACTGCCACCAAAATGGCCACCTCCATAAAGAGTGAAGACCAATACATAGTAAGTCAGTAATAGGGTAAAGATTATCTACAGGGATTAACACAGACAGTACTGGGTCACTAGTCTTAGAAATTCTGTCTCGTTACAGCTTCCAGAGTTCAGTTTCTCTTTACATGATTCACCTTTAGCAATTTAGATCAGTGGCTGACACTCTAGAATCAATGAAATGCCACGGTAACTAGAAATAGTACAGGGACAGGGCCATGTCTAATTTCAGGCTCAAGTACTCCAATCTGTGAGATAGGTCCAGTGACAACCTCCTCAGACTGAGGATCCAACCAAAGCTCTGTAGAGTCTGGACTGTCTTTCCGAATGTGGCTGCCAGGGACAGGGAGGATTGGATCTTTAACAGGAGATTGTCCAGGTACCCTACAACAATATTCTCCTGTAGAGATTTTGTCCCTATCACATTTGAGCAGCCAATATGACTATAGAGTCACACATGTGGATGTATAAACAGTGGTAAATGACAACCCACACCATCCCCTTCTCCATGCCCACTAACCAGCTAAACACAACGGGATATCGCATGTAGATTCATGCAGGCTTCACCTCCCTCTTGTTCTAAGGCACAGGCTGGATGGGGACATAAGCTGTGACTGGCAGAAATCTACCCACACTGTGTTATTGCCAGAAAATAATAAAGACTTGATTTCAAATATATATTTGTATGACAATTTATTGATATTAATTATTTATTTTTACTCTGCATTCCAAAGGCTGTTTTTTTTTTATTGTGAACATGTAACCAGCAGCAGAGGACTAGAAACTCCTCCTACCACTGTATTGCCTGCAAACAGGCTGGAAAAGAGCATGGTCCCAAAAAGGCATGGTCCCAAAAATGTGTCAAAATTGTCTGATGTGTCCGCCATAATGTCGCAGTCACGGTAAAAATCGCTGATCGCCACCATTACTAGTAAAAAAAAAAAAAATCTAATAAAATGCCATAAAACTATCCCCTATGTTGTAGACGCTATAACTTTTGTGCAAACCAATCAATACACGCTTATTGCGATTTTTTTTTACCAAAAATATGTAGAATACGTATCAGCCTAAACTGAGGAAAATAAATGTTTTTTAAAAAAAATTTGGGGGATATTTATTATAGCAAAAAGTTAAAAATAATGAGTTTTTTCACAATTGTCGCAATTTTTTTGTTTATAGCACAAAAAATAAAAACTGCAGAGGTGATCAAATACCAGAAAAAAAAAGCTCTATTTGTGGGAGAAAAAGTATGTAAATTTTGTTTGGGAGCCATGTCACACAACCGCGCAATTGTCTGTTAAAGAGGCGCAGTGCCGAATCGCAAAAAGTGCTCTTGTCAGGAAGGGGGTAAATTCTTCCAGGGCTGAAGTGGTTAAAAACATGCAGAAAAGGTAAGTATATTTACATTTCTTTTACAGGCGGGCTTTTATGTAAAAGTGGCTATTTACTAAAACTGTATGGCGCCAAATCTGGTGCACCTCTGCATAGAAACCAATCAGCTTCCAGAAGCTGATTGGCTACAATCCCCCCTTTGGGTTAAAGTAACTTTAACCAAGAACTATGTAACAAAAAATAAAAAATAAATAAAAAAAAGAGGCACAGACAGGTAGAATTTCTGGCAAAGAAAAGGGAAAAAGCTGGTGCCTTGTGGTATATGCTCTTAAAAGGACTTCTAGCTTTAAAAGTTTGATATGGCTAACAGGTTCATATTAGGAAATGTAAAAGGAGCAACATTTCCATATAAGTGAACAATGTAATCAAATTATTCATTCCATACTTGATGTATCTTATGCTGCTGCTGGGAAGCTATGATGCAATTTGTTATATTAGAACAGCTTGTCTCAACCTTCTCAACAAAGAGGAACCCTTGAAATAGTTCTCCGGTCTCGGGGAACCCCTGCTAAAAATTAAAAATCTACAACTCATAATACATTAGTGTGATGGTCAGTGGGAAGAATGGTCCTTACACTTGTGGTCATTGGGAAGAATTACCTCCTTACAGATAGATAAAAAGATCAATGGTGTCGGTGGGAACTTGTCCGACAGGCAGAAATTGTCCAATGCTGAAGGAACCCCTAGCAACCTCTGGAGGAACCCTAAGGTTCCACGGAACCCTGGTTGAGAATCCCTGTATTAGAACATAGTTTGCCTTTTAACATACTACCATATTATTACCATTTAAAAGCAGTGTCAAGTGAAAATAAAGAAACAATCAGTGAGCAGAACTGAAAAAATCACAAACTACAAATCATGTCCTCATCTGCCCTCTGCTGGTCACAAGCCTAAATTCAGCTAATAATAAATACATTGATAAAAGGTCTGCCTTTGCCCCGCATAAAGTGGTTGTAAACCCTTACAAACCCTTACATATACTCAGGTGATACACAGAGATTAAACAAATCCTTCTAAATAAGTTAAACCTGTTTATCTACAGCTGTTCAAAGTCCTGAGTATTCAGAAAGTAGGGGGTGGGGAGCTGAAGTTACACTCTGCTATGCTCAGGGAGAGCCGATTGGAGGGAAGGGACACACCCCCCTTCACAAAGCACAGAGAAGTGCTGGAGCTCCCTCTCTTGGTGTCAGGAAAACGTGTCAGAAGTGACTGATGCAGACAGCAGACGAAAATTACAATTACTGCTCTGGATTGAGACAAGTACACACTATAGAAGGATATGCTTTTTTCATTTTTCATGTCAGCGGTTTACAACCACTTTAAAGATCAATAGCGATAAATCTGACTTATTTCAGCTGTAGAGGGGAACACGACAAGAGTGCCTATTGTTGCCCCTTACGTTTGTCCTGGTGTTAGAATCCCTAGCAACTTTAATTCTGAGCATAAGTGTGGTTCGTATTGTTTCGGACAAATTTTTCGTTTTACGGAGACTCAGATGTATCTAAATTTCCGAATCACAATAGTAATGAATTTTAACGAGTTCAAAACAAATTATAACAAAATAACATAATAAAAAAAAAAGAATCATCCGAATTCAAAAATAAATTTGAAATGTATAAAACATATTGCTGACTATTGCAGATTTCCTTCTAAAACTGCGTGGGAATGTACCTAAAAGAGTTGATGCCGTTTTGAAGCGAAATGGTATTCAATCCAAATATTGCTCACTTTGCATTTTTTAAATTGATATAAATAAATAATTAAAATATAGTTTTGAAAGCATTGTTACTTTACAGCATTTCTACACACCTGCCTAAAATGTTTCCACAGTACTGTACATAGACGGAAAAATGTTGAAGTCAGATATTTGTTTTATACCGTATATACTCGAGTATAGGCCGACCCGAATATAAGCCGAGGCCCCCAATTTACCCCCAAAAAAACTGGCAAACTTATTGACTCGTGTATAAGCCGAGGGTAAGACATGCCTGTCCATCCCTGTGTGTGTGTCCGTCCATCCCTGTGTGTCCGTCCATCCCTGTGTGTCCGTCCATCCCTGTGTGTCCGTCCATCCCTGTGTGTGTGTGTCTCCATCCATCCATCCATCCCTGTGTGTGTGTGTGTATCCGTGTGTGTGTGTGTGTGTGTGTGTGTGTGTGTGTGTGTGTGTGTGTGTGTGTGTCCAGCCTACCTGTGTCCTGAGCCTTTGTCCCGAGCCTCCGTCCCGTGCCGAGCCTCCTTGCCTCCGTGCCTCGCCGCCGTGCCTCGCCGCCGTGCCTCGCCGCCGTGCCTTGCCTCCGGTCCCGTCCCGTCCCGTCCCGTGCCGTGCCGTCCTGTGCCTTGCCTCCGTCCCGTGCCCTCTTCGTTCGTCGGCGGCCATTGTAAAATTCAAAAGCTGCGCCGCCGCCTTCGCCTGTGATAGGCGGAACACTGAATTTCCCAGCAGCCTGTGTTCCGCCTATCACAGACGTCGTATCATCCTCGTCCGTAGTACGAGGATGATACGAAGTCCGTGATAGGCGGAACACAGGCTGCTGGGAAATTCAGTGTTCCGCCTATCACAGGCGAAGGGGGAGCCGGAGGCGCGGCTTTTGAATCAGAATGGCCGCTGTCTGTCTGCTCGACACGCTGATCGAGCGGGCAGACAGCGATGACTCGAGTATAAGCCGAGGGGGGCACTTTCAGCCTCAAAAAAGAGGCTGAAAATCTCGGCTTATACTCGAGTATATACGGTAACTTACAACAATTCACATATTTTGAGTCATTTTTATTAATGCAAAGAGGATTTACCACTTGCTTACAGGGCACTTATACTCCTTTCCTGCCCAGGCCATTTTTCAGCTTTCAGTGCTGTCACACTTTGAATGATAATTGCGCGGTCATGCTACACTGTACCCAAACAATTTTTTTTATAATTTTCTTCACACAAATAGAGCTTTCTTTTGGTGGTATTTAATCACTACTGGGATTTTTATTTTTGCCAAAAAAATTTTTTATAAAAAAAATATAGGATTTTTTGTACCATTGGATTGTTATGCCCACTACTAAGCCCTTGTACACACGGTCGGACATTCCGACAACATGATCCAATCACGTCAGTTCCGATCGTGTGTAGCCTAGTCCGACGGACAAGGTGCCATGCATGCTCACAATAAAATTCTGAGACGGAAGCGCTTGCTCAGGTAAAACTACCGCTCATAATCGATATAGCACATTCGTCACGCTGCAATGTTAAAAATCATGCAGCGCATTCTCTTTTTCTTTACAATGCTACAAGAATGAAGTTGTTTTGATGCTCATATTCACACACATTTCTCCCAAACGTATTTCTTTATTCTTTTTACTAATTTCAGCAATACAATATTTTAATTCGTCACATCTCCCCAATCATTTATTTTTTTTATTTTGTGGTTGGTTTTTTTAATCACCGTCTCCTTTTTTGACAGTTTGCTCATCTTTGCATTTTTTTTGTTGTGTTTTGTGTGTCAACGTACCACAACACCATTATTATCTTTTTAATTTATTGTTTTCTTTTTTAATCTACAGGAGGTTGTATGGTGTTGGTGTCCCTTGTTATTAATTTGACTTTGTATTTTTGAAATGTACCTGCCTACTCACAAATAAACTGTCCTTTTTGAAGTTAAACACATACGCAAGTATTTCTTCAACCAAAAAAAAAAACCTTTATTTAGGTGTCAAACAAATAAACATGAAGGCAACGCTGGAGCAAATGGTCAATTTGGCGAAGCCTTTGGCCCCCAGGGCAGACATGAACTAATTTGAAAATGCAAAATTGGTGGCCTGAGGAGTATATATCTCAGGGAGAGCAGTCTGGTCCAGAAGTCCAAGAGATCAGGGAGAGCAGATGCCATCTATGTCCCCAGGCTGAGGTTCTACAAGAGGCTGCATCTTCTTTCAGACCAGACTGAACCCAGGCCATCAGTCTTTAGTCTTCCTTAGGCACTTCCCGCCAGGCTTCCTTCCAGGCTGTGGCTCGGCTCCTATAGTTGTGACAGGAAGAGGAGGGCGATGGTGGATCTCCTGGCTGCCACTTGCCACAGCCTCCTCCCGGCTGCCACTCGCCACAGCCTCCTCCCGGCTGAGGTCTTCCTGTGTATGAAAATGGGACATAGTTTTAGTTTTTTGGTCATCAATCACATAATTTTGTGCTCATGACTGTTGCAAATTGAATGTTACCAAATAGAACAGACTATCATTCTGAGCCCAGCATTTTTCATTCTTGTCCATTCTTGTCCCAATCATTTTTGGTCACTACTGTCTATTGAGATGTAAACCACTTTGTTAAATCACAACTTACTAATCAATAATAACTTCTAGTTAACATCATTAAATGTACGACAAGAAATATGTTCAACAATGCTATACCTGTCTCAAGCTGGGCCCTCCGCATGTTGCCTGGAAGGCCCAGGTTGGACATCGGAAGCCTCAGCTGGGGGTGAAGGAAGCCTTGAAGGAAGACTGTAGAGTGGTGGCCTGGGTTCCCCCTGGTCTGCCAGAAAATGCAGCCTCTCGTAGTACAACATCCTGGGGATATAAATGGCATCTGGATCTCCTGAACTTCTTGTGCTCCCTGAGATAAGTACTCCTCAGGGCACCAATTTTGGCCATCATATAGGTCATGTCTGCCGTGGGAAGCATGATCTTAACCAAACTAAGCACTTTCTCCAACGCTGCCTTCCTCTTTCTTCAGTCCTTAGAAAGGGGGTTGTTCATCTGCCACAGGCAGGGCAACTCCCTAAGCATATCAATGATTAGCTCGAGAAAATGGGGTTCCTTGAAGGGATCCATCTTGTCTGCAAGACACAACACAAAACCTAATAATGTCAGGCTAAACTCTCTATAATCTTGTGCCAATATAGGCCTCAATCTAGAAGCAGTATAGGCTAGTGATGTACCAAGTTAAAATTGTACCTTTGTTTGAACAACCTGTGTTTCAGTTCTTCCTTCCTCTACTTACAGATCATACATACGACACACGCATGTTGCGTTTTATCTACAGTGTGCATGCGTGAGACTCCGCCCGCCCCTGGCGTTCTTTCTAGACTATTCCCCACCCCTTCCCTTTCGGCGCAGTGGGGAGAGCACATGGCGGAGAGACAACGCAGGTGCGCAATCATAGCTCCACTAACGAGGAGGAGGGTGAGGAAAGCCTTGAGCCTGAAACGTCCCAATCCTGGAGGAGAAGATTTAAGGCCTCAAATATGTCTTTTGGAGAGATGTTGGAGATGGTGGACATATTGAAGAGGAACGACTATGGTGGGCAGTATGGACCTTACCCAAACCCAAATATCAGAAAGGCCAAGATCATGACTAAAGTTGTGAAGAGTCTTCAGAAGAATTTTGGGGTACGAAGATCCAAGGATCAACTGAGAAAACGCTGGTTAGACCTGAAACTGAGGGAGCACGATCAGTACAGAAGGATCAAGCGAGTTCTTCAAAAAAGTAAGTAGTTGTGTGTTCATATGATTATTATTGCTTGCATAATGTGTTTTCATTTAATGTTGTACAGTTTAAAATGGCCACTTTCATGTTCATGGGTTTAATCGTTCGTAATAACCATTGTTCGTTAGCCCACTCCCAAAATGATGTTTTCCCAAATTACATTTGTTGACACTGCAGGTAAGTATTGCAGCTTTAGAAAGTGTCCAAAATAATGTTCTCACCTTTGAACTCGGCCAAAAAACACAATTGTACGACACTTCCAAGCAATGTTTCATATTCGTATTTCTGCCCTCTGTGTGCTAAGTATTACTTTTTTACATTCTCATAGGGGAGAGAAGACTCGGGACGTCTGAGGACACCAGGGACCCCACACCTCCCAAAGAAGGGGAAATTCCAACACCAGAAGCAGAGGAGGAGGAGGAAGGAGAGATTGTTGAAGTTGGATAAATTGTCACCACAACAGGTGAGTGTCCGAGACCACAGCTTCCGGTAAGCTAATCAATGTATGTCTGCATATTTATAATACATGGTGTGTTTATTTTATTTTTTAAGGTGATGTGGAAGAAGAATCACATTTTACCAGTGAAAGTGCCCAGATCCTCATTGGGGAGATAATGGGGTGCAATCGCGATTTAGAAAATATACAGAAAAACATCAATGATGTTCAACAGAAAATGAAGAACATCATTGATGTTTTGGGGAGAGTCTGAAAAACCCCAAACTAGCTAGCATATTTTTTTTATTTTTTCAAAAAACTTTTATATTTTTCAAAAAGCCAAATTTGGAAGATGCACACAGTGTGTCAACATGTACTATCTCCCATCATGGGGGATCAATGTATTTGTTTTGTGGAAAGTGGCTGAGATGAAGGGGTTGCACCCCCAAAACATGTACATTGATACCCCATGATGGGAGATAGCACATGTTGACATTAGGCATGGGATCAGGAGGAAAATGGCAACTTTTGTATTCTCAATGTGTGTGCATCTTCCAAATTTGGCTTTTCCAGGGGTGACACCCCCTTCCGATGAAGGCGATATCAGCACAGTTTGTACATACTCATGTCTGATATTGTCTTCACTTTTCAAAGTTGAACTTTGTAAGTTCCTGTGTACTGTATGTTATGCTTTGATACATGTCTGTTTACACAAAAACACCAAGTTATAAAAATGTTACCCAAAATAATATTTTCTATACACCAAATATGTTGGTTTGTTGTAAAACCCTTTTCTAAATGCATATGTGAATGTGCTTTAAGTAAAAAGTGAAATTATCAACAATGTGTGGCTTCCTTTTTCAATGCGCAAAAGCAGTATTTGGAGTAAAGTTGTTGTTTTCTGTTGCAATGGGTGTTATTTACTAAAGGCAACTCCACTTTGCACTCCAAGTGTAGTTTCAGGTGCACTTTTGCAGTGCACTTGTAGTACATAGTGGATGTGCCTTTAGTAAATAACACCCACAGTGATGTTTAAATTTCCCCAATCACACCATTTTCATGACCCCACATATTTCAACCATGGTGCTGAAAATGAGCAATATTTTTGTCAGTAATGCACTACATACATTAGCAACAAAAACAAGGTGTGTGTGTGTAGCAGACCCACAACATAATAAGATTATCTGAAGAGACTGTCACCTCATCTTGCTCAGAACTTGGGTTTGCACTGTTGTTGAAAAAGGCCCAAAAAAACAGCAAAAATACCTATGAGCAGGGGTTGACAAATTTGCTTGGAATCTAGGAGCCAGCTAAAAAAGTTAGGAGCCGGGTCCGTGACGGCGATCTGGACCTGTCCCTGGCCTGACATGGAGACGAGTGAGGGGGAAGATAGCCCCAAGCCCCTCACCTGTCTCCAACTCATTGCCCATAGCTCTTAGAGGGACATTTTATTTATTTTTTTCAAATGACAAATTTTTTTTAAATTGCATTTTAGTGTAAATATGAGATGTGAGGTCTCTCTGACCCCAGATCTCGTATACAAGAGGACCTGTCATGCTTTTTTCTATTACAAGGGATTTTTACATTCCTTGTAATAGGAATAAAAGTGACACACTTTTTTTTTTTTTTTTTTTTTCAACCACTACAATACAGGGCACTTTCGCCCCCTTCCTTCCCAGCCCAAGTTTCAGCTTTCATCGCTCTAGCGCTTTCAGTGACAATTGTGCTGCCATGCTACACTGTACCCAAATGAAATTTTTATCATTTTGTTCGCACAAATAGAGCTTTATTTTGGTGGTATTTATTCACGACTCCGTTTTTTATTTTTTGCGATATAAGCGCAAAAAAGCGGAAATTTGGAAAAAAAACAATATTTTCTTTTTTCTATTTTAAAAGAAATCCAATAAAATCAAATTTTGTCATAAATTTAAGCCAAAATGTATTCTGCTACATGTTTTTGGTAAAAAAAATTCAGTTAAGTGTATAATAATTGGTTTGTGTGATCACGGACATATGTACGCAAATGATCATGTACATATGTGTGCAGGTGATCACGTACATATGTGTGCACATAATCATTGGGACAAGTGATTTTAGTGGGACATATGTGGGGGACATGTTTTTATTATTAGGGACATGTGTTTTTATTTTTTGGGGACATGTATGTTTTGGGGACATGTGTGTTATGGGGACATATCTGGGGACTGTGTTTACACTGTGTGGTGTGTTGTGTGTTTACACTAGACTGAAGATCAGTGAGTAAAAAGCTGTAAAAAACAGCTCATACTCACTGATCATCAGCCGGCTGCAGCAATCTGCTCTCCTCTCCTCAGCGATGACTTCTGTGTGAGGAGAGGAGGAGCCGATTGCCTAGCAACCGGCTGTTTGTTTACATCACATGACGGCCGTGATTGGACACGGCCGTCATGTGATCAGGAGGGCCAATCACAGAGCCCTCCTGCCGATCTGAGATGCGCCGTGTCCCGGTGACACGGGCGCATCGGGATCGCGCCGCTGCGCGGGCACGCGCGCGCGCGATCCCGTTCCTCCTGATGGACGTTCCTGAACGTCCTATCAGGAGTAGACGGCTCCCACCCGGCCGTATATGTGCATTGGCCGGGTGGGAAGTGGTTAAAGAACAGTGAAAAAAATAAAAATAAAAGTTAAAAAAAAAATATATATATTTTAAACGCGCCCTGTCCCGCCAAGCTTGCGTGCAGAAGCGAACGCATATATGAAAGCGGTGTTCAAATCACACATGTGAGGTATCGCTGCGATCGGTAGAGTGAGAGCAATAATTCTAGCCCCAGACCTCCTCTGTAACTTAAAAAGTGCAACCTGTAGAATTTTTTAAATGTCGCCTATGAAGATTTTAAAGGGTAAAAGTTTGTCGCCATTCCATGAGCGGGCGCAATTTTGAAGCATGACATGTTTGGTATCGATTTACTCGACGCAACATTATCTTTCACAATATTAAAAAAAATTGGGCTAACTTTACTGTTGTCTTATTTATTTATTTTTATTAAATACATTTTCCCCAAAAAAGTGCGCTTGTAAGTCCGCTGTGCAAATACGGTGTGACAGACAGTATTGCAACGATCACCATTTTATTCTTTAGGGTGTTAGAATAAAATATATATATAATTTTTAGGGGTTCTGAGTAAAGGGAAGGAAGATAGGCTGGCAGGCAGGGAAAATTAGCATTGCATCCATTAGCATTGCTGGTTGTAATTCCAACGGCCACCACAAGAGGGTGCCAGATTCCAGAAGGAACCATAGGATCGTAGAAGGCCTCAAAGCCGGGGGCTAAATTACCGGCCACGCGGCCCGTCGCGATCGCGCCGGGGGGGGTCCGCGGAGACAGCATACCCCCAGCTGTGCTGCCCCAGGCGCCAGTTCGCTAATTCTAGTCGCAAATGCGACCTGGCGCCCGGGTTTTGTCGAGCCCTGCCTATGAGACACCTAAAACAAAGCCAAGCAGTAAATGAAAACAAAGATTATTGGAGTTTTAAAGAAAAATTTATTAACAAAATGCCTATCAGACATTGCCTGGCATATCAATGGCCCCCCTACCCACAAAGTACTCCATGTATTGGTTTCTGACCTCGCAGGCACTTTGGGGGGGCAAGCCAGGACGAGCAGCTTCAAGGGCCGTGAGGTTGTCATTTTCCGGCAAGTCTGCATCTGGGCCAACTGAGACCACATAGTTAGCTGAATGTCTTTTCAAAAAATTGTGCAGAAAGCAACAGGCAAGCACAATGTGATTTAGTTTATATTCCGTCATGTGGATTGGCGTCAAAAATAGGCGGAACCGGCTGGCCAATATTCCAAAAGTGTTCTCCACAACTCTTCTGGCTCTGGCCAGCCGGAAATGAAAGATCCTCTGATCCGGGGTGAGGGTCCTCATCGGGAAAGGCCACATCAGATGGTTTGACAGAGCAAACGCCTCATGCGCAACGAAAATGAATGGGAGTCCTTCCAGATTCTCCTCTGGAGGTGGCAAGCCCAGACTGCCACTCTGGAGACGCCAGTAGAATTCCGTACATGCGAACACTCCACCATCCGACATCCGGCCATTTTGCTCCACGTCCACATAAAGGAAGTCATAGGTCGCTGACACCACCGCCAACATCACGATACTATTAAACCCCTTGTAATTATAATAGTACAACTCCGAGTTGGGGGGTGGGACGATGCGGGCGTGTTTCCCATCAATTGCACCTCCACAATTGGAAGTCCCAACGGCTGGCAAAGTGGGAGGCCACAGTCTGCTATTCCTGTGGCGTTGAAGGAAACTGTGGAGTGAAACAAGAAAAAAAAATTGTAATTTGGCACATCAACATTGCAAGCAGATTAGACACAAACATTTTTGGACAATATTAGTATAACATTTTGGGAAATTAGTATTTAAAGCCTAAAGTATAAGGTCCCCTTATCAGAGTCATCACCTCCCCATCGCTCCCCCACTCCCCATCTGATGGGCCCTTGAAAAAAATGAGGGGGAGGGATGTTTTGGACAGGTAACCCTCTCCACTTCATTGAGAGCTGGATTCAGAAATAATGTGTGATACTTTGGCCAGCCCCTACTTACTTACACTATTGGCAGCCCACCGGACAGGTAAGAAGTATCATAATACCAAAAAAATGGAAGCACATTTTGACATTCTGCTATTACCTATCAAGATAATAATAGGAGAAAAAATACTTGAAACTGTAGCATTTGAAAGTATTGAGGCAGGCCCTTGCACTACATGCTTTGGTGAATTTGTCCATAAATCTGACCAGGAAAAAAAGGTAGGTATAGTGGGTATTGGGTTTGGCAAAGTCAGCAGATAGAGGATTGCTATCAACTGATCTAGCAGTTGGGGGGAGGGGGGTTCCTAATGAGTTTGGCCCAACCAAAAAAAAAAATCTGGCACTCTGCATGAATTTAAGCACACACATAACATTTGTACACATTTTAGGGGGTGTTTAGGGGAAAGCAATACTATGGAGCTGACAAAATACATTGCTAAGTGACTAGACTATAGGTTTATGGGCCCAGAAGAGCATGCTGGGGAATTTAGTGAAGGCAAATATGCATGAAGGACAAAAAAGGAACTTGAAAAGCTTCCAGCATGCATGAGGAAAAAGGGGCACAGCATATCAATTAGAGCATATTGCAATCATGGTAATTAGGGAATGAGGAAAAATCCAATACATTAGCAATCATTAAATACATAGAATGTGATGTTAAAGGAGAAAACTTACCTTCATATAGTCCTTCTGCAGGACATGAATGATGGCAGAACAGGTCTCTAGAATAATGATCCCCAGAGCCTGGGGGGAGATGCCTGTGGAGAACTTGAGGTCCTGAAGGCTTCTCCCTGTCGCCAAGTAGCGCAACGTGGCGATGAGCCTCTTCTCCGGAGTGATGGCTTGCAGCATGCAGGTATCCTGCCTGGTGATATAAGGGGACAGCAAAGCCAGCAGACGGTGAAAAACGGGGTCCGTCATCCGGAGATAATTCCTGAAATCATCAGGATTATTCTCCCGGATCTCACGGAGCAAAGGCATGTGCGAGAACTGGTCATGCTAGCGCAACCAATTCTTGGTCCACAAACTCCTCCTCGCCCTGTTCATGGACCGGGCTTGTGTTAAAGCTAAAAGCCCAACACCAAGCCCCTGCACAGCACAAACTCTACGACGAGTACGTGCACGAAACATGGTTTAAAACGGTCGACTGGTCAGAACGGACAACAGAAAGCACCGATAAACAGCAATGCCTGAAAGAACGACCTGAAAAGCAGAAACGAGCAGACAATAAGCAATGCAAATCAAAGCGTACTATACCAAGATATAGTCCACAATGAGCAACGAATGCTTACTGACTACACGCACTGATAATCAGATACGCACCGACAAGCAGAAACTGAAGAGCAGTAACGAACTGAAGCACAAATCTGAAAAGCGCGAATCGCCTCTCACCAAACTTCTACTAACACGTGATGAACACGAGATCAGCAGAAGGAGCCAAAAGGGTGCCGGACATGGTGCTAAACTTCCCTTTTCTAGTGCCGTCGTACGCGGCTTACGTCAATGCGTTCTTGGCAACCGGAAATTCCAACAACTGAGTCCAACCGTGTATATGCAACACTACTTCCGGACCACTTCCGGACTAAATCCATCGGAATTTATCCGACGGATTTGGTTGCCGGAATGTCCGACCATGTGTACGGGGGCTTAGAGCTGGGCTATAAAATTTTCCGACAACACGATCCAATCGGACTTTGTACGATCGTTTGTAGATAATTCCGATCAGACAAAGTGCCACGCATGCTCAGATCAAATTTCGAGACCAAAGCTATTGGCTACTAGCCTGAACGTAGTCCCGTCGTAATGAACGAACGTCATCACATTCTGAACGATCGGATTTTCTGACAACTTTGTCCGAGCGTGTGTATGCAACACCAGTTTCGGACAAAATCCAATGAATTTTGTTGTCGGACTGTCCGACCGTGTGTACAAGTGCTAAGAGAATACTAGGCCTTACTTGTTATGTAACATTTAGAACTTTTCAGTCCAACCCTGTACAACCCTCCAGCCTGCCATGCAGTCATCAGTACATCAACAAGCAGTATAACATAAAGAGAAAAAGGAGGGGCGGGTGCTGTGTCAGTCGGCGAATTACAGGGAAAAGGATTTTACGGTGAGTACAAAAAATCCTATCTTCTCTTATATTCACCGACTGACACAGCTCCTCTATTAGCCATTGGGACATCCCCAAGCAGTGCCAAAGGAGGGGTGGGAAAAACAGCATAGAAAACTTCATCCACCATGGCAAGTGGGAACTAGTGAAACTTTACCCACAAAAAACAACAGTGTGTGGAGAAAACCACCACAAAAACAAGATACCCTCAACAGGAGTGACTACCCACAACCGCACCAAAACTGTGAAATGTAATGCAACAGCGCATTAACTTAACGGTACTGCGCTTTTATCGAAAAACCAGGAAAAAATAAAATATATTGCATATTCAATTGCAACTATACGGCCGCCTGCAAAACTTTGCGGCCAAAACAGGCATCAGCCGATGCACTGACGTCTACCTTGTAGAACTTGGTAAACGTGTGGACAGACGACCAGGTTGCCGCCTTACACACCTGAGCGACAGACGCTTGGTGTCGGAAGGCCCAGGACGTTCCGATTGCCCTTGTGGAGTGGGCCGTGACCGGAAAGGGGAGCACCTGACCCTTCAAGGCATACGCTTGCACTACAATCTGTCTGATCCACCTGGAAATGAGAGACCGCCATGCCTTTCTTTGGACCAGCCACTGAAACAAACAGTGAGTCTGACTTCCGAAAGGGAGCAGTGGCAGACAAATACACCTTTAGAGCCCTAACCACGTCCAGAGCGTGAAGGGCCACTTCCTTAGGGTGTTTTGGCTTAGGACACAGAGATGGTAATACAATGTCCTCATTGATATGAAAAGCCGAGATCACTTTCGGCAGAAAAGACGGTTGCGTACGCAACACCACCTTATCCTTGTGGATAACCAGATAAGGTGACTTGCAGGACAAGGCCGCCAGTTCCGAAAACCTCCTGGCCAATGTGATGGCCACTAGAAAGACCACTTTCTGGGAAAGAGTCAACAGGGGAAGCTCCCTAATATTTTCAAACAGCGGTTTTTCAAGCGCCGATAACACCAGGTTCAGATCCCACGGGTGCAAAGGTGGATGCACCGGAGGGATTACATGTCGCCCCACCCTGAACAAAGGTACTCACTAATGAGTGAGATGCCAGGGGTCGCTGAAAGAAGACAGCTAAGGCTGATATTTGCCCCTTAATGGTGCTTAATGCCAATTTCTGGTCTACTCCTTGCTGAAGAAACAGCAGGATCCTGCATATAGAAAAAGAGCGCGGATGCCATCCTTTCTCCTCACACATGGAGATGTAGGCCTTCCAGGTAAAGATGATATATTAGGTTTAACAGCCACCCAAATTCTTGCAGGGTCTGCATGGAGATGGCTACATCCTCCTCTAATTCTGAGGGGGAAGATGCCCTCAGGAGGAGATCATCTAAGTATCCCACGATCGCGATCCCACGTTGCCGCAGCAACGCCAAAACTGGAGCCAATACCTTGATAAAGACTCGGGGGGCTGATGTCAGACCGAAAGGTAGAACCACAAACTGGTAGTGGGCTTCCCTGACTGCAAATCGCGGAAACTTTTGATGCCGAAGGCATATGGGTATGTGCAGGTACGCATTCTGGATGTCCGAGAACGCCAGGGAGTCTGCACGTTCACAAAGTGATTGAGGGCTTTTAGGTCCAAGATTGGAGTATCCCTTCCTTCTTGGAAACTACAAACAGATTTGAGTAGAATCCCTGGAAACGTTCCGATTTCGGAACTGGTATAACAACCCCGTGACTCAGCAGGTCCCTTACTGCCCCCAAGAGGGCCTCTCGGCGAGCTGGGAATATGGGTATGCTGGAGGGGAAGAATCTGTTTGGCGGCCAAGAGAGAAACTCTATCTTGTAGGCTGAGGAAATCAGATAGCAGACCCATTGGTCAGTTAGTCGAGAGGACCACCGGGCTGCAAACTCCCGAAGGCGACCCCCCACCCGAGACATGGGTGGGGGCAAACCTTCATGCGGTAGCACTTTTTTTTGCAGGCTTGTTAGGCTTGCGGTTCCAGGGACGTTTTGGTCCTTCTGTGGTCGTCCTGTCGGGCTGGGGACGTTTAGCCGAAGCTCCGGGCAGACAAAAAAGCCGTTTGTGAGCGGAAAGAGAGCCCTTGCCTATGGAGTGGCTCCTTAGCCTTCCTGGCCTGTGGGAGTAGGGTACTCTTACCACCGCTGGCATTTTTAATAATGTCATCCAAAGAGACTCCGAAAAGCCGCTCACCAAGGAAGGGAAGATCCGTCAGGGCTTTCTTAGATGCCTGGTCAGCAGACCAGCATTTTAACCAAATCAGGTGCCTCAGCACCACTGCTGACACTGAAGCCCTGGATAACAGTGGCAGAGTATCCAGGGCCACGTCACAAACGTACTTAAGGCCTTACACTAGTTGGTGTGCTAGTTCCATGCAGACCGGAGAAGCCTGTTGCTCTCCCAATTAGCGGTGCACTGAGCCCACTCAGTTAGTGTCTGCGACACAAGTGCGGATGCCAGTACTGGTCGCACGGCAGACCCCACCACCGTAAAAAAGGAACGAGCCACTACTTCTGCCTTCCTGTCCGTGGGATCCTTAAATGCAGGAGTCCCCTCCACTGGGATCGTAGTTACTTTATTTAACCTGAATACTGGGGGGTCCACGACCGGAGGAGTCGACCACTTCTTGAGAAGGCTCTCCATAAAAGGGTAACGCACTGCCATGGATTTGGGAACCGCAAAGGCCCATTGCGGGCGACCCCATTCCTTGTAAATTAACTTGTCAAAATAAGTCAGATACAGGAACACCTTAGATGAACGTGCTGGCTTGCGGGACCCAAAAGGGACCGCTACATCAGCAGCAGGATCTGCTGGCTCCTGAATCTTCAGGGTATCACACACAGCTGTGATAAGTGCTCCAACAAGCGCTTTGTCGCACACGGACCTGGACGGGGAACTCATCCTCAGTGTCCGAATAGTCCTGGTCAGTGTCATTTGACAAGACAGAGCAGGGGTCACCAGCCTCAGTAGGACCCGAGTCTGTGTCAGAGCTCTCCCCAGAGGACGGGGGGCGCACCCTTTTGCCCACGTGCTGCGTCCATCTTGGCAACAAACGAATTGAGGACCGCCGTCAGGGTGTCCAGGGGCACGGCGACCCGGTTGCAATTGCCTGGATTTCGGGGGAAGAAACACCAGTTTCTGAAGCCATGCTGACCCTACCCTGTCTGCCACCCAAAGGGGACTTAGGACAGTGACAGTCCCACCCTCCTTACTGCCGCTGGCTGAGGGGCTCTTTCCCGCAGGACTCACCACCCTGAGGGGTTCTGCACTATCCAGCAGGTAGTGCCTGTAGTCCCTGTTAGCTCCCAGGTGCAGAGGAATCAGTGCTGTGACGGTGGAAGCAGCTGCAAATAGCGCAAAAACCGCTCTGAATTGTGCTCAGGCTTCAAGAAAATGGCCGCCCAGCGTCCAGCACAAGGGCATAAAGCACAGGGAAAATGGCTGTTAGAGCATAGGAGCACATGCTGCCGCAAGAGAACCCTAAAAAAACAAGTTCAAGCTTCAAGAAAATGGGCGCCTACATCCTGTATAGGGACAATCACAAGGAAAATTGCAGCTGAAGCCCAGGAGAGCATGCTTGCCCACACCTAAAATGGCCCCCAAATGCAGATCCATAAGGTACAGGAAGAAAACAATGGCAGTGAGCACAACGCTGCGCAGGACACCAGCATGGCCTCACAGACACCTTCCAGGGGCATGAAGAACAGGACCCAGGACACAGCTAGCCAGCGCAACCCCCCGGTGAGAGCCCCTGCATAGACACACACACACCGCTCAGCAGCATCCCCCATATGGAAGGGGGGGAGGGAGAGGGGGACAGGGAGAGAAGACAGGAAGGTGAGGGATCCCCAAATTGACCTCCCGGGAAATGCCCAACTGCTCAGCCTCGCCGAGGCAGGGAGAGCTGTACTTACCATTCCTGAAGAGCTGGGAGACATTCCATCACAGACCCACTCACTGATCAGTACAGGGTGGCTGCTGGCCCGGCATACTGTGACGCAGACATCAGTAGCCCGGTTATATGTATGCCCCGGAGCATAAAAGCTCACCGACCACCTCTGGAGCTGAGGTTTCGTCGTGACCTGCCTAGCATGGAGCTGCGGCCTGCACACGCTCGATGGCCGGACTGGGGAGACTACAAGGATAAGAGTATCCAGCCTGTCACCCAGCCGGCTGTTGATAGCAGATCACAGGATCAATCAAAAAGTCATGCTTCTGCAGAAAAAAAGCACGGACCAATGGGCCCGCAGGGTTCCTTGGTCCTTCTCCTTCACTAGGCAAAATAAAATGGATGACTGCATGGCAGGCTGGAGGGTTGTTGCCCAAGGGACTGCCCCCTGGGCGGAACTGAAAAGAGTGTTACATAACAAGTAATGTCTAGTATTCTCCTAGTGGTGGGCAAAACAACCCAATGGCTAAGAGAGGAGCTGTGTCAGTTGGTGAATATCAGAGAAAAAATGTTTTTTACTTTTTTTTCTGTCAGTAAATTTTGTAACTAAGTAATTAATCACATTCACTGATGTGTGATGATGAGGTGGCACTTATGGGCACTGATCAGGTGACACTGATGAGGAGGCACCAATATGCCACACTTATGGGCACTGATATGCAGTATTAATGGGCACTAATAGGTGGCATTGATAGGCAGCACTGATAAGCATTGATTGACAGCAGGGATAGGCATTGATGGGCAGCACTGATAGCTAGCACTGACTGGCAGCGCTAATGGGCACCTATTGGTGGCACTTGTAGGCACTGATTGCTGCCACTATATTGCTATATTGTAATCGGGGCACTGACAGTGGGTGGGCGGCAAGCAGTTAATGTGTCAAAAATCAAACTGACAATTTTGGTCAATTAATGATTTTAGCATTATATGTGTCCAGAGCAACATTTTTGCCTTTTATATCCTAGGACTCTTCAAATTTTTCTGTTTTACTTAAAAAAATATGTTATTAAGCCCCGGTTCACACTTATGCGAATCAGATGCAATCCAAAAAGCATAGGTTCACATGTCCTCTAAAAAAGCATTATTTCCAATGAAGGTTTTTCACATATATGCGTTGCAAATTTGATCTGGTTCAAATTTGTGTATCACTATGTATATAAAAATATATATACTGTATATATTTTCTTTTTTTATTAAATTACTGCAAGGAATATCATAGGCAGGGTGGTTTTCATTACTGTCCACTGTGCCAGAACAGCCGCATTTGCTATGGTCATGCATAATATCAGTCATCATAATTAAAAGCTAGATGCATGCCAGGAATAGTTGACAGTACCATATAAAACATCAAAACATTTTTAATATACCTCATATTTGAAAAAAAATAATAATAATAATTTTGGATTATGTTACTCCTGTTCATTTGTGAAAATTTTATTTGAATGCCTCATTATTATTATGACGCATATGATATTTACTTTGTGGTTACAAATGTTCTTCTGGGTCGTAATTTGTTCATGATCATGCACAACTTTTCTCATTCGATTTTTCTTGGATGAAACCGGTACACATTACATGGAAATTGTAATCTGTTCAGTAACAAGAAAGATTTGGTAGTTTGTGCCTTCATAAATTTTCTTTTGGAAGGTCTGAATTGGCTTTTGAAATTTGTGTACACACTAAATAAAAAATCTTGTGATTGCTCTGAATACAGAATTTTCCTTCCAGTTATCTTATATTGTGTAGGCCCCCATTAGTGATGGCCAAATCTGTTACCATTCCACAGATATGATCAAACACTTAGGAAAAAGTTTGAAACATTTTTAACTCCATCAAAAAGTTTGTTCCCGTTTGGCCACAGGGTAGGGGACAAGGTGAACTGACAGGGCTTCCTCTGCTTTTCTATAATCACCAAAAAACATTCTGTTTTTGGGAACATATCTACATAAGGTAAGAACCAGCTGTGATATACACATTAAAGTTTTTCGTTTTAATAGTAACCAACAAGAGATAACCTTCCACTAATCTATTTACAGAAAAATGTATATAATGCTTTTTCATGGGTTAGAGTCAGGCCCCTTTCACACTGGGGCGGGAGCGGAGTCGGCGGTAAAGCAGCGCTATTTTTAGCGGTATGCGGCCACTAGTGGGGTGACTTTAACCCCCGCTAGCGGCCAAAAAAGGGTTAAAACCGCCCACAATATGGTATAGCCGTGCTGTCCCATTGATTTCAATGGGTAGGAGCGGTTTAGGAGTGGTGAATACACCGCTCCTTCACTGCTCCAAAGATGTAGCTAGCAGAACTTTTTTGACCGTCCTGCTAGCGCACCACTCCAGTGTGAAAGCCCTCCGGCCAGATTTTTTCAGGCGCTATACAGGCGCTATTTTTAGCGATGTAGCACCTGAAAAAGTGTGAAAGGGGTCTTACTATTACTGCACTTTGTATGCTCATCTTAGCTCTTGTGTTACCTTACCTAAAAAAACATGGCCGCCTTTAGTTTCATAGATTACATTCCTTGCCTTTCAATGCAGTGGTACAGATCTATTGTAAATAAATTGTATAACATAAAAATATGTACTGTATAGTGCATATCCAATCCATTACTAATATTTAACTCATTGGATCTTTTTAAATAGCATTTTATAGTATACTAATTTTAATGCTCCTTGGTTTCCTCCCAACCCCGTTCTGGCGACAGCGGATAGTGTGCACAAGTGAAGGCATAACAGCCTTTCAATGATTATGCTCAACACAATTGTTATTCATGTGTATCTTTAGGTATTCAAAAAAAGGCTATTGTCGATCTCGTGAGTTTCGCGTTAGTAATTACATTTTTATATAATCACATAAAGCTGCTGCCATAATTTAACCACTTCCTGCCTGGCCTATAAAAGATTGACGGCTGGGAAGTGGTTCTGTTATCCTGCCTGGGTGTCATATGACATCCATCAGGATAACATACCGGCGCGGGCCCTCGGGGGCACTCAGCGCGGCGATCACGGCATGTCAGTCTGACACGCCGCATCTCCGATCTTGATAAGAAGCCTCTGACAGAGGCTTTTTACCACGTGATCATCTGTGACCAATCACAGCTAATCATTGCGAGAACCAGGAAGTGCCGGTAAACCGCATTCCTCAGTTTGCGCTTACAGGGAAAGCCGATCAGTGGCTCTCCCTGCTGATAATCAGCACACTGATTATCAGCATAGCCCCCATCAAATGTATCCATAAGCTGACAGTCAGTGCCCCATCATAACCCCCTACCAGTGCTCAATAAAGTGCCAATCAGTGCCCACCACAGTGCAAATCAGTGTCCATTACAGTGCCAATCAGTGCCCAGCATTAACACCTGTCAGTACTTGCCCAATCAGTGCTGCCTATCAGTGCCATCTATTAGTGTCCATCAATGCCACCTATCAGTGCCAATCAGCGCCACCGGTCAGTGCCCATCAGTGCTGCATATCAGTGACTAGAAATTCTACATATCAGTGCCTCATCAGTGCCCATCAGTGCTACCTCATCAGTGCCCATCGGTGCTGCCTCATCAGTGCCAAATCATCAGTGCTCGTCAGTGAAGGAGAAAACAAATTTGATAACAGAAACTAAGAAAAACTTTTTTCAAAAATGTTGGCCTTTTTTAGTTTGTTTAGAAAAAAAAAAAAAACGCAGAGGAAATCAAATACCACCAAAAGAAAGCTCTATTTGTGGGAAGAAATAAATAAAAATTTAGTTCGGGTACAGTGTTGTATGACCTCGCAATTGTTATTCAAAATGCAACAGCACTGAAAGCTCAAAATTGTCCTGGGCAGGAAGGGGCGAAAGTGCCTGGTATTGAAGTGGTTAATCTAGAAGAATTTAGTGGCATTTTATGAATAGCATCAAGGTGTTTAGGGTCCAGCATAAGATGATACTCTTGTAGCTCCACAATTTTTATATGTTATAATGATAACTTACTTATAATTCCATGTAACACTCTCTCTCTAGATATATATACAGTGCCTTGCGAAAGTATTCGCCCCCTTGAACTTTTCAACCTTTTGCCATATTTCAGGCTTCAAACATAAAGATATTACATTTTAATTTTTTGTGAAGAATCACCAACAAGTGGCACACAATTGTGAAGTGGAACGAAATCTATTGGATATTTTAAACTTTTTTAGCAAATAAAAAACTGAAAAGTGGTGCGTGCAAAATTATTCGGCCCCTTTACTTTCAGTGCAGCAAACTCACTCCAGAAGTTCAGCGAGGATCTCTGAATGATCCAATGTTGTCCTAACGGACTGATGGTGATAAATAGAATCCACCTGTGTGTAATCAAGTCTCTGTTTAAATGCACCTGCTCTGTGATAGTTTCAGGGTTCTGTTGAAAGCGCAGAGAGCATCATGAAGACCAAGGAACACACCAGGCAGGTCCGTAATACTGTTGTGGAGAAGTTTAAAGCCGGATTTGGATACAAAAAGATTTCCCAAGCTTTAAACATCCCAAGGAGCACTGTGCAAGCGATCATTTTGAATTGGAAGGAGTATCAGACCACTGCAAATCTACCAAGACCTGGCCGTCCCTCTAAACTTTCAGCTCAGACAAGGAGAAGACTGATCAGAGATGCAGCCAAGAGGCCCATGATCACTCTGGATGAACTGCAGAGAACTACAGCTGAGGTGGGAGAGTCTGTCCATAGGACAACAATCAGTCGTACACTGCACAAATCTGCCCTTTATGGAAGAGTGGTAAGAAGAAAGCCATTTCTCAAAGATATCCATAAAAAGTCTTGTCTAAAGTATGCCACAAGCCACCTGGGAGACACACCAAACATGTGGTGCTCTGGTCAGATGAAACCAAAATCTAACTTTTTGCCCACAATGCAAAACGATATGTTTGGCATAAAAGCAACACAGCTCATCACCCTCAACATACCATCCCCATTGACAAACATGGTGGTGGCAGCATCATGGTTTGGGCCTGCTTTTCTTCAGCAGGGACAGGGAAGATGGTTAAAATTGAGGGGAGGATGGATGCAGCCAAATACAGGCCCATTCTGGATGAAAACCTGTTGGAGTCTGCAAAAGACCTGAAACTGGGATGGAGATTTATCTTCCAACAAGACAATGATCCCAAACATACAGCAAAATCTACAAAGGAATGGTTCACAAATAAACGTATCCAGGTGTTAGAATGGCCAAGTCAAAGTCCAGACCTGAATCCAATCGAGAATCTGTGGAACGAGCTGAAAACTGCTGTTCACAAACGCTCTCCATCCAACCTCACTGAGCTCGAGCTGTTTTGCAAGGAAGAATGGGCAAGAATTTCAGTCTCCCGATGTGTAAAACTGATAGAGACATACCCCAAGCGACTTGCAGCTGTAATCGCAGCAAAAGGTGGCTCTACAAAGTATTAACACAAGGGAGCCGAATAAATTTGCACGTCCCACTTTTCATTTTTTTATTAGTTTCAAAAATCCAATAGATTTCGTTCCACTTCACAATTGTGTTCCACTTGTTGGTGATTCTTCACAAAAAATAAAAATGTTATATCTTTATGTTTGAAGCCTGAAATGTAGCAAAAGGTTGAAAAGTTCAAGGGGGGCGAATACTTTCGTACACACACACACAAATATACATACACACACACAGTATATCTTTAGTTTCTTACTATTTTCTTATTTTCTCTTTCTGTTCACCATTAGGTATCCAATATGTTTTCTTATTCTCTCAACAATATCCCTTCATGTATCTAATGCCGTGTACACCCGGTCGGACTTTTCGTCTAAATCATTTCATCGGATATTACGATCATGTGTGGGCTGTATCAGACTTTTTCCTTTCGAAAATTCTGACGGACCTAGAAATGAAACATGTTTTAATTCATGTTTTAATTCCTATCAGGAAAACCGTACGTCTGTATGCTGTTCAGACAGACCAAAAACAATGCATTGGCAGCTATTGGCTACTGGCTATTGAACTTCCTTCTTCCAGTCCCGTCGTACGTGTTGTACATCACCACGTTCTAAACGATCAGACTTTGGTGTGATCATGTGTAGGCAAGTCCGTTTCAGTGGAACTCTGTCGAAAAAACTGTCAGTTTATTCTAGCCATAAAAGAGGTCGTGTGTATGCAACATAAAAAAACGATTGCTCTCTCTTTCCAGATATAGTGAAAGTAACGCTACTGTTTGACATTGAAGAGTAATGAGGAGACCAACTCATATATGAGGAGTTCTGCACTTTGCAGGTAAGTATTAAAATGCACACAACAGTTCATTTTATCATGTATGCAATGAGAAACTGGTCGAACAAAAAATTTTTTTTAACTAGCATTCCACCATCTCTGGCTCAGGTCTTTTAAGACCTTCAAGACCCTCCCACTGTAACGTTTGACCACACCCACTATTTATTACTATGTTGTATTCTTGTTTCTATCATTCCTTGTTTTATTTTATGACTTCCAAATGAGACATTGAGCCAAAATCACACACGTTTAATCTCACCTCACCAAAAACCCAAAAAATCTCCTCTCTCATAAAATGGCTGCCACAAGTGGCCTTATATACTGTGCAAGTGTGATGCATTCTGGTTTTGGTGCCCAAAAATGTGCTGATGCGATAAAAAAAATTAAAACATTTTTGGATTTAAATAAATTATTGAATTGTCAGTCAATTCCAAAAAGTTTAATGCAATTCTAAAAAGAAAAAAAAAAATGTAGCAGCCACATTTGAATTGAAAAAAAAAAATCTAATTATAATACTTTTCAGTTCGGTCAAATCAAGATTGATTCAAAATTTTTCAGAAATTTTTTATTGAATTCGAAAACTAATAAATACAATAAATTAAACAAAATTTGTTAATTAACAAATCAAAACATTTTTTTTTGTTCTGCACATTTTTATAGTCATAACTATACTATACTTTACAGTATACTTTACTGAGATCCTTATTTTCTCTACCTGCTGATTCTGCCAGTTCGCTCGTCTGTTTCATTCTGACCACACTAAGCACAGAAGCAGATCCATGTTGGTGTGGTCAGTTGTATTTTACACTCTTTTTTAACTTTTTTTTTTTTTACTACATGGAAATACATAATGCTGTGCTTGGACATTGTATGCCTGTGTTTCCTTTAGTCAGTTTGGCTGCCATGCTGTGTTGATTGACAGTGGCTCCCAGCAGAAGCCACACTGTCAACGGAGTAGCTGTTGGAATGCATTGCATGCAGAAGAACATGCTTCCCCACTGTGTGTGAGGTTGTGCTCTGTTTGACTACTATAGCAACAAGCTTCCTGCTATGGGGAAGAACAAAGCATAGGAGGCTGTGCGGTCACAAGACTGCCAAAAACATAAGTTTTTTGAATATTAAAATCTGAAAATGGTAGATAATACTTCCTTTATTTCAGTTTGCTTTTGCTGTATTCTGTTTAAATATACTTTAAAGTGGTAGTAAAGTCGTTTCTGGTATTTTTACCTACAGGTAAGCTTACAATAAAACTGACCTATAGGTATAATGAGTATCTCCTTCAGAGGTCTATGCTGTAAACCATGACTCCCATGCACAAGCAAGGGAGTGACGTCATCGTGGCTCGGCAAGATGGAAGCCCTGTCAGCGGGGACAGCGTGCCTCTGGAGGGCTTTGTTTTAAGGCAAGTCTCTCATAATGTGTTAGTACTTTTTTTTTTTTTTTTTAAACAAAACTGTACTACCACTTTAAATCAGAACTAAACCCTCCTATCTTTTTCAGCCAAGGAATCTGCCATCTTAGCCTCTGTTTTATTTGCAACTGGCATGATGCTGCACATGTGATCAGTTATGGCACCAAACATTTGATGGTTTAACAGTTTGGTTGAGAAGTCAGGCAAATGTCACAGTTAGCATGCCTGGCATGTGACTGTTTTTTGAAACTTTTAAATAGATGGGTTTATTTTTGCTTTATTAAAGGGGTTGTAAAGCCTCAAGGTTTTTCACCTTAATGCATTTTATGCATTGGGGTGAAAAATCTTCTGTGCTGCAGCTCCCCCCAGACCCCCCCCCTTTTTCTCTTACCTGGACAGATTGATAGCTGTGGGAGCCATTGGCTCCCGCTGCTGTCAATGAAATCCAGTGACACAGGGGGCGGGTCTGAGTCCTGCTGTCTATGTCAATGGGCTTTCTGTGGGGGCACCCGGTGAAGAAGAGGGGCCTGGAACACTGGCGGGGCACCCCAGAAGAAGAGGGACAAGGCTGCTCTGTGCAAAACAATTGCATAGAGCAGTTAAGTATAGGCATGTTTCAAGACCTCTCCTCCCTGCCGCCAGTGCTCCAAATAATAGACAAATTCGGCTCTTTTTCAGGCATTAAAGTTAATTGGGAGAAATCAATCATTTTTTCATTAAACGGATCAGGACATCACCCGCCAACAGGTACCCCCCTAAACTGGACATCTGAATTCAAATACCTGGGGGTAAGGATTGGGACTCCGCTATCCTCATACCACGAGTTGAATTTTCAACCGTTACTAAAAAAACTTCCCTTATCACAGTAGGTAGGGTTAATCTAATTAAAATGGTCTGTCTCCCCAAATTCCTATATCTTTTTCGAAAACGTCCCTCTGATCCCCCCAGCCTGGTTCTTCACCAAAATAAAAGGTATAATCTCTTCCTTTGTCTGGAGCGGAAGATTCCCACGGCTGGCCATTACCTCCCTTCAGTTGCCCTTCGCCCAGGGTGGCCCATCCTTGCCAGATTTTCAGATCTACTTCAGGGCGGCCTCCCTGGTGACGGTCAGATGGTGGTTCTCCCAACCACGAGACAACCTGGCAGTGACCCTGGAGGCAGCCATAATGGGTTCATATTCCTCCCTTAGCAACATGGTGTTCAGGTGGTCGAGATCCCACCCAGGCATTACGGAGCTGATGCGCACAACCATTAATATATGGAATAGGCCAGGGCGTGTTTTAGCTCCCCTGAAATGCTCTCTCCTCACATCCCTCTTTGGGGCAATCCCAACTTACCACATATGAATACAGTTTCGGACCCCCAAATTTGGGCAAAGAAGGGTATAGTTAAGTTGAAACATATGGTCACGGGGGGTAAGCTGAGGACCTTCTCTGATCTTAAAAATGTCTACTCCCTGCCGGGATGGATGCTGTTTCAATATTACCAACTTCGCCATGCGTATAGAAGGCAATTCCCAGTGCAGCTCATACTGAAGTCAGACTCTCTGGAGGGACTACTTACTGCCAAGACCATAGATAAACCCTTCTTCTCCCTTTACTTTCACTTGTCTATAGCTCCAGTGAAGAAACTATAAAAAACCTTAGCAAAGTGGAAACTAGACGTTCCAGATCTGTCAGAGGGTGAATGGGAAGTATGTGTATCCTCCTTTGTCACCAACATGATCTCGGCAAGAGACCAATTCCTGCAGGTCAAGTTCCTCCACAGAGCCTACTCTACTCCTAAACGACTAACAATTATGAATCCTAACACACCGGTGGCCTGCCCCAGATGTGACCAATACTCCGCCCCATTCTTTCATATGATATGGTCATGCCCCCGCCTGGGAGACTACTGGTCAGAGAAAGCTGATACCCTTGGTCGAACTACCTCCCTGGAGTTGGAAGTAGACCCTAAATTGATGCTGCTAAATGTATTTGATTCCAGAATAAGGGGCAAATATACTACACTGTTTCTGAGTTATGCTACTTTTTATGGCCGGAGAGAGATATTCCTGCACTGGAAGGATGCTGCACCTCCAGGTGTCCTCATGGCGCCTGACACTGAATTCGGTGCTGCCACTGTATAAGCTCGCTTACGCCAATCGAAACTGCCCTGGCAAATTTGATAAAATTTGGTCTGGATGGATAGATGCCTGGGGCACAGAACTGGTGGACAATTACTAAAACCTCACTGCTGGTCCTGCCCCCAAAAAAGTCTCCACTACTAGGCTCTCTTGATTGTCTAATTACTGTCTGAACTGAGTGAACTTGGTACAGTATATGAGGTCCCTTCTCCCTCCTATGTTCCCACCCCCTCCTTTCTCCCTTCATGCCCCACCCCCTCTTTTTCTCCTCCCCATAACCTGTCGTCCTATACGCCCCCCCTCGGACTTCCTTATTTAGTCCTGCTGACATCTACCACCTCCAACATATATCCTCATGTACTATAGCTTAACTGCCTGACACACCTTCCACCTGCCTTACGGTGTTTCGGTGTGATCCATGTGCAGACATGGTGTGAATCAGCCCTTAAAGTGTTTGTGAAGCCACTGTATCATAAACATGCCATCCCCTCTATTAGCTAACATTATAGGGTTGATTTACTAAATGCAAATCCACTCTGCACTACAAGTGCACTTGGAAGTGCAGTCGCTGTAGAACTGAGGGGTAGATCTGAAATAAGTGGCAACTCTGCTGATTTTATCATCCAATCATGTGCAAGCTAAAATGCTGTTTTTTATTTTTCTTGAACGTCCCCCTCAGATCTACAGAAACTGCATTTCCAAGTGCACTTTCAGTGCACTTGTAGTGCAGAGTGGATTTTCCTTTAGTAAATAAACCCCAATAGGGATGGCCAAACTGTTCGCCTGGCGGTCGGTTTGCGGCAAATTTTTCGTGTTCGCGATTCGCCCGATCGGCGGACTATCGCCGCTGTTCGCCCGGCGGACATATGTGTTTACAGTGTGAAAGAACTTTGACCCATGATGACACATCCATCATGGGGTACAGGACAGCCAATTGACACATTTCAGCACATGGACAATTGGACATTCCCCCTACCTTATAAATAGACCTGATCTGGCGGCCATTTTACATTCTGTCTTATGTCAATGTAGGGAAAGGACGCTGTGTGGAGCAGGGAGAGACTGTAGTGACACAAATCGCTAGCTATTAGGTCCACAAAAGGCCCTTTAAGGACTGGTATAGGTGTAGTACAGTATATAGGGTTCAGTGCACTGCTGTGCTGGTGATTGCAGCTGTCTTTTGTCAGTGTAGGGACAGTCAGTTTAATCACTAGCTAGCTATTACTATTAGGTCCACAAAGGTCCTTTTAAGGACTGGTATAGGTGTACAATATATAGGGTTGTGGTGCACTGCTGCTGACTGCTGCCCTATTCTGCAGAAGTCTTTTATCAGTGTAGGGACTGAGGGACAGTCTGCAAATCACTAGCTACTAGGTCCACAAAGGTCCTTTTAAAGACTGGTATAGGTGTAGTACAGTATATAGGGTTCAGTGCACTGCTGTGCTGGTGATTGCAGCTGTCTTTTGTCAGTGTAGGGACAGGACGCTGTGTGGAGCAGGGACAGTCAGTTTAATCACTAGCTAGCTAGCTAGCTATTAATACTAGGTCATATATATAACAGATTGTTATATACCTTCTTCCACATACATACTGCACTTCTCTAGAGACTTTTGTCACAGGGTCATTTAAAAAATGACAGGCAGAGGAAGAGGCAGGTCCTTCCGCAAGGGTGGTAGAGGTATGGCAGGAGCAACAGGCTTGAGCCAAAGTGGCAAATTGCAGAAGGTGCGTGCGATTACATCAAAGGACGCACCAGACTTGGTTGAGTGGCTCACTCAGCCTTACTCTTCTGCACCTTCCCTCATCTTCTCGATCTGCACCCTCTTCTTCACTCTCTGCTGTGTGCACCCCCAAAGGCACTACCACCAACACCACCACCACCACCATATACCTTCCGCTTGAGTCACAGGAGTTATTTTCCGATCCATATCAAGACATTTTCGATGCGCAGCCACTCTTGACATTGGATCAGGAAGAGGAGGTAGCAACAACCGCCACTCAGCAGTCTGACGACAGTACCCAGATCAGCCCAAGGAGGAGTTTGATCCCCGCTTTTGCTGCCTATTGTCAGGAAATGTTCCATCCGCTGATAATATCTGTCTTTTGGCGTGCAGTACTGAGGTCCACCAGCAGGTGTCTCCTGGCAGTTTCGAACTGTCAGGAGAGCTTTTCACTGCTGATGTTATGTCATCTTTGGGCTGCAGTACTGGCGTCCACCAGCGGATGGATCTTGGCAGTGTGGAGCAGACAGCACCTCCTGCAATCAGGTGTCACTTGAGGCCAATCACAGGCCTATAAATAGCTGGCAAGCATTCACCTGTTTGCCTTGGTATTGTCCTTGTGCCCTGACCTGCTGCTTGTGGGCTTGTGCCCTGAGCATGTGACCAGTGTTTCTGATCCTGTTTCCCTGTCCTGGTCCCTACCCTGTCCCACCTGTTACCATCATCCCTGCCCTGCAGTCTGATCCGTCCATCCTCTCCCTGTTCTGTGTTCCTACCCCATCTGCTGATCTCCCGGTGTATGACCTTGGCCTGGCTTGTGTCTCTGATTCTGGACTACCCTGTGTTTATCTACTGATCCTCTGTGCATGACCCTGGCCTGCCTATCGTTTACGATCCTGGTTTTTCCCATTTATTGTACATATCTGTCTGTTGTTATTTGGGGGTCTCTGTTGGTTGATTTATTGCACTGTGTGGTTGTATTTATATTATTCACTTTCCTTAATAAATCACTATATTTCACTTATACACGTTTGGGTTTCCTCTGTTGCAGTCCACACAGTTCTGGTCTTATCTGATACATGACAGAATACCAAGGCCATCCCTGACCAGAAGTGGCTACGCAGAGGAACCATCTTGGTTCAGGTTGCTTACTGAAATGAATTTAGAGGTGATTCGTTATTATGCTTTGTTGGCGTCTGAGAGTGGTGACTATCTCCGCCAGACACTGAAAGGGTGGACCAGTGATCAGCTGTTGGAAACCATTCGTTTAGCTCACTCCTGGGTTGATCGGGGCTGTATGCTGTTTAGGGATGTTCAGCCGTTAATTCAAATCTGCACAGAGCTGGCCCTGCCCTGCATCCCGGGGGGCCATGATGATTTTTCTCCCCCTTTCAGTATTAATCAAGTCACATCACTGGTATGGCTTCTGGAAGCTGACTCCCCTTACTTTTTTGAGCATTACACAGCCTGTTCCCAACAGATGATAATAGAATGTGTTGATTCCGTACAATCCCTTGTCAGACGGGCAGTATGTAAACCGCAGTTTGTACAACCACTACTTTTAGCATGGTCTGGTATTTTGAAATCAGCCACAGCCAGCCCTCAACAAACCATCTCTGCTACCAAACACCTGCCTGCCCAAGAGTCTCTTCCTCCATCACCTATGGCAACCTCAGTTTCAGCCCAATATACTCTACTCCCCACCAAATATCAATACCCTGTTTCTTCCTGCTGCACATCCCCTGCCTTTAATCCAACTGCCTCTTTACCGTTGCCTACTATTCCTCAAGAACTTTCCCCATATTAGTATTAGGTGTCTTGGTGACAACAGGTGCTGTGATAACAGAAGACAAAAATTAACTAAATAAAGAAAAGACTTTGCACAGTTCCAAAGACACTGGACAGGAGAAGTTTTAACCTGGTGGGAAGAACCTTAAAGAGACCTCCCGCTTAAGGTGCTTTTCTCCTTACCATAAGGTAAGGGGCCATTGCCCACCTGAGTGTATGGTCACGAAGGAGGAAGTTGCTGGGAAGCGGTGTTTCTTCAATCAGATTGCACATCTATAACAAAAGCACGAGCACTTTGAGGAACTATGTGTGTGTATATGTACATATATATATATATATATATTTTTTTTTTTTTAAGTGCCCTCACTTGTTTCCTTTCACCGCCTGTGTTCTTGGACTGATTTGCCCAAGTGGATGCGGCATTCCACTGATCCACTTGCAGTTTATTGCACATATGAACTTGGCTCTGTAGTGCGTTTATTTAATCTGAATGTATGCACCTTTGTTTTCACATATGCTGCTCTAGAGTTTTGTTTTAGCGTATCGGTATCTAAGTTATATTGCACTTAGCACTTTTTGGAATTGTTTGATTTTTCAACGAGCTAAACCTTACATACCTAAGTAATAGGCTCTGTAGGGCATTTACTTTTTTAAAATATTTAAAAAAAAAAAAAAAAATTTCACATGATAATTGTTGGTTCTACCTTATTAAATTCACGTCTATTTCAGTCACTTGCTTTCACACTCATTTTAAATAAATTTTATACATTTATCTTATACATTGCACTTAGATATTTCTTTGTAACTAATTATTTATTCACTTATTCATATCATAAGCACATAGCACTTTTGGTTGCTTGGATTGTTGCAGGTGACGATGCTGAACCTGTTTTTTCACTTTGTATCATGGTTATACTGCAGGCCACAGTTGGCTCTGCAGTGTGTTAACTTTTATGGTTTCTTTGATTACAATGATCTTATTCGTGTATCACGATTACACTAAGTTTACTTTTTTTAATTATGCACTATTATTTTTTGTCTGGTATTTAGGTGAAGACACCCCTGTAGTGTGTTTATTAATTTTTAATTTTTGGGTTTATTTTTATTGTGTGTTTGGCATTTTATATAACTATACCATACGTATTCTATACTATAGGGGAAGAGTTCTATATTGTGTTAGTGGATAATATATCCCAAATACCTCTCTCATTATTTTGTAGCTCTTTCAGCTCTACATTACCCCCCCCCCCCCTTCTTTTGAGTTAGGAAGATAGGGAATCATCCCCTTCCGAATAATACCCTAAATTAGAACAGCGCGACACCAATTTACCCTCACGTTACAATTAAGTGGATACGGTTTGATCCATCTCGGTGAACGCAGCAGTTCCTCGATTCATCACATAATAGTGGCAGCGCAGGAATAACTACCTTATCAAACTTCCCCCAGCCACTGTTACCTCTTCCCTGCCATATCCCAGCCCTTCGTTTCAGTATGCCTCACCTCCTACGTACAGTCCTACAGCCACCTACAGATCTCCATCAGTTAAGCCAAAGAAGAAACGTAAGTTCTTCCTCACTCACACGATCCTGCCATTAACCCAACTTGCTTCCACACCAACCAACCTGCTCCAGTCTGATGTCCCAGCCTTCCAGTCTGCTGCCTTCCAGACTGACATGGCGCTGCCTGCCTTCCCGGGCTGATGTGCCAGCTTCCCGGGCCGATGTGCTTCTGTCTGCTGTCCAGCCTGAGGTGTTCCTGTCTGCTGCCCAGCCTGAAATGCCCCTGTCTGTTGCCCAGCTTGAGGTGCTCGCTGCCCAGCTTGAAGCACCTGTGCCCGCTGCGCAGCTTGAAGTGCCCGCTGCCCAGCTTGCTGTACCTGCTGCCCCGCTTAATGTGCCTGTGGTGGCTGCCCAACCTGATGTGTCTGTTGCCCAGTTCAAGGTGACTGCTGCCCAGTCCGACAACCTGGACCCTGCCGATGACCTGGAGCCTGCCACCCAACGACCCGAAGCCTGCCACCCAGTTCGCTGTGCCTGCTGCTAAGCCTGTTATGTCTTCACCTGCTGTCCAGCTTGAGATGCCCATCACCTGGTTTAGACTGTCTTCATATCCAGCTTAATGTGACTCCGCCTGCTGCCCAGCTTGATGCCATGGACTTGTCCTAGCAGCAGCTAGTTGGAGCACCTGGAGGCCGCTCCTTTGAGGGGGGTACTGTCAGGAAATGTTCCATCCACTGATAATATCTGTCTTTTGGGGTGCAGTACTGAGGTCCACCAGCAGGTGTCTCCTGGAAGTTTCGAACTGTCAGGAGAGCTTTTCACTGCTGATGTTATGTCATCTTTGGGCTGCAGTACTGGCGTCCACCAGCGGATGGATCCTGGCAGTGTGGAGCAGACAGCACCTCCTGCAATCAGGTGTCACTTGAGGCCAATCACAGGCCTATAAATAGCTGGTAAGCATTCACCTGTTTGCCTTGGTATTGTCCTTGTGCCCTGACCTGCTGCTTGTGTTCCTGTGCCCTGAACATGTGACCTGTGTTTCTGATCCTGTTTCCCTGTCCTGGTCCCTACCCTGTCCCACCTGTTACCATCATCCCTGCCCTGCAGTCTGATCCATCCATCCTCTCCCTGTCCTGTGTTCCTACCCCATCTGCTGATCTCCCCGTGTATGACCTTGGCCTGGCTTGTGTCTCTGATTCTGGGCTGCCCTGTGTTTATCTACTGATCCTCTGTGCATGACCCTGACCTGCCTATCGTTTACTATCCTGGTATTTCCCATTTATTGTACATGTCTGTTATTTGGGGGTCTCTGTTGGTTGACTTATTGCACTGTGTGGTTGTATTTATATTATTCACTTTCCTTAATAAATCATTATATTTCACTTATACACGTTTGGGTTTCCTCTGTTGAAGTCCACACAGTTCTGGTCTTATCTGATACATGACACCTACTCCGAGATCTCTAATTATAGCGGTGGGGAAGGTGACATCAATGATGACGTGTCTAGTGATGTCAAGTGGGTGCCCACAAGAGAGGAAGGGGGGGGGGGGAGTTCAGAGGGAGATATGGACCAGCAGATAGGGAGGAGAAGCAGGAAGAACTTACATTGCACAGGAGGGACAAAGCATACTGCTAATGTATCAGGAGCGAGTCATCGACCATGTACAGTCACATCTGGTGCTCCCAGGACGCCGGCACCTGGCTCTGCAGTGTGGGCTTTTTTCTTAACGTGTCCGCTGCTGAAAATAGTTTTGCCATCTGCAATCTTTGCAGTCAACGCATAAGTCGCGGTAAGCCCAACACTTACCTAAGCCACACTCCAGGCTCTCACCGTCCAGCCTCATCTTCTACTTCTCCTCACAATTGTCTTCCACTCCACCTTCCATCACGCCATCCTCGCAAAACACAGGCTTCCGTGGGCCAAATGTTTGAGCATAAAAAAATGATGACGCCGGATAACCCTCTTGCCCAACAGTTGACAGCTGGCTTGTCGGAACTGATAGCCCGCCAACTACTGCCATATAAACTGGTGGACTCGGAGGCCTTTTCGAAAATTTGTGCCCATTGGAACACCACAATGGAAGGTACCAGGAAGGAAGTATTTCTCACAGAAGGGCATCCCAGAGCTATATGTTATATGTTCAGCGGCAAGTGAATGTATCTCTGGCACACAGTGTCCGTGCCAAGATACATCTGACCCCTGACATGTGGTCTAGCAAACACGAGCAGGGAAGGTATATCACTTTTACTGCCCACTGGGTGAACCTTCTGACAGCCGTCAAGCATGTAACCCATGTAGATTTGGTTTTACCGCCACGGATTGCATGCAGGCCTGGCTTTTCTTCTCCTCCTCCATCCTCCCTCTCCTCCTCAGCTGACTCCTCCTTTTCCGCCCAAGCTCCCCAGAACCTATTCGACATGCCAGGTGAGACGTTGCCATGCTGTGCTGCGTCTGTTGTGCCTGGAAGCCAAGAGCCACACTGGCCCTGCACTCCTTTCAGCTTTAAGTTCACAGGCAGATCAGTGGCTAACACCGCTCAATTTGACAGTTGGTAAAGTGGTGTGTGACAACGGTGCCAATCTGCTTAGCGCATTGAAACATGGCAAAATTACGCACATGCCTCACGCTCTGAGGAGTGATGAACCCCTGGACTACTGGGTGGGCAGGCTTGACCTCTGGCCAGAGCTTGCCCAATTTGCAATGGAACTGTTGGCTTGCCCCTCGACCAGTGTCCTGTCCGACAGGACGTTCAGCGCAGTAGGAGGGATCGTGACCGATAAGCACAATCGCCTAGCTCACAACAGTGTTGACTACCTCACATTTATAAAAATAAATGAGGCATGGATCTCGGAGGAATTCAACACATGTGACCAGTAGACTATGTATATCTCTATAAACAATTTATTTATTCGAGCACACAGACCTTTTTTCTACATTTGGCTCACTTCCTTATATGAAAAAAAGCACACGTACTATATGCCCGTACCCTCCTGTTTGAAGAGGTTAAGCGGTATCATATATTTGGGGCCCAGCAGCGAGTTGCTGGTATCAGTGCACTCTATCTCGGTGCTGGTGTCAGTGCTCTATATTACGGTGCTGGTGATCATCTCCTGCACCCTCTTCATAGCCTACCCTGACCTTTCCTCTTCTACATTGCCTGAGTCCCAAATTGTCAAAATTTCACAGATAAAAAAAAGAATGCTTGTAGTTGTCGATCCCAGATTCACTTCATACATGCGTTATGTCAGTGGCCATGTGGTGGGACTATGTGTGCACAGCTAGTAAGTATTTTGTGGCTTAAAATATGACCTGTAGGTTTTTAGAGTTTGCCTGCTATTGAAGTCAGTGGGGCCCGCCGCAAACTTTGCGGTTCGCAAACTTTTGGCCGCGTTCGCGAAACGTCCCGTTGGAAGTTCGTCCATCTCTAAACCCCAATGCGTCCCAGTGTCTGTGCTGGAAAAAAAATGCAGATTATACCTTATATCAGAGCGTCTCTCGGCACTCACGTGACTGCTTGGCTCTCTTCTCCCCGGTTGGCAGCTATAGCGGGAGGGTCAGAGAACTCCGATGTCAGCCAGGGAGGAGAGAGCCAAGCAGTCATGTGACTGCCAGGAGACACTCTGATATAAGGTATAATCTGCATTTTTTTTTCATCATAGACGCATTATAGCTAACAGAGGGTATGGGATGTTTATGATAAAGATATTATAGCAGCAGGAAGGGGGGGGGGGGAGGTGGCACAGACTAGATGAGGGGAGGGAGCAGAGAGGAGATCTGCAGATAGATGCGGCTGACGGAGGCACGTAATCTGACCATGGTGTCAGGGCTTAGCAGCCATGATATACTGTGTTCAGTTTACAGGGGGAGGGCACAACCAACAAGGATCAGCCAGATTTTTAGGTTAAACAAGGGGCCAAATTACACAGCACAAGCACTCTGTTATACATGCTTTAAGGGAACAGGATAAAAAAAAATTTGGGGTTGGGGTTGCAAACACTTTAAGGCCTCGTTCACATTTACATGCATATAAACAGATGGAAAAAATGTGCAGATTTCACTTGCAGAGACCCAAGATTACATCAGTTTTCATGCGCATTTTAGGGAGTTTTTTTGTATGTTGACATCAGTTTTCATGTGCATTTTTTATGTGCCCTGTTCATACCAGTGACCGCAGTGTTGCCAACCGCCTGTAAATTTCAATGTTTTTGAGCTGCCCGTGAAAAATATGGCTGTGGGCCGACATTGGAAGTGCGCATGCACAGTCCCAAAGCCTACTGTGCTCTGGCAAGCTCGTACATGCTTGGCCACTTTCAGCCATGCGGGCGATTGCGCGGTGAGTTAATGACGTAATGGCACCGCCTGGTGACATTTTGAATGGACAGCAGTAGGCACTCTGACTCGGAGTCAGCAGCATATCAGTGGACATGCCTCCCGACCCAGACCCTGGCTGGAGCCTGTGGGGAACCCCACCACCACCACGCCACTGTAAGCATGGTTATGTGGAGACCGGACCCCTGCATGGTCCGGTTTCCAGGATTCAGTGTGGCTGTGCTCACAGTGGAGTGGTGGGAGACTCTCCATGGCTGTTGGAAGGAGACTCCTACCACTTCACTGTGAGCACAGCCACACTGAGTCCTGGAGACCGGACCCCTAAACCATCCATTCATCCATGGCTGCTAGATCTACAGTATGTGATGTCCTCATCCTCCAACCACCTCCTGTGTCCTGTCTGCAGCCTCCAACTGCCTCCTGTCCGCAGCCTCCAACTGCCTCCCGTGTCCTGTCCGCAGCCTCCAACCGCCTCCCGTGTCCTGTCCGCAGCCTCCAACCGCCTCCCGTCCGCAGCCTCAAACCGCCTCCCGGGTCCTGTCCGCAGTCTCCAACCGCCTTCTGGGTCCTGTCCGCAGCCTCCAACCGCCTCCCGGGTCCTGTCCGCAGCCTCCCACCTTAAAATGAGCCCCCCCTCCTTTCTCTATAAAAAAAATTAAAAATCAATGAACACAGCTGAATAAAGTAGACACCCCCCTTTATACGACATATACATAGCCAACAGAATTCCCTTTTTCAAATATCTATGTATAAGCACCACTTTGCTGACCCGACAGCAGGGCACTCCACACACAAACATTCAAATCACCCGCATGCCAGTAAAATGAACCAGGACACCACGTGACGTGCAGCGACTCATCCTACAGACCCGCCCCTTGTACGTACAGCTCTCTGTTGCTAGGAGACGGAAGGAAACTTGTCAGCCTGCACAGCGGACAGGTACGGGGAGAGCGGATTGGAACCGTAAACGGTGCCGGAGGGAGGCGGGGCGAATCGTCCATACAAAAACACCCGTTTGTTATCCGGTGACGCTTAGTGCTAACCGTTGGGGTGTCAGTATTTCCGGGGACATCTAATACAGGTGACGACTGTCAGGGTTCTGTATTGTACCGTTTATAGTTGTTGTCCCATTCATTTCTATGGAGTTAGTCTGTACTAATGTCATGGAGTGTTTATAAAATAGGACTTGGCACTTCTGTGTGTTTGCTCACTGTGGTCCCATTTACTTTATAGCGTTGCGGTAAAGCGTCCCCATTGCGCCTTATCTACAGACCTGCAATACGGTGCCAGAAATGGGACATGCACTTATTTTGGCCCTTTAAATGAGCTGCGCTAATGTAACACGTTACCATATACAGACTAGACAGTGTGCTGCACGTGAAAAAAAATAATAAGCCTGAAATATATGTATGTGTATGTGTGTGTGTGTGTGTATATATATATATATATATATATATATATATATATATATATATATGGGCTGTGGAAATTAAAGATTAATTCCTCGATTAATCGATTAATTTTTTTGATCGATCAAAATTCATTTTTTCAATGGGCAGGAGTGGAGAAGGAGCGGTATACACACCACTCCTTCACCGCTCCAAAGATGCTGCTTGCAGGACTTTTTTTACTGTCCTGCCAGCACACCGCTCCAGTGTGAAAGCCCTCAGAGTTTTCTCACTGGAGTGTGAGCAGCGGCTCTTTCAGGGCGCTTTGCAGGCGCTATTTTTAGCGCTGTAGCGCCTGCAAAGCACCCCAGTGTGAAAGGGGTCTAACGGTTTCCCAAAAGTTAAGCTGGACATAGATGGGTCCATTTTTTTGTGTGCAACCAGCATCTACACATTTGAGGTGGGTGGTGGAATCCTCTCTGCTGAGCTATTGTATTCTGACAGCAGGGAGGCTTCCCCGCCATCAGAATACGCTGATTAGTACTGCAGACTAAAGTCCACAGTGCTGATTGGGCATTTTTGTATTCCAAAAGGCTGGTTGAACCTTTTTTTATTACTTGTTGCATCTCAGGGCTGCTGTTCTCCCACGGCCTTTTTTTAGCCACTTCATCTACATGCATGCCAGTGATAGCAGCAACAGTGGAACATCCCTGCTCAATGTGTGCTAAGGCTGCTACTTGTAGTTTCCACCAGAAGGCTGTGTGATAGGGTGACAACATAGAGCACAATACATGACAAAAAGGACCTTTCAGCTAACTAAACAAGGTCCTGACACGAATGCTGCAGATTTAGGATGATTGGAAATTACCCAACTCAAGTGGAAATAGTTACATAGTTACATAGTTAGTAAGGCTGAATAAAGACACCAGTCCATCCAGTTCAACCTGAGTGAGTGTCTATCCCTGTACATTTCACACTCACATCGGTCCCTACCCCCAAGGAGCCCACAATCCAAGGTCCCCATTCTTATACTAGGTCCAAATTTTGGACAGAAGACAATTAACCTACCAGCATGTCTTTGGACTTATATATGGAAATTCATACTTATATACGTATGAATTTGTGCTAGGAAAGTGAAGTTGAGGGGAGAGAATTAGCGATAAGGTGTTGATTTGCAGGGCTGGGGGAATTAGTGCTGGGGAGGTGGGATTTTGGCCAGCGGGGAAGGAGCATGGATTTGTGCTAGGAAGGTGAAGTTGGGGGGAAGAATTGGGGTTAATGGTGGGGATTTGCAGGGGGTGAAATAATTAGTGCTGGGGGGGGAGGACTTGTGTTAATGGGGGTGGTTGGGGAGGGGGGATTATGGCATGGTGAGAGGATTTGTGCTGGTAGGGGTCAGGGAAGGTTTGTGTTAGGAGGGGGATGGGGGGCAAGAGGATTTCAGGGTTGAGGGGGAGGATTAGTAATAAGAGGGGGGATTTGGGGAGATGATTTGCGCTGGGGAGGAGAGGATTTAAGCTAGCAGGGTGAAGTTGGGGAACTCATCTTTGCTAAGCGGGGCAATTTGGGGGGGGGGGCAGATATGTGCTGGAGAAGTGTAATTTGATGGGCAAGAAAGAATTTGTGCTGGGGGGGACTTTGTGATGAGAGAGGGGATGTGGATGGGGGCAAAATCAGTGCTGACAGGGGGTATTTGGAGGGAGAGAAGATTTGTGTTTTGGGAGAGAGGATTTGTGCTAGGAGGGGGGGGGGGTTGGGTGTGGGGGAGGAGGATTTGCGCTAAGAGGGGGAATTTGGGGGATAATTATTTGTGTGTGCTGGGAGGTGAGATTTGGAGAAGGGAGAGGATTTATTTTATTTTATTTTTTATATATCAGGTACTTATATAGCCCTGTAAATTTAAGCAGCACTTTTCAAATACATTACACATTCACATCCGTCCCTACCCTCAAGGAGCTTACAATCTAAGGTCCCTAACTCACATTCATACATACTAATTAGTCTGGGGAAATGGATTGGGGGGGTGACTTGTGCTGGAAGGGGGAGTGGATTAATGTTGGGGGGGATTTAGGAGAGGACTTGTGCTGGGAAGGGGGAAAGGGAATAGTGCTGGGGGACAGATGGATTTGTATTGGGGAAGGCAGAAGAGGTGGGAAAGGATTAGTGCTAGGAGGGGGGATTGGGGGGAGGGATGAGTACTGGGGGAAGGGAAATGTGAGGGAGGAGAGGCTTTGCACTAGGAGAAGGAATTTGAGGGGAGTATTATTTTTGCTGGGTGATAAGATTTTGGCAGGGAGAGAATCATGTCTTGGGGGGGGGGGTGTTCTGGAATAGATTTGTGGGGTAAAGGTGCCAAAAGGCAAAACAAAGTACCATGTGTTTTGGTGTGGTGTGATTTTTAAAAAGGGTCATGCCCCGTACACGCGATCGGAAATTCCCCCAGCAAGAGTCTGATGTGAGCTTTTGGGCGGAGATTCCGCTCGTGTGTACAGGGCATCAGGCACTTCTTTTGCATGTTTTTTTTGTGCATAGGGCAGCCCATTGAAATGAATGAGCTACCCTAAATACGATGCACTGAAACGTGCAAAATCCCACGCATTCCATCGCATCTGCATAGGTGTGAATGCGGGGCTAGACACACACACACTGTACTGGCCCTGTACATACGCTGCACAAAAAAAAAAAATGAAACACATATTTATTAATTTACAGTAATTCAGGTAAATATTGCAGTAACAAATCTGGGCTCAACAAAATTGGCTGCTTCACCTAAGTAGCATGAAGCAATATTATGACTGATATTTTCCCTGAGACTGTCCTATAACATTTACCACTTGGTTACATCATAGAAACTATGACAATTACTTTTTTTAATCTCACATTTCTCTAGTAGATTCAGCAGTCATGCCAAAGAAAGGCGGCAAAAAAAAATCGGGCAAATTAAGCCGCATGACTGAAGAAGAGCGGCTATTGTACATGCAGCAGAAGATGATGGCAGAGGAGGAGCAGAATAAGAAGAAACAGGACATGTTGATGCAATTTCTCAAAGTAAGTAATAGGAAACAAATTCCATCAAATTAATTAAAGCGGGAGTCCACCGGGACTCCGCGTTTTTTTTTTTTTTTTTTTTTAAAAGCCAGCAGCTACAAATACTGCAGCTGCTGACTTTTAAATAGTGACACTTACCTGTCCAGCGCGCCCGCGATGTCGGCACCCGAAGCCGATCGCTCGCTCGTGCCGCCGCCATCTTGGGTATGGGAATCAGGAAATGGAGCCTTTCGGCTTCATTTCCCGGTTCCCTACTGCGCATGCGCGAGCCGCGCGGCGCAATCCGGACGGTCCCCGCTGCCTCTGGGAGCTGTGTGTTTCCCAGCAGGCAGCGGGGCACTTGCTGAAGGGGGCGGGCGCTTGCGGAAAGGGGCGTAACGTACGCCCCTTTCCGCAGAGAGCTAGCCCGGAAGTGGGTGCAGTTACCTGGATTATCCAGGTAACTGCACCCCCCTCCCCCCTGAAAGGTGCCGATTGTGGCGCCGGAGGGGGGGGGGATTCCGATGAGCGGAGGTCCATTTTAGGGTGGACCTCCGCTTTAATCTAACTTATCCTTATTGAGCAGATAAACATTTAATATGGGGTGTACCCAAGACGCTAAGCAATATACATATAGCAGAAGCTGTTTACTTTCAGATTGTTTCTCTGTAACTGAAGTCACTTCTCTAACTAATCAAGTTCTGTGTGTAAATTTTAAGCTGTGTATGCCAAGCATGTGGTGCTTACAGAAGGCAGTTGTGGGACACAGAGCAGGCTCTGGACAGACACTTGCAGTGGGTTCTTTGAGTCACCAGGTGTTGCTTGGCAGGCTAAAGGTGCTTAGCAGGATTGTTGCACAGGGGCTTGGTGAGCCCTATTAACCACTTCAGCCCCGGAAGATTTGGCTGCTGAATGATGGGCCATTTTTTGCGATTCGGCACTGCGTCGTTTTAACTGACAATTGCGCGGCCTTGTGATGCTGCACCCAAACAAAATTGACATTCTTTTTTTCCCACAAATAGAGCTTTTTTTTGGTGGTATTTGATCATCTCTGCAGTTTTTATTTTTTGCGCTATAAACAAAAAAAGAGTGTCAATTTTGAAAAAAACACAATATTTTGTACTTTTTGCTATAATAAATATCCCCATTTATTTAAAAAAAAAGCTATTTTTTTTCTCAGTTTTGGCCGATATGTATTCCTCTACATATTTTTGATAAACAAAATTGCAATAAGCATATATTGATTAGTTTGCGCAAAAGTTATAGTGTCTACAAAATAGGGGATAGATTTAGAGCATTTTTATTATTATTTTTTCTTTTTACTAGTAATGGCTGCGATCTGCTATTTTTATTGGGACTGCGACATTATGGCGGACACATCGGACACTTTTGACACATTTTTGGGACCATTGGCATTTATACAGCGATCAGTGCTATAAAAATTCACTGATTACTGTAAAAATGTAATTGGCAGGGAAGGGCTTAACACTAGGGGGCGATCAAGGGGTTAACTGTGTTCCCTGTGTGTGTGTTTAAAACTGTAGGCAGAGGGGACTGACCTAGAGGAAATGACAGATCGTGGTTCCTAGCTATTAGGAACTCATGATCGGTCTCTCCTCACAGAACAGGAATTTGTGTGTTTACACACACATGTCCTTGTTCTGCCTCTTGTGCCCGCGATCGCTCGTGGCTGGTGTTCATCGCGACTGTTGGCCACGAGCATCGGCACCCCTGCAGTGCAGTGGGCACATGCACGTGCCTCCAGCGGCGTGCATGCGCCTGCTATCCTGCTTAAAGGAGCCAACTTATAGCTACGACGGCTTGCGGGATTGTGCTGACCTGCCGCAGTATGATGATGGTGGCTAGTCAGCAATCGGTTAAGGGGTCTCCCTTCTGAGGTGTTTTATTACTACACCCGAGTACTCTTTGTTTGTGGCTATTAAATGTCCTCCAAAAGAGGAGTGGGACTAACACCACAAGGAAGGGCACACCTATGTCGTCAGTAGTTCCTGATGAACCTAGTCATATCCCTAGTGTTTGTATCCCCTGAAGGACCAGAGGCTTCCGGGCAATCTGACCCGCTGTGCCTATCTGGTATTGTGCCTACAGTCAACGCTGCTGCTTCACCCTTTATCACTAAGGATGAACTGTCCTCTGTCCTAGCCGGGTTAGAGCACAGGATTGCTGGCATAATTGCCTCCATCCCTCATGGGTGGCAGGAAGCGTGACAGATCCCCCTCCCCGAAGTCTCCTAGTCTGGAGCAGGAATGCGTTGAGGATTCGGTGAAGTGCGCAGCAGATGAGTCTGCTTCCGAGCAATCTGGACAAGAAGATATCCAGTCGAAGTCTGCCTCTAAGTAGCAGAGGGTTTTAATCCTGACTCTGAACGAAATGGTTTGTTCTGCCTTTAAGTTGCCTTCCCTCTACACCCCCTGTTGGGAACATCCTGACAGGACTTTTGTACCTCCTAAGAGGTTTTCTCTTTTATATTCAATGGATGAAAAGTTTGTTAAAAAATGGAGCATGCCAGCCGTAGATGCAACAGTCTCTTCCTTAAACAAGAACTTAGCTTGTCCGGTAGATAACGCACAGGGCTTGAAAGACCCTGTTGACAAGAAATTTGAGTTATTATTAAAGGCTTCCTTTTCTTTGGCCAGTTCAGCTATTCAGCCAGTTGTTGCAGCAAATGGTATTTGGCAGTCCATAAAGAATAAGGTCAAACGGCCTAATAGGCCTAACCAGGAGGATGATGTGCCTAAAAGTAAGACAGATATTCCTCGAGTGCTGTGTTTTGCTGTTGATGCTTTAAAGGATTCAATACAGCAGGTTTTCTCATCTGGCTCAATCAGTGATCACTTGGACAAATATATCCAAAAGATTTCCGGAGGGAAGAGTTCTCTACTTCCTGTGAAGAAAAGCACCAGACATCCCTTGTTTAAAGTTCTGATGGCTATTGTTTGGCAGGGTGTCTTCCTCCCTTCACGGCTATTGCTCTGGGACGTCCCAACAGGTTATGAATATTAGCCTGACTCTGTGTTCCATGATGTATGAAAAATAAAATAGGATTTTTTTCATCATAATTACCTGTAAAATACTTTTCTTTGAGTACATCATGGGACACCGAGACCCCTCCCCTCTTTTTTGAGAATTTAGTGCTTGCTAAAAAACTCAAGTACTTCCTGTATGGGAGGGGTTATATAGGGGATCACTTCCTGTGTGAAGACGTTTTGTCTACCAGTGTCCATTCACCTGGAGATGAAGTATAACCCAGCAGGTAATGAATATTAGCCTGACTCTGTGTCCCATGATGTACTCAAAGAAAAGGATTTTACAAGTAAGTATAATGAAAAAATCCTGAATCCTGAACCCAGAAATGCTCTAAGCATTTCCGGGTTCAACACTGTCAAAATCTTAGCACAGTGGCCATACTAATGAAAATATTAAAAGTTACACAATAAATAAATCATTAAGAAATCTAATTAAAGAGGAAGTAAACCCTGATGAGTTTACTTCCTCTTTCATTCCCTGCAAAGGCAAAGCATAATGGACTACTATGCATCGCATAGTAGCCCATTATGTGTCAATTACCTGACACAGGAGCCAACGAAGTCGCCGCTGTCCCCTGTAATCCGCCGCATCCATCTTGCTGGTGGCGTCTCGCAGCTCCGCCGCTGTCATTCGGCGGAGCCGCGATGACGTCACTCCCGCGCATGCGCACGGGAGCCGACACGCGCGGCAGATCCATTGTTGGAAATGCCACGCTCAGTGCGCCTGCGCGTCGCTGTCTACGGCGCATGCGCCGTAGACAGCGGTGCTTGTCTTCAGGCAAATATCTCCTAAACCATATAGGTTTAGGAGATATTTCTTGGACCTACAGGTAAGCCTTAATCTAGGCTTACCTGTAGGTCAAAGTGGTTTGTAAGGGTTTACAACCACTTTAAAAAAAAGGCCATCTGCATTATACCTTACACACATTCTCTGATTATTATAAGTTCTCTTATTATTATAAAATATGTTCAGGATATTTTTTTTAAATAAATGAACCAAATTAAAGGCCCCACATTTATATAATAAAAAGGTGCAAAATCATTTTGGGTATGGAAATGGGTTAAAACATGTATTGCTGAGTAAATTTTTAGCACCACTCTGCAGGACCGTCTGTTGTCTGGACAAAAATCATGGTACTTCAGCCAAAGTCAGCACTGGAGGGGCTGTGTGATCATGTAGTTGTCCGTAAACATGTACAGCGCTAATTGTGGCAGAAACTCCCTGAGAAGCATCAAGGCAACAGAGGACATCAAATGTGCCTCAGCAGTTGCAGATCACTCAGCCAGCAATGACTGTGGCTGTATAGTTTGTATTTCTTCCCCCTATGCATTCTCTGTGTCCTTGGGGAAGTTCTACAAACTATCCTGTCACAGTCTGCATAGGGTTTCAGCTAGCCCTACCATTTTTTGTGAGAGAGGGGGAGGTGGCTTCAGTGCCGGCTTTAGCTTACCATATAATACTCACAAATTGGGCTTCAGCTTGGGGAGAAGCTACAACCAGCATTAACAGAGTGCTATATGCATTTGGTTCGCTGGAAAATTAAAAAGTAGTTGAGTGTTGCGGTGATACTACTTATTTAAATGGGTTATAACCCCCACAAAAATGTATTATATTGCAGCTTACCAAAACTTAGATGTGGTGGCGGCATTAATTTTCTTTTTTAGGATTTTTCCCCTTTATTTTCATCTGTTAATCTTGCCAATTATATTGTTATTTTTCAACTTCCTTTACCAGACCAAGCTGTCCAGTAAAAGTGGCAGTTAGAGGGTTGAGACAAAATATTTAACACTGGCAGGGGTGCTTACAATGGTTAGCTTTTATTCGTTTAGGTAAAACCTTTATCCCGAAAGGAAAAAAGGGGGTTGCTGTAATTGCTGAAAAGTGTTATCAGGCATTTTTCTTGAATTTGTTAGTCAAGTCCATCTGAATCTGCTAGTTCATTTAAGGCCTCTTTCACACTACCGATCCGTTCAGGTCCGCCTGTCAGTTTTTCAGGCGGACCTGAACGGATGCTCCATAGAGATCTATGGAGCGTCGGACGTCAGCGGTAACATGTCCGCTCACATCCGACCTGTTCTTATCTGAAAAAGTGTGACGGTGGAAAAACCTACTTTTCCATTTGTCATCAGATCCAGTGACGACGGACCCTGTGGTCCATTGTCATCCAATATTTCATAAGGGATAGCGGCGCTCCGACAGGTCCGTTCCTGCTCTGGCGATCCCCACTTAGCAAGCTGATATCCACCGGGTGGACCTTCACTGATCCGCCCCATGTGAAAGGACCCTTACACTATTCTCCACCCAGATTGACAATGCTTCTGTCCAAAGGTGTCTCTGTTGCTCCTCCATCCAGAGTGGAGACACCCTAAGACAGGAATTGCGTTACTGGCCAGATCACCAGGTGAAAATAAAAGGGGAAAAGCCTAAAATACAACTAATGCAGCCACCAAATTAACAGAAACAATAATAAAAACATTGTCAGAAATTCTAAGGCTTCATTTAGACGTGAGCTTGGGGAACAGCAAAAATGCACAGTTGAGAACCTTTTTTGATTTGATTGTGTGCATTTGTACAACTCCTTAATGCTGTCTTGGAAAATCTGAAATGATGCGACTGTCATTAGCTTTGTATTGTTACACATAATTAAAAAAAAAGCAAATATCATAAACTGAAGTATATTTATAAAAAATAAATTGCATTTCTTCTGTGCTAATGGGGAAAAATTCAAAAATCTAGTCTATGTACTGCATTATGGCCACTAGATGGAGCTGAGCATACTTATTTCCTATGGCGTCAGCGCCATCTATTGTTCACAGGTGGTATTTTCTTCATTAAAGTGTTAAACCCAAAAGCGAACATTTATTATATTGCAGCTAGCTTACCATTTCTTAGCCCTTGTACACACGGTTGGAGAATCCATCGGAATGTGTCCTATCGGACCGTGTTGTCAGATAATGCGACTGTGTGTGGTATGCATCAGACTGATTCCGTCCGAATATCCGTCGGACCCAATTTTCCAACACGTTGGAAATATTTCCCGACCAACTGGTTCGATCGGACATACTCCGATCATGTGTAGAGAATTTTGATCGGACCAAGTGCCACGCATGCTCAGATCAAATTCCTACATCAAAGCTATTGGCTACTAGCCTGAACGTAGTCCCATCGTAACGAAATTATGTCATCACGTTCTGAATGATCGGATTTTTCGACAACTTAGTCCGACCGTGTGTATGCAACAGTTTCGGACAAGATCCGACGGACAAAATCCGACGGATTTGGTTGTTGAAATCTCCGACCGTGTGTACAGGGGCTTAGACGCGATGGCTGCATTTGTTTTCTTATTTTTGGCTTTCTTTCTTCTATTTCATCTGGTGATTCTGCCAGTAATTGTGTTGTTTTTCAGAAGAACAAGTTCTCCAGCAGAATGTTACAGAGATGAGACAAACCATTTAACCACTTGCTTACAGGGCACTTAAACACCTTCCTGCCCAGACCAATTTTCAGCTTTCGGTGCTCTCACAATTTGAATGACAATTACTCAGTCATGCAACACTGTACCCAAATGAATTTTTTGTCCTTTTTTTCCCACAAATAGAGCTTTCTTTTGGTGGTATTTGATCACCTCTGGGGTTTTTATTTTTTGCGCTATAAATGAAAAAAGACCGAAAATTTGGAAAAAAAACGCATATTTCTTTGTTTCTGTGACAGAATTATGCAAATTATTAATTTTTCTTCATAAATTTTGGTCACAATTTATACTGCTACATGTCTTTGGTAAAAATAACCCAAATTAGTGGATATTATTTGGTCTTTGTGAAAGTTAGAGAGTCTACAAGCTGTGGTGCGAATCGCACAAAATTGATCACATCTGATGTACTGGTGGCCTATCTCGCTTCTTGTGACCCGAACAAGCCAGGAAAGTACAAATACCCCCCAAATGACCCCTTTTTGGAAAGTAGACATTCCAAGGTATTTAGTAAGAGGCATGGTGAGCTTTTTGATGTTGTCATTTTTTTCCCACAATTCTTTGCAAAATTAAGATTTTTCATTTTTTTTTTTCTCCACAAAATTGTCATTGTAATAGGTTATTTCTCTCACGTGGCATGTGTATACCACAAATGACACCCCCCAAAAAATTCTGCTACTCCTCCTGAGTATTACAATACCACATGTGTGGGACTTTTTCACAGCCTGGCCACATAGAGAGGCCCAACATGCAGGTAGCGCCATCATGTGTTCTAGGAACATAAATTACACATCTAACTTGTTGACTATTTATTACACTTTTGAAGCACCAGGACAATGACACGTGACACTGATGACAGATGGCACTGATACGTGGCAATGATGACAGGTGGCACTGATGACAGATGGCACTAATATGTGGCACTGATGACAGATGGCACTAATATGTGGCACTGATGACGCGTGGCACTTATACGTGGCACTGATGACACGTGGCACTAATACGTGGCACTGATGACACGTGGCACTGAAACGTGGCACCGATGACAGATGGCACTAATACGTGGCACTAATATGTGCCACCGATGACAGATGGCACTAATACATGGCACCGATGACGCGTGACACTGATGACAGATGGCACTGATAAGTGGCATTGATGACACGTGACACTGACAACAGATGGCACGTGACACTGACAGGTGGCACTGATGACAAATGGCACTGATACGTGGCACTGATGACAGATGGCACTATGTGGCACTGATGACACGTGGCACTGACGGCAGGTGGCACTGACGGCAGGTGGCACTGGGGGCAGGTGGCACTGGGGGCAGGTGGCACTGACGGCAGGTGGCACTGGGGTGGATGGCACTGGGGGCAGGTAGCACTGGGGTGGATGGCACTGGGGGCAGGTAGCACTGGGGTGGATGGCACTAGGGGCAGGTAGCACTGGGGTGGATGGCACTAGGGGCAGGTAGCACTGGGGTGGATGGCACTGGGGGCAGGTAGCACTGGGGTGGATGGCACTGGGGCAGATGGCACTGCTGGGGGCGGATGGCACTGCTGGGGGCGGATGGCACTTTTTATTTCATTTTTTTAATTTATTTTTTTTCCACAATCAGAACGGCTGCCGCTGCAGCCGTTCATCTCTCCCCTCTCGCACTGTCTGTGCGAGGAAGGAGAGCGGCGCTGCGAGATGATCTCATATGTTTACATATGAGATCATCTCCCATTGGACACGCCGATCACGCTGTAAACGGCCGCTGTGATTGGCCGTTTACAGCGATCTGTGTTTGCCTGTCCCCGGGGGACACGGCGAACACAGAACTTCCGCGATGCGCGCCCGCGGCGGCGCGCATTGCGGAAGTAAACATCAGGCCGTCCAGGGACGACCGCCCGGACGAACGCGCCTGCTCTACGGCCGTCATTCGGCTATAGGGCGGGCGCGAGGAGGTTAACACTAGCAGGGTAGTTACAATAATCAGCTTTTATTATATTTATGTAAACCTTTATCCCAAAAGGAAAAACAATTATTGCTGTAGCTACTTATAAAGTATTAGCTGGAGTTTGACTATCAATTTGTTAGTGTATCTAAATCTACTAGTACATCTAACACTCCCCTGCGCCCAGACTGACAATGCTGCTGTACAAAGGTTCCCCCGTACTCCTTCATCCAGAGTGAGGGCACTCTGATACAGGAGGTGTGTTACTGGCCAGATCACTAGGTGAATACAGAGGGAATAAAGCCTAAGAAAAAACGAATGCAACCACCACATCTAATGATTGGTAAGCTGCAATATATTACATTTTTGGTTTTGGATTTAATACAGCCTCTATTTGCAGAGACTATAGCCTAAGAACATTACATTTTTCCCCATTTGCACAGAACATGGTGTATTTACATGTAGTTCAGATGGATGAACAGCTATGCAATTTTTATTATAAATACCGCACACCCTTTGTTAGGGCCCAATTGAATTTGTAAAGATGGCAGATTTTAGAGTTAGTTTCCTTGCAACATAAGGATCTCAGTTATTAAAATATGAACATTTATTGTAAGCATGCTGTTTAATTTGTATCTTTATTGTTAAACCCTAGCATATATTATACAAAACAAAAAATGAAATAGAAGATGAAGTGAAGTGTTGTCCAGTCAGCCTAAGTCTGGGTTTTCTTTCATTTAAATCTCAGCTAAGCTGTGTGTTTTTTTTTTCCCTGTAGCCTTTTTCTTTGCTCCAGTTTTTATACAATAAATTTGAGTAATTTTGCATTTGGAAAAATGACAAAGCGTTTTTCTAGCATAGTCTGCATTTCTAGATCATAATGCAATTTTGAATGATGTAGTATTGAAAGAGCCGAAAGAACATCTTTAAGTAATTAGCCTGAATTATTAATTCATGGCTATAATTGGAGCTTAATGCTTTGTATCTTGGTTTGATTCACTGCAGTCTTTTCTATACAATGTTGGTAAAAGCAATTCAGCGAATACATGTATTTTTGTTAGAAAGTGTTGCTTATGAGGGCAATATTCCAACATTTGTGTATGCGGTCCTTGCAGAAGGCTTTATGTCTATCCATTCAGATGACTTAATGTCTTTTTGATCTTTAGTTCATCAATCAATCATTGTTGCCATGTGCTATTACTGTGACCTTCCTAAGTCTCCACACTGTAGAGTAGCATTGCCAAATAAGTATATTGCTGGATCCATCTATGTACCTTATTATAAAATGGCATATAGGATATACAGTATGTCATTTGATAATGTTTGCAGAGTGCTCCATGATACAGCTGCATTACTAATTACTATGTGTCCATGTCCTGAATAGTTTATCATACATGCAAATCGCAACGGCTCTTACTTGGAAAACAACCCCAGGAAATCAATACATTGCTGATGCTAAAAGCCTAGTACAGCCGTGGCCAAAAGTTTTGAGAATGACACAAATATTCATTTTCCTAAAGTCTGCTGCCTCTGTTTTTTATGATAGCAATTTGCATATACTCCAGCATGTTATGAAGAGTGATCAGATGAATTGCAATTAATTGCTAAGTCCCTCTTTGCCATAAAAATTAACTTAATCCCATAAAAAAACATTTCTTTTGCATCTGTGAAGAAGGTTTCAGGGCGCCCAAGAAAGTCCAGCAAGGGCTAGGACTGTCTTCTACTTTTGATTCAGTTGCAGGATCGGGTCACCACCAGCGCAGAGCTTGCTTAGGAATGGCAGCAGGGAATGTATCTGCACGCACAGTGAGGAGAAAGTTTTGGAGGATGGCCTGGTGTCAAGAAGGGCAGCAAAGAAGCCACCTCTGTCTAGGAAAAACATCAGGGACAGATTGATATTCTGCAAAAAGTAGAGGGATTGGACTGCTGAGGACTGGGGTAAAATCAAATACATTTCTCTGATGAATCCCCTTTCCGATTGTTTAGGGCATCTGGAAAATACCTTGTCCAAAGGCGAGTACTACCATCAGTCCTGTGTCATGCCAACAGTAAAGCATCTTGAGTTCATTCATGTGTGGGGTAGCTTCTCAGCCAAGAGAGTGGGCTCACTCACAATTTTGCACACAGACATGGATAAAGAGTGGTACAAAAACATCCTCTGAGAGCAACTTCTCTCAACCATCCAAGAACAGTTTGGTGATGAACAATGCCTTTTGCAGCATGATGGAGCACCTTGCCATGAGGCAAAAGTGATAACTAAATGGCGTGGGGAACAAAACATTGAAATTTTGGGTCCATGGCCAGGAAACTCCCAGACCTTTTTTTCATTGAGAACTTGTGGTCAGTCCTCAAGAAGCGGGTGAGCAAAAAGAAACCCACAAATTCTGACAAACTCAAAGCATTGATTATGCAAGAATGGGATACCATCAGTCAGGATGTGGCCCAGAAGTTGATTGACAGCATGCCAGGGCGAAGTGCAGAGGTCTTGAAAAAGAAGGGTCAAACTGCAAATATTGACTGAGCATAAACTTAATGTAACTGTTAAAAAAAAAGGCTTTGACACTTTTAAAAAAGCTTGTAATTATACTTCAGTATACCATAGTAACATCTGACCAAAAGGTCTAAAAACACCGAAACAGCAGACTGTGGCTGCTGGTTTTCCAGCATGCATGTCCGACAGAAGCCGAATTGGCTGTCATACACAATTTTTTAATTGAAGCGGCCGATGTCGACTGGTATTCGTCCTGTGTGTACTAAGTAGAAATATAGGCAAAACTTTTTTTTCATTTTGGATAGAGCAAGAAAGGGCTATAACCTGTCAGATTTCTTTTCACCATCTGTGTCCCATAGACAAACAGGAAATAAGAGGAAATCCCTGCAAATTAAGGGAATTCCTTGGGGACACCCTGATCAAGAGAACTAGTGTCCCCTTTAGAAGAATTCCCCTCTATTACTTTTCTGGGGACAACTCGAAATTTGGGATTCTGTTTTACTGTCACTTTCAATGTTAATAGTAAACAGGACAAATAGAGAGGATGAATCTCCATAACGGAGGGCAGAGAAAGGCAATAAAAACTGACACGCGTTCTAATCCATCTCCACTCTAAAACTAAAAAAAATAAAAGTTTTGCCTTTAGTTATACTTTAAGGAATTTATGTGCCAGTGGGGGGGATTTACTAAAACTGGTCAAAAGTTTTAGCAAAATCTTGTGCAGCTCTGCAGTGAAACCAGAAATCAGCTTCTCAGGTTTTATTTTCAAAGCCTAATTGAACAAGCTGAAGTTAGAAGCGAATTGGCTACCATGCACAGCTGCACCAGATTCTGAGTGCTCCAGTTTTAGTAAATCTCCCCCAGCATGTCCAGTCCAGGCGCCACAATTTTTTTTTTGTTTGTTTGTCTTTTGGAGCTTTGTCAATTGACTAAAGAAAACCTAAAAAATTAAGCTAGCCATACACTACTGGACCAGCTAAAATCCAATCAGTATGTTGGCTCACCCATTCAAAAGAAGTAGATTGTTTAAACAACTTCTGTTGGAGAAATATACTGGAATATACTGGAAAATCTACCATTTATCAATAGTGGTATTTCATCACATTTGGCGACCCATCACATTTGGCTACAGAAGTGACGTTCCGCTGAGAAATTTCACACTGCGCATGCGTAACTTGACGATATGCGTTCCAAAAGTTTTGCGACAATACGGAGCAGTGAAACCATCAGATAATGTCACGCAAGTGACATTACAGACAATACAAACACTGCGCAATGCGTTCCAATACTAATACTTCCCTAACAACAATCTTGCACGGTATAGACTGGGCATGTGTAAATGTGGCAGGAGCGCGCACAGCTACAGCTGAATTAAATTATATCAAATCAACATCAGTAACAACGAAATCATATATCATCTACAGAACACATGCAATGAATGCTAATTTATACATTCAGGTTGAGGGGGGTGCAATTTAATCCTCCTTGCGCATATAATGTCATTACATAGCATGTTATAAAGACACACACAATCTATTACAAATAAACATCTGATCATGAAATAGACAGTATTAAATATGAAGCACATCCAACACTGTGAACTAACTGAGCAGCAAGTCATCAGTTCCATGTATCAGTGCCATCAATTATCAGTGCCACCTGTCAGTGTCACGTGCCAACTGTTATCAGTGTCACGTGTCATCAGTGCCATGTATCAGTGGCATTTGTCATCAGTGCCACGTATTAGTGCCATCTGTCATCAGTGCCACGTATTAGTGTCATCTGTCATCAGTGTCACGTATTAGTGTCACGTATTAGTGCCATCTGTCATCAGTCCCATGTATTAGTGCCATGTGTCATCAGTGCCACATATTAGTGCCATCTGTCATCAGTGTCACATGTCATTAGTGCCATGTATTAATGCCATCTGTCACAAGTGCCACATCAGTGTCACGTGTCATCAGTGCCACCTTTCCAGGCCATCTGTTATCAGTGCCACGTCAGTGTCACGTGTCATTGTCCTGGTGCTCCAGGGCCTTCAAAAGTGTAATAGGTAGTCAAGAAGTTAGATGTGTCATTTATGCTCCTAGAACATGTGATGCTGCTCCCTGTATGTTGGGCCTCTCTATGTGGCCAGGCTGTGAAAAAGTCCCACACATGTGGTATCATAATACTCAGGAAGAGTAGCAGAATGTATTTTTGGGTGTCATTTGTGGTATAGACATGCCATGTGAGAGAAATAACCTTATTACAATGCCAATTTTGTGGGAAAAAAAACATAATTTTACAAAGAATTGTGGGAAAAAAATTACATCAAAAACCTCACCATGCCTCTTACTAAATAACTTGGAATGTATTCTTTCAAAAAAGGGGTCATTTGGGGGGTATTTGTACTTTCCTGGCCTGCTTGGGTTGCAAGACATGAGATAGGCCACCAATACATCAGGTGTGATCAATTTTTAATGATTTGCACCAGCTTGTAGGCTCTCTAACTTTCACAAAGACCAAATAATGTACGCTAATTTGGGTTATTTTTACCAAAGATATGTAACAGTATAAATTGTGGCCAAAATTTATGAAGAAAAATTTATAATTTGCAAAATTTTATCACAGAAATGGAGAAAAATTAGTTTTTCAAAATTTTGGGTCTTTTTTCATTTATAGCGCAAAAAATAAAAAACCCAGAGGTGATCAAATACCACCAAAAGAAAGCTCTATTTGTATGAAAAAAAGGACAAATTAATTTGGGTACAGTATTACATGACTTAGTAATTTTCCTTCAAAGTGTGAGAGCACCGAAAGCTGAAAATTGCTCTCACGAGGAGGGTTTAAGTGCCCAGTTGCTCCTGTATTTCTTGCGGCGGCGACAAGACCGGGCCAACACTAGTTAAAGAGCTGGAAGAAGAAAGCGGAGGCCTGGCAAGAAGAACTGAAGAGCGGAACAAGACCCCCAAAGAGCGGGACGAGACCACTGAAGTCGGAAGAAGACCCCAGGACGGCGGCGGCGACAAAGAAGAAAGCTTTCATCTGCTAGTAAAAGTGCTAGCAAAAGAGCAGAAGATAGCGTAGGAGTCTGGCGAGAAGACCCCCGAACACGGAAGAAGACCCCCGGAGCTGTCTAATAAAGTACTTTAAAAACCTGTGTTGTGGTTTTTTTTTATGTACACTTTTTTCCCCAGGTGAATGGGTAGGGGTACATCGTACCCCATACTCATTCACATAGGGTAGGGGGCTGGAATCTGGGGGCCCCCTTATTAAAGGGGGCTCCCGGATTCTGATAAGCCCCCTGCCCGCAGACCCCGACAACCAACAGCCAGGCTTGTGCTCATCAACATGGGGACAAGGTGCTTTGGGGTGGGTACGCTCGCTCGTCCCCACCCCCTTTCCTGACCGGCCAGGCTGCGTGCTGGGAAAAGGGTCTGCTATGGACTTTGGGGGGACCCCCACGCCGTTACTGCTAGGGTTTACCAAACTGAACAAAATAATCATTGCGCTCAGGGGTGGATTTACTAAAACTGGAAAGTGCAAAATCGAGTGCAGCTGTGCATGGTAGCCAATCAGCTTCTAACTTCATCTTGTTCAATTAAGAAAAACTGGAGGTTGATTGGTTCCTATGCAGAGGTGCATCAGATTTTGCACCCTTCAGTTTCAGTAAATCAACCCCTCTGTCTCTAAACAAGTTAGAATTTAGCATCTTCTAATCGCTTATGATTTCTCTTTAATGCCCCAAACATACTTTTAGATTTTCTAAAGACTTTTGTCTTCAGATTTCCGAAAACCATGTAGTGCAAGGGAGTGCTGGATTGCATACAAATTTAAACTGTTATGGTTTGACCTCATATTATATGGTTTTGGTAAATCTGAAGATAAAAATCTGAAGAAAATCTAATAGTGTGTATGGGGTCTAAAGCCTCGTACACACGATCGGATTTTCCGCAGACAAAGCGGCTGACTTTTGTCCGAAGGGTGTTGGCCAGGAACTTGTCTTGCATACAAACGGCACACAATTGTCAGCCAACAAACACGTAGTTACATACTTTATAGCTTTTCAGCTCTTTAGCGCCACCCTTTGGGCACTTTCTGCTAATGTTGTGTTTGGTGAGCATTGATTCCGAGCATGCGCGTTTGTACTTTAGACTTTTGTCTGATGGACTTGTATACACACGTTCGGAAAATCTGACAACAGACCGTTGTCCTTGGAAAATTTATAAGCCTGCCATCCAACATTTGTCCACGAAAAATCCTACAACAATTGTCCGATGGAGTGTATAAATGTTTTTTTTGGCCAACAGTCTGTCATCACAAAATTCCCTGCCGAAAATCCGATCGTGTGTATGAGGCTTAAGACTTCTTTTCTGTAAATGTACTATCTGCTTTTAAGAAGGAATGTGACTAACAGATGTAAACATTTTTACTTCTGCCCCCTTATAGGATAAGCTTGCTAAAGAGGAACAGAGTAGCAACATTAACCTACACAAGCTGAATGTACAGTGGCGTGCAGTACTGCGGGAGGTGAAGGTCAAGGAGTTGCGTAAAGACATAGAGATACTCAGTCAGACCTTTGAAAGAGTTGTGGATTGCAAGAACAATGTCACCAAGGTGAGCAGCTCATATCTGTAAATATTTGTAAACAGGATAAATCCACCTATTCTACCTTTCAAGCAAACTAATATGTCAGCACTGCTCATTGCTTACCATAGAAAGGTCGAATGTTGTTGATCCAAGATGGAAAACCTTAATATCTGACTATACCATGTTTTTGATATATCTCACTCAACTTATACATGTAATGCCTTTCTTTTTTATATGTTGAAATGCTTTACTCTATGTACCGCATTGTAAGATTTCTAAAACTATTATAAATAATCAATAAAAAAAAAATAAAAAAAAAAGGCCAAGGCTTAGAACCTTGAAAATGGTTGTAAACCCTCCCCCACAACTTTGTCCCATGTAAATCAGCATAAAAAACCCTAATGAACACTGCTTGTAGATACTTACTTGCTTAGTATTGTTGTAATCCTTTTTGTTCTTCAGAAAAATGTCACTGAGCATGCCCAGCTCTCCCCTGATTTATGGCACACTCTCTATGTCTTATCTATCTGTTATCAGGACTTCCTATGGCACACAGCACTGAACTCCCAGGAGTCTGCTAATCACTCAGAGCTTCCTCCTACACACCATGTGAACATGTGACCTCACATACAGTGTAAACCAGGGAATGGGACAGCAGTACTGCAGTCTTATCAGCTGAAGCTGATAGGACTCATACCAGCAAACATTAGGTAATCAGCACAAGTAAATACTAAATAAAACAATTAAAACAAGTAATAAAGAAATAAAACAAGTCAGCTATGAACAGGGAAGCAGGGTTGCCATAGAAACGTTGGATTGAGAAGGAGGCTTGGTTAACAGTTCAGGAAGTGCTCAATGTAAGGGCGGAAATACACTCCACTGTGGACTCAGAAAACAATAGTTAAGATGGCGTGGCCTAACCCCTGGAAACAAGTTTTTTTAAAGTTTCTTTAAACAATAAGTAATATGCAATTTGGGTTGGATTACAGTGGCTATACTTTGATAATTGCTTATTATAATGGACTAAATGAAAAGAAGCATCAGAGTGGTAGAGCTTACTTCCTCTTGAAGGGCAAATGAACAAGGTCACTTTAATAGCAGGCCTTTCAGTGGCTTTTATTTTTCTTTCTTCCTTGGAATTTTGATAAGCAGCCCTTGAAATAGAAAATTCAAGCTTGCATGTGGTTGATGACTTTCTTCCAACCCCCATGTGATAGCGCTAGGTGTGTGAACAGCCATTTACCATGCAGATTTGCAGAAATGCAGTCACATGTTCTCCATTCCTGAAAAGGCCATCATGTCAATTTGTTTGATAGGACAAATGATAAGGCAAGGTAAGTACAAAACAGCTATAGGGCCGACATTAAAGTGTTTGTAAACACTTACCTTGTAAAACAACCTATTCAGTTTAAAATAGAAATGAAAGCAAAAACATTTGTGTATAGATGCTGTATCTCACATTCCCTTCTGCATAAGAGCTGGAGGAGGAGAAACAGCAGCCCAATGATCTTCCCAGTGAATGGCTGTGCGGAGGGAGGGGGGTGGGTGTTAGGACAAGTCTGATCATAGCTAGAGAACTGATAGTACTAAGCTCTCTTGCTTAATATGGTCAACTTTTAATAGAAAAGCAGAAGAAGGACTGGCAGGAACACCAGGGAGTTCATACAAAGGAAGCATTACAAAGAAAACATGATACTTTCTCATACAAGTACATGGTATAGCAGTCACATATTGAGAATATTGGGGTTACATAATCTTTAAAGGTTAGGTTCACCTTTTTGAAAAAATAATAAATGCACATATTTTTAAAAGAAAAAAAAGTGCATTTATTTTTTAAAGGAGCCTGCAGAACACCGCACCCATTATGAATGGATCACAGGTGCAGTGTCAGGCTCTTGCAGACACTGCCTCCTACTTTCTTGCCCCTAACTCTGTAAGGGCTGTAAGTTTGAAAGCTGAAGGAAGTGTCAATAAACTAAGAGGGTGCTGATGAGCGCTACAAGGTTTCTGCTGAGGAGGACATTAGAAAGATTGCTTTACTTGAAAGTAGAGCTGCATGATTAATTGTTAAAAGATTGCAATCTCGATTCGATTTGACACCCCATGATCGTAATCCAACATTTCCACGATTCATTCAAGTGCAGAGCAAATCCCCTGCTCACAGCTGTCAAAAAAAAAAAAAAAACAGCCGGCAACGTTTATCAACAACATTGCTCAAAGGTGAAAGCGACAGATAAAAAGAAACCTTGCATCTTCCTATCTATCCTTCTGTTTATTCATTTACAGGTCAAAGGGATCTGTAAATGCGGCAGGAAGGTTCTTTTGCACAAAACAATGTACCTGTACGTCATTTCATGCAATAGATACTGTGGGCGCACACACGGGTTCGGCAGACTCAATGTCCACTGGCCACCCGCGATCGCTGCACAGAGAGGCAGAACAGGGGACAACATGGAGATCTGCTATTCCTAGTGATCAGGAAAAGCGATCTCTGTGTTGTCCCAATGATCCCAGCCCCTACACAGTTAGAACACACCCAGAGAACACAGTTAACACCTTGAATGCTACCCTTCCCTGGCAGTGTAATTTATACATTGATCAGTGCATTTAGCACTGATCAATGTAGTAATCTCACTGGTCGCCAAAAAGTGCCACTTGTCCGCCAGCAATGTCACAGATCGCTGCTATTACCAGTAAACACTTTTTAAAAAAGTCCATAAATCTATCCCCTATTTTGTAGACGCTATAACTTTTGCGCAAACCAATCAATATATGCTTATTGCGTTTTTTTTTTTTTTTTTTTAACCAAAAATATGTAGCAGGACACGTATAATGAATACATTTGTTTATATATATATATATATATATATATATATATATATATAATCTTTTTGGATATGTTTTATAGCAGAGTAAAAAACTAAAAAATATTGTTTTTTTTTTTTTTTACAAAATTGTCAGTCTTTTTTGTTTATAGCGCAAAAAATAAAAAGAGCAGTGGTGATCAAACACCACCAAAAGAAAGCTCTATTTGTGGATAAAAAGAACATACATTTTTAAATTTTGTTTGGGTACATCTTACCAGTACATGTACACAGGGTTGTTTATAGTTGTTTCTAGGCAGTTGAGTTTAGAAGCATTTTTTGAAAAGCAAAAACAATGCGTTCAGGGCGGCTGTTCAGAGGCATTTGAAACACCAAATGTCTGTAATAGCTTGTAAACGCGGTAACTCACATTAAGTTGCATTTCGTTTACAGGTGTTTTTAATGGAGATACATTTTTGACTATTTAAAAAAAAAAACTCTAAACGTAAACGCAACTAAACGCTGCTAAACGTGGCATGTAAACACGGCAAAATGGATGTTTATAAACGGTTACTGTTTGTCAAGTTAAAACATTCAGGAGAGGTTTTAAAACATCACGTGTACATTAAGCCTTATTGGTATCAGTAAGTACTAAAAGAACCCCCAAAAAACCGTAATATAACCTAATGGTAAGTTTTTTTTACTACTTTATACATTATTTTTCATTACATTTCTTTAAATTTGGTTGAAGCAAAGAGTATTAGGTCTTATTTTATTGCAATCTTGTTTGTTTGAAGCAAAGAGTATCATGTTTTATTTCCATCTTGTTTGATTCAGGGGTTGTAAATCTTTAAAATGAAAAAGTTCTTCAGAATTATGAGAGAATCATGATCTTTATTCTAAGCCAGCCATTCTCAACCACGGTTCCGCGGAACCCTGGGGTTCCTCCAGAGGTTGCTAGGGGTTCCTTGAGCTGTGGCTGATGAATCACCTATTTGATGATGCCTACAGAGTTTAAGGTTCAGCATCACTTGGCAAAGCCAGCAGCATGACACCAAATATCTTTTTAGCTGTCTTTAACCACTTCAGCCCCGGATAATTTTGCTGGCTTAAGACCAGACCACTTTTTGCGATTCGGCACTGCGTCGCTTTAACTGACAATTGCGCGGTCGTGCGACGTGGCTCGCAAACAAAATTGACGTCCTTTTTTCCCCACAAATAGAGCTTTCTTTTGGTGGTATTTGATCACCCCTGCGGTTTTTATTTGTTGCGCTATAAAAAAAAAATACAGCTACAATTTTGAAAAAATGCATTATTTTTTACTTTTTGTTATAATAAATATCCCCCAAAAATATATAAAAAAACATTTTTTCCCTCAGTTTAGGCCGATACGTATTCTTCTACATATTTTTGGTAAAAAATAAATTGCAATAAGTGATTATTGATTGTTTTGCGCAAAAATTATAGCGTTTACAAAATAGGGGATAGTTTTATGGCATTTTTATTAATAATTTTTTTTTTTACTAGTAATGGCGGCGATCAGCGATTTTTATTGTGACTGCGACATTATGGCGGACACATCGGACATTTTTGGGACCATTGTCATTTATACAACAATCACTGCTATACAAATGCAGTGATTCCTGTGTAAATGACACTGGCAGTGAAGGGGTTAACCAGTGGGTGGCAGTGTAGGGGTTAAGTGTTCCTAGGGGTGTGTTACTAACTGTTGAGGGCTGGGCTTTCTTTTAGTGAACACTGATCTCTGCTCCAATCACATGGAGCAGAGATCAGCGTCGCTTGTTGCCATGTAGAACTGGGAGATGCTGTTTACAACAGCATCTCCTAGTTCAGCCGCCCCGTGAGACGATCGCGGGTATGCCCGCGGCGATCGAGTCCGCGGGACCTGCAACCGGACTCACGGGGGTCCCGACCTGCATGCAAGCGCGATGGCAGGGTGGCAAATTTAAAGGGACGTACAGGTATGCCTACTTGCCTGCTCGTGCCATTCTGCCGACGTACATTGGCGTGCGCCGGTCGGGAAGTGGTTAAGGGTCTTTAAGGCTGGCATTCTGAACATCACTTTAAGGGGGACATTCTTCCTATTGACCACCAATATAAGGAGCATTGTTCCTATTGAGCCCTGATGATTTGGTTTTAGTAAGGGTTCCACGAGACATGAAAATTATTTTTGGGGTTCCTCTAGGGTTAAAAGGTTGAGAGAGCCTGTTCTAAGCAAAAAATTAATAAAAAATGTGATTCTCATTTCCCTAATCGTCTTTCAGGACAGCCACTATGAGAGATAGACTCCTCCTCTTCCTCTGGAAACACTGCGCCAGCCCATAAATTCTTACTTCCCCTGCCGGACCTCAGTTATTAGTGTTTCCTCCGGTGGGGAGACACTGTGCAAGGAACCAGGCCGATCAGTCGGGGAGGCTGTGGCCGTTTTGTCGTAAAACCCGGCTGAAAGAAGCAGGGGCTTCGTTTGGAAAAAGCTGGGTTCAAACCGTTCGAAATCTAGGTATCTTACCTCACCAGGTACTGCCACCCCTTCCGAGTCGAGCGCGGCTTCAGGTCGTGGGGGACTCCTATCGCGTCTACAGGGACGCAGCTGGCAAGCCATTCGGAAGATTTCCCTGTACATGGGTACAGTCCGCCCCTTTTTTTCTTTGAACCGAGCGGGCCGAACGACGGGCGACGTCGTATCCGGCGGAAACGAAGGCTTGACCTTGAATACGATCGACTTCCGGTTCCGGGTCGTGGAGCTGATAGGAGGGCCGGGCACAAGCTGGAGATGAGTTCAGAACGTGCACAGGCAGCGTGGAACTCTGTAGTAAGCAGCCACCTGCAGTCATGTCGGAAGCTGAGGCTCAAACGACAGACTCTGTCTCCAGCATTCCTAAGGTAAGAGCACCCTGGGGAGGGGTACTCTCTATCTAGGATCCCCCCACCCCAATGTATGGTTCTATCATGGGTGGGGGGGCAAACCCCCTGGGTGGCCAGGGGGGAGGGGAGGCTCAGATCCCTTCGTTTTAAAAAAGGGTCTAGTGCACTCCCAGGGTTGTATCCCGAGCTTTTGATTGACTCTGTCTTTTTCTGTTTTTTTCTTTTTTCCTTTTTTTTAGAAAGCTACGGAAAAAACTAGGTCTACGCATAGCTCTAAAAAGAAGTGTGCCTCCTGTAGGGACATTTTAGGGGAATCTTGGACCAAAGTGTTGTGCAAAGGCTGTATTGACTCCCTCGTTAGGGAAAGGGAATCAGAACAGGAGTCAGGACTAGCAGCTTCAGTCAAGGAGCTCTCGTCCACCTTCTCTTCTTTTAGGTCCCTTTTTGAAAAATTTCAGCTTCCCACGGGTCCATCTCCCCAGGATACAACCCCACCTCTAGCACAGAGTTCTGCTCCAGTCCAACCTGCTAGTACAGGGGGGACAGAGGTTGCAGGCCCTTCAGGGACAGGTAGGGAACTTCCAGACAGTTCCTCTTCCGATTCCCAGGAGGGTTCCGAGGGGGAGGACCAGGACGGGTCCAGGAAAGCCTCCAGATATAAGTTATCCCTTGATGAGGTAGAGGACCTCTTAAAGGCAATTTATGCAACCCTCGGTATCCAGACGGATAAAAAGCCCCTAACCCTGCATGACCAAATGTATTCAGGTTTAGGGGAGCCAAAAAGAAGGGTGTTTCCAGTACACGAAGTTTTAATGGAAACAGTTAAAAAAGAGTGGCAGGATCCGGAGAGAAAACCCTTTTTATCTAGATCCCTCAAAAGAAGGTTCCCATTTTCAGAGGACCCGGCATGCCTTTGGAATAAAAGTCCCAAATTGGATGCCGCGTTCTCCCAGGTCTCCAGACACACAGATTTGGCGTTTGAAGACATGGGGGCCTTGGCAGATGTCATGGACAAAAGGATTGACTCTCTGCTTAAAAAGACGTGGGACTCGGCTATCGGCAATTTAAAGCCTGAAATGGCAGTTACAGTTGTGGCTCGCAATTTAGAGCACTGGCTCTCACAGATCCAACAACATATTGAGGCAGGCACAGATAAGGAAACCATTCTGTCATCCTTCCCTACTATGCTGCGAGGGATCACTTACATAGCTGATGCCTCTGCTGAGTCCGTCCTCATGTCGGGCAGAACGGCGGCTCTAGCCAATTCGGCCAGAAGGGCCCTCTGGTTAAAAACATGGCCAGGGGATAATGCCTCCAAGATAAAGCTATGTGGGATACCCCTGACGGGGGACCTCCTGTTTGGCCCAGGGCTAGAGACGGTTCTAGACCGGACAGCGGACAGGAAAAAGTCCTTTCCTCTCAAACGGAAAACCCCTGTACCAACAAAAAAGGGGTTTCGTCCGCAGGGGCGTAGGGAAACCTCTAAACCAGAGGGGAAAAAGAAAACCTGGCCCCAAAAAGGCAGGGGCAGAGGAGGGGCGATTTTTCGCCCTCCTATCCAGCCCCGTAAAACCCAGTGACTTTCCAGCTACAGTGGAAGGAAGACTGGGGGCCTTTCTTCCACAAGGGGAGACAATATCCCCCAATCAATTTATTTTAGGGGTAATAAGAAGGGGGTACCTCTTGGAATTCCTAAGACCACCCCCTCAAAGGCTCCTTGTCACGCATTTACCCAGGTGCATGGTAAAGGCCGAGGCCTTGCTAGAAGCTCTGAGGGAATTGGAGAATCAAGATGTTATTCTCAGGGTCCCAAAAGCAGAAGAGGGAAGGGTGTTTTATTCTCACATCTTCATAGTAAAAAAACCCTCAGGGAAGTTCAGGTTGATTCTGAACTTAAAGCCCCTGAACGCTTCAGTGACATACAAAGGATTCCGCATGGAATCGATCTTTTCAGTAAAGGCGCTTCTGCCCCACAACTGTTTCATGGTATCCCTGGACCTAAGGGACGCGTATTTACACATCCCTATAGCGGAAGCCTCGCAGAGGTTTCTACGCATTGCCATAGATCTGGGCGTAGAAACAATACATTTTCAGTTTCAGGCCCTGCCATTCGGGCTATCCTCTGCACCCCGCATATTTACCAAAGTCCTGGCAGAAGCCATGGCCTTTCTTCGGCTCCAGGGGATATGTATAATTGCCTACCTGGACGACCTGCTTTTATTTGCAGCATCCCCAACACAGTTGGTCAGGGATCTCGATCTAACCAAAGGGGTCCTTACAGACCTGGGGTGGCTTCTGAACTTGGAAAAGTCCAGCCTGATCCCCTCACAACAGATCTCCTATCTAGGTTTCCTGTTGGACTCAACACTGTTGAGAGTTTTTCTACCAAGAGAAAAGGTACAAAAACTGGACAGTGCGGTGGCCTCTCTTCAGAGCAACCAGCTGGTTTCCTTAAGGGTTCTGATGTCAGTACTGGGTCTCCTTACATCCACCCTTCCAGCAGTGCAGTGGGCAGGGCTACACTTTCGTCCCCTACAGTCCTTCATCCTAGGGGTGTGGGACCACAGTCAGGAGGCCCTAGACACCCTAGTTCATATTCCACACCAGGTAAAGAGATCCCTCTGGTGGTGGAGGAAAGTGACAAATCTGTCGCAAGGTCGTCTGTGGCTCATCCCGATTTCTCGGGTAGTAACCACAGACGCAAGTGGAAAAGGTTGGGGGGCACATTTGGGTTCCCTTCTAGCCCAGGGCACTTGGGGGGACGGCGAGTTGACTCGATCGTCCAATTGGAAAGAATTAAGGGCAGTGGGACTAGCCCTCAAATTCTTCAAAAAAGAGCTCCGGGGTCACCACATTCAGGTGCGGTCGGACAACTCTTCCGTAGTGGCCTATTTGAACAAACAGGGTGGCACGAGAAGCGGAACCCTGTTGTCTTTAGCGACAGAGATCCTGTCCTGGGCCGAAACCTACACCCTTTCGCTCTCAGCAGTTTTTCTGAGGGGAGAGAAAAACGTGGTAGCAGACTTTCTCAGCCGAAAAAGGCTGAGGGAGGGCGATTGGGTTCTCAACCAGGAGGTCTTCAATCTCATAATAAGGAGATGGGGGTCTCCGGAGGTGGACCTGTTCGCGTCCAGAAACAATGCAAAAACCCCCTGTTTTTTCTCCCTAAAAAGGGGAGAAGGAGCCTTAGGGGTGGACGCTTTGAGCCAGAATTGGCACTTCAGAACTTGCTATGCCTTCCCACCTCCAGCGTTGTTGCCAGCAGTTCTGAGAAAGTTTCAGATGGAAAGCACATCTCTGATTCTGGTGGCTCCACATTGGCCCAAGAGAGCATGGTTCTCAATGCTAAAGCAGTTGGCGGTAGAACCTCCCTTACTCTTGCCCCCTCGGGACGATCTCCTCTCTCAGGGGCCAGTCCTCTGCCCACAGGTACGCCAGTGGAAGTTAGCGGCCTGGCTACTGAGGAGGGTTTATTAAAATCTAAGGGATTTTCACAGAGACTAGTTTCTACCCTCCTGGACAGTAGGAAAAAGGAAACTCGCCAGATCTATGAAAAGGTCTGGTTGTGTTTCAACAAGTGGTGCGCAGAGAACTCTTTCCCAGTACGGAGCTCCTCCGCAGTGTTGGAATTTTTACAATGTGGGGCAGATAAGGGCTTATCCATTAGTACCCTTAGGGGTCAAGTATCAGCCCTCAGTGTTTATTTAGAGGATCATTTGGCTGCCAACCCATGGGTAGTCAGGTTCTTTAGGGCCCTGTCCAGACAGAGACCGGTCCAGGGTCTGTCCTTTCCCAGATGGGATTTATCTTTAGTTTTGCAGAGCTTAACTGGACCCCCCTTTGAGCCTTTAAAGGAGTGTCTTCTGAGAGAGCTTACTCTGAAGACAGTGTTTCTGGTAGCAGTGACAACTGCTAGGAGGGTCAGTGAGATGGAGGCCTTATCAGTCAGGGCTCCCTTTTGCGTTATTTTTCCGGATCGGATAGTTTTAAAGACCGATCCAGCCTTTTTGCCGAAAGTGGCATCCAGCTTTCATAGAAGCCAGGAAATTGTTTTGCCCTCTTTTTGTCCCAATCCCTCCGGTGAGAAGGAACTAAAATTCCATTATTTGGATGTTAGGAGATGTATCCTACACTATCTGGAACTGACCAAGTCATTTAGAAGGTCAGATTCCTTATTTATTTTGTTTTCCGGGGCCAGGAAAGGTTGTAAGGCGTCCCGGCGCACTATTGCTAGGTGGCTCAGAGTAGCCATCGAGCAGGCTTATTTAGTTGCAGGGAAAGAAATCCCAGTGGGTATTAAAGCACACTCCACTAGAGCTATGGCAGCCTCCCAGGCAGAAAGAGCGGGAGCAACGCCAGAGCAGATTTGCAGAGCAGCAACATGGTCCAGCTATTCCACTTTTGTAAAGCACTACAGAGTGGATCTGGTGTCGGCAGGTGAGCAGACCTTTGGGCGAAAGGTTTTGCAAGCTGTAGTCCCACCCTAACTGGTAAGTGCTCGCTTATCCTCTCATAGTGGCTGTCCTGAAAGACGATTAGGGAAAATTAGAGTTACGCTTACCGGTAACGTCTTTTCCAGTAGTCTTTCAGGACAGCCCTAGTTCCCACCCGAAAATTGGGGGGCGTCTTACAAAAGACCAGAGCGCAGCAAGATAATGGTATTTGATAAATATGTTATTAATGTGTTCTTGTGTCTCCCCAGCTGGCCGGAGGTATTCTCGATATAAACTGAGGTCCGGCAGGGGAAGTAAGAATTTATGGGCTGGCGCAGTGTTTCCAGAGGAAGAGGAGGAGTCTATCTCTCATAGTGGCTGTCCTGAAAGACTACTGGAAAAGACGTTACCGGTAAGCGTAACTCTAATTTTTATCCAGAATTGTGCAGCTCTTCTTGAAAGTCACCCTTTTGCATATTCTTTTGCATAGTATGTAGAATTATCTTTTAATGAGGAGATGCAGATGAACAGCACAATCTCCTCTCCTCCAATCACAGAATGCAAGACATTTTCTCAAGGAATTAGTTGTCAGGCAAGGTACCTTCTATGATCAGTGTACTTTAAATGTGAGTCTCCGTGCTGGACTTTCAGCATTTATTATACTGTACAGGGTTAATGAGAGTAAAAGCTTTACAAAATGATGCAGCCTACATACGACACGCATTTTATTAGCGCTAATTGGCAAATTGTATATATTGCATACAGTATGTAAAAATAAATCTGATCCTTTGTTTGTAGTCTCTAATAAAGGATGTAGAGGAGGCAGATGAGCAATACACACATGCCTTGCGTAGTTACCTTCAGACCATTGACCAGCTATTGGAGCTTCAGAGGGAACGTCTTGATCTGCTACAGGAAGAATATCAGCAAGAACTGGATACGGTGTTGCAGGAATTTGATACAGAAAGGTTTGTGGATTGGCAGGGAGTGGGTGGTATTATATTTCTTAGTTACCAGATAAGCAGCCAAAGCTAATATAATTATGCATTAGCCATATCATGCCAGTGATTCTAGTGCCAGTTCTGGATCAGCTGGCACCCTTTTTTTTGTTATCGAGTGGTGCACTGATCCTGAAGGTATTACCAAGCCAGGTCGATGTGTGAAGTGGACAGAGCTCTTCTAATATCTCACTGTTGTAAAAATCCTTTTAATATATGACCCCCCCAGATTGGAGATATGTCAGATAATTAACTGATAAGAAAAGTGTTGTTTTGTTGAAAAAAATACTTTATATAAAATACAATGAAAAATAAATACTTTGGCGGTATAATCAACTGTCTAATGCAAAACAGAGAATAAATACCCTGTAAAGCAATAAGGGCTCGTTCACACCATGCATGCATGAAAACTGATGGCAAAACTGACAATCAGTTTTCATGCACATCAGTTATGTGCCCTATTCACACCAATGTTGATGTCATGTCTGTTTTTTTCCAGTGCTGAAAAAAATCTGCATGTGATACCAATGTTGTGGTGGAAACAGGGCATATAGAACACAATTGTTTTTTTTGCAGAAAAACTGACGTCTCTGCACCATGGTGTGAAGGAGACCCAAAGCATATACATAAAATTAATTACATTTACATAGAGACATGATACCTGACATATTACCTGAGGCAAAAAGGTCTAGAGCCTTGTGTCCTGCGTTACAATGGCCCTTTTACAGCATTGTTTCCTCTGAGATACCACTGCAATGTCTAGCAACACTATGGATTTGATTTACTAAAGGAAAATAGAATGTGCACTTTGCAAGTGCAGTTGCTACAGAGCTTAGTAAATGAGGGGAAGTTCCTCTGACCTCACTTCACTCAGAAAGCTTTGGATCAACTGCACTTGCAGAGTTCAACTGCACTTCAAAGGTGCACAGTCTATTTGCCCTTAGTAAATCAACCCAAATGTTGAACTTGATAAAGCCTGTTCTGCATGCTCTACATAGTACTGCTTAAAAAAAACCAGGTACTTTATATCAGCCTTTTTCAAGGGGTGCCTTAAAAATCGCCCAAAAGTTGTCTACAAGTCAGTGAGTGGATAAAGCTTGCCATTTTGTTACTGAAAGACATAGGTTTTCATTTTGCAGCATTACAGCCTTGGCACCGTGCTGGCATCCTAACAAACAATGATGTCATTGGTTGATAAGGAAGACATCATGTGCCTGCACAACATTGTCACTTGTCCCTCCCCTAGGTGATGGAGAGAAACGCTGGAATACTAGTCAGTACCAGTGTGCAAAAGGCTGTGCAAGAATAAATCGCCTCTAATTTTTGGTGTACTATGTGTGTGGATGGTGCTGCATTATGTAAAACGATTTTGTTTAGTTTGTTACATTTTAGAATGGGGTGCAGAATATTAAAGGGTGCCCTGACTGAAATAAAAGGTTGAAAAACACTGCTTTATATAGTACATCAGCTTCAAAAAGCATCAAGAGTGATAGGGACAGGAAAGATGAATAAGAGAAAAGAGTCTGAACATTTACAACAACACAGTAAGGAGAGTGAGAAAAGGGGGTATGTTATTAGACATCCTCTTCTCCATAAATGACTCTATCATGGATGATTAAAGTGGTTATACATTTCATTAATGAAATATGAACAAAGCATATCCTTCTATAGTGTGTACTTGTCTCAATTAAGAGCACTAAGCCCCTGTTCACACCGGTGTGACTTGTCATGCGATTTGACAGTTCAAAATTGAATGACAAGTCACTCCTCATTGCCGGTAATGGAATGGTTTGGTCGCAGCAATTATGAAAAAGGTTCCTGCACTACTTTTTACCGATTTGATTGTGCCTTGCATAGATTTCTGTTAAATGAAGTTGCAAAACAACACCAGTGTGAACTGGGGCTAAGTGTTATTTCTGTCTGCTATCAGCATGATTCACTTCGGACAAGTCTTCCTGGCAAGAGAAAAATAGTGTCAAGGGAGGCATCTCCCGCTAATTGACATCTTCAGCTCTGTTTCTGTGTGTGTGTGTGTGTGTGTGTGTGGGGGGGGGGGGGTGTCCCTTCCCTCCAATCAACTCCCAGAGCCCTCTTGACTGAGCTCTGCAGAGTGTAACTTCAGCTCTCCCTTGTATTTTCATACGTCAGGGGACACAGAGCCATAGTAGTTACTATGTTGGTTAATAGGCCACCAATAGGTGATGGACACTGGCAGGCCCTAAGACCAGGCGTGCACTCCCTATATAACCCCTCCCATTACCAGGAGTCCTCAGTTTTTTCGTCAGTGTCTAAGGTGTTGGTCACGAGTAAAGAGATGTGCTGTGCTGAACTCCACTTGAAGCAATCCTTTCTGGGGCTAGCCATGCTGTCCTTTAATGGGCCTAAGGAATGGTACCCCGGCCTCGTGTCCGAAGAAACGAGGTTTTGCTTGCGAATGCTTCTCTTTTTAGAGAGCTGGACCCTGGGATCCAGTACTTTGTGGCAGTAAGGCCATAAAGTTTTTACTGGCAGGGTTCTGTTGCAGGTCCAGGATTGTGGGTAGCCTCTAGGTTCCCCTGTTCCTGAAGTTTTCGGAGCCCACCGTGGGTGAAGATTGGGTTTATCTCAGATAACCCTGCAGCTGGAAGGTAAGTGGAGATTTCTAAGAAATATCTTTGTATTTTCTTATGAATTTCTCCTTTTAAGTTTGTAATGTTGTCATGCCTATGTGACACCACTGGGGGCTGTATTGAGCACTCACCTGCTGGAAACAGCTCTGTGTCAGGAGCCATCATTTCCTCCTTCTCCTCCAGCCAAAAGCAGGCAGATCCTCCGGTAAGAAAGGGGGGGACTGGTCTCTCCTCCTGCACCCCCCATTTTAAAAATTAGCCCCTTCGGGGGAATTGTATGCCGAAAGCATTATTTTCTAAAAAAAAAAAAAAAAACACGCGTGGCCACTTAGCGGTGGTTTTTACCCATCCTCGCCACCATATCATCTGTTTGCTGGGTGCCTGAAGCCCGCCGCTCACACGGGAAACCGCTTTCTTTTGAAAACGGGGGCGGGGCTAACAGCGTCAGACGTCGGCTACACGTGGAGGAAATTTTTAAAGCACTGTGTGTGTGGCTGCTGCTGGCTGTGAAGGAGGTGGCTTACTTCAGGTTTGGTGACACAGGCATTTCCCTTTGACACATTATTACTTTACCAGGCTAAGTATTAATAGAATCTTATAGCGCTGGACTATAACCTATCAGTGTACATTCTTTTTGGTAGTGTCTCTGCTTTGTGCTTCAGGCTATGAGTGGAAGAGGGACCAGGAACTCCTCTATGGGTTCTAAAGGGTCATTGGTTTCACAATAAACTAAATCCATTTCCAAAAGAATGTCATCCTCCTCTGAGAGTGATGCGGCCGGTCAGATTGAGCCGTCAGGGGAGACTGTTGTTGCAGCTGCGCTGGACACTTCAGTCCCTATATATATCACACAGGAGGTTTTCTCTTCTACCATTTCTAATTTGGAAAAGAAGATTGATGCTATGATAACTCTCCATAGTGGGTCTAAACATAGCAGATCCCCATCTAGTGCTCATGACCCTCTTATTGAGGCGCAAGAGGCAGGGGATCAGGAAGATCTTCCAAGAGATTTGGAAGACACTAATGTATCCTCTTCTGAGGATCCTAATATAGAGGGAGTAGCATTAAAAGACAGGTTGCTTGTACAAGCTCTTACTAAATTGGTTTGTTCAACCTTTTTACTGCCTGCAGCGTAGGCTCTTATAGTTTCATAGTTTCATAGTTAGTAAGGTTGAATAAAGACACCAGTCCATCCAGTTCAACCTGAGTGAGTGTCTACAACTGTCCCCATCCCTGTACACTGCACACTCACACCAGTCCCTACCCTCAAGGAGCCCACAATCCTAGGTCCCCATTCATATACTAGGGCCAATTTTGGACAGAAGCCAATTAACCTACCTGCATGTCTTTGGATTGTGGGAGGAAACCGGAGTACCCGGAGGAAACCCACGCAGGCACAGGGAGAACATGCAAACTCCAGGCAGGTAGTGTCGTGGTTGGGATTTGAACCAGCGACCCTTCTTACTGCTAGGTGAGAGTGCTAACCACTACACCACTGTGCTGCACCACTGTGCTCTTGATGAACCCACCTCTGGTTTGGGATCACTAAAACCTCCCCCATCTGGGGATGCCTTTCCTATTCATTCATGGCTAAAAAAGATTATATATTCTGAATGGGAACATTTGAATAAACAATATTATCATCCCAAAAAAATTTCCACACTTTATCCTATGGAGGAGGATTTCTATAAGAAATGGGGGGGTTCCAGCAATTGATGCTGCAGTCACCTCAGTGAACAAGTGCAGTGGATAATGCGCTAATATTAAAGAATCCAACAGATAAAAAGATGGAACTTCTTTCTAAAAGCAATATGTCTTTAGCAAGTTCAGTAGCGCAGCTGGTTCTTGCGGCAATTGGTGTATCTCAGTCCATTAAGGAACAGTTTGTGGAGATACTTAAGATTCTGCCTGATAAGAAGGCCCAGCAATGGGCTGGCATATCAGACGCACTGTAGATGCTATGAAAGATTCTATCATTCAAGTCTCACGGCTTATGCTAGGATTGGTGCATTCTCCCAGAGTTCTGTGGCTGAAAAAATGGTCAGCCGAAGCACCATGTAAAAAACAAAAAAAACTCTTGGCCAGTTTCCCCTTTCATGGTGAATGGCTATCTGGGGATGATCTGGATAAATACATCCAAAGGATCTCTAATGGGAAAAGCTCTCTATTACCAGTAAAGAAGAAGTTTAAACATTTCTCCTTTAAACCTACTTTCTCACCTGTGCCAGGGGCATCAACCTCTAGGCAGTCTCGACGGCCTCCACTGTCAGGTTCAAGAGGAAGACCCCAAGGGCAGCACCAGGGTCAAAAGAGGTCTTTGGGCAGAAAGCCCGCAAAGCGGAATGCTAAAGCCTCCTTATGAAGGGGCGCCCCCGCTCGCTCGGGTGGGGGGGAAGGCTCCTGCAATTTTCAAAAATCTGGCAGGAATAATGTCAAGACAGATGGATGGCTTCCTCAGTTTCTCTAGGTTACAAACTAGCATTTCAAGAGTTTCTGTCTCCTTGTTTTCTAAGATCAAATGTTCCCAGGGATCCAGAGAAAATGAAGTCTCTCTTTCTAGCTCTGGATCATCTCTTATCCCAACTGGTGATATCAGAGGTTCCCTTAGAGGAACAGGGCACAGGTTTTTATTCAAACCTTTTCACGGTTCCAAATCCAAACGGAGAAGTAAGACCCATTCTCAAAGATCTGAATTGGCACTTAAATATTCGGTCCTTTTGCAGTGAATCAATCCGATCGGTTGTTCCCATCCTGCAAGGAGGGGCGTTTTTGGCATCAATCGATATCACGTGCCGATATTTCCCGCTCACCAGAAATTTCTACGCTTTAAAATGGAAAATCATCATTTTCAGTTTGTGGCCCTGCCATTCGGTCTAGCCACAGCACCGTGGGTGTTCTCAAAGATTCTGGCACCTCCTTTAGCCAGATTTAGGGCTCAGGGCATAACAGTCCTAGCCTATTTAGACAATCTACTTTTAATAGATCATTCAGTCTCTGGTCTAAACAAAAGTCTAGTCACAGCTGTAAACTACCTGGAATCTCTGGGCTGGATACTCAACCTAGAAAAATCCTCCTTAAATCCATAAAAATTACAGTACTTGGGGCTGGCCATAGATACCATACAGAAGAAGGTATTCTTACCCCAGACAAGAATCAGTTCCATTATAGGACTAATTTAACTTGTCAAAACAAAGAAAAATCTCTCCATTCGGCTGTGCATGAGATTGTTAGGGAAAATGGCGGTTCCCTTTGAAGCCGTCCCTTACGCGCAGTTTCACTTAAGATTACTACAAAACACCATCCTGTCGGTCTGGAACAATAAGGCTCTGGCTTTGGATTTTCCAATACGCTTATTCTCCAATGTACGTCAGAGCTAGGGATGAGCTTCGTGTTCGAGTCGAACATACGTTCGACTTGAACATCGGCTGTTCGCCCGTTCGGCGAATTCCGAACGTTATGGGCCGTTCGCACCAAATTCGTGTGGCGCTCACGGCCCACAATGCACTGCGATGGCGCAGTGCATTGCTGGCTCATGATTGGCCAAGCATGCACTGTGACCCCGCATGCTTGGCCAATCACAGCGCCGACAGCGAGGAGAGCCATGATTGGCCACAGGCAGGATGCCTGTGGCCAATCATAGCTCAGGCTGTGTAGTACACGCCCCACACTATATAAGGCCGCCAGCGCGGCGGCCTTGTGTAGTGTGTTGGCATCTGTAGCAGTTAATGGGTGTTCTGTGTACCTTCAACACAGTATACACCGATCGTTATCGGCCGATTTTTCATTCTTGCTCTTCTGTAGTGGTTGTTGTCTGCGTGCCCTGACCTCAGTATACACCGCTATATTCACCTATATATCTAGCGATATATCTATCTTTTATAATAGAGCTGTCAGTCAGTGTTAGGAGATTGTGCGTGCTGTCTGCGTGCTCTGAACGCAGTATACACCGCTATATCCACCTATATAGCTAAATATCTTGCTCGTTTTAAATAGAGCTCTCAGTCAGTGTTAGGAGATTGTGCATGCTGTCTGCGTGCTCTGAACGCAGTATACACTGCTATATCCACCTATATAGCTAAATCTCTTGCTCGTTTTAAATAGAGCTTTCAGTCAGTGTTAGGAGATTGTGCGTGCTGTCTGCGTGCTCTGAACGCAGTATACACTGCTTTATCCACCTATATAGCTAAATATCTTGCTCGTTTTAAATAGAGCTTTCAGTCAGTGTTAGGAGATTGTGCGTGCTGTCTGCATGCTCTGAAAAAGACGGACGGCAAAACAAATTATACAGGGGTGATAACCCTTCCCTATGTTTTTCCAAAAAGCTTAAAAATTGTTTTTTTGACTGGAGCTACACTTTAAAAATGTACCAGTTGAAAATTACAAACCGATTCAACTTAACACAACAAACCTACACAGTCCCTGTCTTGTTTGCACCGCCTGTATACTGCAGTTCTGAGTATATAGGGCCTGGGGGGCCACACGTATTTCCTTTTTTTAATATGGGTACGGAGTTCCCCTTAATATGCGTACAAGACCCAAAGGGGCTGGTAATGGGCAGGGAGGGCTACCCATGCCATTTTTCTCAATGATTTTCAACCATATTGCAGGAACCAGATATAACATTAAAACCGCAAGCAGCTTTAAATGATGTTATTTCCGTTAAATGTCATTTTGTGCAGGGACTGTTCTAAACACGGGAAACACGTGGCACTTCACAGGCATACTACAGACACCCCCCAGGTACCATATTTAAAGGAATATTTCACTTTTTTTTTCATTTTAATCGTCATTAAAATCAGTGCTCCCGCCAAAACGGACGTTTTTAAAAGTTTTTTTTGCATTAACCCATGTCCCCTGGGGCAGGAGCCAGGTCCCCAAACCCTTTTTAGGACAGTATCTTGCATATTAGCCGTTAAAATTAACACTTTTAATTTCGAACGTTCGAGTCCCATAGACTTCAATGGGGTTCTAACGCTCGTACGAATTTGGGGTCCGTTCGAAAGTTCTGGTGCGAACCGAACAGGGGGGTGTTCGGCTCATCCCTAGTCAGAGCCTAAATTGGTGGTTGATATCCAGCAACCTCCAAAAGAGGAAATCCTTTCTGCCAGTATCCTGGAAAGTGGTGACAACTTATGCTAGCCTTCTAGGCTGGGGAGCAGTCCTGGAAGAAGATTCTGTCCAGAGGAGATGGTCCAAGTTAGAAAGGACTTTGCCCATCAACATTCTAGAGATTCGGGCAGTATGTCTGTCCCTAGAGTCCTGGACGCTAAGGCTATGGGATTGTCCTGTCAGGATTCAATCCGACAATGCCACGGCTGTGGCTTTCATCAATCACCAGGGGGGCATGAGAAGTCGGCAGCCCAAAAAGAGGTGAATCATGTTCTAGCTTGGGCAGAAAACAACATTCCTTGCCTATCAGCGATTTTCATTCTGGGAATAGAAAATTGGCAGGCAGACTACTTGAGTCGCCAACAGTTATTTTCGGGGGGAATAGTCTCCTCACCCCGACATTTTCCTAGCGATATGTCAGAGATGGGGTATTCCGGATGTGGACCTGTTTGCGTCCATATTCAACAACAAAGTCAACAACACTACCTGCCTGGAGTTTGCATGTTCTCCCTGTGCCTGCGTGGGTTTCCTCCGGGTACTCTGGTTTCCTTCCACACTCCAAAGACATGCAGGTAGATTAATTGGCTTCTGTCCAAAATTGGCCCTAGTATATGAATGGGGACCTTGGATTGCGGGCTCCTTGAGGGTAGGGACCGATTTGAGTGTGCAATGTACAGGGATAGGGACAATTATAGACACTCACTCAGGTTGAACTGGATGGACTGGTGTCTTTATTCAACCTTACTAACTGTGTAACAATGTAACTTTGTGTTGAGAACGAGGGATCCGCTAGCATGCAGAACAGACGTATAAGTCTTCCCATGGGGTCAGTTTTCACTGATCTATGCGTTTCCTCCAGTTCTACTACTTCCGCGCCTTCTCCGCAGGAACGAAAGGAGGTGATTCTGGTGGCCCCAGCGTGGCCCAGAAGCAGCCAGGATTGGTGAACTCTCTTTTTGGGAATGCAATTTTCCTGTTATTTGGATGGACTTCAATGAGTTGCTAACCCACAGGTATAGACACCCCTTTCACAGCATGCTTGTTTTGGGTCTGTGACTTTCACAGAATTGTCATCTGGAGACCAGCAACGACGACCCCTATACTACTCTCTTGTCAGATTCTCTTTACCGGATTGCGGACCAGCCGCCGCAGTTATACTGCGGCAGGTTGGCTCCCCTGCACGAAACCATGTAGCTATACGTCAGCTTGCGGTGTCCGGATAGCAGGCGCACATGTGTCTCTGGAGGCATCCCCGCTGCACAGCTGGGGTGCCGATGCTCGTGGCCGACTGTAACGATGACCACGAGCGATCGTTAGCAGGAGACACAGAACAGGGACATGTGTAAACACACACTTCCTTGTTCTGTTCTGACAGGAGTGACGGATTGTGTGTTCCTATTAGCTAGGAACCACGATCCGTTACTTCCTCTAATCCGTCCCCTCCCCCTTCAGTTAGAATCACCTCCCAGGGAGCACAGTTAACCCCTTCACCGCCCCTAGTGTTAACCCCTTCACCGCCAGTAACATTTTTACAGTAATCAATGCATTTTTAATCGCACTGATTGCTGTATAAATGGCAATGGTTCCAAAAAATGTGTCAAAATTGTCCGATGTGTCCGCTATAATGTCACAGTCACAATAAAAACCGCAGATCGCCACCATTACTAGTAAAAAAATAATAATAAAAACGCTATAAATCTATTCCCTATTTTGTAGATGCTATAGGTTTTGCGCAAACCAATCAAGATACGCTTATTGTGATTTTTTTTGTTACCAAAAATATGTAGAAGAGTACATAGTGGCCTAAACTGAGAAAAAATTTGCTTTTAAAAAAATAAAAATAAAAATGTGGATATTTATTATAGGAAAAAGTTAAATTTTTCTAAATTGTCGTTATTTTTTTGTTCATAGCGCAAAAAATAAAAACGCAGTTGTGATCCAATACCACCAAAAGAAAGCTCTATTTGTGGGAAAAAAAGGACATCCATTTTGCAATGTCGCACAACCGCACAATTGTTAGTTAAGGCGACGCAGTGCTGAATTGCTCTGGTCAGGAAGGGGATAAATTGTTCCGGGGCTCAAGTGGTTAAAGTTCATAAGGTCTTTGAGGTCTTTGAGCAAACTGTGCTGTCAGACAGCACAGCATCTGAGGAGTTTTGAAGCTGGGTGGGCAGAGTCTGATGGGCAATTCGAGGACATTTTCCCCATCAGGTCTGCTTCCCTTGTAATTGACAGCAGGCAGTGGGTGGATCCATAACCAATACACAACCTATTGGCTATAGAATTTACCCACTGCATGCTGCCAATCACAAGAAGATTGCAGACCTGATGGGAAACTAGTGTCTCAAATTTCCCATTAGGCTCTGCCGTCAGTGTCACTAGTTGCTAGGAGTGTGTGGGCTCTGTAATTGCTTCACAAAATAGACCATACAACACACCTAAATAATTAAACACTTCATGATGGAGGATAAAACAAATCCTAATTCCTTGAAAACAATTTTGCAACTTTGACATATGTTAGTAAAATGTACATATCATCGCAACTACTTAGTCACCTAGTGCATTCAGGTGACTTAGACCTTGTGTTTTTTTTTTTATTCTCGAAAAAAAATATCTGCCACAAAATAGTAAAAAAACATAATTTTTGAAAAAATCTAGCTGTATATTTCTTGCTATTACTATAACTTGCAATCAAACAACAGCCCAAAATTAATTCTCCAGCTCCTGACAATCTCAACGATACCACATACAGTATGTGTATATTATTTGTTTTGTGTGTACCTGCAGTAGGGCCTAGAAACAAGAGTGCACATTTTGCTTTTTTTATCCTACCTAAAACACAACTGACACTAATACTAAATGAGAAATAAAATATATTCCTACCTATAATACAATAATTCTGACATTTGAGCCAACCTTTGACCCTAACCTTTACCCTAAAAAACCCTACAGTGACCTAGATCAAATCTTGATATAGCTATTTTATCTTTTTTTCACACACCTTCTTTTTACACTTTTCTTCTCTAGCAAAGAGAAAAATAAACATATCTTTTTTTCCATTTAAGAGGAGTAAACAATACAGGGGCTGGCTGTACAGTGACTGATCACTGTGATTGACTGGCAATCAGAGGCTATCACAGCAATCAATTGATCGTGAACTGGACTTCCTGCTTCCTGATTGTTAGTACGAGACCTGGAGCTCTCAGTGAGGGCTCAGTCTCTGAGCTGAGAGTATGCTCTCGGCACAAACACAGTAGTGCATATATGCAGCTCCACAGATAAAGACCCACTTCTTTGAAGCCACATATATGCCTATGCTCGTCATGTTCATGTACCAGGTCCCCAAACTGGGTCTGGGCGAGGCACTACCAGAAGAGATGCAAAGCTTTCCAGTGATATACTATGGACAATGTTTGTATCTATACAGATTTCTGACCTGCATAAAATTTCATAGTGGGAACCCCTTTTGGATAGCAATTAATATAAATTTTTTATGTCTATTGGTAAAGCCAGCCATATGTGGATTAAAATTTGTCAGCAGGGACTGGCCGCATTTCGATCCATGTATGGCAGAGGTCTCCAAACTTTTTAAACAAAGGACCAGTTTACTGTCCTTCAAACATTAGGTGGGGCCAGACTTTGGCCGATGGGAGCAATTAATGCTCCATCATTGGTATTAGGGGGAGTAATAGTACTCCATTGCTCCATTGTTGGTATCAATAGGAGGAATAGTGCCCCATCATTAGTGTCAGTGGGAGGACTAGCACCCCATCATTGGTATTAGTGGGAGGGATAGTGCCCCATCATTGGTGTCAGTGGCAGGAATAGTGCTCCATCATTGGTGTCAGTTGCAGGAATAGTGCCCCATCATTGTGAAATGGATAAGAACTACAATCTGGTTCAAGGTTAACGGCTGCTGTTTCTAATTAAAAAGTATAAATGTGCATGCACATTAGAAGTAAACACTCTCTGAGACACATTCAGCTCAGTTACTTCTAACTTCTGATTTATTTCTGGGCGGTGTTAATATTTTATACAGAAAGATACGTCATTGCTATGTCAGTCTAATTAGTACAGCGCATTGGTTAAAATACAAGAGAAATGGAGAAACTTGATGCTTGAAGATTGGTTGAAGCTTGTTCTCTTAGCTCATATGCATTCTTCTAATGTGTGGGAAGCAGGGGGTACCCGCCATCTTTAATTCCAAACAGAGAGCCAATCTGTATACTACATAATAAGTAAGGAGTTGCATAGAAACATGTATACACATAAGCAAATAGACATTTTCCGATTATGATTATGTACATTAGATTCCTTCACAATTGGTGTCAGTGGGAGGAATAGCACCCCATCATTGGTATTAGTGGGAGGAATAGTGCCCCATCATTGGTGTCAGTGGCAGGAATAGTGCCCCATCATTGGTGTCCGTGGCAGGAATAGTGCCCCATCATTGGTGTCAGTGGCAGGAATAGTGCCCCATTCTCAGTGAAAGGAATTATTCTCTAATGTTGCTGCCAGTGTGGAGAATAATGCCCCAACTGCCGGATAAACACACAGAGCCACATCCTGCCCCCAAGCCATAGTTTGGAGACCACTGATGTATGGGCACCCTAGTTGTACAGAAGTTGATCTATTGATCGACTTCTGTACAGTGACCCTGTCTGGGTTTTTCCAACCGATCAGTGCCGCCAGCTATAGCTGACAACACTGATCATTGTGTTCTGATGGCAGGAAAGCTCTCAGAATATAAAAGCACAGAGGGAGTAATTCATCCATCAAATTTCATGGATGGGGAATCCGCACATTTTTTTTCCTTTCAACCCACATTTTTCAGACAGCAGGCACCCATAGATTACTGGAACTTCACTTAGAATCCCATCATGAAAACTCATCATCAGAGCCAATGCAGCTGCAGAATTGGCACTGCAGACTGTCATGGTTATGCATATTGTGTAGATCCAAGTCATTGCTGGAGGGCTGTGCAGTTTCATGTAAACTTGAGTGATTCTAAGAGAGCGTTTAATGGAAAAGGCATAAGTAGAGCTTATTGATTGTGACAATTGCATTTTACAATGATCAGTAAAGCAAGAGATACGGGCAGCTGGGCTGTAAACATAGAGCTGTGAAGATTCTACGGTGTTCAGTGGTTACATGGTACTGTTTTCCTCTGCAAGCCCACTGCACCCCCTTCTACACGATACGGAGCACGAGAGGAAAAGTGTACATTATTAAATCATGTTAGAAGAGACTATAGTCCCACATGGACAAGTGTGCTTGATATGGCTGTAACAATTGCCTATAATACTTGGGTAAATAGATTGGATTTTCTGAATTGAGCACAGTTGCTGAGCTCCCTATATAGCATTGAATGAGTTTTCTTGTTCCTGGGAGCTGGTGGATAGCTGCATTATATCAATATTATTTTCAGAGCAAAGCATTATAGATCTTCTGCATTGCAATAAAGGTAAATTGAGTTGTTATTGATGGCTTACTTTGTGGTCTTAACATGTTAATGTTTCCTTAAAACATTTTATGGTTATGACAGATTGATTTTTCCATGTAAAAGTTATAGGCTGAGATATGTGGTTCTGTGGTCAAGATGTAAACACAGGGATGCAAGATATGATCCAGTGTTGACATCTACTGGAAAGAAATATGAACTGCATATGTCTAGAATCCAAAAGCAGAAGTCAAGGCACATGCATAGATCCATAAATAACGAAAGATTTCCAATCAAATACTTACTGTAATTTCCTACCTTTCCTGATGAACTCCATGGCAGCATACATTCAAGTAGCTCTGCCTTTGCTTCTTATGCCCTGTACATACGGTCGGACATTCTGACAACAAAATCTGACGGATTTTTTCCGACGGATTTTGGCCAAAACTTGTCTAGAATACCGAGGGTCGCACAGAGTTTTCGGAAAATCCGATCGTTCTGAACGCGGTGATGTAGAACACGTATGACAGGACTATAAACGGGCCAGTAGCCAATAGCTTTCATCTCGTAATTTATTCTGAGCATGCGTGGCACTTTGTCCGTCGGAATTGTCTACACACGATTGGAATTTAAATGATCGGATTTTGTTGTCGGAAAAGTTTAGAACCAGCTCTCAAACTTTGTATGTTGGAAATTCCGATGGAAAAAGTCCGATGGAGCCCACACGCGGTCGGAATTTGGCAACATGATCCGATCGCACATTTTCCGTCGGAAAATCCGACCGTGTGTATGGGGCATAACACATAAGACCCCACTCCCAGTGCTGGATTTATAAGGGGACAAAAGGGGGATTTCTCTGCCCCCCCTGCCAGAGGCTTCCTTTATAAAAAAAAAGAAACTTAATTTCCCCCTACACTTAGTGTGTCTGTTGAGGAAATTGTCCAGTTTGCAGCCTTTACCCATCTCTGGTAACATCTTACTCTATCTCAACTGGAAGTTTTATTACATGATAAAGGGCTTGATGATACCTTTCCAGGTGTTACTGTCATTCTTATGCCGCGTACACACGATCAAACAAGCGGGTGGAAAAGTCCGGCAAACTGAAGTCCGCCAAACAATCCCCCCGTGTGTAGCCTCCGGCATACTTTTTTGACCCGAAAGTACGGCGGACTTAGAATGTAGTTTTACACTCCAATCTTCCCGCCGGACTCGCATTTCGGCGGACAATCCGGCCGTGTGTATGCCAGTCCGCCGTACTTTTGAAATGAGCGAACTTTTCCCGCCCGGAGAAAAGTCCGCTCATTTCGAACGGGTCTCCAGGTAGGCGGGGCCCGCGAAGGAGACGTCGTCGGGCCCGCCGCCTGGTATGGACTTAAAGGGGAACCCCAACGCCGGAAAAAAATCGGCGTGGGGGTCCCCCCAGGTCCACATCAGACCCTTGTCCGAGCACGCTACCCGGCCGGCCAGGAAAGGGGGGGACGAGCGAGCGCCCCCCCCCTCCTGAGCCGTACCAGGCCACGTGCCCTCAACATGGGGGGTGCCTTGGGGATCACAATGACGGGGACCGGGCACGCGGCGACTTATATAGGGACAAGGGACGGGGTCTTCGGGGGATGTCACATGGGTTGATGTCACATGGTGGCAGTCCCAGCATCCTCCGGGACTGTGACATCGTAAGGGGCGGGGTCACCATGTGACATCAACCCATGTGACATCCACCGTAGACCCCGCCCCTTGTCCCTATATAAGTCGCCGCGTCCCCGGTCCCCGTCATTGTGAACGGAGGACTCGGCGAGGCAACATCTTCTGAAGAAGAAGAAGAGAAGAACAGAAGGCGGTGGCGGCGGCGACAGAAGACCGGGCCACCGCCTGTAAAAGAGCTAGAAGAAGGCGCGGTGGCCCGGCAGAAGAACCGAAGAGGGGGACAAGACCCCCGAAGTCGGAAGAAGAGGTCGGCGGCGAGGAAGAAAGCCGGGCTCCTCCGCTAGTAAAAGAGCTACAAGAAGATAGCGGATGAGTCCGGCGAGAAGACCCCCGGAGCTGTGCAATAAACTATTTTATCTTGTGTGTTGTGTTTTTTTTGTACTTTATTTTACAGGTGAATGGGTAGGGGTACATTGTACCCCATACTCATTCACATAGGGTGGGGGGCCGGTATCCGGGGCCCCCTTATTAAAGGGGGCTCCCGGATTCCGATAAGCCCCCCGCCCGCAGACCCCGACAACCAACGGCCAGGGTTGTCGGGAAGAGGCCCTTGTCCTCATCAACATGGGGACAAGGTGCTTTGGGGTGGGGGGGCGTGCAGCCCCCCCTTCCCCAAGGCACCCCCCATGTTGAGGGCACTTGGCCTGGTATGGCTTAGGAGGGGGGGGGTCGCTCGCTCGTCCCCCCCTTTCCTGGCTGGTCGGGTAGCGTGCTCGGACAAGGGTCTGATGTGGACCTGGGGGGACCCCCACGCCGATTTTTTTTCGGCATTGGGGTTCCCCTTTAAGTCCATACCAGGCGGCCTACCTGGAGACGCGCTCGAAATGAGCGGACTTTCCTCCGCGTGTGTGGGCGAGTACGCCGTATTAGTCCGCTGAAAAAGTGCGGTGTGTCGGCAAGTAGCCCGTTCGGAAAGTCCGACGTACAGTCTGGCGGGAAGTCCGCCAGACTAAGTACGTCGGACAGACGGCTACGTGTGTACGCGGCTTTAGAGTATATGTGAGCATAATGGTCACTAGTTGTGTGGGAGAAAGGTTGTGAAGGAAATTGTCACTGATATAGAACTGTCTGAGAACCACAATTATCCATGAAAGACTAATGTCTATGTTGACGGGCCCCCAAATTTGAAGTTCCCTGGACCCCCCCCCCCCCACAGGTTGAAATCTGGCGCTGCCCACTCTCATAAGTTTTCTGAGCCAAAGACCGTGTTCTGTAACTAGCCTACTCATGACATTGGGCGGGTACCCATGCTGCCATGGAAAGTAAAGAAAAATTATGGTAAGTATTTGATAGGACTCCTCGTCCCTTCCTGAACTTCAGAAGAAAGGTAAGACCTTCACTAATGTTCACTGCAGACTACAGGATCGCAAAATTAAATATGGAATGCTCTATCCTAGTCGTCTGCGAGTTCAGCATGACGGTGATATAAAATTTTTCGATACACCGGCTGAGGCGGAGGCCTGGCTCACTCTGCTGCGTTAAGGTCAAGATGTGCTACATTAGTCTTGAGGGCCACTCCATGGGTTGTTGTTTCTCCTGAACTATGGAGTTGTGGCTATATTCTATAAAGTTATATTTTGCCTGGGATATGTGCTCCTTTATCCCTCATCATCTTCTTCTCTGGTGCCTGCAACTGTGGCCCTGGTCTTTGGACAGGCCGGACCATGGTTCACTCTTAAGAAAACATCCCAATAAAATATGTGGGGGAATCATGATTTTTTTTTGTCCGCTTGGGAATTTGTCTCTGAAAGAATTTCCATGCTACTCCCCTCCCAAGTGTTGAGCGTCCATCCTTTCATGTCTAGGAGATCCTAGATAGCTGTTCACAGGAGACTCTACAAGATAACTTTGCTAGCTGTTCACACGAGACTCTACAAGATAACTTTGCTGCCCTCTCCCACTGGCTTTTCATGGTAGTAACTGAAGTAGAGCTGCAACTAACGATTAATTTGTCTGTCGACTAATCTATCGATTTATTTTTTCGATTAGTCAACGACTATCCAATTATTTTTTTATTTTTAAATGAATCTAGTGTGTTCTTTTTGTGATTAGATAATAATCCTTTGGATAACTTTACAAAAAAATGATACGTACAACTTCTAAATATAATATTTCAACTTTTTTTAAATTTTTTCCAAAAAGTACTTCAACGTGGTAAAGTTTTTACAGTATAAAAAAGTGCCAAAAATAAAATGTAAACAATACTTTAGCATCAGGCATGAATAATGGTTATGCCATTGCCATTAATTCAGAGCCTGAAGCATTAAAAAAAATTCCATATAAAAATGCTACAAAAGCACTGCTGCTCTGCACTGCTGCTCATGCTCAGCACTGTGTAGTGTGTACAAAACACATGAAAGACATAATATACCAAAATAAAGTGCCCAAAAATAAAAAGGTAACGCTTTAGGGCATGAGGCATGAAAATTCCATATAAATTCTGCCTAACACTTTGCAAAAGATGCATTCTGAAGGCATTGTGTGTTACCTTACTACTCAACCACACATAATGCCTTCAGAATGCATCTTTTGCAAAGTGTTAGGCAGAATTTATATGGCATTATGCCTCTTGACCTAAAGTGTTGTTGTTTAACACCACAAAAATGCTGGTCAACATACAATAACACTATGTATTGTATTGTAATTGTAATCATCATTGATTGAATTAAATACATAGTGTTATTGTAGAGAGTGCTGATTGAGCAGTATTTATGTGGTGTGTTACTTTAATTGTAATGTAAAACATACCTGAGGAGGTAACATAGTTTTCAAGAAGGAGGCGGAGCCATATCCACAAAAGTTTAATGGTAAAAGTTTAATGGAGGACTGGTACAAATTTTTTAACCAAAGTGAAACAGAACTATTACAGAAGATAGTCATTAGAAGAAGAAGATTCAAACTTAAGAATGTTGAGGCGGAAATACTAACAATTAGGGATGAACTAATCCCCTTTAAAGAAACAGCAGAATATAAAGAAAAATAAAGGATTCTACAAGAAGCAGTACAGAAGTATGATAAGGATGTGCAGCAGAAAAAATAAAAGAAGTTTAAACGTGATGTATTAGATTACAAAAATCACCAGGTGTACAAGTGGCAAACGGATAATATTTATAATGAAGAAGGAAATGAAATATCAATGATAGAAGAATCCAGAGAAAACTCACTAATAGATGATAACGAAGGATGGCAACAAACTACCTCAATTCAAAACAGACCTCAGAGGGACAGACCGGAATATCACACACCGAGTCATAGAAGGACTGATAGAAGTCCGGTAAGAGCACAAAGACAGCCAGAACAATATGCTCATAGGAATTACCATGAAGCTCCACACACACCGCATATACCAAGACATCATAATAGGTATTCCCCGTTGAGGGAACAACAACCCTACACTCCATATAGGGAACAATATCAAGGGAGAAGCAACCAACGTTTTTTTCCCAGAGAACGTTTATTTCCCAGAGAACAACGGCACAGACCCCCTGGTCCAAAACAATGGAATACCCCATACGAACCTCCACATGGAAGGAGACCATTCCGTTATCCAACAAAGAACCAGCACTATGGACATCCGTGGCAAAACGGAGGTTGGTACCCCAGAAGGACCCAACAGGGAAATATGAGAGGAAACTATGGCGAACGTTTGGACCCGAGATGGGAAGAGAGAAAAGATCACACATATCGAACCCCGAAAAGGGAACAAAGAAACTAAATAGAGGAAAGAGGGGAGGAAACAAGAAAAAGAAGAAGGGGACAATAGGCCAGGGAATATACAATTTAAGCACGGCCACTTTCGACTACGAAGATTTAAAAGTTTTAGATTTAGGCCTCAAATATGCCCCAGATAAACAACTTGATAAGTTTGAGGCCTATATAGATTTACAGAAATTCATAAGAAAGTTGAACATCAAAAAATTCTTTGCCAAAAAAGAACAGAAACGGAGTTAGAGTGGGAACAATGTTCATATAAATCAGGACCCAAACAGTGTTTATAAACACTCCAATCTTAAAAACAACTCTACCTTTAACCCTAATATACAACAAAATGATAGTATTACGGTGTTTAAAAAACTGGTTGAAAAGGACCTTAAAGAAATGAAGATCCAGAAATCAAAAGGAAGGGGTCTGTGGAAAACCATTAAAAAATTGGAGAAGAAAAAGAACATAGTAATACGGCCGGCGGACAAGGGAGGAGGACTAGTAATACTAAACAAAGAAGACTATAAAAAGGAAATGGAGAATTTACTGGCTGACAAGGACACATATAAAAAGTTAAAAAATAACCCGAGGGAAGATTATGAAAAGCGACTCAAAAAATTTGTCAAAAAGGGGGAAAATAAGGGAATATTAAACAAAAAGGAAGCCAAATACCTGACTCCGAAGGCAGCAAAAACTCCCGTGATCTATTATGTGCCAAAAGTACACAAAGATGAAAAGAATCCTCCAGGTAGACCCATAATTAGTAGAATTGGGTCTTTATTTTCAAGATTGGGCGAATATATTGATGGTTTCTTACAACCCCTAGTGTCAGAGGGCAAATCATATTTAAGGGACAGCAAACAGCTACTCACTGAATTAAAAAGTACTAACATAACAGAGGAAGATATTCTTGTTACTATTGACGTTAACTCATTGTATACCAACATAAAACAAGAACATGCTTTGAGTAGTACAGAATGGGCGCTACAAAGACTGACGGACCTAAAACAAGAACAAATTAGCTTCATAGTGGAAGGATTGGAACTGGCAATGTCACATAACTACTTCTGGTACCAGGGTACATACTACACTCAAACCAAAGGGGTGGCTATGGGAGCAAAGTATGCTCCCAGTGTAGCAAACCTCTTCCTCAATAGATGGGAAGAGGAACAGATCTATAGTGTACCAAGACAACACCTAAAGATGTACCGCAGGTACATAGACGATATTATTATCATATGGAAAGGTTCAATTGAAGAATTAAACAACTTTTTTGATGAGATCAGCCAGAACGCATATGACATTTCCTTTACAGGAAGCTGGAATACTCAAAGTATCGACTATCTGGATTTACAGATATTCAAATAAAATGGCCAAGTGGGAACAAGGACGTTTTTTAAAGCCACTGACCGTAATGGGTACATCCCTACAACCAGCTGTCACCATCAAAAATGGATTAATAACATCCCGAAGGACCAACTGATGCGGATATATAGGATTTGCAGCAACCAAACTGATTATGAAAAACAGGCTGATCAAATTATTGATAGATTTGTCTCTAAGGGATATAAGAAAAAAGAGTTATGTGACCTCAAAAGAAAAGTATGCCAAATGAAAAGGGGTAAGCTAATTGATGATGTACCTACGAAGAACCATAGAAGTAATAACAAAAAGATGGAAACAGCATTCTTGACGGGATATAACCGACAATACAAAGGGTTAGAACGGATCTTTAGAAAGCATTGGCCCATTCTACATACAGATGATACATTAAAAGCCTTATTACCTAAAAAACCATTGTTTATATATAGAAAAGCCTCTACACTGAGGAATAGACTAGCAAAGAATACCATCGACCCACCAAAAACCATAAAAATCTTTGAAAACTTGAAAGGTTTCTTCAACTGTGGAAGATGTCTCCCGTGCAAAACCAGCTCAAAAACCACTCAGAAGAAAAGAATTAAGTTTGTGTCCTCTTCAAATGGGAAGGAGTATAAAATTAACAAGCTAATTACATGTAGTAGTACCTATGTCACTTACGTAATTGAGTGTCCGTGCCGAAAGCAATATGTCGGCAGGACTTCGCGACAATTGTACCTAAGGATTAGAGAACACATAAAAAATATTAAAAAAGGATACCACAACCACAGTGTCTCCAGACATTTTAGGGACCACCACAATCGAGATCCTAACCTTATGACATTTTACGGTATTGATAAAATAAAGGGGCACTGGAGGGGAGAAGATAGAAGAATAAAAATTTCACAGAACGAGACAAAATGGATATTTCTTCTAAACACGCTACAGCCGTCAGGCCTAAACATAGACCTGGATTTAAACTGTTTTTTAACCAACTATTAGTTTTTAACACATCCCCCCCCCCCCCTTCCTGGGTTGACTAAATCTTCCTCTATTTCCACTAATTTTTTACGCTTTGAGTTGCATAATTAGAAACCAAAGGAGGTATAGGAATTTGTACATCAATAATGATTAATTACTGATTGGTCTTGAAAAAAAAAATAATCTCTTGGAGGGTCCCCTCAGAAAAATTAAAAAAATTAAATATTGTAATAATATAGCTTTTGACTAGGGTATATTCTATACATCCCTGCACATATCCCTGGCTATATAGCACCTTATATTTGACCATCCCTGCCTACATAGTATTTTATATTTGATTATTCAGTCATATTAGGGGACATTCCCACTTAGTTAAGAGCATTTTTGTGTATGTACATATTTCCCTATAAGGGTCCATCATTTAGTGCATTTCATTCTGGGTTCCATTACCATGTATTTCTGTCATTTTTATTTTTATCTTTACATTTTTATTTTGATTTTTATTTTTATTTATTTTTATTATTTTTCATAATTTCCCTATTAATTTTTCTTAATTTTTCTTATTTTTTTCATTTTTTTCATTTTTATTCTTATACTAATGGTCATTTCTCTAGAAGCAATGGGGTTTCATCTCAATTTTTAATGTTTCAATTTTTAATGTTCATTTTTTAATGTTTCATTTTCAATTTTTGATGCTCAAAGCATTATATCTTCTAATTTTATACTTATTTTTTAATTGTTTATTGCACAGTTACATTGCATTGTTGATTCCACCACCGCCGCACACGTAAAATATAAAGCCGCTTATTTTAAGAATGACACATACGCTGATTGTTTCCATTCTTTTATTAACAGCAGAGTATGTGGATTTGCGCAAGCTCCACCTGCTCTCTGGTCCCTTCATCATTCACAACACAGACTGTGGATCTGCGTAAATGCCAGATCATCAATAGGTGTGTCTAATTAACATCCCATGCCAGTAAGAAAAATGGCATTCATGCGCTCGCGCATGCGCCGTACAAGAAGTACACCCTATATCAAGAGAGTGGAGCACCAAGATGGCCGCTCCAGACGACGTCCAATGACGCGTAGGGCGTGGCCTAAGGTGTACACTCTATCATCACGGCGGCGGTGGCGGTGAATTCAAAAGCTGTGAGCAGAAAATACACTGAGGCATTGTTTTTATCCTTCGGTTTGTGAGTAACCTCTTATACACCTAATAAAATGTTGTTTTAAATTGGATCACACTATGTTTGCATCATTTTGTTTTTAATGAGGGATACTACTGGATGGTAATTGAAGCAGCTCCATATAGCGACACAGGGGCTTACACTGTGGAGGCGCATTAACCCCTCAAGGGGCAGGGGAGCTGATGAGTGCGGATTATTGTCTTTATGCATGGGAATCGCACCGGTTGCAATCCAGGAAGTCACCAAGCACTGAAGCACACTGTCACTTTTTGTCCCAGATAGGACTTTCTGATATCAATTTTCTGCTGCTGGACATTTGTATCAACTTGCATTTGTATTTTTCTAATTTTTCTTATAGCGACTTTTTACTTATTGAATATAAAGCACTGTACTTATGTATTTATAGAAGCACGTAGCACTTTATTGCATTTATTGAATCTGTGGCACTATTTTAGGCACTTAGCACTTTGCTCATCATGTGATTAGTAAAAACGCACATTAGTAAAAACGCACACAAGTATTTTTATAGAAAGTATATTGAATTTTTGAGCCAGTATATAGTAATTTAGTGATAATTTAAATAGCATTTTTGTCATATATTTCTAAGCACGGTTTATATTGTCGGTTGTATATTGCACATAAGGATTTTTATTTTATTCTATTTCATTTTTTAGTTTTGTATGATTTAATTTTGAAGTTTATTTTTATATCTTATTTTTTATTTTTATATGTTAGTCACTAGTGGATAATTTAACAATAAGGCACGGTTATTGTAGACACTAAGTAGACATAATAGCAGGAGAGTGCCATAACTACCCTTCTTTATACTTGTCTATGTTTTTCAACCTTTGGGTTGGATATTTTAGGTAGTGGCAGCCCCTCATTCCCACGTCAACCGTTATTTGCTTATAAGGTCTCACATTTTGGGTTTAATCATTATTTCACGTCCATAGCGCACCTTGACCCCCCTTTTCCATATCCACAAAAGCACTGCTGCTCGAGTCTGAACTGCTGCTCAACACTGCGTGTGCAAAAACACAAGTGCCAAAAAATACAAGGTAACGCTTTAGGGCATGAGGCATGAAAATGCCATATAAATTCTGCCTAACACTTTGCAAAAGATGCATTCAGAAGGCATTGTGCAACAATGTGTGGTACTAACGTAACTAACCTTACCTTACTACTCAACCACACATAATGCCTTCAGAACGGAATGCATCTTTTGCAAAGTGTTAGGCAGAATTTATATGGCATTATGCCTCTTGACCTAAAGTGTTGTTGTTTAACACCACAAAAATGCTGGTCAACATACAATAACACTATGTAATTGTAATCATTGATGATTGAATACATAGTGTTATTGTAGAGTCAAAGTACTGATTGAGCAGTATTTTTGTGGTGTGTTACTTTAATTGTAATGTAAAACATACCTGAGGAGGTAACATAGTTTTCAAGCAGGAGCCATATCCAACAAAAGCACTGCTGCTCTGAATCTGAAGTCTGAACTGCTGCTCAACACTGTGCAAAAACACAAGTTCCCAAAAAAAAACGTAACGCTTTAGGGCATGAGGCATGAAAATGCCATATAAATTCTGCCTAACACTTTGCAAAAGATGAATTCAGAAGGCATTGTGCTGGGTAACCTTACTACTCCTCAACCACACATAATGCCTTCAGAATGCATCTTTTGCAAAGTGTTAGGCAGAATTTATATGGCATTATGCCTCTTGACCTAAAGTGTTGTTGTTTAACACCACAAAAATGCTGGTCAACATACAATAACACTATGTAATTGTAATTATTGATGATTGAATATATAGTGTTATTATAGAGTCAGAGTGCTGATTGAGCAGTATTTTTGTGGTGTGTTACTTTAATTGTAATGTAAAACATACCTGAGGAGGTAACAGTTTTCAAGGAAGGAAGCAAGGAGGAACCAAGCCCACCAAAAGCACTGCTCAACACTGTGTGGCTGTGCAAAAATATGGCCAATACAACACTGAAGGCAGCCATGAGCCATCTCAACATAAATACACTAATACAGCCCAACAAGAACACAACACAGTCATGACAAGTGCAAAAGGTTGGGGGCCTGTGTTACTTCCTCCATTACAATGCTATATTTTAGCATTGCAATGGAGGAAGGTTAGCATATCAACATGCTCTGATGTTAGGCTTGCTCTTTTTTTAGTCACAATGTTGCCAGCAACTGAGAAAAGCCTTTCAGATGGGGTTGATGTTGCAGGCACAGACAAGTAACTCTTTGCCAGCATGGCCAAGATGGGAAACCTCTTTTCATTTTCCTTCCACCATTTCAGCGGATTTTCTTCCTTTAGAATAGCCTGCTCACTGAAATACATGTGTATCTCATTCCGCACAACTTCACTGTGGGTTTCTTAATCTTGGATGTGACCAGTCATGTCATCCTCGCCATTACTGTGGTGGTCATCTGAATCTGAAGAACCGAGCAAAGTGTCTAACAGAGACACTTGCCTCTTCTCAGAAAATTTCATGTCTGCACTGGCTGATTGTTGTTCCTCACATCGATGTTGCATTTGCTCTTCCTCATATCTTCTTTTCACTTCAAGAGCAAGAGCTTGGACCTTGAGGTGAACTTTTAAACTGTCCTCTGCTGGCAGGAAATTTAGTTTGCGGAATCTGGGGTCCAAGGCTGCTGCAATAAGACATATACTTTCTCCACCATCATCTCTGAGTTTAGTTTCCCACTCCCATCTTGATGTCATCTCCTGTGCAGCAACACTTTGGAAAGCCTTGACTGCTGCTGTCTCGCAAATTGTGCTCTGTATGGATTTCTGGAGGCCCTTTACCAGAGGAGGTAGAGCGGAAGCAGTCACATAGGACTCTCCACTCAAGAAAACAGTAGCACACTCAAAAGGCTTCAGGACTTGTTCCACTTCCTCAAGTAAGCTCCACTGATCATGTTTTAAATCTAGGAAGCGCTTCCCTCATGATGTGACATCAGGATCGGAAAGAGTTGCAGTCACAGGCCACCTTTGTTCAAGCAGGCGGCTGATCATGTGTAAAGTACTGTTCCATCTTACGGATACATCATTTATTAGTGCATGCTCAGGGGTACCCATTTATTGCTGCTTTGCTTTAAGCTTTGTAGTGGCCAGCTCACTTTTTTTTTAAATGTTCCACAAGGCACTTTGCAGCCCTCAGGGTCTTGCTGATCTGGGGATCCCTCAGGGCATGGTTGACAACTAACTGCAATGTATGACCAGCACACCTGAGAGAAGAGATGCCACGCTTTTCTTCCAAAATATGCAGAGCAGCGACAACATTTGCAGCGTTATCATAGACAACTACATTTACATTGGCCATGGATATCTCAAACTTTTCATCTGCTTTTTCCACCCAGTAAGCAATGTTTTCAGCTGTGTGCCGATCTTCAAGTGGCATAGTGGTCAGATTGTACGATGTAAGATTCCAGTCTTCATTGATGAAGTGGCATGTGACACCCAAGTATGCCTCTGTGGCAATGCTGGTCCATGCGTCTGTGGTGAGAGCTATTTTTGATTTCACATCTTTGAGTGATGCTTTCAATCTTTCAAAATTCTCCTCATATTTCTTCTCCATCAGCTTAGTCAAATGGAACCTGGAGGGAAGTGTGTATCCTGGGTAAAACGTGTTGATCATCTCACGAAATATTTGACCGTCTACAATGGAAAGAGGTCATATATCTTTTACAATCATGTTGAGTATGCTATTGGTATATGCAACGGCCATTTGGGGTGTGCAAACAGTGACATCCTTTTTATGAAAGAAGAACTCCTGTACACAGCTTTGCCTCTTCCTGAGAAAAAAAAAAAGAAAAAAGACACACAATAATAATTAACATTTAGGAACCTGAACCAAGTTTAACCAACATGAATGCTCAATGCTGCTAATAATGTACTTGTACTGCGTATTTAAAAGAGGGTACGGGTAGTGTAGTAAATGTCTGTCTGCAATTAAATTAATGTTATATTGTTGCTGCTCTGTGTATTGGAAGAAAAGCATGGCATCTCTTCTCTCAGCTCATACATTGCAGGAAGTTGTCAAACCATACCCTGAGGGATCCCCAGATCAGCAAGAGGGCTGCAGTGCAAAAAGTGCCTTGTAAATGTGATTGTGAAACATAAAAAAAAAAAACATGAGATGGCCACTAAAAAAAAGAAATTAGCAAAGCAGCACAGCAACAAATATGTACCCCTGGCCCCTGAGCATGCACTAATAATGATGTATCTTACTTACTAGCAGTAGCAGCATGAGCATATAAAATATATTAATAAATATTGACCACAAATTACTCCCAAGTACTTACAAAGATGGCTCGTCCGTTTGAGGCCAGGATGTTTTCTTCTGAGGTGCTCGTGCATCGCAGTAGTGCTGCCGTGGTACGCCAGTTCGGTTTTGCAGAGGGAACAAAGGACCATTTTATGTGGCCTCTGTTTAAAGAATTCCCATACCTTTGAAAGTCGTGGTCTGGATTTTCGTGCTGCACCGGAACTTTTTTCCCCATTCCCGGGAGCAGGAGCAGCAGCTGCCGCCGCCATTACCGCCATTTACCCGCGAGATGACACGTGCGTGACGCGTCGACGCCATTTACGCACGTCGACAAATTTTATTAGTCGACATAGTCAATTACGTCGACGCATCGTGGGAGCTCTAAACTGAAGTTTGTGCCTGGGATGTAACTCTTCATCCCCGCTGGAATACACCGTTGAAGTAATTGGAACTGCATGGGATATTAAACTGACTTAGTTGTTAGTATATGGTCAGTAGAGAGTTCATAGGTTCTTAGAGTAAAATCAACTAAGGACTGGTCTGGGATTGAAACTGACCCATTTATTTGTTGGGGACTCATGGTCAGTAGGCAGTTTACAGGGTTTTTTTGTTCCACTAACCATGCTCCAAATTTCTTTTGGTTCAGCTCACCAATCTATGCATCATTACATTTTTTTTTCATGTTTCTCCAGGAAGTCAACTCTCTACCTCCTGCTATACGTACTTTATGTATTCAGATTTCCAGTTTACATTCCTGTGGCTAGTGCCAGTAAATGCAGCCATGGAGTTGCAGGGGAAGAGGAGCAGGGCTTACCACCTACTCTAAGGCACATATGTCAAACACAAGGGCCGTGGGCCAAATCCAGCCCTCCAGGCCTTTTCATGTGGCCCTCACACCCAATTTTGCAGCTGGAATGTGGTGGAATTCCATTCTGCAATTTGTGGCTGTCATCCTCCACTCCTGTTGTCACATGTAAACACAGAAGCCTTCTGTGTTTACAAGGGGCAGCTTTGCTTTCAGCAGCTACTGAAACTAATAGATCTCTGCACACACTCAATGCAGGGACAGATCTCCAGAATCTGAGAGAGAGAGAGAGAACAATCTCCCTGCAAGGTGAGGCAGAGCCATCTACAGAGGGAGGTACTAGAGCCAGGCAAGGTGGGAGAGGGAGATTCAGGGAAGCTTTGTGGGGGGTGGGGGGTTCATACTGTGCATAGCGCACCCCTAAACCCTGCAATCTGTACATAGCACAACCCTGATTTAAACTAGGCATTCTGTGCCTAGCACATGCCTCAACTTTGCACTCTGTACATAATATACTCCTGAACCCTGCACTCTGTACACAGTGCACTCCTGAACTCTACACTCTCTCTCCGTAGCATAATCTTGAGCTCTACACTTTGTATGTAACACACTAGGCAATCCCGCACTCTGTATGTAGCACACTCCATACACAACCAGCCCTTTGAGGGCAACCATACTACTGATGCGACCCATGATAAAATTCAGTTTTACATCCCTGCTCTAAGGCATTTCTAAAATATTTTTCAGGGTGTGTGTTGATAGCGATTTTTTTGTTTTTTTGTTTTAAACCCCCGCTGGGGTCTACTTTTTTTGTTGCCCGGAGTTGGAATTAAAATTAAACCTATACTGAGAAATATGGAGATTGTCATTGCTGACCTTCAAAAAATGCTAACTGCACTGCTACAAGTTAATTCGAGCACAAGACCACAGACAGAAATAAACCCCCCTTTTTTTTAAATAAATTTTTACGTCTAGTAGGCTAAAGGCTAGAACCTCATTCCGCTTTTTATTGCCACCTGTTACATATTTTTTTTCATTTTTATTCTAAAACATTTGTTGCTAGGACAATAAGCCTGAGGCTGCATTCACACCTGAGCGTATCATTTTCAAGCGTTTTGTGCAGCATTTTTTACTGCGACTAGCGGCGTTTTTTGTTACCGTGATTTGCCGCGATTTTGTGCAGGGCAAAGGGTCACCAATGTTAAAAGAAGAAAAACGCCCAAATCTGCTCAATTCGAGTGACAAAAAAGGGTCCGGAACTTGTTTGAGCTTCAGGCGTTTGTCTTCAGGCGACATGTAGTGGAGATGTGAACGATCTCCATTGAGAATAATAGAATTTTTCCCCTCTAGCGTTTTGTAGCTTCAGGCTTCAAGCTACAAAACGATCAGGTGTGAATGGGGTCTCAAAGTTTGCATGGGTGACAGTCTCCACTGCCCTCCTGAAAAGCAATCCATGGTGGGGGTGGAGCAGCAACTTGCAGGTGTTTAGAAGGTTATACTGCTGCCTCCCTAAAACCTTTTTTTTTTTCTTTCTTTATTTTGCTGATTAGGAATTATGAATAGTATTATCATGTCGCAGCAAGCGTGTTGTGGTCCCATTGACTTTAATTGGCAAATTTGACAGGTCCCCAGCCGCACTAAATTTTCCACAGCAATGAAACTATGCAATATGGCTGTGACATATGTACAGCCCTCTAAGGGTGTATGTTATTCCATAGGTCAGCAGCCCGGGGCGGTAAACTGCACCTGATTTTTATCTCCCCCTTGCTGCCCGTGTAAACGAGGCCTTAGTGAGGGGAAACCATGCCCCGGATAGCAGGGTTGAACACACACTTAGTCCATTCAGTTTTACAATGGGTTTGCTCTAAACTAAAAAAAAAATAAAATAAAAATGTTTCTTCTAACAAGACAACTATACCAAAATTATTTATACTGAAACTATTCATACAAATGAAAAAAAGAAACACATAGCTATATTCACTTACATTTATGAAAATATGCCCAATCAAGCAACTGGAACACGTGCTAGTTGCTGATTAGATGTGTGGAAGGACTGCTTAAACATCTATGCCAGGCATAAATAATATATGAAAAGAATGAAAAAAGACAGAGCAAAAAATACAACAGATAATTGAATACAGATTTTACTAGCATTAAATGTATTTTACTTCTCTATTTACCAGAAAGATGATCACGGAGCAAGAAAACAAGGAGATACTGTATTTACAGAATGTAATCCTAGCCATGGAACAGAACACACTGGAAAATGAGAGTGAAGCGAAGCAAGAATTTCAGAGTATGAGAGATGAGATAAAGAATAAGGTAATCACCGTCCCATCCTGGTTTTCCTTTTCGTCTAGTGCTTTAATTCAGTAAAAAACAATACTGTGAAGAAGAGGCTCAAGTAGGTTGGACACTGTATATGGTTCTGCCAATAGTAAATATTTTATTGTTTTTGGTTATATTGATAACCTGCTTACTAGTAGTCATGCATGTGACTTGATTTCTCAATTAGTTAATTTCCCCATCCATGCTAAACAGTATGGATGGCAGAATCTGCCCTGCCAGCTACTGTATTCTGATGCCGCGTACACGCGACCAGACTTTCCGTCAGACTAGGTCCGACGGTCTTCCTGACGGACTTTCCGTGGAGTTCCGACTGACTTTCCGAATGAACGGACTTGGCTACACACGAACGGACTAAGTCTGTTCGAAAGTCCGTTCATTTTGAATGTGATGACGTAAACGGGACTAAACAAGGAAGTTCAATAGCCAGTAGCCAATAGCTGCCCTTGCGTAATTTTTGGTCCGTCGGACTAGTACACAGACGAGCAGTTTTCCCGATTTTAGTCCGTCGGATTTGAGTCCGTTGGATAGATTTGAAACATGTTCTATTTCTAGGTCCGTCTGATTTTTTATTTTTTTTGAAAAGTGATCGGGCTAGCCCACACACGATCGGATTGTCAGACGGACTGATCCCGTCAGACCTAGTCTGCCCGTAAGCCCGGTCGTGTGTACGCAGCATGACAGACACTGCACCTGCAACTGTCAGACTACCTGAACACTGACCGCATCTGACTGAATTCAGTCACTGTTCAGCTGAGAATTTTCCACCCAGCTTCTTTGATTTTCATCTTGAAGTTTCTTTGCTGAGTGGAGCCAACAGCCCCACCAGCAGCTTGAATTTTGACTGCAGTTCAAGCTATGTATGGCCAGCCTATGTGCCTCCATTTTGTTTTGCTGTTACCATGCCATTGTTACAAGATTTGAGTAAGAGTTATATTGGCTATGCTCTTAGTGATAAACAGGCGATTGTAGATTTAATTTTAAGTCCTCTGTTATTTGAATAAAATGATTTAAACTAATGAGAAAGAAAAAATCAGTTTGGCCAAATTTGATTGGATTTTCCACCAAGACTGATAGTTTCCTTAAAGTGATATTAACCACTTGCTTACTGGGCACTTAAACCCCCCTCAGTCCCAGACCAATTTTCAGCTTTCAGCGCTGATGCACTTTGAATGACAATTGCGCGGGCATACAACACTGTACCCAAATCAAATTATTATCATTTTTTTCCCACAAATAGAGCTTACTTTTGGTGGTATTTAGTTACAGCTCGGAGTTTTATTTTTTGCTAAACAAACAAAAAAAGATGCAAAAAAAAAATAATCTGTGATTTAAAGTAGTGGGAGGCAATAGCTCCCGCTGCTGTCTCAGCCAATGAGTAGAAAGATGCCCAGGAGAGCCTCTGCTGTTGGTGGCCCTTGAGGGTGGCCCCTGGTTTGGATGGGTAGTGTTAGAGGGGCTGATGACAACCTGAAGTGACTACAAAATCTTTAAAAATCTTTACCATTAGGCCACCTGGCACACTGGATGTTTTTACAGCTGCTGTTTTTGGTTTCAGACATTTTTTTTACAGTCAATAAAGTCTCCAGCGTGTTATACTATGTGTCCATACACACATAGGCTGTTATCAACTGTTTTTGTCTGGAGTGTTTTTTTGGCTGCTCACAGGTAAAAATGTGCACAGACAGCTGTGAAGATTACTGCCTGTGTTCTTTGCTGTTCATGGACTAGGCCGGACCTCTTCCAGACAGATGTTCCATTCCCAACTGAAGAACTTTAGTTGAGGCCTAGTGTCGCTTGCTCAATTTGGAAGGGCTCCTACCAAAGAAAAAAAAAAAAGTTTCTTTACTTGATTGTCTGTGTCATGCAGGCTCATGACCTCCTGCTGATGGATTATACAAATTAGATAGCATGTTAGAGAAAGGGATGTGATTTTTTCCTTTCTTTGTTCTGTTTGCATGTATCGTTGTGGATGGCTGTTCACCCTTTTGTGTGAGGGACTCAACATTTTAAAGCTTGCTGAGAGGGCTTCCCTTTAGGGGGAGGTGCTCCAGCTAAATTGTATGCACCTTAATACTGTGGTAGAGTTAGCAGCAGGGACCTGTAGCTAGGGTAAATAAATACCGTTATTAATGAAATGTAATGTACATATGCGTTTTTTTTTTTTTTTTTTAAGTCTATTTTTGATACTGGCTAATCTATTTGTATATAACTCCATCCAAGTTGTTTTCCTTTTTCCTCTCCAACTGTATTTTTATAGAATGCCCTTGCTCCTGGGTGTAGGAGCTATTTTTGTTTTTCCTAGCTATGGGGATAGGCTGCTGTTTAGGGGGCAGTGTAGCACCCTCTAGCTAGGTGCTAGTGTACATAGTTGTTAGTGTAGGTAAATTGGCCTGGCTTAGAGCCAGGCCTGGATTGAATCTGGGTCAGGATTGGCTAACTCAGAGAGGCTGGATGACTCATCAAGCAGCATCTCTGGAAGCTCCCCTTGATCTCTGGAACCTTGGAGAAGCTTCCAGCAGTAGAGGGTGGATGCTAGGAGGGGCTACTTGGAGTATTGATGAGGGCCCCAGCCAGTCCCCAGAAAAGTGGGCTAGCAGGGGGTCACAAAGCTTGATTTGAGAGGGGCATACAATCTTATGAGGATTAAGGAGGGCGGCGAGTGGAAAACTGCATTTAAAACCATAACAGGCCAGTATGAGTACCCCGTAATGCCATTTGGCCTTTGTAATGCTCTGGCAGTTTCCCAGGAAATTATTAATGATGTCCTCTGAGATTTGTTGCAATTGTGTGGTGGTTTATCTCAATGATATCCTCATTAAGGCCTTTGAGAGTCTCAAGGCTGCCTTTGTTTCTGCTCCTGTGTTGGCACATCCTGATCCTATGTTACCTTTTATCCTTGAGGTTGATGCTTCCGAGACTGGAGTTGGCGCCCTTCTGTCTAAACGGCCTACCTCTGAGAGCGCTATGCATCCTTGTGGCTACTTTTCCAAGAACTTGTCACCTGCGGAGTGCAATTACAAGATTGGGGAAATAGAGCTGTTAGCGATCATTTTATCCCTGAAAGAATGGAGACATTTCCTCTAAGGTACCACTGTGCTGGTTCTCATTCTTACCGACCATAAGAATCTCACATTCTTGTCTGAGGCTAAACGCCTCTCTTCCAGAAGGGCATGATGGGCTCTTTTCTTGTCAAGTTTCAATTACATTGTCTCATTCTTACCCGGTACTAAGAATATAAGGAATTACGCTTTGTCGTGGCAATTTTCATCCACTTCCAAGATGAAGTCGGTTCCTGTGATTCCTCCTGATCGTATTTTGGCTACGGTTCGCACCAGTCTCACTTCTCCTTTGGGTGACAAAATTCTTGCTGCTCAGGTCCATGCTGCTCCTGAGAAACCTTGTGACCACTGCTTTGTCCCAGAGAGTCTCTGTACTGCTGTGCTCCAGACTTACTATTCTCCCAAGGCTGTTGGCCACCTTGGGAAGAATCGACTCTTTTGGGCCATTTGCCAACAATTCTGGTGGCCTAGTCTACGTACTGATGTAACCGCCTTTGTAGCTGCCTGTTCTGTGTGTGCTCAGAATAAGACTCCACAACACCTTCCAGTGGGCCTCCTACAACCCATACCCAATGGAGAGAGGCCCAGGACCCACCTGTCTATGGATTTCATTGTGGAGTTACCCAAATCCCAGGGTAACACAGTTATCCTTATCAAAAGAAAATAAAACTGCGCTGAGACCCCAAAAGAAAGGAAAATTTATTTTCTTACTTTATCAAGCAAGAAGAAAGATGTCAAGCAAGAAAAGAATATTTTTCTCAGATAAATATCCAAGAAATTAATCTTAGAAATAAATACAAATAGTCCAAAAAAATTACAAATGAATGTTTCACAGGATATAAGGCTGATGCTCCACAGTGGGATACACACACATAAACATAGATAGAAAAAAAAAAAAAGAGCTGCGCCAAATAATATGAATCAAAAAACCATATAATTATAAAGAAAAGTCCATGGAAACTTTATGTTATCCAAAAAAGGAAGACGATCGCACCACAGTGATTCCACACTTCCTTATCACTATAGTGTCCCACCACCGACAAAATAGTGTGCTTACCAGACGGTAATCCCTTATCCCTCAGGAACGAACGATCCATACACTGTACGATTTCCGCATGGCCGGCCGGCTTGTTTTTACATGCGGAAATCGTTCGTTTTTATGTAAGTGTATTTCTACTAATTAAAAAAGCATTGAAGTTTTTTACACTATGGAAGGCTTCTTTTCTTTTTACATTACGAACGTGAAACTGGGTTACTTATGAGAATGTGGAGCGGCTACAGTGTATGGATCGTTCGTTCCTGAGGGATAAAGGATAAAGTGTCTGGTGAAGGCAAGGTGCTGTCGGTGGCTTGGTACTCTAAACGCTCCTTGTGTTTTTACCGTCTGGTAAGCGCACTATTTTGTCGGTGGTGGGACACTATAGTGATAAGGAAGTGTGGAATCACTGTGGTGCGATTGTCTTCCTTTTTTGGATAACATAAAGTTTCCATGGACTTTTCTTTATAATTGTATGGGTTTTTGATTCATATTATTTGGCACAGTTATCCTTATGTTGGTTGACTGGTTCTCGAAAATGTCTCATTGTATTCCACTTAAGAAGTTGCCCACTTCTAACCACTTGCCGACCTCCGCACGACGATGTACGTCCTATTTTTGAAGAGGGATATCTCGGTAACGGCAGCAGCTGCTGCCACAACCGAGATATCCATCTCTTCAGGCGGCGGTCGGCTGTACGATAACGGTGGTCTCCGCGGCGGATTCGCCGCGAGATCACCGCTATCGGCGGCAGGAGAGGTGCCACCGATCGGAGGCGATCGGGTCCTTTCGTTAGCTGGGCATAGAGACAAGTGAGGCTAAGATGGCCCCCACTCGTCTCTATACCATAGGAGGGCGGAAGCGACGTCAAAACGTCACTTCCGCCCATACCTCTTAAAGGTATATTTTTTTTAAATGTCAGATTTTCTTTCTTTTTTTTTCTTTTTTTTTTATTGTTGCATTTTAGCCCAAATATGAGATCTGAGGACTTTTTGACCCCAGATCTCATATTTAAGAGGACCTGTCATGCTTTTTTCTATTACAAGGGATGTTTACATTCCTTGTAATAGGAATAAAAGTGATCCATTTAAATTTTTTTTTAAAACAGTGTAAAAATAAATAAAATCAATTAAAATAAATAAGAAAATTTTTTTTTTTTTTAAAAACACCCCGTCACGACGAGCTTGCGCACAGAAGCGAGCGCATACGTGAGTAGCGCCCGCATATGAAAACGGTGGTCAAACCACACATGTGAGGTATCGCCGCGATCGGTAGAGCGAGAGCAATAATTCTAGCCCTAGACCTCCTCTGTAACGCAAAAAATGCAACCTGTAGAATTTTTTAAATGTCGCTTATGGAGATTTTTGAGGCTAAAAGTTTGACGCCATTCCACGAGCGGGCGCAATTTTGAAGCGTGACATGTTGGGTATCAATTTACTCGGCGTACCATTATCTTTCGCAATATAAAAAAAAATTGGGCTAATTTTACTGTTGTCTTATTTTTTTATTCAAAAATGTGAATTTTTTCCAAAAAAAGTGCGCTTGTAAGACCGCTGCGCAAATACGGTGTGAAAAAAAGTATTTCAATGACCACCATTTTATTCTCTAGGGTGTTAGAAAAAAAACAATATAAAATGTTTGGGGGTTCTAAGTAATTTTCTAGCAAAAAAAACTGTTTTAAACATGTAAACACCAAGTCTGAAAAAGAGGCCTGGTCCTTAAGTGGCTAAGGAATTGGCTTCCATTTTTGCTCAGGAGTTATTTCGCTTACAAGATGATCATCTTGGACAGGGGTAGTCAGTTTGTGTCCCAGTTCTGGAGAGCCTTTTGTTCACAGTTGGGAATTCAGCTTTCATTCTCCTCTGCTTATCACCCATAGTCTAAAGGGGCCACAGAACGAGCCAAACATTTCTGACCATCATAACAACTGGTCAGACCTCTTACCGTGGGTGTAGTTTGCTCACAATAGTGCCTTGAATTCTGCTTCCTGATTGTCCCCGTTTATGGCGAACTATGGTTTCCAACCTTCCATGTTGCCTGACTCATTTGTTCTCACAGAGTATTCCTGTATTAGAGGAGCATCTCCATGGTCTTCGTTCCACTCAGGCACAAGTCTAGGAGGCTTTGCGACATGCTAATGATATGTACAGACTCCATGCTGACCGCAGACGCCTGCCGGCGCCTTCCTAAAAGGCTGGGGACAGGGTTTGGCTGTAATCTCGCAACCTCTGACTTCATGTTCCCTCTCTGAAGTTTGCACCTCGGTTTATTGGGCCTTTCCATATTCTCCGCAGGATTAACCCAGTGCGTATCTCAAATATATTTCATGTCTCCTTATTAAAACCTATGGTTTGCAACCGCTTTACCACCTCGGTGCCACGGCCTCACCCCGTACAGGTTGAGAACCATGAGGAGTATGAAGTACAGACCATTGTTGACTCCCGTAGGTTTCCGTGGGCGCATACAGTACCTGGTACATTGGAAAGGGTACAGTCCAGAGGAACGCTCTTGGGTCTCATCCTCTGACGTACATAACTCTGTCCTCCTTCGTGATTTCCATAGACATTTTCCCCTCAAGCCTGGTGGTCCTCTGAGGGGGCGTGGTTGTTGAGTTGAAGAGGGGGTACTGTCAGGGCTGGGCTCAGTCCTTCCTTCTTTGAGCTGGCCGCTCAGCTGTCAACTAATTGCCAGCTCCTATCTCTCCACAGCAACTCCCTTGTTGATGATATCCTGCTCGTCAGTCCTGCTTACTTAAGCCATCCAGCCCAGATGATCTCTGCCTTTGTCTTGGTCAATATCACAGAGACTTTTTCCTGCGCTCCTGTTAAAGACTTGCTTGGCTGATATTCCTTCTGGCTCCAGATCCTGCTTGCTGTTCGATTAAACTGATTCCTGGCTTCCTGACTTTCTGGCTTGTCTAACTATCCATTCCGAACTTTGACTATGTTTTGACTACGTTTGTTCTATTTACTTTTATTATTAAACAAGTGTGATTTAACTGTACTTCTGTCTCGGTCTGATTCATGGTTTCTGACACTTATATAATTCCTCCCAGCAATCTCTCATGGCAGCAAAGATCCCTGGGATGTGTAGTCCAGGCACAGGGTCATGCAAAGCAATTATCAGTCTGTAGAACTACTCGTCCCACAATCCCTTTAGCTTGCCTCACAAATATTATGTCAATTGATAACACTGTGCACTAGAGGGACATGCAATGCATAGAAATACCGGAGGAACATTCTACTTTATAATTGTAGTCCACATTGCTACATAGATCTTTAGAGCATCCTAAGAGTCCAAAAACCTAAGAGCTTAGTTCTGCAAATGCCAATAATAGCTAGCATTTTGTTGTGTTTGACCACACCCTCCCACCTCTCTCGTCTTTCTGTTGGTTACTTAATGTGATGAATGGCCTCGGTGATGGATAGGATAGTACAGAAGGGGCTTAATTTATTTAATTATTACTTCTGATCCTAACCAATGGTTGCCAATTTAATGTATGCAAAAATTCCCTACTGTATAGACCCAATATATTTGAACCATCTATTTTTTTGTCTAGGAATCCTTCGGCTGTAAGTTGGAATATTAAATTGGGCACATTCAGTTATAATGCATGTGTTATTGGTAGCATTCACCCAGCTATGTAGTACCCACAGTATCTCCTGGATCAAATTTGTTTTGACCGCCTTCCCTCTCCAGTCAAACAAACTTGCTATGTCTAAAAACTTTTTTGCAATAAAAAATGCAAAACTGACATCTCCCTAAGACAAAAAAAGCATGACATTTATACATCATTGTAATCCTGCAAACTTGATGTAGTATGAAAGAAAAAAACACTCTACGTGTTTCGCAATTGAATGCTTCGTCTGAACATCTGAAACACACTACTAATGTGTTACTGCTGCTTGCTGTATCTGTTTGTATGTTTGTATATTTTTCTCCCTTGTAGAACAATTAATAAGCTCCCGAAGAAGCATTAAATTGCGAAACATGTAGAGCATTTTTTTCTTGCATACTACATCATGTTTGCAGGATTACAATGATGTATAATGTCATGCATTTTTTTGTCTTAGATGTCAGTTTTGCATTTTTTATTGCAAAAAAGGGTTTTGAATGTGATTGTTTGTACCATTATGTGTTTAATAAACTATTATGTAATTTTTTATAATCGGTGCCTACAAAGTCCATTTTTTCTGCACTTTATCTTGATTTAACATTGACTTATAGGATGTGGCACTGCTCTATCACTAGGACTCCCACAGTGCCATCCTGTGATAGAGTCTTGGTAAACTTTTTGATACAAACTTGCTATGTCAGCAAAGCGATGGAGAGGGGGCACTTGGAGGTACGGGCATCATCCAAACTCCTTAAGCCTGGTACACACAACGGTTTTTTTTTTCATTCAGCTCAGCGGGCTGAACAAGTAAAAAATAAATAAAGAGATCGGCGTACTAATGCAAATGATTTTAGTGTGGCGATCTCCCCCGTTGTGCCTTTGACAGGGGGGCTCAGCCTACTCCGCCCTCCACCAGAACACACTGATCAGAGCTCACAGACATTGGCTATGAGCACTGATCAGATGCTGGTTTTCCAGCATGTCCCCTCGATAAAAGCTGGTTCCTGTTGAATCGGCTGACACCGGCCCAAGTGTCATCATAGCATGAAGCTTTGAAATTCCTACCATACATTTGCAAATTTTTCTCCTTCATCTCACATTTATAGGATACTAAACAGATGATTTGTTAGGGTGTACAGTACAGTGTGATGGCTTTTTTTTGCATTGATCATAATATATTGGATTAATACACTGCGTATACAAGAAAATGTATAGCTAAAGCTTTTAGGCTGTCGTAAAATTTGATTTAAAAAAAAAGTAATTAAACAAAATGAAAAACACAGTGACAGGTGACTTTAGTGGCCAGCCAGGTTTCTTCTTTAAAGGAATTAGTAAATCTAATTGGTGTGCATCTAATCCTGTGTTTGCAAATCTGTTTCAGTATTATCCATTTCAACAGTCCTCATAATGTGTTGTTTGCTTGCTGGAAAAAATGTGTGCCATTGTGTTCATGATTAGGAAACTGTTTCATCATTTGGGAATATCACAGCTTTTTCCTATAATAGATTATTTTGGTTGGGCCCATCGGCCCTGTTGGCCCTGTCCTGAAAAAACGCCAAATTAACACATGGGGCACCTTAAAGCGGAGGTCCACCCAAAAGAGGATTGTCTGCCTCCTCCCCCCCATCTGCTGCCACATTTAGCACCTTTTGGGGGGGGGGGTACCTGTCAAAATTACCCACTCCCACTTCTGACTTTCCACTTCGCCCCCTATCCCTCGCAGCCAACCTATTCACAAAATGCACCGCAAGGCTTCACTAACAATTTCCCTTAGTCAAGATGGTGGTGTCAGCACCCGATAGCCAATTGAAAAATCGTCTCTGGTGGGGAAACCTGGATTCCTGGACAGGTAAGTGCCCTAATGCTAAAAGAAAGCAGCTGCAGTATTTGTAGCTGCTGACTTTTATATTTTTTTTTTTTTTGGGGGGGGGGGAGTCTGTAGCTCCTCTTTAAGAACACTAGCCAGATCATGCATTATAAAGCCCTTGTTTGCCACAGGTCTTACAACACTGTCATACACTTGGTGCTGCGTTTTCTATCAATTCATTTTATTTTATGGATAATTTGGTAGGCGGAACATACAATAACAAACGTGTTAAGGTTTATAATGGATGTGGAGACAGAGCCATGAAACAGAATTTCTGTAGATACAAAAATATGTATCCAGCCTGTATGAATTTAACTTATCAGTGTCCACAGTTTTATATGTTCTGATAGCCAAAAACAAGAAAATAGCTTTGCAGCATGCTGATTGCTCACATTGGCTCACTGTCTGGCAGAGTTTGGAGGAGAAACATACCCTACGTATGGTTTTGGAGAACACAATAGAAGATCTCTGGAAACAAGTTCAACAAGCTCAGAAAAACTACCAGAATGCCACAGAAGACCACAAGATTGCCTTTGCTACCTTGAAAGCAAAAGATGAGAAAAGTGCAGAAGAGATTGCATACCAGATGAAAAAGCTTCAGAAGATCCAGGTAACCGCTGTGATGTACTTTGTCCTTTTAATTGGGCTTGAAAGCCAATGTTCAGCCTGTAAACATAACAGCTATACATTCTCCTATTCTTTATTACATTTAATTACCTTGCTTTCTGTCGCTTGAATAAAAATGTAACAAAAAGTGCCCCCTGCAAAGAAGATAGTTAATATTTTTTTTCTTTTGAACTGACATGCTTAGCTTCATTGAATAGATTTAATTTCCTGAAGAATATTTAGAAACAGATGATTCGGGGGGTGTCAGATTTTTGGCCCCTCACTGAGTACTGTAGTTTTCCCATCGGCCCCTATATCTTTACAGGACACATTAATAACATAGGGGCCTATGGATCAAACCACTGAATGCAGAGAGGGACCAGGAATCCGTGAAATGATAACTTTGTGTATTAAATTTGTTAACATAGCACCTCCAAATAAACATCTACTAGGTATAGTGGTCCTAATACTCCATTAAAAACTGAGATTTGCTTTAAAATTAAACCAGTTATGAATAATGATTTGTATAAGGCTGGGTTCACACCGCTGCGGGGGGAGAACCGGATGTGATTCGCACAGCAAATCACATCCGATCTCCGTAGCGCTGCGAGTTCAGCCATACAGATAGTATGGCTGAACTCGCAGCGGTCCCGCAGCAAACTCGCACGGGACCCTTTTTTGGGTCCGCAACGGAATCGGATCGCATGGGGGTTCACACCATGCGATCCGATTCCTGTGCGAGTCGGCAGATCGCACTGCGATATGCCGACGGATCTGGGGGTGTCATTAACATAACATTGACACCCCCAGCCGTCCGCATAGGGCAGTGTGAACTGCCGGCGGGAGGTATGCGATGCGGGAAAACGCCGCGGATTCGCGGCGTTCCCGCATCGCAGCAATGTGAACCTAGCCTTAAAGGGTAACTCCACTTTCATGGGGGAAAAAAATAGCAAACAAAAAAAATATAGTGTATGCAAGTGCGACTCAAGTCATATTGTAATTGAATGTTAATAAAAATGATATTTCCTTTTCAATCTGCAGCTCTGTAATTTTCTGTAAAATGCAATATGGCAATCTGGAGGTGTTCTGTACACAGATGGTGTACAGAACCCCCCCTGAAAATATAATTTCCTGCTTGTGTGATTAGCTTACTGATTTTCCCAGAAGCCTGCACTAAGACACAAGTCAGATTTTTGGCATCCCCTGCAACAAAAATGTCATTTTTAGTGAGATACTCCTAAAGGGAAATCACATCTAAGGTGATGCAGACCCTGCCGGTTTCCTCATTCTAGCCCTGCAAGTGCAGCAGCTGACTGATAATTTTAAAACCACTCTCATACAGATTCACTTTCTTACATGGACACAGACAAACAGCTATTTCCTTAAATAACAAAGGTAGGAATCGAAAAAAAAGTTGGTTAAAATCCTTGCACTGTACATTGATCACCCAGAGGGGAATGTTTCTTTTCTCCACAAAAGTGGAGTTACTCTTTAACCTGAATATCCATTCTAAAATGAATACAATGGTGCAACTTCAAAAACAGTGACATGCCCTGCTATTTTTCTGCATTGTTTCCTTCAATGGGTGACACTCTTGTTCTGAATTTCATCTGTAAGGCCCCAACAGAGTCATAGAGTCTTATGTCCTGCCTGAGCAAAGCTCTCTTATGGCTGCAGCAGTAGAGAAAAATCTGATAATGCAGCATTGAGCTTCCTGTCCTATAATTCTGACATCACTTTGGTAAATTGACAGCTTCATAGATATTTCTTGTGCAGCAGCCTGAAGAGAGTTTAAAAAACGTAATAAAGGCCAGCTAAAAAAAAAATATTATTCTGCACACCAATATAAACCAATAGTCAGCTAGGAAAGTGAGGCAGTTCTGCCATGACCATTCAGTTAGAAATATAACCATTTTATTATCTGTGTTCTATTATTCAGGAGTCAATAAACACCCTTAGAAACAAGATTTCAGCTCACACACGTGACAATGAAGAACAGAACCGGCGGCTGCGGGAGGATAAAGAAGTGGTGCACAAACAGTTCCTAAAGCTGAAACAGCAAATGAATCAGGCCAGGGCAGCTGAATACAGTCGACTTACCACCCTTACTGTACAGAGCAATGCTGCACTGAAAGAACTGCAGAGAGTAATAGACAAGGTAGGTACATGTGTATTCCAGTCTATAAGAGATTATAAGAATGTTAGTACTGAATTATAAATATTTATGTAGTATTGTGACATTGCATATATTTATTAGGCTGAGCTTCCCATTTTAGCTTTATTAGATAAAATCATAGCGCAAAAAATAAAATTTTTTAGCCTTTCATCAAAATAAACAATAATACCATATTTATACTGTGGCAGAGCGGCCCTGCTGCGCCAAATCACATACATGTATATTATTTGGTATTAGGGGGCACACGCTCGCGCCCCACCGCCCCAGCTGTGATGTCAAGTCCTCCAAGCAGCACTCCCAAAACGCCCCTGCCCATTGCAATGAATGGGCAGCGCTACCAAAATGCCTGAAAAGCGCTTAGAAAGTGCCACAATACAGGTGTTTTTAACCCCTTCTTTAGCCAATAACGGTACAAGCTGATCAGCGGGTCCCAGCCGATGATTTATGGCCAGGACCTGCTGATCGGCTGAGCAAATGACAGAAGCGAGCCCTGTGTTTGTATACAACACAGGGCCCTCTACAGCGATGTGGCTGTTTTTTTTCCTCTCTCTGCAAAGCAGGGAGCTAAAACATTCACATTCAGTGGCGGACCCCCATTCTATCATCGCCACCCCCTATATGAATAATGGATAGATTCTTGCATAGCATGAATCTATCCATAGGCGCTGCGGCCACCCCCTCTTCAGGAATCCGGCCCCTTTCAGGATGCCAGGCACCTGAATTACAGCAGCGAGAATGTTTTTCTGAAGCACCTGATTAGAGCCATAGGCTCTAGTAGGCTTCAAAATAGGATGGTTTGTGGTGCAGAGCATTGCACCATGAATCTACCCTGGTGTTACAACAGTGAATGAATATTTGCTATTGTAACACTGATCCTCAATCTGGCACATCAGAAGCGGGTGTAAGACCCGTTTTATGATTGGCCAAAAAAGAAAAGACTTTCAATTGGTCGCCGAGAAGGAGAGAGGAAACGGAAGCCTCCACCAGAGAGCAGGGGAACGAGAGGACGCTGTCAAGCATGGGAAGCCGCGCGACTCAGTCCCACCGACCGACTGACAGGCTGGGGGCTCCATTGGTCACATTGCTTTAAAAAAGAAGCACACTTTACACTTGTTAGGCATTTTGATTGTTACCCTAGTTAACCCCTTCCCAGCCAGTGTCATTAGTACAGCAACAGTGTATATTATTAGCACTGATCACTGTATTAGTGGCAATGAAAATGTCAGTGAGCCAGTTCCCACAAAGTGTCAGTGTCAGATTGCCCATCGCATCAAAGTCCCTCTATGATCAGTGGAATACATTTTAGCCTAAATTTATGAAGAAATTCGATTTTTTATTAGATATGTTTTATAGCAGAAAGTAAAAAAAAAATATATATATATATATATATATATATATAATATATATATATATATATATATATATATATATATATATATATATATATATATATATATAATTATTATTTTATTTTTTTCAAAATGTTTGGTCTTTTTACGTTTATATAATAAATAAATAAAACACTCAGTAATGATCAAATACCACAAATAGAGCCCTATTTATATGAAAAAATAAATATATAACTTTCATTTGGGTACAACGTTATATGACCGCGCAATTGGCAGTTAAAGTAGCGCGGTCCCGAGCAGCAAAAAATGCCCTGGTTATGAAGGGGGTAAAACCATCCAGAACTCAGGTGGTTAAGTGGAGTGCAGCTTTCGGTCTCTGTGGTTGGTATACTTTGTGCTAATACCTGGGCCACTTTTCTTCATGTCATGCTGCACAGTGGACAAAAAATATGAACATGAGAAAAATGAAATATAGTCACGATTGCAGTAGATTAGCTTTACATTATTATTACAGGTAGTTTTTATAGCGCCATCAATATATGCAGCACTTTACATATATTATACATTCACATCAGACCCTGCCTTCAGGTAGCTTAAATTCTAAGGTACCTAACTCGCATTCATAGAAGCACATACTAGGGCCAATTTATATAGGAGCCAATTAACCTACCAACATGTCTTTGGAGTGTGGGAAGAAACCAGAGTACCCGGAGGAAATCCACACAGGCACAGGGAGAACATGCAAACTCCAGGCAGTTAGTGCCATATTTGGGATTCAAACAGACAACCCTAGTGCTGCTGACTATAATGGAGCATACACACGATCGGACTATCTGGCGGACTTAGTCTGGTGGACGACCCGCCGGACTTTGCAGCAGAGGTCCGCCGGACTTTCCAAACAAGCGGAACTGCCCACACATGACCGGACTATGACAAGAGTCCGCCGTACATTTGAAATGAACGGACTTGTCCACACACGGAGAAAAGTCAGTTAATTTTGAACGTGGCTTCAGGTAGAAGGGACTAGCATACATCGGCGAGATTTACACCTCACTGGCCCCGTCACCTGGTATGGATTTAAAGGGGAACCCCTACGCCGAAAAAAACAGCGTGGGGGCCCCCCAAAGTCCATAGCAGACCCTTATCCGAGCACGCAGCCTGGCCGGTCAGGAAAGGGGGTGGGGACGAGCGAGCGCCCCCCCCCCTCTCCTGGGTCCTACCAAGCTGCGTGCCCTCAACATGGGGGGGTGCTTTGGGGAAGGGGGCCCCTACCTATTCACCCCTACCCATTCACATGGTGAAACATGGTGAAATAAGTGTAAAGAAAAAAACACAACACAAGTTTTTAAAATAATTTATTAGACAGCTCCAGGGGTCTTGTTGCGTCTTGAGGGGTCTTCTCGCCGTACTCCTCGCTATCTTCTGCTCTTTTGCTAGCTCTTTTACTATTGGAGGAGCCCAGCTTTCTTCTTTGTCGTTGCCATTGTCTGGGGGTCATCTTCTGACTTCGGGGTCTTGTCCCGCTCTTCGATTCTTCTTGCCGCCACCTTCTTCTCTTCTTCCTTCTTCCGATGTTGACACAACGCTCTCTCTGGCCGCAATGGCAGGAGCGCGTTGTGCGGTGACTTATATAGGGACAGGGGGACGGGGTCACCGGGTGATGTCACATGGTGACCCCACCCCTTATGATGTCACAGTCCCGGAGGATGCTGGGAATGTGACATCATAAGGGGCAGGGTCACCATGTGACAATACCTGGTGACCCCGCCCCTTGTCCCTATATAAGTCGCCGCACAATGCGTCCCTGTGATTGCGGCCAGAGAGAGCGTTGTGTCAACATCGGAAGAAGGAAGAAGAGAAGAAGGCGGCGAGGCCAGAAGACCGGGCCAACGCTAGTAAAAGAGCTATAAGAATATAGCGGAGGCCCGGCAAGAAGAACCGAAGAGTGGGACAAGACCCCAAAGTCGGAAGAAGACCCCCGGACGGCGGCGACAACGAAGAAAGCCGGGCTCCTCTGCTAGTAAAAGAGCAGAAGATAGCTGAGGAGTCCGGCGAGAAGACCCCCCCCAAGATGGACGAAGACCCCAGCTGTCTAATAAATTATTTCAAAAACTTGTGTTGTGTTTTTTAATTTACACTTTTTCCCTCAGGTGAATGGGTAGGGGTACATCTTACCCCATACTCATTCACATAGGGTGGGGGGGCGGTATCTGGGGGCCCCGACAACCAATGGCCAGGGTTGTCGGGAAGAGGCTCTTGTCCTCATCAACATGGGGACAAGGTGCTTTGGGGTGGGAGGGCCGCAGGGCCCCAACTTCCCCAAAGCACCCCCCATGTTGAGGGCACGCGGCCTGGTACGGCTCAGGAGGGGGGGCGGGCGCTCGCTCATTCCCACCCCTTTTCCTGACCGGCCGGGCTGCATGCTTGGATAAGGGTCTGCTATGGACTTTGGGGGGACCCCCGCACGTTTTTTCCGGTGTAGGGCTTCCCCTTTAAACCCATAACAGGTGACGGGGCCAGCGAGGTGTCAATCTCGGCGATGGAGGCGGCCACATAGACTTTCTGCGCTAGTTCCGTCTACCTGGAGCCACGTTCAAAATTAACGCACTTTACTCTATGTGTGGGCAAGTCCGTTCATTTCAAAAGTCTGGCGGACTAGCACACAGACGGGCAGATTTTGAGTCAAAACTTCTTTCTAAGTCCGCCGGACTTTTGGGAAGGAAATGTCCGCCGGAGCCCACACACAGGCAGATTGTCTGGCACTCTGGTCCGCCAGACCAAGTCCACCGGAGAGTCCGATCGTGTGTATGCGGCATAACTGTTTATTATTCGGTAATAAAATGTAGAAATTGTCTATTTCAATTAGCGGACCCTGCAGCTTAGTTTACTTGTGCGGTATTACAGATGCCTATACTGAGCAGCTATAGTGCTGCATAAAAGATATAGATTTCTTATTTTAATTAATGGATTAGTAATCAGGGGGATTTCTATTTGTTCTTCTGATTGCAAGCAGTTGGATTTGTTTGCTCTTAGCCAATCAGAGCTGAGCATTGGCTTCCTCATGTCTTAGCCTAGCTGTTATGTCAAAAGTCCCCATCAATTAAAATTTTTTTTTTGCATTCACAAAGTAAGGATTGTATATTCTTTTATAAATGACAGTACTTTGCAGCATTACTGCTGCACAAGTGGTTGTTAATAATTCAGTATTTAAATAAAAGGAATTTTTTAAACAGCTTATCTGGCTGTGTCTGCAATGTGTCACATTTCCACATCACACAGCACTAAGGGCCTGTGTCAATGGCCTTTGGGCTTGCGTCTATGGCAGCAGTTTGACATCCGTTCAAGACACTTCTGAGTGTTCAGAATGCACTGGCAAGGCGTCCTTGACCTGCTTTAAGTGGATTCTGCATTCCCATTGATTTGTATAGGAATGCAAAATCCAATTGAAACTAACAAGTCTGCCAACACAGGCGCTAAACGGACATCATCTCAACCGTTTAATGTTGACAACCATTTGGAAAAGCCATAGATATCCTGTTGGCTTTCATCTGCCTAGCACATTGCCAATATTAGAAACTTATTGTACCTGATAAAGTTTTGGCAGTGCACTTTATTGTGACAGCTTCTCACAAAATTTTCTTGTTGCAATTTCTCAGCCACTGGGCCTATTGTCTTTAGCTTGCGCTAACATGATTAACTTGCAGATTACTGAAAGTCATTTGTATACCATTTATTCTGTACACAGGGTGAGCAGATCCTTCGGCTGGCAGAAATGTGTAGAAAGTTGGAAACTGAGGAGGAGAAAGTTCTGCCATTCTACCCGTCATCCCTTAGTGATGCTGAGAAAGAGGAGGCAGAAAAAGCCATCATGGAGAAGCCATCTGAACAGCTGGCACTGGTGAGCATTGTGGTAAAATATTTCAGTTAAAAAGAGAAGTATGGGAAAAAATATTTTCCCCTAATCGTACTTACATAGGTGGATGCTGCATCGGTCCCCTGCCTTCTCTCCACTGAAGAAGTTTCACATTATATTTTGCACAGGTGTCACTGATTTTTTTGGACATTTATTATAAGTCACATTTTTATAATTTTGCAAGTTTTTTCTTTTTATGTATTAGTTGAATTGGGCTTATTACCCAAAATTTGATACAAGTGTCACGATATCTATTTTTAGAGCGCTGGACTATTTGTTTCCTTTTTGTTTTGCTATTTATCCAGTTTGCTGTGTTAGCCGCTGTACACCAAGGGTAGCGCAGTATTATCTGTTACATTTTCTCTCCACTGAGAACTGAGCCATCGAACACCGCTGATGGCTCAGTTCTCACAGATCCCCGAGCAGAGAGTTGCTGCCTGTCAATCAGCAGCTCTCCTGCTACTTCTCCTTCACGTTTATTGGAGCGATGAGCTATGGAGGGGCGGGGAGTGGCCATCTCAGGCTATTTTGTCTGCTACTAGAATATCTAATTCATTATACATTGCAGAGAATGGAATAGGGTTGTTTGCAGTAACTACTGTACATCAGCCATGGAGGCAGGAACTCTGCCAATGGATTCAGAGAAGCCAGTAGTTGATTCAGACCACTAGCATCCACCCCAAACTAAAATATCCTTTGGCTGATAACATTGTTTGCTTATATTATTTGTATTCCTTCTTTGCAGTTGATTCAAAACTATACTGCATTGGACCAGTTTTGGAAGAGGTACAATAAGGTCCTGCTGGAACACTGGGCACTGGAACGTGAAAAAACTGTCCTGTCCCAGGACAACCAGAAACTCCGCCTCTTGCTCAAGCAATACCTGGATGGCATCTCTGTCAGTGACGAGGTTCTCAGCCAGCAGAACCCACTTCTCATTCTCAACAACCGCAGCAGCTTACAGCAGAAAGTTCTCCCCCAAGTTCCTGTCACTGACAAGAGAGTCCAGCGCCCTGTGCATAATGTCATTGAAGCTGCTCATGTAGTTAGCCGTACATTGTAACCAGCAGGATGCCATATAGTTCACTTTTTTAGAAGTCCAAATTTGCTGTATTGTTAGTGCAGTGTCCCGTTATCCTACAATAAATCTGTGATGTAAAGAAATGTCTCTTAGTAAAATTCTGTATGCACTGTAAGACCCCTTTCACACTGAGGTGCTTTACAGGAGTTTTTGCATTAAAAATAGCATCTGAAAAGTGTCTCTCATGCCTCTCCAGTGTGAAAGTCCTGCAAGCAGCAATTGTAGTTCCTGAACAACTGGAGGGCTGTAGTTGGAAGAACCCTGTGTTAGACCATTATTATGCCTCCAGAATTGGGAGTGTGGCATCTACCCAACTTCTCTCTGCTGGTGGACACAGGAACCTACATCTATAGATATATATATATGAAGTAGAAAAGATGTAGCTGGATAGCCGCACTCCGAATTATTCAACTTTATTTCAAAAATGTAATTAAAATCATAGCATCTAGGCTGGTAAACAGACTAACTGCACAGCCGCTGACATGTTTCACACCGAACACGGTGCTTAGTCACTATGACTAAGCACCGTGTTCGGTGTGAAACATGTCAGCGGCTGTGCAGTTAGTCTGTTTACCAGCCTAGATGCTATGATTTTAATGCAAAGTTGAATAATTCGGAGTGCGGCTATCCAGCTACATCTTTTCTACTTCAGTTCCTGTTGCAAACAGAGTCAGCACCCTGTGGGATTGTGGAGACAGCTGTTTTGGGAGAAGTCATTACCTTAGAGCGGTAATTCTTTGTATATAGATATATATATATATATATTTGGGCAGCACAGTGGTGTAGTGGTTAGCACTTTCACCCAGCAGCAAAAAGTTTCGCTGGTTCAAATCCTGCCTGCAACACCATCTGCCTGGAGTTTGCGTGTTCTTCCTGTGCCTGGATGGGTTTCCTCCAGGTACTCCAGTTTCTTCCCACCCTCTAGGAAAGTGATAGGTAAATTGGATCCTGTCTAAATCAGCCCTAGTATGTCTGAATGTGTGTTAGGGACCCTCACAAACACCACCCCATGTTAAACACATTTGTTGCATCTAGCTGCAGGAACCCAATTTTTAGGGAAACTAATAGTAAAGCAGATGCAGATTTCCAGGACTGGACTAATAAATGTTTCTAGTGAAAGGCAACTGGTGTTTTCTATTAAACAAGGTCTAAATGGGCCATTGACATGCATCACAATTGAACTTAGGAATTTGTCTTTGCAAAGTTAACCTAAATGAAATCCTTTATTATTTTGGCTTGGGGATAGAGTGCAGAGGGATTAGAAGTCTCATCAGATTTTGGGGATGTCTGCACCCTTGATAAGGGTAAAGACACCTCCCAAATTTTGCCACTTTCTCCTTCAAATTTATCCACTTCCTGTCACATAGCTAAACAGGAAGTGAAGGTAAAACCCCACCAATGTCTTGCCTTGGGGGGCACACAGGTCAATCTAAATAGTTTCCCCATTAGGTAAATTGCACTTCTGCATTTTTCTGTGTACACCCCAAACTATTAGGTATCTTGGACTTTGGGGTTTATTTACTAAAGGCAACTCCACTTTGCACTACAAGTGCAGTTGCTGGAGATCCGAGGGGGGCATGCAGGGACAATAAAAAAAATGGAATCTTTGCTTCTACATGATTGGATGATAAAATCACCAGTGCTTCCCCTCAGATTTACAGCGAGTAAACTTGTATTGAAGAGTGGATTTGCCTTCAATAAACCACAAAATACCTAATAATTTGGGGTGTACACAACAAAGTGCTAGAGTGAAATTTGCCTAATGGGGACACTAGTTAGATTGACCTGTGTGTCCCCAAGGAAAGACATTGGTAGGGTTTTACCCTTTCTGTTTGGCTATGTGACAGGAAGTGAAGCCAATTTTCAGAAAAGAGACACAAAGCCCAACCTAAAAAAGACAAGCAGGAGTTCTAACACTCACTTGGTTTCCCTCAAATGCCCACATTTAGAATAGGATTGTCTTGAGCTAGATTTATAGTATGGTAGATGTATGGTAGTGTGTGGTCATCCACTTCTTCCTTCTACTTGTCTCAGCTGCAAACTAGACCTTCCGTGGTGAAGATTTTGGGGCGAGTATAGAGCAGACAGACCTGGAGCAGTGTAAAGGCCCGTACACACAATCAGACTTTTTGCTGTTGCTGTTTTATGTGTGTACACTCCAACTGACAAACTTTTTTAATTTTCATTGGACTTTTGTTGGCTGTGCAAATGAACAAACTTTTCGACAACATAAGTCAGATGGAGCAAAGTCTGATCGTGTGTACAGAAAACCATCGAACTTTACAAACATGCATGCTCAGAACCAATGCAAAATATCAGACAACAATACAGAAGTTGACCAAAGGTAAAGAGCAGAAAAACCATGTGATTTGGTGAAAGTTGGCTGAAAAAGTCCAATCGTGTGTATGCTTAACTAGTTCACGGGCAACGCGCTTTGTACAGAAATCCACAGGAAAGTTTGTACAAAGTCCAATTGTGTGTATGAGGCTTAATATCTTGAATAATAATCAAAAGTTACAGTAAATGGCTCCTTATACATAGTAGACTTAGTGATGCCAGATCTAGTATTATCATGTTTGTATAGAAAATGCCTTCAATGAAGTGCCTGAAAGACTAAAACTGCATCTTGCAGTTTTTTTTGCACTGATGTGTTTTTCAGGTGCTTTTGGGCTAAAAAATAGTGCCTGTAAAGCGCCTCCCCTGAAGTCCCAGTGTGAAAGCCAGAGTGCTTTTCACACTGGGGTGCTGCGCTGGCAGGATGTTAAAAAAAAGTCTTGCAAGCAGCATATTTGGGGCTGTGAAGGAGCAGTGTATACACCGCTCCTGCCCATTGAAATGAATGGGCACCGCTGCTGAAGCACCTGCAAAGCGATTCATCAGCGGTGCTACACGGGCATATTTAGCCGTTTATTCAGCCGCTAGCAGGGGTTAAAAGCGCCCCACTAGTGGCCGTTTTACTGTCAACGCTCGCCCCAGTGAGAAAGCAGCCTAACAGAGAAGAAGGCATCCCTTTAGTTCATGATTCTTGGAGGCCAATTATGAGAAAGTCTGAAGAGCATGCACATCAAAGCAATGCCAAGGATGCATGCTTTAATATACTGGCAACAAAAGTGAGTACACCCGTAAGTGAAAATGTCCAAATTGGGCCCAATTAGCCATTTTCCCTTGTTAGTGTTACAAGATCTCAGGTGTGAATGGGGAGCAGGTGTGTTAAATTTGGTGTTATCGTGCTCACTCTCTCATACTGCTCAATGGAAGTTCAACATGGCACCTCATGGCAAAGAACTCTCTGAGGATCTGAAAAAAAGAATTGCTGCTCTACATTAAGATGGCCTAGGCTAGAATAAGATTGCCAAGACCATGAAACTCAGCTGCAGCACGGGGGCCAAGACAATACAGAGGTTTAACGGGACAGGTTCCACTCACAACTGGCCTTGCCATGGTTGACCAAAGAAGTTAAGTGCACGTGCTCAGCATCCTATCCAGAGGTTGTCTTTGGGAAATAGACGTATTAGTGCTGCCAGCATTGCTGCAGAGGTTGAAGGGGTGGGGGGTCAGCCTGTCAGTGCTCAGACCATATGCCGCACACTGCATTAAATTGGTCTGCATAGCTGTTGTCCCAGAAGGAAGCCACTTCTAAAGATAATGCACAAGAAAGTCAGTTTCAGGGTCTTGGCAATCTTATAGCCTAGGCATCTTAACCACTTAACAACTGCGCTATAGTTGAATGATGGCTACAGCGCGGCTCAATAACTCTGGGAGGGCATACATTGACGTCCTCCCAGAATCGCGCTCCTACACGCCCCCTGCTGACAGCAGGTGTTTACCACGTGATCACTCTGTCAAATGATGGAGCGATCAATTGTAAACAAGCATGTTCTGTTCCTCTCTTCCCTCTCTGTACAGTGTAAGCGGAGAGGGGAGAGATCGGTTGTAGCAATTCTGTGGGCTGGATCTGTAGTGCCCACAGTGCTGCTCTGTGTCCATTGCAGCCTCATCCATCCATCCATGCTCAGCCATCCCTCTGTCATACTCATCCATCCATGCTCAGCCATCCCTCTGTCATACTTATCCATCCATGCTCAGCCATCCATACTCAGCAATACTCATCCATCCATGCTCAGCCATCCATACTCAGCAATACTCATCCATTCATGCTCAGTCATCCCATCCATACTCATTCATGCTCAGTCATCCCATCCATATTTATGGCTCAAACATGCTCAGGCATCCCCATTCATGCCACATCAGTTCTCATCCGTGCCACTACAGTGCCTCACAAAGGTGTAATAGGTAGTCAAATTAGATTTGAAAAATGTATGCCCCTAGAACACCTGATGCTGCTCCCTGCATGTTGGGCCTCTGTATGTGACCAGGCTGTAGAAAAGTCTCACACATGTTGTATCACCATACTCAGGAAGAGTAGGAAAACCTATTTTGGGGTGTAATGTTTGGTATGTTCATGCTATGTGTTAGAAATATTGTATAAATGGACAACTTTGTGTAAAAAAATAAAAAATAAAAAACGTGATTTAATTTTCTTTCCACATTTTCCAAAAACTTGTAGAAAAAAAAATTACATTTTCAAAAGCCTCATTATTCTTCATAGATTGTACATTGGGGTGTGTTCTTTCCAAAATGATTTTTGGGGCGTCTCCATTGTCCTGGTGCTCCAGAGCCTTCAAAAGTGCAAGAGGTAGTCAGGAAATTAGATGTATAATTTATGCTCCTAGAATGCCTGAAGGTGCTCTCCGCATTTTGGGCCTCTGTATGTGGCCATGCTCTGTAAATGTCTCACACATGTGGTATCGCCATACTCAGGAGGAGTGTCAGAATGTGTTTTGGGGTGTAATCTGTGGCATGCATATGCTGCGTGTTAGAAATAACCTGCTAATATGACAATTTTGTGGAAGAGAAAAAAATCTTGATTTTGCAAAGAATTGTGGGAAAAAATACAACTTCAAAAAACTCACCATGCCTTTTACTAAATACCTTGGAATGTCTACTTACCAAAAAAGGGGGGTATTTGTACTTTCCTGGCTTGTTAGACTACTTTCACACTGGGGAGTTGCAGGCGCTGGCGGTAAAGCGGCGCTATATTTAGCGCCGCTTTACCATTGTTTTAGTGGCTCTATGCGGCCGCTAGCGTGGCAGTTTTAACCCCTGCTAGCAGCCGAAAAAGGGTTAAAACTGCCCGCAAAGCAGCGCTTTGCAAGCGGGTTTGCAGCTCTGCCCCGTTGTTTTCAATGGGAAGGGGCGATCTAGGAGCTGTAAATACACCGCTCCTACAGCGCTCCAAAGATGCAGCTTGCAGGACTTTTTTGACCGCCCTGCAAGCGCACCACTCGAGTGTGAAAGCCCTCGGGGCTTTCACACTGGAGACACAGCAGCGGCTGTTTCAGGGTGCTTTGCAGGCGCTATTTTCAGCACTTTAGCGCCTGCAAAGCACCTCAGTGTGAAAGCAGCCTTAGAGCCCGTTCACACAGGGGCAACACGACTTTCAACACGACTTTTGAAGGCTACTTGGACACGACTTATCAACACGACTTGGGGTGACTTACAACACGAATTTAAGTCGCCCCAGGACAGGCGACTTTTGCCGTGGCCAATCAGAGAATGAGCTCTCAAGGGGGAACTCCACGCCAAATTTATTTTAAAAATTTGGCGTGGGTTCCCCCTCCGAGAGCATACCAGGCCCTTAGGTCTGGTATGGATTTTAAGGGAAACCCCCCTACGCCGAAAAAACAGCATGGGGGCTCCCCCCAGATCCATACCAGACCCTTATCCAAGCACGCTACCCGGCCGGTCAGGAAAGGGGGTGGGGACAAGCGAGCATCCTCTGGGACTGTGACATCATAATGGGCGGGGACATCATCCGGGATGTCCCTATATAAGTCGCCGCACGCCACGTCCCTGTCATTGTGAGCAGAGACAGCGACGAGGCAACAGCTCGAGAAGAGAAAAACAGAACAGAAGGCCAGAAAACAGCGGCGACAGAAGACCCGCTTGTAAAAGAGCTAGAAGAAGGCGCGGTGGCCCGGCAAGAAGAACCAAAGAGGGGGACAAGACCCCTGAAGTCGGAAGAAGAGGGCAGCGGCGAAGAAGAAAGCCGGGCTCCTCCGCTAGTAAAAGAGCTAGCAGAAAATAGCGGAGTCCGGCAAGAAGACCCCCTGAGCTGTGCAATAAACTATTTTAACCCTTGTGTGTTGTGTTTTTTTTTTACATTTTTTTCACAGGTGAATGGGTAGGGGTACATTGTACCCCATACTCATTCACATAGGGTGGGGGGCCATGATCCGGGGGCCCCCTTATTAAAGGGGGCTCCCGGATTCTGATAAGCCCCCTGCCTGCAGACCCCGACAACCAACGGCCAGGGTTGTTGGGCAGAGGCCCTTGTCCTCATCAACATGGGGACAAGGTGCTTTGGGGTGGGGGGGCCACGTGGCCCAACTTCCCCAAGGCACCCCCCCATGTTGAGGGCACGCGGCCTGGTACGGCTCAGGATGGGGGGCGCTCGCTCGTCCCCACCCCCTTTCCTGGCCGGCCGGGTAGTGTGCTTGGATAAGGGTCTGGTATGGATCTGGGGGGAACCCCCCACGCCATTTTTTCAGCGTAGGGGGGTTCCCCTTAAAATCCATACCAGACCTAAGGGCCTGGTATGCTCTCGGAGGGGGAACCCACGCCAAATTTTTAAAATAAATTTGGCGTGGAGTTCCCTCTCGAGAGCTGATAATTCTGTGAGAGTTGCCTCCGTATAGACGGAGATCCGACTTGGAGGCGAATTCCATTGAAATCAATGGGTACCAGTCGCCTACAAGTAGTACAGGAACCTTTTCTGAAGTCGGAGCGACTTCAGTAGTGTGCATTAAGACGGCTCTCATTCACTTATGCCGCGTACACACGGGCGGACTGTATGGCGTACTTAGTCCGTCGAAACACATTTCAGCGGACAGTCCGCTCGTGTGTGGGCTTCAGCGGACTTTTTCAGCGTGCAGTCTGGCGTACTAAGAATTTCGGATTTTTCGAAATTCTGTCCGTCGTACTTTGGTTTCAGCGGACAATCCGCTCGTCAGTATGCTAGTTCGACGGACTAAGAATGGCGCATGCTCAGAAAGGATTTACACGGCGGAAGGGTGCTTTGCTGTGTATTGGACTTCCTATTTCTAGTCCCGTCGTACGTGCTGTACACGTCATCGCCCAAGCTTTCGACAGACTGTTTGTGCATCCGTGTGTGGTCAAGTCCGTTCAGTCGAAAGTATGACGGACTGTCCGTCGGATTGTATGACGGACTAAGTACGCCATACAGTCCGCTCGTGTGTACACGCCATTACATTGATTTTTACATGTAGCGTGACTTGAGTCGACTAGGGGCGACCTGAAGTCGGATCCTGAGTTGCCCCTGTGTGAACTGGCTCTTAGGGTCCCAAGAAATTAGGCAGTCAGTACATCAGGTGTGATAAATTTTCAAAGATTGGCACCATAGCTTGTGTACTCTATATTGTTCACAAAGACCAAATACAACACACCAATTTGGCTTATTTTTACCAAAGATATGTAGCAGTATACATTTTGGCCAAAAGTTATGAAGAAAAATTACAAATTTGCAAAATTTTAATGCAGAAGTCTTTTTTTCTTTTATAGCGCAACAAATAAAAAACCCAGTGGTGATTAAATATCATCAAAAGAAAGCTCTATTTGTGTGAAAAAATGGACAAAAATTCATATGTGTAGTGTTGCATGACTTGAATGTTGAATTGAATGAGTGTTGAATTGTCATTCAAAATGAGAACACCGAAAGCTGAAAATTGGTCAGGTTAGGAAGGGGGTTTAAGTGGCCAGTGGGTGTGGTTAATGTAGAGCAACAATTCTTATTTTTCAGATCCTCAGAGAATTCTTTGCCATGAGGTGCCATGTTGAACTTCCAGTGACCAGTATGAGAGAGTGAGAGTGATAACACCAAATTTAGCACACCTGCTCCCCATTTACACCTGAGACCTTGTAACACTAACGAGTCACATGACAACAGATAGGAAAAATGGCTAACTGGGACCAATTTGGACATTTTCACCTAGGGGTGTACTCACTTTTGTTGCCAGCGGTTTCGACATTAATGGCTGTGTGTTGAGTTATTTTGAGGGGACAGCATATTTACACTGTTATACAAGCTGTACACTCACTACTTTACATTGCAGCAAAGTGTCATTTCTTCAGTGTTTTCACATGAAAAGATAGAATAAAATATTTACAAAAATGTGAGGGGTGTACTCACTTTTGTGAGATGGTGTGTGTGTGTGTGTATATATATATATATATATATACACAGTATAATTATTGTAAACATGCATGTGTCCACAGTGTTACCAAATAGAATGAATAACAGATGATGACCCAAATACTGCTTTCAGAGGACAGCAGGAGCAAGGAAAAGGGTCATATTTGTATATTTACTATTTAAAGCGGGAGTCCGCCGTTTTTTTTTTTTTTTTTAAAAGGCAGGAGCTACAAATACTGCAGCTGCTGACTTTTAAAATAATGACACTTACCCGCCCAGCGCGCCCGCGATGTCGGCACCCAAAGCCGATCTCTCGATCGTCTCTCGGGTGCTGCCGCCGCATTCTTGGGTATGGGAATCAGGAAGTGGAGCCTTTCGGCTTCATTTCCCGGTTCCCTACTGCGCATGCGCGAGTCGCGCTGCGCAATAAGGATGGTCCCCGCTGTCTCTGGGATCTGTGTGTTTCTCAGCAGGCAGTGGGGGACTTTCGGAAAGGGGCGTAGATTCTGCAGAAAGGGGCGTACCTTCTGCAGAATCTACGCCGGAAGTGGGTGCAGATACCTGTACTGTACAGGTACCTGCACCCCCCTCCCCCCTGAAAGGTGCCAACTGTGGCGCCGGAGGGGGGGGATGATTCCAATGAGCGGAAGGTCCACTTTAGGGTGGACCTCCGCTTTAAGTAAGCTAATGTGTGTTTAAAAAAAGGCATTGATTCCAGGATCCCAGCAGGGAGATCTCCCCCAGCATATTAGGCTCTGCTGAGCTTAATATATGAAACCTTTAAGAACCCAGTGGAAATTGCACGGGCTTCAGTTGTATAAGAGCTGTGTGAACAGCAAGCTCTGTTGGAGCTTTTAAAGAGCCATTCCATTTCAGTTTGTAAATGTTGAACACAGATCCTAATAGGAGTGCTGACTGCCACTTTATGAAAGCTGCTAGCAGGCATTCAACGAGCTTCAAGAAGTGCTGAAGCCTGCTAGCAGCATGTTTAAAGTGGCAACGTGGCCCCAGTCCTTGTACAGAATCTTTTCAGTATGGTTGATTACGAACATCCCTGTGGATGGAGCCCCTGAAGGAGTTGGTTAGAAACTGGATGTAGTCTGAAGATCAGAGCAGATTTGCTCCCCCATAAATTAATTTGGGGAAGGAAGACTCCTGTCTCCTGAAACGAGAGCGCTTAGTCCTGATTTCATCCTAGTGCCAGATGCACCATGCTTGCAACACTCACAATTCTGAGCACTAGCAACAATAAAGGGGAGAGGGGTAGTCTCAGTGTGTCAAACCACTTGGATACCTTGGGCTACCTGGTTATGTAATTGCTTGTGCTGTAGAAGCTCAAAAATGTACATCCTGCTTGGCTGTTACCTTTATCGAAAGGGTTTCACCTATGCAGAAGGCAGTCAACCATGCCTGCGCATAGACACGAGCCAGGGAGAGGAAATAGTGTGGCTAACAGGGCGGCACATGTACCTTATACCTCTCTAGTGGTGAAACCAACTGGGACCTGACCTCCCCCCTCCACAACAGGAGCACTAACGCACAATGAGCAAAGCTAAGGAAGTGCCTAAAACTTCACCTTCTCTTGGATATGCATATCCTGCAGGGTCCTCGGGGACTGTGCTCTGCCACAGCAGACCACAGCCCTAGAACCTTTAAAGCATCCCTCCAACTAACTCACAGATGCAACTGCCGACCAATGTGAAGGCCACGCACAGGATCCAGTGCTATAGCAGCTTACAGGCCTCTATTGTTCCTCCACCAGGATGTGCATACTACCCCTCCATAGGGACAACTCCAGAAGATTTCCACGGCCCACCAGAAAAAGGCAGTTCAATGTAAAAATCCATGTATAAAAACAAAAAAGGTCTCTCTTAGCAGAAAAGAAAGGTCCATCACCTACAGACACTAGCAAAAAACTAGGCAATGCTGGGGAACCGAATGGGTTTTCCTGGGTGATGTCAAGCTTTTATATTTGCCATTGTCCAATCACTTGGTAGAGCATAACCTTATAGTCTAAGAATTACAGTGCCTTGAAAAAGTATTCACACCCCTTAAAATTTTCCACATTTTGTCATGTTACAACCAGAACCGTAAATGTATTTTATGTGATAGACCAACACAAAGCGGCACATAATTGGGAAGTGGAAGGAAAATGATAAATGGTTTTCAAACTTTTTTACAAATAAATATCTGAAAAGTGTGGCGTGCAATTATATTCAGGCCCTCTGAGTCAATACTTTGTAGAACCACCTTTTGCTGCAATTATACATCGAAAGACATTTTTGCGCATTCTTCTTTGTAAAATAGCTCAAGCTCTGTCAGTTTGGATGGAGAGCATCTGTGAGCAGCAATTTTCAAGTTTTGCCACAGATTCTCAATTGGATCTAGGTCTGGACTTTGGCTGGGGCATTCTGACACGTGAATATGCTTTGGTCTAAACAATTCCATTGAAGCTCTGGCTACATATTTAGGGTCGTTGGTATGTTTAGGTGAACCTTCGCACCAGTCTCAAGTCTTTTGCAGACCAGTCTTTTAGACGGACTAGGTCAGATGGTCTTCCCGACAGACTTTCGGCGGAGTTCCGACGGACTTGCCAAACGAACAGACTTGGCCACACACAAGCACACCAAAGTCCGTCAGATTCGAACGTGATGATGTACGACTAGACTAGAATAAGGAAGTTCATAGCCAGTAGCCAAGAGCTGCCCTAGCGTCGGTTTTCGTCCATCGGACTAGCATAGAGACGAATGGATTTTTTGACCGGACCATTGGAAAGATTTTAAACATGTTTTAAATCTAAAGTCCATCTGATTTTTAGACAGCAAAGGTCCGATGAAGCCCACACACGATCGAATTGTCCGGTGGATTCGTTCCGTCAGACCTAATCCGTCCAAAAGTTCAGTCGTGTGTGCGCGGCCTCACAGGTTTTCTTCTCCATTTGGCTCCATCCATTTTTCCATCAACTCTGACCAGCTGCCCTGTCCCTGCTGATGAAAAGCATCCCCACATCGTGATGCTGCTACTACCATGTTTCATTGTGGGGATGGTGTGTTCAGGGTGATGTGCATTATTAGTATTCCACCACACATAGCGTTTTGCTTTTAGGCCAAAAAGTTTGATTTTGGTCTTATCTGACAGAACACCTTCTTCCACATGTTTGCTGTGTCCCCCACATTGCTTCTCGCAAACTGCAAAACTGACTTCTTATGGCTTTCTTCTTGCCACTCCTCCATAAAGACCAGATTTGTGGAGTGCACAACTAATAGTTTTCCAGGACAGATTCTCCTACCTGAGCTGTGGCTCTCTGCAGCTCCTCCAGAGTTACCTTGGGTCTCTTGGCTGCTTCTCTGATTAATGCTCTCCTTGTCTGGCCTTTCTTGGGTAGGTTTGCAGTTGTGCCATACTCTTTCCATTTTTGGATGATGGGTTGAACAGTGCTCAGTGAGATGTTCAAAGGTTGGGATATTTTTTTTATAACCTAAAACTGCTTTAAACTTCTCCACAAATTTATCCTTGACCTGTCTGGTGTTTTCCTTGGCCTTCACATGATGCTATTTGTTTACTAAGGTTCTTCAACAAACCTCCGAGGGATTCACAGAACAGCTGTATTTATACTGAGATTAAATTACATTACATACAGGTGGACTTTTTTTGCTAATTAGGCGACTTATGAAGGCAACTGGTTCCACTAATTTTAATTAGAGTTATCAGAGGGGGTTGAATACAAATGCACACCCCACTTTTCAGATATTTATTTAAATTATTTTGAAAACCATTTATGTGCCACATAAATGTGCCACAATTATGTGCCACTTTGTGTTGGTGTATTGTTAAATTAAGCTTTGACAAAAAAGCTGGAAGCTGATTGGTTTCTATGCAGAGCTGCACCAGATTTTGCAGTTTTAGTAAATCAACCCCACAGACTTACAGTACAGGAACAAGCTTGTGGCCACAGTGTTGACATTGCTGGCTCAAATAGAACGTCCAAGAATTTTTAGAATTGTTAAATTTGCATATTAAATTTGGAGGAAATCATGCCAACCAAGCTTCGCTGTACCATATAAATAATGAATGTATCCGATCTGTGCTGTTTAGCAGGGACTGCTAACTAGTGTTTTCTACTTCACACGTTTGTTGCTAGTCTTTCCCTTCTAGCTTAAATATTACGACAAACACACATATCAATATTAAAATAAATTAATAAGCCAACATTGTTTTGTTTTTATCATATGGTATCTCAGGCTGGATGGAGATTAGCACAAATGTTCCACTGTCTCAGCAATGTTCTTGTCTGGGTTAGCTTCAGCAGCACATTGAATGATGTAAAAAAGATGGTTTTCAATAACGATAATGTCTTGATCACCAAACACAGAAACACCCAGAAAATGAAGAACTAAATAAGACTTAGCAGTTTGATAAAATTAGAGTGTTTTTATTTCCTTTTGGCTTTGTTCCTTTTCTCTTCCTTTAATTTCTTCTTGGACACAGTTGGCGTCTTTGACTTGGAGTACAGGTGGTATCCAATCAATCCTAAGAGTGTGGGCACAATAGCAATGCAGAGCAGGGGCAGGACATCGTCCACCAGGGTCTGCCACTGTGTGGGCTTGGTTAGTGATATTACTTCAGTCTCAAACTGTAGGACAGCATTACCTGCAGATGGGTAAAGTAATAACATGTTAGCAGAAAATCTAGTAGAAGAGTATAAAAGTAGAAACATCTTGCTTAGCCAAGTTACTGTTGTGTATTTATTCAGAGCATTGCTAAAGCTATTTTAATAATACATATACTGCACAGTACATCAGCAGAGAAATAGCCATGCATTTTGAATTGGTCCTTATCGAGCCTAAAAGGCATGGGAAAAATGGACCTGGACTACTTTCGGTCAATGCAGTGCACATAGCATTGACAACTGAAGCCGTTCTTTGTTGTATATGTGGACACCAATCTAGGATGGTTGAGTTTTGTGAAAACTAGGCCTAAAATGCCCAAGGCAGGAATTTCCAATGTATTTTAAAATGGCTTTTATAGAGTTTTCACAAGCTAAACTCATTTCTATTGCATCCATTGAGGGACACAAGAAGTCATATACTTTCAGGTTATACTACAGCCTACAGGATTAGACACCGGCATAAAAAAAAAAAATGTAGTTGGCCTTAGAAACTTGCCTAGCATATCTTTTTTCTAAATATTATCTTACTATTGCTTTAGTGCTACCAATACCACTACATATAGCACGTTAATATGTTCTGTGCCATATTTGTATCAGACATGTAGAATCATTGCTCTCCATACAGTATAAGTTAAACGCACATGTAAAATCATTCCGTTTACTGTAGCTCTGCACTTTTTGGATCTGTGATAGGAGTAATGACAAATCCATTTGTTATAAGAAGATAGTGCTGTATTTCTTTCACTTTGTTTTTATTGAAGAAACAGTAGAAATACTTATACAATTCAAGACAAGTTTTGTACAAGTGAAGAAAGAAGAGTGTGACCAAAACAAAAATTTCTATGCAAGATATGCTAAACTTATGACTAGTACACATGATGAGGAAATCAGGCGAAAAATACAGAGTGATCGTCCGATAATCTGATCGTTAGTACACAGCTTTCGAAAAGCCGATCATGACCATTCATGAAAAATTACTATTATTTTAATATGGTTAGTGTGCTAAAAAATTATAATTTTGAAGAATGCAACAAGAGGAGCTGGAACCCATAAAAAGCGACAGGTGTACAGGAATAGTCAGAACTGTGGCTGGTGATTATTTTTTCGATTAGTCATCGATTATAATGATTATAATGATTATTTTTATATTTTTTTTTACTTAATCTAGTGTTTTTTTTTGATTAGCCAATTAATCCTTTGGATAACTTTACAAAAAATGATAAGTACATAAAAAAAGTTAAGATAAAAGAATATACCGTATATACTTGAGTATAGGTCGATCCGAATATAAGCCGAGGCCCCTAATTTACCCCAAAAAAACTGGGAAAACGTATTGACTCGTGTATAAGCCGAGGGTGAGACATGCAGCAGCTACTGTTACAGCTTAAAAGAGTGGAAAAGAGGGTCAACAATGCCCATCTGCAGCTGCATACCTCCCTGTGTCCACCCCTGTGTCCCGTCCCTCCCCGTGTCCCGTCCCTCCCCGTGTCCTTCCCTGGGTCCCGTCCCTGTGTCCCGTCCCTCCCTGTGTCCATCGCAGCCTACCTGTGCCAATCTGCAGCCTCTTTGCCTTCTGCAGCCTCTGTGTGCCATGCCGCACCTCTCCTCCTCGTCTGACAGACGGCGGCCATTCCACTGTTCAAAAGCCGCGCCTCTCTGTCTGTGATAGGCGGAACACTCAATTTCCCAGCAGTCAGTGTTCCGCCTATCACGGACATCCTCTCATCCTCGTCCGTAGTATGAGAATGAGCGGATGTCCGTGATAGGCGGAACACTGACTGCTGGGAAATTGAGTGTTCTGCCTATCACAGACAGGGAGGCGCGGCTTTTGAATAGTGGAATGGTCGCCGTCTGCCTACCTGATTTGCATGACTCGAGTATAAGCCGAGGGGGGCACTTTCAGCCTAAAAAAAGGGGCTGAAAATCTCGGCTTATACTCGAGTATATACAGTAACTACATACATATATACACAGTGTCAGTGTGTTTTTTTAAATTTTTTTGTACAATTTTTTTTTATTATTTATTGCAATTTTTTTTATCAGCCCTGTTGGGGGGCTATGGTGAGATATCAGGAGTCTTAACAGACCTCTGACATCTCCCATTTGAGACAGAAAAAGGGACTAGGGACACAGATTCCCCAGTCCCTTTCTCTGTAGCTTCTGCTGCACTGATAATGAATGGAGAGAAGACAGCAGCTTCTCTTCATTCATTAACTGAGACATCGTAATCACAGGAGGTTACAATGTTTCAGTTATGTGAATGGACAGAGTCAGTGGTTACTGACTCTGTCCATTCTGAAAATGAAGGAGCCGGGTTTACCGGCTCCTACCTCCACTCTCCATCCCGAGATACCGAGGGGGGGCGACAGCATGGAGGGGGAGAAGAGAGGGGGACATATGCACGGAGGGGGACACGGAGAAGAGAGGGGGGGACAGCAGCATCGAGGGGGACACGGAGAAGAGAGCGGGGCAGATGCACAGAGGAGAGCAGGAGACACTGAGCAGCATGGAGGGGGACACTGAGAAAAGAGGGGGACAGATGCAGGGATGAGACTGGGAGACAGAGCAGCATGGAGGGGGATACAGAGAAGAGAGGGGGAAAGATGCACGGAGGAGAGCGGGAGACACGGAGCAGCATGGAGGGGGACATGGAGAAGAGAGGGGGACAGGTGCACAGAGGAGAGCTGGAGACACGGAGCAGCAGGGAGGGGAGACACGGAGAAGAGAGGGAGACACGGAGCAGCATGGAGGGGGATAGATGCATGGAGAAGAGAGGGGGACAAATACACGGAGGAGAGAGGGAGACACGCAGCAGCATGGAGGGGGACACGGAGAAGAGAGGGAGACACAGAGCAGCATGGAGGGGGACAGATGCACGGAGGAGAGTGGGAGACACGGAGCAGCCTGGAGGGGGACATGGAGAAGAGAGGGGGACAGATGCACAGAGGAGAGCGGGAGACACGGAGCAGCATGGAGGGGGACACAGAGAAGAGAGGGAGACACGGAGCAGCATGGAGGGGGGACAGATGCACGGAGAAGAGAGGGGGACAAATGCACGGAGGAGAGAGGGAGACACGCAGCAGCATGGAGGGGGACACGGAGTAGAGAGCGGGGCAGATGCACAGAGGAGAGCAGGAGACACTGAGCAGCATGGAGGGGGACACTGAAAAAAGAGGGGGACAGATGCAGGGATGAGAGTGGGAGACAGAGCAGCATGGAGGGGGATACAGAGAAGAGAGGGGGAAAGATGCACGGAGGAGAGCGGGAGACACGGAGCAGCATGGAGGGGGACATGGAGAAGAGAGGGGGACAGGTGCACAGAGGAGAGCGGGAGACACGGAGCAGCATGGAGGGGGACATGGAGAAGAGAGGGGGACAGGTGCACAGAGGAGAGCTGGAGACACGGAGCAGCAGGGAGGGGGACACGGAGAAGAGAGGGAGACACGGAGCAGCATGGAGGGGGATAGATGCATGGAGAAGAGAGGGGGACAAATACACGGAGGAGAGAGGGAGACACGCAGCAGCATGGAGGGGGACACGGAGAAGAGAGGGAGACACAGAGCAGCATGGAGGGGGACAGATGCACGGAGGAGAGCGGGAGACACGGAGCAGCATGGAGGGGGACATGGAGAAGAGAGGGGGACAGATGCACAGAGGAGAGCGGGAGACACGGAGCAGCATGGAGGGGGACACGGAGAAGAGAGGGAGACACGGAGCAGCATGGAGGGGGACAGATGCACGGAGAAGAGAGGGGGACAAATGCACGGAGGAGAGAGGGAGGCACGCAGCAGCATGGAGGGGGACACGGAGTAGAGAGAGGGACAGATGCACGGAGGAGAGCGGAAGACACGGAGCAGCATGGAGGGGGACACTGAGCAGCATGGAGGGGGACAGATGCACGGAGGAGAGCGGGAGACACGGAGCAGCATGGAGAAGGACGGATGGGGACTGGAGGAGGTTAGTGGACAGTCAGCAGTGATCGTGTGTGGAAGAGAAGCACCGAGCTGAAAGTGGCGGTGAGGGTGTATTGACATGCAACTTGCAACACGTGACTCGTCGTGGCAGCTCTAGCTGGAAGGTCTCACTATTAGAGTCTGCAGGATACACAATAGGCCATGGAGCTGACTCTAACATTTTTTTTTTATATCATTTGGTAAAATAACAAAAAAATGTGGTTTGAAATTGCGTTAAGATAGTGAAAATAAACAGCAACCATATCAACCGATATAAGTTGTAAGTACATAAAATGTAAAAAAGTACAGCGCTAAATATCCAGGTATGAAAAAATGTAAACCAAACCTATACAAGCAAACAAACAAAAAAAAAGGGTTGTGCAGTGTCCAATCGATGTAGTCCAAAAGTAATGGTTCAAACTGCAAGTATAAATATAAGTGAAATACTTTGAAAGAGTAATGCCACATTCACACGATCGGAAATTCCAAAAGTACAATGAGAGCTCAAAATGTACCGCAATTTGTGGAACCCAAATCCCATGGTAAGCGGGACAAGTTTTAATATAGCAAGTGTGCACAAACCCAGTTGAGATTTGTTTCTTCATTTTAAAGAAAGGCTTTAATAGCTTTTTCAGAATTGTGTTGATGCATTATGTTTATCCTGCACTGAAAAATCTAAACGGCACGATCAGAAAGGAATAGAAGCGGTCAGGAATTACCTGGTATAGAAGGGGGGTATCCTCTTTTTCCATAGGCCAAACTAGGTGGGATAACCACTTTTCGCTTTTCTCTGAAGACAAAATAAATACAGGATTATCAAGATGGCGAATGAATGAATCGGCCTAAAAAAGCCCAGTGTGACAGCAAACTACCCTACTGTGGTATTGTTATAAAAAGAACACGATTACAGAACTAACTCAGGAGAAAATGTTATCCTGCTACAATACACAGGTAATGTAGATGGAAAAGTAGATTATCATGGGTTACAGCCGGGGTCGGTCCCCCAGGCGCTGTCAGCAGGTGGTTTTATGTATTTAATTTGTGAAAATCATATAATTTCCCTTACCCAGCAGTTATCTACCACAGAAAAATTAAGAAGGAAAATTGCACAGTACTTACAGTCTCCACTCTCCAGTAAGTATTTAATCATTTTATTCAGCACTGACATACACTTACATTTTAAATGAACATATCAATATTTACGCCGTCCCCTGTCGTAATGAGGTTACAAAAAAATACCCCTATAATGCATACACCAAACATATATGGAATACCCTGTTTTGAGTCCATTTCTGTAACTCTCATGGTCTTCTACTTCTATCACAATATACAATAGTATCATTTTTCAAGGACTCCCTTTGATCATTAAAAAGCAGTCCTTGTACTTCAGGTAGGTGCCTTTTGTCTAGACTCAGGTGATGTCAGCCTGCTGCAGGTAGGAAATATAATTTCTTCTGTCCCCTCTTCCCAGTGATCAGGCTTGCAACACTGTAATAATGTAGTAAGTCACAAGGTAAGTGACTGCGGTGACTTCCAAAGAATTCTGGGGAATTCAGAAATAATTGAAGACAAAGTGCTGGAGAGTACTGAACTGGCCAGCAATGAGTCCAGATCTAAATCCCATAGAGCACCCATGGAGAGATCTCAAAACTGCAGTTAGGCCCCTTTCACACTGAGGCGGTGGGTGCGTCAGCGGTAAATGGCTGGTATTTTTAGCAGCACTTCACCATCAATTTTGCAGCGCTATTCGGCCACTAGCGGGACACTTTTATCCCGCTAACGGCCAAGAGAGGGTTAAACACCAGCCGCGAAAGGGTTAAAGCCACTTTCAATGGGCAGGAGTGGTGTATACACTCACTCCTTCACCGTTCCAAAGATGCTGCTAGCAGGACTTCTTTTAGTGTCCTGCCAGTACACCGCTCCGGTGTGAAAGACCTCGGTGCTTTTACACGGGAGACACAGCAGCGGCTCTTTCAGGGTGCTTTGCAGGTGCCATTTTTAGCGCTGCAGGACCTGCAAAGCGCCCCTGTGTGAAAGGGGTCTAAGGAAAAGGAACCCTTCCAATCTGAGAGATCTGGAGCGGTCGGAGAAAGAATAGTGGTCTAAAATTCCAGTAGACAGGTGTAAGAAACATATTGATGGTTACAAGAAGTGATTGATTTCAGTTATTTTTTCCAAGGGGTGTGCTAACAAATATTAAATTGAGGGTGCCAATAATTTTGTCCAGTCCATTTTGGACTTTTGCATGGAATGTGTCAGATTTGGCTTTTTGTTTCTCCACTTTTTTTGTGTTATACCAATACAAAGAAAATAAACATGAGTATGCCTAAACATTTGTAATTGCAACAATTTTCTGGGGGAAGCGATGGATTATCTGACAGAAATGCAGGGGTGCCAATATTTTTGACCATGACTGTATGTAAGGGTATGCAACCACTTTAGCTGCTTGCCAACCAGCCGTCGCAATTATACGGTGGCAGAATGGCTCGAGTGCGCACATTGCTGTACCGGTATGGCGGTCGCCGGCCAAGATGTCCACCGGGGCATCAGCGATTGCTTCACAGAGAGCCAGAACAGGGGATCTGTCAATGTAAACAAACAGATCTCCGTTCTGTCAGGGGAGTTTAGTGCGATTCCTAGTGATTAGGAACAGCGATCTCTCTGTACTCCCAGTCAGTCCCCTCCCCCCACAGTTAGAAGCAACTCCCAGGGAACACCTAACCCCTTTGATCGCTCCCTAGTGTTAACCCCTTCCTTGCCAATGTCATTTATACAGTAATCAGTGGCTATTTTTAGCTCTAAACACTGTAATGATGTCACTGGTCCCAAAAAAGTGTCAAAAGTGTCCGATCTGTCTGCCGCAATGTCGCAGTCCTGCTAAAAATTGCCGACTACCTCTATTACTAGTAAAAACAAAATTAATAATAAAAATGTCATAAATCTATCCCCTATTTTGTAGGCACTATAATTTTTGCACAAAGCAATATATGCTTATTGCGATTTTTTTTACCAAAAATAGATTAGATGGCCTAAACTGATGAATTTTTTTGGGGGATATTTATTATAGCAAAAAGTAAAAAATATTATTATTTTTTTGTCAGTCTTTTTTTGTTTATAGCGCAAAAAAGAAAAACCACAGAGGTGATCAAAATACCACCAAAAGAAAGCTCTATTTGTGGGAAAAAAAGGACGTCAATTTTGTTTAGGTACAGCATCGCACGGCCGTGCAATTTTCAATTAAAGCAATGCAGTGCTGTATCGCAAAAAATGGCCTGGTCATTAAGGGAGTACATTTTTCCGGTGCTGAAAGTGGTTGAATAGGGATTTTTAATAGGAATGCCATGTTGCAACCACAAGCCACACTTTTGGCTTGAAATTGTGGCCTTATTCACTTGAATGGGTTACATTTGGAGGCTGTACTGCCCACTGAATAGGACATGGGGTAAGATTTTTTGCCCTGGCATGTGCACAAACCCTGTTCAGCCGCACAACCACTAAACACAGAAAAGCTTATCTCAATGTCTTTAGAGAAAAGCCATTTACAGTATTCCTGTATAAAAGACAGAATTCAATCAGCTCTAGAACACGGGAGTGTACTTTATCGCAGTTTGATTCCAAAAGACATAGCATGCCGTATTTATCAGCATATAACACGCACCCTCATTTTTGGAGGGAAGTTTTAGGGAAAAAAAACCTTACATTTTAAATAAAGAGCTTTGAGCAAAATATGGGTCAGTGCCCATTAATGCAGCCTCACCATTGCCCATCTGCAGTATGATCAATGTCCATCTGTAGCCTCACAAATGCCCATCAATGCAGCTTGATCAATGCCCATTTGCAGCCTCAACAATGAATATGGGCATTGATCAGACTGCATTGATGGCAATGTTGAGGCTGCAGATGGGCATTGATCAAGCTGCATTGATGGGCAATTGTGAGGCTATAGATGGGCATTGATCAAGCTGCATTCATGGCAATGGTAAGGCTGCATATGGGCATTGATCAGGCTGCATTGATAGCAGCCTTAGCATTGCCATGAATGCAGCTTGATCAATGCCCATCTGCAGCCTCACCATTGCCATCAATGCAGCCTGATCAATGCCCATATGCAGCCTTACCATTGCCATCAATGCAGCCTGATCAATACCCATCTGCAGCCTCAACTCAGATTACTGCTGCCTCGGAGGGGACAGGGAGGGGGGTGGGGCGAATGCCGTCAGATTACATACAGCGAGAATCTCCTCTTTAATTGGTGGCCTCTTTAATACAAAATCTCCTGGACTGGCTACTATGATAGACAGAACAGTGGTCCGATGCCGGCCCAGGAGACGGGACTTCCTATTACAGAGGCCGCTGAGTATACAGGAGATTCTCCTTTTATGTAATCTGGCGGCGCTCGTCCCACCTCCATAGGCAGCCCAAACTGCAGTATAGGCGTATAAACACGCACACACTATTTGCACCGATTTTCAGGGTGAAAAAGTGTGTGTTATACGCCAATAAATACAGTAATTCTAGTTCTTGTCACTTGTCTGGCTCTGAGGACTCCCCAGCATGGTACGGTGATAGTAGAAATGACGGGACCGCATAAACAGATATCAGCAAAGATGAAGATTTCTAGAGCAGTGACCTTTGAGATGGGCCAGGTTTGTCTAAGTGAATCAATCACTCCAGGAGCACAGAGATAACCTGGCTGAAATCAACACGTAGCTGAGATTATGGCATATATAAACCAGGACAGGTGTGCCCTGCCTACAAGAATAGTCATAGACACTGACCTTGTAAGAGCTGAGAGAAAGGGAAGGCAGAGATGCTCAGATTGATTAAATTTGTTTGAATTTGAACTAATAACATCCTTCACTGAGAAACTCATTGCATAGGCCTGTTATGAAGTGGTATCACCCAAGAGCCAGACACACAGTGATTTATTCTTGACCTTTACCAATTGTATGCAGGGTAGGATGGTACAAACACATATAACTGGTATAAAACGAAGGGCTGTAAAAGAAGGTATCCAAACAGAACAGGAATACTGACAACAATTCTTACATTTGCTCACAAGGTGGCGATACAACATAACTAGTAGTTATGTTGTGTCACCACCTAGTGGGCAAATGTAAGAATTGTTTCTGGTATTCTTGTTCCTGTTCTGCACTGGCAAACAATGTGCAAGATGAACTGATAATTAAAGTAGAATTATAGGTGTTTTGAATAGAGTAAAGGAAGGTTATACTCCGTGTCAGTTTATTGTTTGCCATCTGTGTCCCATTGGGGAGACTTCTTTTCACTTCCTGTCCCATACCTAAAACAGGAAGGGAGAGAAAATCCCTTGAGGGGGGGGGGGGGGTGGCAGCTCACCAGAATTAGTGCCCCCATTGGAAGATTTCCCCTCTATTACTTTTCCGGGGAGAACCCAAAATGTGGGATTTTCTTTTACTTTCACTTTCAATGATAATGTTAAACAGGACAAACAGAGAGGGTGAATCTCCCTAACTGGGGGCACAAACACCAACTTTAGTATGTTCAAAACTAAAAAATAAACTTTGCTGTCAGTTGTACTTTTAAGCGTATCGTCACGAAAAAAGAAGTCTGGCTTTTTCTCCTCCCTTTCCCACTTTTTGATTCTGGGAGCAGGTACCCGTTTCCTCTAGATGAGCAGAACGGAAGATGCCCCCCCCCCCCTTTCCCTGCCTGCAACCTCCTGGGGCACGTCACAGGTCTCAGGAGGCTGCAGGACCACTGAGAAAGTGCAGCGCGTCTTGCACATGCCAGTCAGCTGTGAAGCACCAAGAAGTCACAGCCAGTTTCCCACATCCAAGATGGCAACGTCAACGACCCAAAGACTGGGCGAAAAAACGGTCTGGGTGAGAATGCCCCTGGCCTGGCATATGCATGTTTATTAAAAGTCAGCAGCTAGAGCATTTGTAGCTGCCGACTTTTCATTTCATTTAAAGGTGTTACTAAACTCAGGACCCTGCATTGACTATATCTGGTCTCCCACAGTACACAGAACATGGAAATGCAATTATTTTAGTAAATATAAACTGCTAAATACCCTTTCTAAGCAGTATATAGCAGTCTTGTGATGTCTATCAGTGTTTGCTTAAAGCTTGTAGGAGAAGTTTTCATTCGCCAATGATTGTTCAAGAGGCTCCAGGACCCCTGACCCTCTGTCTGGACAGTGCCGATTGGCCCTGTGCTGATCACATGCACTCTCCCAAGAAAAAAATATTCTAGGAATACACACCAAGCTGAGCATGTGCAGCTTGCCCCCAAGGCTCTGTACTATCAGGAGATATACTAAGAACAGTAGAAAAAGAGGAGGATCAGAAAACACAGGATCAAAACAGCCTTTATACATAATGCAGAGGATTAACTCCTTAGGTTCTGCAGTGAGTATAACGAGCATGCTTTACTGCATATACTGACTGATTTTACTGTGGTGGGTTTAGTTACACTATAAAGGCAAATACTTGTGACGCCCTGAGAAGGAATACAGTCTTTCACTTGTTAAAGACTAGTTTCCAACGATAGCCCACATACTGTAGCTGTGGACATGGACCCCATAGTAGACTCTACACAGGCATGGCAGCAGAAGTCTTTAGTAAAGCAATCCAGGCAGCTGAGCTATGCCACCAATGTGACTGGAACATAGGTTAGTGCTGCATGCTCTTATGCCCTTTGGTGGCCCGCACACCAATTCTGACATGGGGATCCCTGTACCTAGTTGCAGCTAGCTAGCCCTCCCATGGCTGATCTAACAGGCATGGTCCCACTGAGCAGAGGAAGGTGGGAGGGGTTGAAAATTATATCCCCTGGGCATGTCCAGAAGTCCAGGGATGATGGGAGCAAAGGAGATTGCGCTTAATGGAATTAAAGGGCCCTGCTCCTACTGCTAGGGAAAATGGATAAAGGGGCACTCTACCATTTACTTTTAGTGGCTGTAAAACTATAAAAAAAAAAAAAGGGACCTTTACTTCAGAAGTCAGATCTGTAATTAGTGTGTACAGAAAAATAAATAAAATGACATCATCTTTTGTTTCTATATACATCACTGAGCCATGATGTCTCCTGAGTAGAACTATACCCCAGCATTGAGAGCACGGCCACCAAAAGAACCTGTGTGGAGACAAACATTCTCCACAAGTGCTTACCTCAGGTTGTCTGCACCATTTACATGGTAGCCCACAATCTCTTTAGAAGTTACACAATCAAACTTTTTTCAAGATCAACTGCTGGTGGCTCGCAAGGCATTTTCGTGGTGGTGCCCACAGAGCTCTCCCTGCTGGATTGGGCTGTCTCTTTGAATATGTAAGGGTGTCTCCTTGATGGATTGGGCTGTGTCTTTGTTGGATTGGGCCATCTCTTTGCTGAATATATGTGGATGTCCCTTTGCTGGATATATGGGGGTGGTCTCTTTTCAGGATATATGGGGGGGGGGGGCTGTTTATTGTTGCTGGATATGGGGGGAGGGCCTGTCTATTGTTGCTGGAGGAATCTTTTCTTGCTGTAGTGGGTGTAGTATTGCTAACAAACTCAAGGGCTCATGCTAGCCCCCTGTTCTCTAAAGGGGGTGATTCTAGGGAAGCCTCTAGGAACAGAGATGAGTGTGAACCAGCAGGAAGGGGGTGAGTTCCTGTTGCTTTTCTCTGAGAAAAAAAGTCCTGCTTCTACATTACACCATAAGGGCTCTTCTGCCTCCCCTCCTTTTTTATTCTCATATGTCCTTTATTCGAACTGTCTTTTCTCAGATCAATAAACGAGATGAAAAAAAAAAAAAATTCAGCTGTAACCGTATGTTAATCAGATCTGTTTAGTGTCCCCCTTTTTTTAAAAAAAAACTTTCTCTCTTTCTTTTCTTTGGGCTCCTTGCATGTGCTGCTGTTGGCTTGAAGGACAACTAATAGGAATTCTGTGCTTGAATGTCACAATCAGTACTTCCAAGACATAAAGCATGGCATCAAAAGTAAATATGATTGAATTTTATAAAATGGCTTTTGTAATGGCTTATACATGGCTTCCAAACTAAATAGGGCATATGGGCAATCGATCAGATGCTTTCTGTTTTTCAGTTGCCTTTTGACGTCTGCTAGCTCCCTGGGAAGCAACAGTCAAAACTACTTCTTTAAAGCAGCACTATCACAGAAATATTACGTACTGTAAGCTATATGTAGTTTAAAAAAAATAATAATAAATATAATCCGTTATATCAATTCCACAATGTCGCTTGCATACCAAGCTATTGAGCAAATACTGACAATGACGGGGCAAACTATAACCCTGTTAGGAATACTTCAATCATTTTTAAAGATTCATATGACAGGTATAAGAGGTAATTTCTGTATTTTTATGCAGTACTGGTCCATTAATCTGACATTTGCTGCTTTTTCTATCCATCTGGTATTTAACAGCCTTGATATATAACAAGAAATATGCATTCTTACATACTCCCTGTTAAAGCTCATCTATGGTAAAATCATATACATGTTTCCAGCCTAGTTCTATTAATCTGAGTTATCTTGAGCCTATTTTGTGAAGATTCCAATGCATTTACTTCCTTGAATTCTATGACATGTATTCACCATACCCTTTGATTGGGCACTACAGTGTCACACACTTCAAAGAGCCTACCTTCTGAACTACAGAGGTGCTGAGAGCAGGAACAAGAATTGATGCTTGCAGGCAGCAAGGTGCCATGGGATACATAGTCCAAAGTACCATGGGATATAGTCCCCATGAAAGGGCATTTTTCAAGTAAGCCTATATTAGATGGTCAAATTTAACTATTGTTTGTATTGCTATTACTATGCTGATGTTATAAAATTAAAGTGTGTGCTGTGATCATAAAATTCCTTTAACCGTTTTACTGCCACCAGTGTATGCTGGGGGATTTTATAGCCGCTTGGATTGTGAGTAAATTTGACAAGCTGACTGTAGGCTTGCAGATGGAAGTGATCCAATGTCTCTGCAGCTTGTGGATCGCTTCCACACACCCTGATAAGGGCCGCCCCCCCCACGCCATGTTTTTTGGGCTTCACGCACCCATTTGTGCACCTAGGATCAGCATGGTGGGTACCATCGGGTAGAGATGTAGAGACTGATCTCCCCTTCCTGTTACTGACTCGAAAGTGACTTTAAATAATTATAAGTCCGGGTCCCCTTGTCACTTTTAAGCAACTAATGCAGTACGATCTGCACAGCATTAGTTTCAATGGAGGACAAGTGAGACATCAGGGGTCTTTTAGACCCTTGATGTCCCATTAAGGAGAACCTGTCACTAAAAATGCATGTCCCCTGTGATGAAAAGCTCAGAAGAAAATAAATAAAGTTACACCCAAATTAAATTTCCCCCTCCCCCAAAAAAAGTTTTTGAGAACCCCCACCCCTACATATGTACAAGCATAAATGCATACGTCAGAGGTGCCTACAAACAAAGATATTGATTATGTTACAAATCATTGCGCACACTGGAGTGAGAGCAATATTTCTAGGCCCATTATTAATGGGTCACTAAACTGATGACCTGTAGGAAAGCGTCTTTTATATTATATAATTATAGGGTACCAAAGCTTGTTATATTTCACAGGCACACACTTTTTAGGCTTTACTGTCTAAGCCCTTGTACACACGGTCGGAGATTCCGACAGAATGTGTCCTATCGGACCGTTTTGTCGGATAATCCAACTGTGTGTGGTCTCCATCAGACTGTTTCCGTCGGAGTATCCGACGGACCAAGTTTTCCAACTTGTCCGTAAAATTTTCCGACAAAATGCTCCGATTGGACATACTCCGATCATGTGTAGCCTACTCAGATGGACAAAGTGCCACGCATGCTCAGATCAAATTCCTAGACCAAAGCTATTGGCTACTAGCCTGAACGTAGTCCCGTCGTAACCAAATAACATCATCACGTTATGTACAATCGGATTTTCCGACAACTTTGTCCGACCGTGTGTATGCAACAGTTTAGGACAAAATCCGGCGGACAAAATCCAACGGATTTGGTTGTCAGAATGTCCGACCGTGTGTACAAGGGCTAAGTGTACTGGAATTGTTGTTTGCTAAACTGCTGCGTTAATATGAGATGGACAAAATTAGAACTACCACCATTTTATTCTCTATGGTGTCTGCTTTCAGAAAATATATAATGTTTGTGGGTTTTATGTAATCTTCAGGCCTAAAGTGAACTTTAAACTTTAAAAATGCAATAACCGCTCTGACAGCAAAAGGATTAAAGCCCAACTGTGGATCTCTCCCCTTACAATTTTTCTTTATAAAAATGCCACTAAAGCCATTTTTTTCTTATCTAACTTCACCGTCACATGTCCCTCTCCAACGCCTCTTCATAGGTGATCCAGTGCTGCACTCCAGGCCCTTGACCAATTGGTCTTGTGCATTTTTGGGATCGGTTCAAGTGTGAAGCAGCCACCTATCTTCATAATGCCATTATACTGCTTCAGGAGTCTTCAGAACCTGTCAGAACGCCACCAATGGGCAGCCAAATGGTAAATGTTTACGTCATCAGGCAGAGATGTGGATAACTAAAGGAGGATCCACCAACTCTGCAGCAAGGAAGAGAGAGGACTTGAGACCCAGTGCCCCATGGGACTATGGATTCAGACCAGTATTTATATCTAGATTTAAAAGAAATTGCTGCAACAAATAGCTATGGGGTGGGTGGATTTTTTTGTGGAGGTGGAAGGTCTCTGGCTTGAAACATAACTTTAATCCAATGTTTCCTATGGAGATCATTCCCTCATCCCATTAACAAGAGGATAAGTAATAGTGAGTAAAACCACAAAGTCACCAAACCGTGATACACGTGGTGTCGGTCAACTTCATAACATAGTTAGCGGCACACACCTATAATCCTATTATCTACGGTTAGTGATTTCAAATGACACTTACTGATTAGATGTGCATTTATTTATTTTTCTGTTCGCCAGCAGGTGCAAGTTTATTAAAAAGACAAAGTCGCTAATTCCTAAAGAACCTGCTGCTTGTTTTCATAACACACACCAGCAGACATACCGGTATTTTACTTTTCACACTTGGCTGAGCACCATGAAATAAATAGTGTATATAATCCTACTACCCAGCTTTTACTGGTTTGAGCTGATAAGTACAGCTTGCAGATTTCTTTTTTTCCGCCAGCAAGCGATACTGTCTGATTGCTGCGAACCTGCTAACTCCTGATATATCTGCCGTCTGACACTTTTTGAACATAATGTCATCATTAAAGTAAATATTTCTTGTTTCATGTATCGCTGACTATTGTGACTATCAGAAAAAAAAAAAAAATGAGTGTGAAATCCTATTACCTTACCGCAGCTTTTGCAGTTTGAGAAATTCTTTGCGTAGTTTTTCTATGTCAGTCACTGGAAGTAATTTTTTTTATTTTTTTACACAACTGACGCCTCCAACTGCCAATTACGGTTTACTTTTTTGCCATTTATTTGTATCATATTACATGTTTATATTGTGCAGGAGAGTGCATTATGTATGGAATGGTATATACAGGTAGGTGTGTGTGTGTGTGTGTGTGTGTGTCTGTGTGTCTGTGTGTGTCTGTCTATCTCTCTATACAATATACACACACAAAGAAAGAAGGTAGAGAGACACACACAGAAGCTGAAAGATCTTCAGTATGACAGATCACGGATGTATCAAAGTCTCTTTAGCTGTAAGAAATAAACATACCTAAAAGGTGTTGACAATCTGGCTACTGAGTCATGCAAGTTATGGCTGCCGAGTGTTCATAGTAACAAAAAAGACGGTGACACAAATATGCATGTATCCATTGAGTGAATGAGCATGCTTTCACTTAGACTCCTTTCACACTGAGGTGGTTTTCAGGAATTTTAGTGCTAGAAATATTGCCTGTAAAGTGCCTGAAAACCTCCTCCCATTTATTTGAGTGTGACTTTTCACACTGGGGCGGTGCTCTTGCGAAATGTTAGAAAACGTCCTGCAAGCAGCATCTTTGGGGCGGTTCGGGAGCGCTGTATACTGCCCCCCCAAAATGCCCTGCCCATTAAAATGAATGGCCAGCTCTTCGGAAAACGCTGCTTTTAACCCCTTCTTTGGCTGCTAGCGGGGGTTAAAACACCCCTTAAACAGTGGTAAAGCGCCGATAAGACGAGCGCCGCTTTACCGCTAATGCACAACAGCCCTGGGGTGAAAGGGGTTCTATGGAGAAAATGGAGATGAACTCTTTACAGACATCTCGGACACCTGCTTCTAATAATAATGGTTACACAGGAGAAGCCCAACCTGGCTGATCAGCTCCCAGAAGGTTTGAGCAGTAAAGTCTCGTACACACGGTAAGAATGTTGGCTAACCCAGAGTCTGATTTTAGTCAAAAGGGGTGTGTGCCAGGATCTTGTCTTGCATACGAACAGTACACATTTGTTGTGCCACAAACGTAGCGACGTACTACAAGGAATTTCAGCTCTTGGGCACCACCCTTTGGTCCTCTTCTGCTAATTTTGTGTTTCGTGAGCATTGATTCCGAGCATGCGTGTTTGTACTTTCAACTTGTGTGACGGATTTGTGTACTGACCATACGGACAACAATTGTCAAAAGGAGCGTACTAATGGTAAGATTTTAGGACAACAGTCTGTCAACAGACAATCCCCTGCCAGCAATCGAACCGTGTGTACGAGGCTAAAGGCTGGGTTCACACATATCCAGCTACGGTTTTTCAGTCCAGAGCATTGCTGTTCTCCGGTTCAGGTAAAAAAAAATTCCTGAATTCACATCTGAACTGAACCCAAAAAAAAACCTCACAGGACCCTTTTCAAACTGCACCACAGCCAACCCAGATATGCGTGAACCGGCTTCATTGAAAGCCATTCACATTCATACGTTATGTGAAATGGAAGCGGTTAAAAATGCATCCAATTCACATATATGTGAACCTAGCCTAAATGTCTAGCATAGTTGGGTAGGGCAGAGTTATGATCACCATACACAGGCCCCTTTCACACTGGGGCGGTGTGGGCGTCAGCAGTAAAGGGGTTCTATTTTTAGCACGGATTTACCGTTGTTTTAGCTGCAGGATTTGGCCGCTAACAGGGCGGATTTAACCCCCGCTATCGGCTGAAAAAGGGTTAAACCGCCGATTTCCCGGCGGTATAGCCATGCTGCCCCATTGATTTCAATGGGTAGGAGCGGTTTAGGAGCAATGAATACATCGCTCCTTCACCGCTCCAAAGATGCTCCAAAGATGCTGCTAGCAGGACTTTTTTCACTGTCCTGCTAGCGCACCACTCCAGTGTAAAAGTCCTCCGGCTTTCACACTGGAGTGAAAGGGGCCATTTTTTTCAGGCGCTATACAGGTGCCATTTTTAGCACTGTAGCGCCTGGAAAATGCCCCAGTGTGAAAGCATTCGGTATGCTTGATCATTCGACTTTCGAAACGTTAGTGGGCTAATTTCGATTCTCGAAATCTTAAAAAAAAAAAAAAAAACTATAAGTCAGATTGTTTGCATCGAAACAAAACGATTTTTGAAATATTAGTAGTGGAGTTGATCAAAAACTGTTTGAACAAATCTACAGTGCATGTGTGTGTGTAACCCTGAATAATGTAATTGTTTTATCGAAAAATCGACCATTTATGCTATTAAATCGATAATTGGGTGAAATAACTACCTTATGATACAATGATGGCATGCGCGGTCGACAAATTCTTAGAAATCCGATTTTCAACAGTTTTTTAGATCAATTTTCTAACCGCGTATGACGAGCTTAAAATGAAAGTAAACCCTCCCATTGTTTTCAGCCAAGGAAGCTGCCATCTTGACCTCTGTTTAATCTTCAACTGCCATGATCCTGCACATGTGATAAGTTATGACATCAGCCATTGGATGGATTGACAGTTTGGTTGAGAGCACAACCAATGTGACAGTTACATTCCCGTCACCTGCCAGAAGTGTAAACTTTTTTAAACTGTTCAATCATCGGGTTTACTTCTGCTTTAAGGTAGGGTTGGGAAGAAATTTTCCCTTCTACATTTACGACACTGAGCTGCCACATAACTGTCTCATTAGATCAATAGATCATCAGCATGCCCTATGGACTCCTGATCATCATTGAAGAGTTGTATAAAGTTTCACATCAGATATTCTTTTTACACAGGAGGTTGAGGTTGACTTTGCAGAAGGTTTGTGTCTTGTTTTCAGGAGCGTAAGAATGGCTGAATTTGACAGGCTCCAGACAGACCTGGGCTTAAACAGTTGAGAAGCAGGCAACTTTTGGAGCCTCCTGATGGTTGTTTTAGGCCATCGCCTTGGCCCTGTCAACTGAACCCTGGTTGGGTGACCTTAAAGTCGAGTAGTACAGCATTTCAGATAATCAAATCACTCTTTGCGTTTCAATATTTTGAGCAGAAGCCAGGCTTCGGTCGATGACCAAGTCCTATACACCAGGTGGGTATCTAGCACTCCATCCCTACCTGATAGGCTGGTATCTATCATGTGCAACTTCCAAGGACTTCCCAAATTCCAGTGCTGGACTTGAAACCCACCATGGTAGGGCAAGCATGGTTTTTTATGATCAGGCAAAAAGGATGCTCTAGGAGACTGCTTGTCTCATGTAGCCGGAATGTTGAGTTGCAATGGTCTGGGGGGAAAAAAAAAAAATGGCTGATGTTATAGTCTCGAAAGAGGCTACCATCAGAGTAAAGACCCTCATGCAAAAGCAAATATTGGGGCATCTCCTGGACCATAGTGAGGGCCTGAATGTGGGAGCGAAGGATAGGACCTTGTCCGGAGGGAAGAAGACCCTGAACCATATCCAGAAATAGACCCAAATGCTCCAAAAGGTGGGTTGGGTCCAGCACATACCTTTGAAGATTAAAGCTGGATACACACTATACAATTTTCTTTCTTCACATTTAACAAAACCATATAATATGAGGTCAAATCTTAAAGCCTCGTACACACGGTTCAATTGTCGTACAACCGAGCGTCTGATTTTTTTTTTTGTCAAAAGCGCGTGTGCAGGATTTTGTCTAGCATACTAACTATCCACAAATTGACACTGGACAAACACGAACATTGTGACGTACTACAAGAGTATAAAGAGGAAGTTAATTTCTTGAGCGCCACCCTTTGGGCCCCTTCTGCTAATTTCGTGTTAGTAGAAGTTTGGTGAGCGTTGATTCGCGATTTTCAGGGTCGTTCCGGATCTTCAAATGACAGTTTGGGAGTAGGCAATTACATAAAAAAAATAACACAATGGAAAATTAACAAGGAACACAACATAGTTGTATCTTTGATCTTAAAAACTCAGGGATAATGGTGTTGTGGTAACTTCCCCAAAAAATAAATCAAAACAACAACCATAATATTAATATTATTTATATCACTACAAAACAAATGCCTTTTAAAATAAGTTTGGCATAACTACATCAGTATCACCAGCAAAGCAGCTTCATTTTTATCCCATTAAGGCTAGGTTCACACTACTGCGAATTTTATTGTGAATTTGAGCCATTGCTATTTCTTAAATTCGAAAGTCATTTAAAATTACATAGATTAACATTAGTGCCGTTCACATCAATGCGTTGCGAATATAACCTGCGGGGAAAAAAGGTCCGGTGCTAGTTTTATCCGTGTGCGATGCGAATTCAGCTCCATAGACTGCACAATTTGCAGTAGAATCGCAAGAGCGCATAAAGAATTCGCAATGCAAATTTGCAACGCGATCGGATCAAAATCGAGCTAAATTCGCACCGCAGCAGTGTGAACGTAGCCTAGAGAAGATGAGAATGTGCGCTGCATTTCGACATTTCATCAATTGCCGCGTCACAAATGTTAATTCTAGAACACGAACGGTAGTTTACAAAGACCAAACTCTTCCGTGTCCTTCCTTGATTCCAATCACGCGTGTTTGTACTTTCGACTTTTGTGTGGCGATTCTTTACGGACTATCCGAAAATCAGACATTGAGCTGTCGTTCATCAAAAAATTTACTAGTCTGCTCATCTAGCTTTTGTCTGATGAAAAAAGAAAATCAGATGTCGAAAGAAGCATACCAACGTTAAGAATTTCGGATGACAGGCCGTCAAAGGACAACTTCCTTTCCAAAATTCGCATTGTGTGTACAGGGCTTTGGAGGGCAGCAGAGCTAGGTCACGAGCCAGCACACTGGCAAGAATGCCATGGACAGGCTTAGGGGAGGGCAACAAACTGGTAATGTTGCCAGCCAACAGCAAAATGCAGGTAGCATCGATTCAGAGGGAAAATGGAGATGTGCAAGTAGGCATCTGATTTCCACAGTAGCCAGTCTATTTTTATGCAGTAACTGTGCGATTTTGTCTGTATGTACCTTATGTGTAGTGCATTGGCTAATAGACGAATCGTGTTTGATTTTTAATGTAAAAAACAAAACGTGTTTTTTTTTTTTTTTTTTGGATCTATTATTTTTTATGCTATTGGGAAAATGTTGCTTGAATTAAAAAAGGTAACCAGTGAACCTTGTTAGCTACTAGAATGTCTCTATTATGTTCTACATTGACATTGATAGGCAAATGTTGTTTGGTGCTTGGAATCTTTCAACTATATTGTATGTGAATAGGGAAAATCCTCTTTGATAGTTGAAGGCTGTAAAGTACTAATGGACTAATGTCCGGCAAACATTTGCTGTGTGAATCACACAGCAAATCCTTTAGAAATCGGTCCAACGTTTGAATAATGTCAGTAACAATGTCTCCTTTTGATCCGGTTGTCATCATTCATTTTGACTCATTTGTGGCTGAAAAGGGCAGAATAATTACAATGCAAATACAGATTACGTTGTTGATTAGGTAATTTTGTTGATTAAGTAATGCATATATTATTTGGATTATTAACTGTCACATTGGCTAACACTTGCCATAGCAAATATATCCAATGAACGTCACAAAATTTTTACAGCTTCTTTTGCTAGCTCCAATCTCACGATAAATCCCTGGCACACTGTAATTCCAAAATACCACCTGCCTTAGTTGAGAAAAAAGGTTATTGCAGCTTTGTCCTACCTACAAATGCAATCTCTTTCTTTATGACATGATGCTGTACACATCAATCACACCATCATTCATCTCCCAACACATTACCCATGCTATTCAGACAACTCTCATTTATATTTTCTGAATTAAAGGACAAGAAGAGGACCAAAGCCAGGGGGATGTAAAGGCTGCCATACATTCGAGAGCTTTTATCCATAGGATACAAGACATATAAGAGAATGTGATATCATAAAGCTTCAATAAAGCCAAGTATAATGAATGAACAACAACAATGTCAGGCTTCTTCACTTTCTTACTGAAAAAAAGGCATAGAGTCATAGACCCCATACGCACTATACAACTTTTATTGTCCGATTTCCTTTAGATTTACCAAAACCATGTAGTGCAAGGGCCTGCCTGATTGCATACAAATTGAAACTCGGGTTTGATATCATATTATAGGGTTTTGGTAAATCTGAAGGAAAAAAAAAATCTACAGAAAATTGTATAGTGTGTATCCAGCTATAGACAAATTTCTTCAGCTTCTGATGTAGAAAACGTGAAAATCAAAGTTATATGTTTCTGTTATGTAATCCATATTTAGATTTGAGAATATTTTTATTCTATTGCATTTGGAAATACTTTGGTTAGTAGGTGAAAACATTCCTAATATAAAAAAAGAGAGATGTGCACTTCCTATCTCCTGTCAGATGTGCAGGAGGATTCTCGCCCACGCTCCGCTTTATATCCTCAAGCAGCAAATGGCACCTCTCTTTGTTGTCTCTACCTTAAGTTTTTGCTTTTTAGGGGTCTCCTGTTAACTACCTCAATATCAGGCACTTACACCCCCCCCCCCACCTTCCTGCCCTAGCCAATTTTATGCCCTGTCGCTGTTTAAATGACAATTGCGCGGTCATGCTACACTGTACCCAAACAGAATTTTTATCATTTTGTTCCCCCAAATACAGCTTTCTTTTGGTGGTATTTGATCACCTCTGTGTTTTTTATTTTTTGCTAAATAAAAAAAAGACCTAAAATTTTGAAAAAAAAAGTTTTTCTTTTGTTTTTCTTATAAAATTTTGTAAATAACTAAGTCACTGATGGGCACTCATGGGTGGCACTGATGGGCACTGATAGGAGGCACTGAAGGGTAATTATGGGCGGCAATGATAGGCGGCACTGCTGGGAACTGATATGTGGCACTGATAGACATCATTGATGGCACTGGCAGGCATTGGGGATGGGCACGTATTGGCCTTTCCCTGATGGTCTATTGTGGCATACCTGGTGGTCCAGGGTGGTGCCATTCCCTGGTGGTCCTGGCAGCATCCTGGTGGTCCTCCAAGGGGGGCTGTGCTGATAAACAATCAGCACAAACCCCCCTTAGGAGAGCAGCCGATCAGCTCTGCTCTACTTGCATCTGTCAGATGCGAGTGAGGAAAAGACAATCAATGGCTCTTCCTGTTTACAATGTGATCAGCCATGATTGGACACGGTTGATCATGTGGTAAAGAGACTCCGTCAGAGGCTTTTTACCGAGATCAGTGTAGCGGTATGTCTGACTGACACACCACACCACACCACCGATCGATGTGATGCGCGCCCCGCGAGAGCAGTCGTTCTGGGAACCCGTCATATGACGTCCACCCAGAACGAGAGCCGCGCCGCCCAGCGGCCGGCGGGTGGGAAGTAGTTAAAGAGTAACTCCACTTTTGTTGGGAAAGAACAATTCCCTCTGGCTGATCTATGTACTTTGCAAGGATCTATGTACTGATCTATGTACTGATCTATGTACTGATCTATGTACTGATCTATGTACTGATCTATGTACTGATCTATGTACTGATCTATGTACTGATCTATGTACTGATCTATGTACTGATCTATGTACTTTACAAGCTTTGTTGCAGCTCCCTACCTTTTGTTATTCTGAAGAAATTGCTGTTTGTCTGTGTCCATAAGCACAGTGAATGTGAATGAGAGTGACTTTATAATTATAAATCATCTGCTGTAGGGTTCTAATGAGGAAAGTGGCATTGTCTGAATCCAATTAGATGTGACTTTTCTTTGGAAGTCTAACCAGAAATAAATTTCTTGTTGAAGAGGATGCCCAAAATCTGACTTGTATCTTGTGCAAACATCTGGGAAACTCAGTAAGCCAATCACACAAGCAGGAAATGAGATTTCTAACCATCTGTGTATAAAATGCCTCCAAGTTGTCATATTGCATTGCATTATACAGAAAATTAAAGCACTTCAGATTGTTATTAAAAATGACTTTTTCTTTTCATTCTATTACAAAATGACTTGTGTAGTAATTGTACGAGGGTTCTTCAAAAAGTTTATGCACTTTTTTAAACCAAGTTAAATATATAAAACTGCAGAAACTTTTTGAAGACCCCTCGTATATGCTTTATTTATTTTTATTTACTATTTTTTTCCCCACAAAAGTGGAGTTACCATCTAAGTTCCCCCCCCCCCCTCCCCTCCAGGTCTCCTCCTCCCTCACATTTTCAGTACTACACCTGTGGTTTCATTTGCTGTCCCTCTGTTCCCCTTTTCTGTGACCAATCTTCCACCAGGATATTTACCATTTTCCTCCTTGGTGTACTTTTTCCTGCTGTGCTCCTTGTCTGATCTGACCCCCATTTATAAAAATAATAAACCTGTCACACTTACCTGCTCTGTGCAATGGTTTTTCACAGAGCAGCCCAGATCCTCTTCTTCTGGGGTCCCCCACCGGCGATCCTGGCTCTTCCTCTTCATCGGGTGCCCCCACGGAAAGCCGCTTTCCATGGGTGATCCGTGTGGGCTTGCTCCTGAGTCCCGCTAGTGTGTCCATTCACAAAGACTCTGTCTGCCCCGCCCCCCGCGTCACAGTTCTTGACTGACAGCAGCAGGAGCCAATGGCTCTGCAGCACAGAAGGTTTTTCACCTTAATGCAAAAACCTTGAGATTTTACAACCACTTTAAGCTGGTCATAGACAGATCAAAGTTCATCTGGTTTAGCAGGCACTGGCTGATTGATCAGTATGTTGTATTGAATAAGCACTGACGTGTGAAACCCGCTTACTGGCTGTCCTGGAATTGTGTGTCTTTTCTGTCATTTTATTTGGATATACTCAATAAAGATGTTAAGATTTTATCTACTTTGGAATGCTACCATCTTCATGATTTTCCAGCACATAGTGCTGTTCACATTATCAAAATGTGAAGCGTTTGCATCGTGTTGTGTTGAAAAATAAAGCTTCATGTGGAGTTTGGAAGGAGTTGAAGCATCTTTATTCCTTCCAATCAAGTCTATGGCAACGCACCATAAACACACTGGCATGTTTTTGCAGCATGCTGCACCTTGTTCACAACAGCTCAAAAAATAAAAAAATAAATAAGGAATGTCAACTGTACATTGGGCGTTTGGGGAGCATTTTAACGTGCCCTTCAAAAGCATGCCAAACTCAACAAACAACTATAGCTATAGGCACATTTGTTAAAGGGATTGTTAAAACAGAAGATTTTTTTTATCTTAATGCATTCTCTGCATTAAGATAAAAACCTTCTGTATGCAGCAGCCTCCTCAGTAACCCCTAACTACTTACTCGAGCCCCATCTCTCTCCAGCGATGTCCACAAGTATCTAAGCCGTCCGGGACACTCCTGATTGGCTGAGACACAGCAGCGGTGCCATTGGCTTCCGCTGCTGTCAAAGTCAGTCAGCCAATCAGGGAAGAGAGGGGGCCGGGCTGGGGCTCCATGTCTGAATGGATACACAAAGCTCTGACTTGGCTTGGGTGCCCCCCATAGGAAGCTGCTGGCTGAGGGGGCACTCCACGGGAGGGAGGGGTCTGGAGCCGCAAAAAGGGACCCAAGAAGATGAGGATCAGGGCTGCTCTGTGGAAAACCACTGCACAGGGGAGGCAAGCATAACATGTTGTTTTTTTTTTTTTTTTATAATAAACACAAGACTTTACAATCACTTTAATTAATATTATTTTGAGCAAGTCTGAACAAGGCCTATGATCATTGGGATCTTTGGGGAAAACGGTTTGACTCCAAAGTCAGTTTGAGTTGCTTCTGATGTGTTTATAGTTTTGTTAGCATTTGCATAGCCTTGTATGGTAGAAACAACCAATTCAGACATACCATAACAGGAAATGGTAAAGTTATCCAAATTCAATGCCAACACATCCATACATGCAAAAACATGCATTTCAAATCATTTAGAACTGTTTTACAAAACACAGTTTGAAAGCAAAAAAAAAAAAAAAAAAAAAGAAAGCCTGTGTACACAAGACCAAAGGAAACCATTGCAGTGGCAGCTACCCATAGTATTACTACACCATATGCAGTATTTAAAAGATGCCTTGTTATATTTTACATGGTCTTGTTTATACACATGTCTGTATATGTTTCAAACATCTGTTAAAGTAAAAAAAAATTGCAGACCATTCAAGGACTGAAAATTCTTCACACATTATAGACGCATGGCTTATATCAGCAAATCTCCTGAGTTACCTAAACTAGAAGCAGTATACATACTGTATATTCATTATGTATTTGCCATATATACATGTAAAAACCAGTGAATATAATAATCACCAAACATTTACTGCAGACAACTCAATCACTGGTCATTTAAAAACACATGCACCAGGGATATTCACCTGCAGAGAATGTTTGGTGAGTGACACTAACGGACCCCTGTCCTCAATAGGACTATGTCCGCCTTAAATGCTTCCTCTGTCCCGTACCACACGATCTGAGACCACCTTAGCCCACCCAGTCACTAGCCGTAGCTCAGTGTAGGGTGAAAACAGACTCTTTATTCAAGCACATGTAACAACAGATACACAACTCAGAGACACCCCCCCTCCCTTGGATTAAGGGCGAGGTAAACTGTCCCATAACAATAGACACACAGGTCAGGTGTATTCATACTTCTCATCAGTAAACATATTTACTGAGGAGTCTTATCAGCAGGGAGGGCCACTGGAAGGACCCCCCCCCCCCTACATTGACATACATCCCATAATATACTTTTCTCCCAAGGCCAACAGACACAACAGAACAATGGAATACAACCACACCCAAAGTGACCCCTGTCTCAGTGACACTTGGCGCAAACACTTGTAGGGCTGGTGCTGGGGAACAGTAGGGCAATCAGGGGAAGTAGGGTCCCCTTGACAACCCCTCCTCCCTCCACTTTATGAGTACCAAAGGGGGAACCTCAACAGGCTACCCTAGAGGCACTTGTGGGTTTACTGGGAATCTTGATGACGGGAGAGCCCATCTGCATTTTGGTGTTGGCTCCCCCTTCGGTACTGAATAGTGAAGTTGTACAGTTGTAAAGCCAAACTCCACCTTAGCAGGCGGCCGTTATCCCCTGAGATTCAATTCAGTCAGATGAAGGGGTTGATGGTCCATGAGAAAGGTGAACTCCCTGACGTACAAATAGGGTTGCAGTTTTTTTCAAGGCCCATACTATAGCCAGGCACTCCTTTTTGAAGGTGGCATAGGCCACCTCCCTGTCCAGCAACTTTTGGCTAAGGAAAACCACTGGGTGCTCTTCCCCTTCCTCATTTACCTGGCTGAGGACAGCCACCAACCTATATGTGGAGCCAACAGTCTGCTTGTAGTTTGGAGCTGCCAGGATGGGGTCACGGGAGAGGGCCTCCTTCAGCTGATCAAAGGTGGTCTGGCAGGCCATGGTCCACACCACCACCCTGGACTTAGTCTTCTTGGTCAGGACCATCAGTGGCCTGGCAATTGAGCTGAAATGGGGAACACATTTGCGATAATAGTTAGCAGTTCCCAAACAGGCCATAACCTGCTTTTATTCTGAGGAGTGGGCCAGTCCCTAATGGCTTTGATTTTAGCTGGTTCGGGGTGCAGTCTGCCTCCACCCACCCAGTAGAAAACCCAGTAGATTCCTGCGGGACACCTCTCAGTAGGCGAAGAGAAGGTGGGGGAGGTACCATTCCCAGTCTGGTTCCTGGTTGATAAAAAGGCACATAGTAAAGGCTTCAGGGTCCCGTTTAAACGCTCACACAGTCAGTTGGTTTGGGGGTGACAGGGGGTGGTCTGGATGGCCCTTACTCCACAGGTCTGCCAGATGGACTGAATCAGATTGGACATAAACGGTGTACCTTGGTCTGACAAAATTTTGGCTGGAAAGCCCACTCGCGTGAAAACCGTAACTAGGTCTTCTGCGACTTTGAGAGCTGTGATGTTGGAGAGGGCCACTGCTTCGGGATAGCGGCTAGCATAATCCACCATGGTCAGGATGTACCGCTTTCCAGTTTTGCTGGGGTGAGCCAAGGGTCCCAGGATTTCGATAGCTATCCGCTGGAACGGCTTCTCAATGATGGACAAGGGATGCTCATCATTGAGGAGCCATTGGCCACCCATCCTCAGTTGCGACAATAGTGGGCTACCAGTTGGGACATCCTGGGCCAATAGAAGGCATGGTTTAACTATTTTTTTGTCTTAACCTCCCTTGATGCCCCGCCATGGGAATGTGATGGGTCAGGGGTAGCAGTTGGGCACAGAACTGCTAGGGCACTCTCAGCTTTTTGGTAATGGTCTGGGGTCCGCCCACAGGAGCGATTTCTACAATTTGGTATAATAATCAGTTTTCCTGCACATCTTGTCACCCTCTCCCGAACCTGGCAGCCCTACCCAGGTCCAGAAGCCCGTTAGAGTGGGGTTCAGGACTTTTCTCCCAAGGCAGACAGACACAACAGAACAATGGAATACAACCACATCCAAAGTGACTCCTGTCCCAGTGACACTTGGCGCAAACACTTGTAGGGCTGGTGCTGGGGAATAGTAGGACAATCAGTATGGTCCCTGTGACAATCACAATCATTTCTTTAAAAATGGACAACCATCTGATTAAAAAAAATGAATAACATAACAACATGCATTAAGAAATGCAGACAAGAGGCAAAGTGGTTGTAAACCTCAGACATGAAATATGAACAAAGCATATCCCTCTATAGTGTGTATTTGTCTCAATTCAGAGCACCAAGTGGAATTTCTGTCTTATGCTCTTTTTATTTGCTATCAGCATGAGTCCATTCTGACCAGTTTTCTTGACAACAAGAGACAAAAGTTAACAGGAGCTCTAGCACACAGCATGTGATTGACAGTTGCAGCTCTGTTCCTGTGTGCTGTGTGAAGGGGGTCTGTCCCTTCCCTCCAATCAGCTCTCAGAGCTCTCCTCACTGAGCTTTGCAGAATGTAATTTCAGTTCTCCACCCCCTTTTTCCTGATGGCTCAGACTAGTTGTATATGTAGAAAAGAGAAGACTGCAGATAAACAGGTACAACTTGTTTGTTTCATCTATGTGTATCACCTGAGGCTGGTCACTTCACTGGGTATATGTGAGGTTACAATTGCGTTAATGCAAAAAAAAAATAAGACAAACTTGTCTATTTAGCAAGTCATCATCCAAAAATTGATCAGTAGCAATACAAACTGGTTTTCTTGAGTGATTGAGAATTACTTTCTTTGAGATGTTACAGTCACATAGGGGGAAAAAAATGAAGGCCATAAATGACATCTAAACTTAAGACTAAAACTTTGGTGGAGACACTGGCGATGCCATACTTACCCAACACACATTCCCAGCAGACTCTTCTCTAGACCTGTAGATACAGAGAAAAAAAATTGTATATATATATATATATATAAAAAAAAAATAATAAAAGAGTATACTATGCAGAATACCAACACTTCATAAAGCTGCCACTTCATAAAAAGCAAATGTGATCAAGTGCTGGCAAGTTAACCATGCTAACTACAGATGTGTTGCAGCAATTCTGTCTGGATCTACTGACCAATAGTGATGGGTTCAGGCATGATTGGGATCGTAGTCCCAGCCCACCTGAGAGCTCCCACCAGGACACCGACACTGCATACCTCCACTCAGCGAGGCATTTCCCGGTCCGCATCTACACAGGAGAGCCCAACACTACTGACCGTTTACACATGAAGATTAAACTATATTGCTAACATATCAATGATCATACACAAATGGCAACATGCTCAAATGGATCTTATTGGACATATGTCTTTTTGTAACTCATCGTAGACTACTCCCTGCATTGTGCAATAATATTAATAGAAATGCACTAACATGCTGAATAGAATATCATTTGGAAAGTACATACAGTAGCTCTGGGCACAGACTTGTTGGTCCTTTGCAGTTGTGTTGGCCCTCTCAAGATCAATCTACAGTGGATTGCTTTTCACATGGTGTTTGACAGGTTTTGAGGAGACATTATGTCACTGCCTGTTTTAACCCCTAAAAGCCCACACCACAACAGGAATAACGTTTGCAGCACCACAAAGTATCATGGCCGTGTCATGTGTATACGCACATACTGCTGCCTTTGTGGTTTAGGGGGAGCAGTTGGGAAGAAGGGGGAGGGGTGATAAAAATACAGCTTCCCCCTCCATCCCAACTGTGAGTGTAAACTCCCTCAGGAGCCCGCATAGCATTGCACCCATGATTAGTGGATCACGGGTGCAATGTCTGGATCCGGCAAACAAGCCCTGCAACTTTCAACCCATATCTCTGACACAGGCTGACTGTTTACAAGCTTCAGGGCTTGTGATTGAACTCCGAGACTGTTCATCGGCCTCTCACAGTCCATTGAGAACTACAAATTCTTTTCTGTGAGGGCTGGGAGGTGAAGATTTAACTCTGGTTTATGATCAGGATTTTGTGTTTTTATAGTATGTTGGTTATTATCTGGGATGGTGTTATGCTGCGTACACACGATCAGACTATCCGGTGGACTTAGTCCGGCGGACAAACTGCCGGACTTTACGAACAAGCGGACCTGCCCACACACAACCAGACTTTTCCGGCAGACTAGGTCTGCCGGACTATGGCAGGAGTCTGCCATACTTTTGAAATGAACGGACTTGCCCACACACAGAGGAAAGTCCGTCATTTTGAACGAGGCACCAGGTAGACGGGACTAGAGCAGGAGGTCAATGTCACCGCCTCCATGGGCGAGATTGACACCTCGCTAGTCCCGTCACCTGGTATGGACTTAAAGGGGAAGCCCTACTCCGAAAAAACAGCATGGGGGTCCCCTCCAGAGTCCATATGAAACCCTTATCCGAGCACGCAGCCCGGTCGGTCAGGAAAGGGGGTGGGGACGAGTGAGCGCGCCCCCCCCCCCTCCTGAACCGTACCAGGCCGCGTGCCCTCAACATGAGGTGGTGCTTTGGGGAAGGGGGGCCGTGCAACACTCCAACCCAAAGCACCTTGTCCCCATGTTGATGAGGACAATGTACCCCTACCCATTCACCTGGTGAAAAAAAATTAAATAAAACACAACACAAAGTTTCAAAATAATTTATTGCACAGCTCCGGGGGTCTTCACTCCGGACTCCTCCACTATCTTCTGCTAGCTCTTTTACTAGCAGAGGAGCCCGGCTTTGTTCTTTGTCGCCACCTGGGAGTCTTCTTCTGACTTCAAGGGTCTTGTCCCCCTCTTCAGTTCTTCTTGCCGGGCCTCCGCTTTCTTCCTTTAGCTCTTTTACTAGCGGTGGCCCTGTCCCCTGTCGCTGCCGCCTCTTCTTCCGACTTCGGGGGTCTCGATCCCCTCTTTGGTTCTTCTTGCTGGGCCTCTGCTCCTTCTTCCAGCTCTTTTACTAATCGGTGTCCCGGTCTTCTTCTTCTTCATCCTTGAGATGTTGACTCAACACTCTCTCTGGCCGCAATGACAGGGACGCGGTGTGCGGCGACTTATATATGGGCAATGGGTGGGATCACTGGGTGATGTCCCGCCCCTTATTTAGAGGATGCTGGGACTGTGACATCATAAGGGGTGGGGACATCATCCAGTGAGCCCGCCCATTGTCCCTATATAAGTCACCGCACACCGCGTCCCTGTCATTGCGGCCAGAGAGAGCGTTGAGTCAACATCTCAAGGAGGAAGAAGACCGAAGACGACAAGACCGGGCCACAGCTAGTAAAAGAGCTGGAAGAAGGAGCGGAGGCCCGGCAAGACCCCCGAAGTCGGGAGACCCCCGGGCAGGGACGAAGAAGAAAGCCGGGCTCCTCCGCTAGTAAAAGAGCTAGCAGAAGATAGCGGAGGAGTCCGGCAGGAAGACCCCCGGAGCTGTGCAATAAATTATTTTGAAACCTTGTGTTGTGTTTTATTTACATTTCTTTTCACCAGGTGAATGGGTAGGGGTACATTATACCCCAATACTCATTCACATAGGGTGGGGGGCTGGTATCTGGGGGCTGGCCAGGGTTACCGGGAAGAGGCCCTTGTCCTCATCAACATGGGGACAAGGTGCTTTGGGGGGCGCACGGCTCCTAAAGCCGCTCAAAGAAGCTGCTTGCAGGACTTTTGCAGGACTTTTTTTGATGTCCTGCCAGCGCAGCACCCCAGTGTGAAAGCACTCGGGCTTTCGCACTGGGATTGCAGATGAGGTTTTTTTCAGGCACTTTACAACCGCTATTTTTAGCACTAAAGCGCCTGAAAAACGCCTCCAGTGTGTTTGTGTCGTAACAATTTCCCCATTTCCATTTGTGATTAATAAAGTATTCTATATCTGTAAATTGTACGCTGCAATGGTTAATGATACTTGTAGTCCTCTCATTCACAGATCACCGTGAATGAATGACGTGGCCATATGGTAAGAGCCCTTCGTGGTCACGCCATTTTCAAAATGCGACAGCAGGTGTGGGGAGTAGATCCCCGCCAGCAGTCACGGGGTAGGGAGAAATCGGGGATGCGAAGGGCAGGTCTGGAGCATGTTACACCGATGAATGTAACATGTAACCTGCTCTGAAAATTTAACCTATCCTCCAACTCAAAAAAAGTACTTTCTATTGCGCTCAGCCTCTTCCAAATTTATTTTTTTTGGTTTCTGCCGTAATCTGACTTTCTATTAGAGGGTGACTACATTTGTTCTCCATAATCACACTGTATGTAGCAACGTAATGACCCTCTCTGGACTAAGGACTATGGCCTTTTAGTGTACATAGGATTGCAATTAATACACACTAGGCGTTTCAAAGAATGGAAGTGATGGGGAAGGGGAGAGGTTTGAGAGCTTTCAGAGGACATTACAAGGAGGTAGGAAAAAAAAAAAAACACAGTAAGAAATTATTTACTGAAATATAGATTACAGGGCCATTAGGTAGTGGATGTGTATGGATTACTTTGAGAAGAATATGGGTTATTGTCATTTATCTACCATTTTACAGGAACCAAAGGACCCTCAATATATGCATCAAATGGATGAGATGGTAGTTGATATAGCATGATGCCTGTTTAGTCAGTGTACAGTTCCTTCAAATAGCAGCCAGTAATCCACTCCCTACTTTCACACCCACCTTTCCTCACCCCATCTTTACACTACCCCTCCTAAACACCACCTTCTTACCTGATACAGAGAAAACTGATCCAGAAGAGCATAGAGCTGATTTAGGCTGGTTTTACATGTGTTTTTAGGTAGTCTCCTATTGACCACTATTAGAACATACTTTTTCTTGAAAGTGCACATGCAGGACTTTGATGCTCCTTCATGAAAACACATTCTAATAGAGTTCAAGGGGAGCACACCTAAAAATGGGGCTGCATCCACTTGCTTAGCAGGGAATCTGTCCGTTGACCTCCACTGAGCAGGCGGATGACAGGTTTGAGTCCGCTCCGCTTATACAAAGCAGACACAGACATAGCCCATTCTCCTCTATGGACAGTTGGATGTAAACAGACCACCTGTCCATTTACACCCGACTGGCATCTGATCCAATCCAATCCGATCCGTTGGACAGAAGGGGAATGGATCCCTATCAGTCTGTTTTTATCAGATTGGATGTGCATGCGTTTACACCCATCACTCCACAGAGGAGAAAGGAGGTTCCAATTGGGTCCGCCTAAAAAACAGACAGGCTGGCCCGATCGCGACGTTCGTGCTGAAGGTGCCTAAAAAAGTGCAGCGCACACAAACGAATGCAGCCTAACATGCTTAGAAGAGGTCTTGAATCAAGTGGTTGGAGCCTCAGGGGGGATTTATTGGGAGACCATTATAAATGAGGACAACCCAGTGCTTGCATGTTTCCGCTGCTTGTAGGGGAGAAGACAAGAATGGAAATGTGCACAGGCCCCAGAGATGAATATTCCATCAATCCTTATCTGAGGTCTGTTTATATGTATGTCAATGTTATGAAGTGAAGGTGCATTTAACGACTCTTGATTAATATTTTAGTTTCACTATGTGAACCATAACAATCCCAGTCCAACCATCTATGTTGCATTACATCGTCTGCAGGATTTATTACACTGATCTACAGTATATTGTCTTTGATAAAACATTAAAGGAAGCATGCAGACATGAAACCTGCCACCTACATTTGTCTATAGATATTATTTGCCTTTGTATAACTTGCAGGAGTTCTCTGACAACAAATAGGGACAATATGTTTTTATTGTGCATCTACCTACATCTTGTTTAGTCCTCTAAAGGAAGCACCATTCTCTATATCAGCCATTACAAAAAGAGAAAAAAGACAAGACATGTTCAGTCTGTTCTACTTCTTTTGTTGTATTTTCAGATCATTTAAAACTAAAGTTTAAATCTAGAAGCAGCAGAGAATTCCAAACGCTGAATGAAATTGCTTGTTAAATATGTCTTTCACGGCACAGGCTGACAAGGTGCTACGATCAAAATGACGAGAAATGTTTTTTTCTGCCCAAGAGCTTCTTCAAAAGAACATTTCTGACACTTTAATAAATAGGTTTCTTGGACTTCTTATCCAGTACAGTTTTTACAGAAAAACACAGGATTCTCTAGTCTAAACTATAAAAATCTTTGCTTTTCTCTGGATTTTCTCTTGAAGACAATGTAGTACCGGATGCCCCATGGGCCATCATCTACTGTAGGGTTTTTTAACCAGGGTTCCATGGAACCCTAAGGTTCCTCCAGGAGGTTGCTAGGGGTTCCTTGAGCAATAAACAAACTCTGCCTATCAGATAAGTTCCTACAGATAACATTGATTTTTTTAGCTGTCGGTAAGGGGGTAATTCTTCCCAAGGACCACAAGTGTAAGGAACATTCTTCCCACTGACCATCACAATAATGTATCATGAGTTGTACATATAGTCATTTTTAACAGGGGTTACCTGAGACCGGAACGTTATCTAAAGGGTTCCTCTGTGTTAAAAAGGTTGAGAAAGGCTGATCTACTGTATGACCTTCTGGGTGCTATGGGAGCCTGAAAGAGGGTTTAGAATTGCGTATCCCCCTTCATGGTATGGTCAGGCATGTTATTGTACTGCATGCAGTTTAACTATTCCCAGCTGTAGAAAGTAAGTGTTTTCTAGGGATTATGTAATTATTTTTCCTCCTGATCTCTTTTAACCATCACCAGAAACATTGGTTATGTGTATGGCCAGCTTGAGGCCAGAGTTACTTTAAGGGCTCATTTACACTTGCAGTTGGGTGTTGTAAAACCCAGGGGGTTATGTCACATTTTTACTTCTGCTCAAGCGATCCGCTTTAAGTTGGGAAGACAGCGGCCAGGGTGTAGACATGCCACAGCAGGAATTTTACCCCCCGTCACACTCAGAGAGCACTACCACCCGCTAAACACGGCCCATTGAAGTGAATGGGTCAGCACTGCAACCGTGCAGTTGTGGTGCAGCAGACCAGCAATTAGGGGGGTCAAACATGCAGTGGAGGCCACCTTACTGTCTGTCAAATGCTCTCTGAAGAGCAAAGCAAGTGCAAACGCAGACACAAAGGTTATGGTTAAGGGGGAGGAAAGGGTTAAGGGTGTTTTTTGTTATTAAACTCTGTATTTGTTATCACCATTATAGCCCAATGTTGCAACATTCTAATACCCTCAAAATTTATGTTCCAGTTGGTGGTGGCACACAAAAAGCAGATAGGCTCAGGCTACATCTTTGATGCGCTTTCAGAAAACACAAGGTTTAACAGATGTCAATGGGAGTGCACGTAAAATGCGCATACAATCGTGCTGCACATTGGTGTGAACAGCCATGTCTATGTGGGTAGGTTTTAAAAGATAAGAGCAAAAGAGGATTTTTTTGGCAGTTTTTGTGGCAATAAAGACATAAAGAGGTTAATTTACTAAAGTCAAATAGACTGTGCACTTTGCAAGTGCAGTTGCACTCTACAAGAGCAATTGCTCCATAGCTTAGTAAAGAAGCTCTGCTGGCTTCCATCATCCAACCAAAGTGAAACTTTACCTCATATACCAAGCTCTGGAGCACCCGCACTTGCTGAGTGCAACTGCACAGTCTATTTGCCTTTAGTAAATCAACCCCAAAAAGTCTGTTCTGCCTAAAAGCCCTAGTTTTTTTGCCATTTTCCTTTTCAGTTCTGCTACAAAACATACCTAAACCAAGTAGTTTTACTATCTGCTGGTATGTAGGATTTGCCACGCAAGAGACCCTGTATGCACAAAGTGCAGGAGTTACAGTACGTCATCCTGGGCCAGCCAATCAAGATAGCCAAAGAGACCAAACCCAGAAGACGACCTGGTGGATATGCTAAAATTGGTGATACAGCTACAATACTGTTCCATTTTGTTTTGCTGTGCAGTATGCCATACAGATTTACCCTTGATGTCCGACTAAGTCAAAAAGATATAGAAATTTAGAAGGTGTACAGCATTTTGGAGCACAATTACAAGTTCATTCGTAAAAAAAGGATAAATTATTAGAACAGTGTTAAAGACAGACATCCAAAAGGGTAAGTATCGATATTACAGTACTGATACAGGTGTAGACTGATTTCATCTCTACATGTTTCGCCTTGGTAATTGGCTTCTTCAGGAGAAATTATTGATATCAGGTACAGTAAGCACTGTATGTTCAAAAACTTTTTGTATGTAAATTGAGGCTCCAGGATCACAGGGATATGAAAAATCGGATCATCAGGTATAGCCACAGAGGGGGATATATCAAAAGGAACAGCCACTGGTAATGGTCCAAAAAACCTATACCAGGAATCCTTTGAGAAGTTCCCGGGCTTGAAAGTTGTTTATTTACCTCCAATTCCAAGAACAAAATGGATACAAGTACAAGGAATGATGAAAGAGATAAGATGAATTAATTTATGAACGTTCATAAAGTCAAATCATGACCCCTTAAGTCAGGGGTTCACCAATCGATCGCTCCCCTTCCTATAGTGGTCCAGAATAGGAAGGGGTGAGATTGATTGGTGAACCTCTGACATAAGGGGTCATGATTTGACTTTGAAATCAGTCTGCACCTGTATCAGTACTGTAATATCAATACTTACCTTTTTGGATGTCTGTCTTTAACACTGTTGTAATCAATTTCTATGTTTTTACAAATGATCTTGTAATTGTGCACCGTAAAAATCCCAAATACACCTTCTAAATTTTTATATAATTTAGTAAAGGATATGGTGCAGCATTTGTATTAGACGATAAGCAAAATATTTCTTCAAGTCAAGAAGATAGTGCTGCAGGAAACAGTCTGAAATCTACCACAAGCCGAGTTCTTCTTACCTGGTATCACTTGTTTCTTTCCAAGTATCACTACAAGTGGATCACGGGATAAAGAGCTGTCAATTACACGCCCATCCTCCAGCCTTCCCTAGAGACAAAACGAGTCAGCCAAATTATACCCAACATCTTTCCTGAGCAATGCTGAAAAATATACATGGGTAAGCACACAAATACACTATTGGGATTATTCAAGGAGGCAAATGCAACATTAAAACGCAAAGTGCATTAACCTAGCAGTGCCAATGGTATTAAAAATAGTCAGTCTTTGCTATCTTCAACAGGGTGGTCAACAGGAAGTCAGCTGTGCTGGAAAACTTTTCACCTGATTATACCACATTAAATATACTTCATACGTTAAATATAATTATTTCAATGAGCTTCTGAAGATGATTAGATTAATTATATACAGTGGGGCAAAAAAGTATTTACCGTATATACTCGAGTATAAGCCGAGATTTTCAGCCTCTTTTTTGAGGCTGAAAGTGCCCCCCTCGGCTTATACTCGAGTCATCGCTGTCTGCCCGCTCGATCAGCGTGTCGAGCAGACAGACAGCGGCCATTCTATTCAAAAGCCGCGCCTCCGGCTCCGCCTTCGCCTGTGATAGGCGGAACACTGAATTTCCCAGCAGCCTGTGTTCCGCCTATCACGGACATCGTATCATCCTCGTACTACGGACGAGGATGATACGACGTCTGTGATAGGCGGAACACAGGCTGCTGGGAAATTCAGTGTTCCGCCTATCACAGGCGAAGGCGGCGGCGCAGCTTTTGAACTTTACAATGGCCGCCGACGAAGAGGGCACGGGACGGAGGCAAGGGAAGGCACGGCACGGGACGGGACGGGACGGCGGCGGCAAGGCACGGCACGACACGGGACGGATGCAAGGAGGCAAGTCACGGCACGGGACGGAGGCAAGGAGGCAAGGCACGGGACGGAGGCTCGGGACAAAGGTAGGCTGGACACACACACACACACACACACACACACACACACACACACACGGATGGAGACACACACAGGGATGGATGGATGGATGGATGGATGGAGACACACACACACACAGGGATGGATGGATGGATGGATGGAGACACACACACACAGGGATGGATGGATGGATGGATGGAGACACACACACACAGGGATGGATGGATGGATGGACACACACACACACAGGGATGGATGGACGGACACACAGGGATGGACGGACACACAGGGATGGACGGACACACAGGGATGGACGGACACACAGGGATGGACGGACACACACACAGGGATGGACAGGCATGTCTCACCCTCGGCTTATACACGAGTCAATAAGTTTGCCAGTTTTTTTGGGGGTAAATTGGGGGCCTCGGCTTATATTCGGGTCGGCCTATACTCGAGTATATACGGTAGTCAGCCACCAATTGTGCAAGTTCCCCCACTTAAAAAGATGAGCGAGGCCTGTAATTGTCATCATAGGTATACCTCAACTATGAGAGACAAAATGTGTAAACAAATCCAGACAATCACATGGTCTGATTTTTTAAAGAATTTATTTGCAAATTATGGTGGAAAATAAGTATTTGGTCACCTACAAGCAAGCACGATTTCTGGCTCTCACAGACCTTTATCTTCTTCTTTAAGAGGCTCCTCTGTCCTCCACTCATTCATTACCTGCATTAATGGCACCTGTTTGAACTTGTTATCAGTATAAAATACAGCTGTCCACAACCCCAAACAGTCACACTCCAAACTCCACTATGGTGAAGACCAAAGAGCTGTCAAAGGATACCAGAAACAAAATTGTAGACCTGCACCAGGCTGGGAAGACTGAATCTGCAATAGGCAAGCATTGGTGTGAAGAAATCAACTTTGGGAGCAATAATTAGAAAATGGAAGACATACAAGACCACTGATAATCTCCCTCGTTCTAGGGCTCCATGCAAGATCTCACCCCGTGGGGTCAAAATGATCACAAGAACGGTGAGAAAAAAATCCCAGAACCACACAGGGGGGGGGGGACCTAGTGAATAGCCTATAGAGAGCTGGGACCAACGTAACAAAGGCTACCATCAGTAACACACTACGCCGCCAGGGACTCCGATCCTGCAGTGCCAGACGTGTTTCCCCTGTTTAAGCCAGTACATGTCCAGGCCCATCTGAGGTTTGCTAGAGAGCATTTGGATGATCGAGAAGAGGATTGGGAGAATGTCATATGGTCAGATGAAACCAAAGTAGAACTGTTTGGTAGAAACACAACTCGTCATGTTTGGAGGAGTTGCAACCAAAGAACACCATACCTACTGTGAAGCATGGGCGTGGCAACATCATGCTTTGGTGCTGTTTCTCTGCAAAGGGAACAGGATGACTGATCCATGTACATAAAAGAATGAATGGGGCCATGTATTGTGAGATTTTGAGTGCAAACCTCTTCCCATCAGCAAGGGCATTGAAGATGAAACGTGGCTGGGTCTTTCAGCATGACAATGATCCAAAATACATCGGCTGGGCAACGAAGTAGTGGCTTCGTCAGAAGCATTTCAAAGTCCTGGAGTGGCCTAGCCAGTCTCCAGATCTCAACCCCATTTGGAGGGAATTGAAAGTCCGTGTTGCCCAGCGACAGCCCCAAACCATCACTGCTCAAGAGGAGATCTGCATGGGCCAACATATCAGCAACAGTGTGTGACAACCCTGTGAAGACTTACAGAAAACGTTTGACCTATGTCATTGCCAACAAAGGATATATAACAAAGTACTGAGACGAACTTTTGATATTGACCAAATACTTATTTTCCACCATAATTTGCAAATAAATTCTTTCAAAAATCAGACAATGTGATTGTCTGGATTTGTTTCCACATTTTGTCTCTCATAGTTGAGGTATACCTATGATGACAATTACAGGCCTCTCTCATCTTTTTAAGTGAGAGAACTTGCACAATTGGTGGCTGACTAAATACTTTTTTGCCCCACTGTAAAACCCTTCACAATGGAATAAAAACAATCATAAATTCTAGTGAAAAATAAGTCTGTAAAATGTAATCTTTATATCATGCATTTGCATTTGAAAATATGTATTATTTCCCCAAAATGTATAATAATTAGTAACAGTTAGGGAAGAATTTTGTCCTCTTCACACATTAGAAAGAGATTTTGTCCTCTTCTCCAGTAATGATATAATTTACAATGTGCTAGAAGACTTGGAGAGAGAAAACGTTGTCTGATAATACATTACATGACTATGATATGCTTACCATAACACAGATTGTTGCAATTAACTGCCTTTTTATTGTCAGCGAGATGCTGCGCTTATGAAAATGGTTTGCCCGTAATGTAGATTAATGATGCTCCTTCTTTCACAAGAGATAAAAGGCTGATCCTGCAGATTTCTCTTTCTAACCACTATTGTTAACATTAACGTCTTTTTTCAGAAGGCCAGTTTGACACCTCACAGCAAACTTCGTCAGAAAAGTAAGGGAATATTTAAAGCTGGACTCTGGGATAAGCAAATATTGTCAAAATATAGTACATCTGGAAAGTATTCAGAGCGCTTCACTTTTTCCACATTTTGTTATGTTATAGCCTTATTCCAAAATTGATTAAATTCATTATTTTCCTCAATATCCTACAAACAATACCCCATAATGACAATGTGAAAGGAGTTGGTTTGAAATCTTTGCAAATTTATTAAAAAGATAAACCAAAAAAATAAATAAATCAAATGTACATAAGTGTTCACAGCCTTTGCTTAATACTTTGTTGAGCCCCTTTGGCATCAATCACAGCCTCAAGTCTTTTTGGGTATGATGCTACAAGCTTGGCACATCTATTTTTGGGCAGAGTCTCCCATTCTTCTTTGCAGAACCTTTCAAGCTCCATCCGGTTGGATGGGGAGCGTCAGTGCACAGCCATTTTCAGATCTCTTCAGATCAGGTTCAAGTCTGGGCTCTGGCTGGGCCACTCAAGGACATTCAAAGAGTTGTCCCTTAGCCACTCCTTTGTTATAATGGCTGTGTGCTTAGGGTCGTTGACCTGTTGGAAAATAAACCTTTGCCCCAGTCTGAGGTCCAGAGCGCTCTGGGGCAGGTTTTCATCAAGGATGTCTCTGTACATTGTTGCATTCATCTTTCCCTCGATCCTGACTAGTCTCTCAGATCCTGCCGCTGAAAAACATTCCCACAGCATGATGCTGCCACCACCATGCTTCACTGTAGGGATGGTATTGGCCAGGTGATGAGCAGTATGAGCAGATGAGCCATAAAAATATCCCATAGTTTGTAGAAACGATAACTTTTACACAATAAGCTTATTGGGATTTTTTTACCAAAAATATGTAGCAGAATAATAATTGCCCTAAATTGAGGAATACATTTGATTTTGATTTTTTTTGGATGTGTTTTATAGCAGAAAGTAAAAAATATATATTTTTTTCAAAATTGTCAGCCTTTTTTTGTTGATAATGCAAAAATAAAAAACACATCAAGTACCACCAAAAGAAAACTCTATTTGTGGGGGGAAAAAAAAGGACATAACATTTTGTTTGGGTACAGCGCAGTTAAATTAACGCAGTGCCGTATCGCAAAAAAATGGCCTGGTCATGAAGGGGGGGGGGGGGTGAAACCTTCTTAGTTGAGTTGAGAGGTATCTCGATATAGTGCGGTCTTACTCCAAAGGGTCCCGTTTAGAAAAAAATGGCCTGGTCGTGAAGGGGGTGAAACCTTCTGGGGCTGAAAAGTGTTAAAAACCCAGCAATGTCTATAGATTATATGTATTATTTCTCATACCCTTTAAAATTACAAGCAAGAGTTATGTGGGAGATAACGAAAAAAAAAAAAAAAAAAAAAAAAAACACTGCTGCAACTATTTAAAGTGGTTCTAAAGGCAGAAGGATTTTTGCCTTAAGGCATTCTATGCATTAATGTACAAAACCCTATGTGCCCCCCCCCCCCACCCTTATACTTACCTGAGCCCGTGCTGGATCTCTTTGCTCTCACAAGGCAGAACAATAGCAGAAGGAGCCTTTGGTTTCTGTTGCTATTAGTCAAATCCTCTGACAAGGGGGTGGGACAGAGCTGAGCCACACTGTCTGTGTCTATAGAAGCAGGCAGCCTGTGTCTATAGAAGCATGCAGCTTGAGCTTGCAGGTGTGCCATAATAGGAAGCGGCTTCCTATGGTGGTCCACCAAGAAGAGAAGAAGCCTGGAGCACAGAAGAAGGGGTTGGCGGCTACTGCACAGAGCAGGTAAGCATTGCTATTTTAAAAATATATAGGTTTACAATCAACTCTTTAGCTTCATGTCACCACTAGGAATATAGAACAACAACAAACTACCCAATATCATACCCATGTTCCTGATAAAGTAACTATTACAACTATTAAAAAGTGCATTATTACAGAGAACTGTGTGAGTTTCCTGCTGGTGTATTGCTCTGTTCTGTGACATTTATGGATTTTCTAATAGATAAGAACTTAACCACATGCTGGGCAGTCAGTGAATGTTCTCTCTTGAAAGCGAATCCTGGGAAGCTTCCTTTATACCTGGATGGTGGCTTTTTATCTTGTGTAGAGTAAGGTTTGCGATAGAGAGAAGATGGTATTTAGTCACATGACTGGCTGGCCTGCCGGTATCTGAAAAGGTCACGGGTATTTGCACACTTAGTAATGTATGAACGTGATTCGTGGCAGAAAAGTCCTGCATAAAAACACGAAGAATGCACTGTATAATAAAAGCATGTATTCATGGGTACATGTACACCTGTGTAAAAAATCTAGCTGCTCTCCGGTCGTGTTGCACGTACAATACTTTCCAGCAATACAGATTATTGGATTTTTTTTTTTTTTCACAGAGGCTCACAGCAGGAGTCCAGTGCGTCTCCATTCACCGTTTCAGGTCAGATTTCAGCCTGAACTTTTTGGCTCAATTCGGACCTGAAATAGACCAAAAGACGCACATGATTCCTGTGCACTTCACACTGTAGCCGTTGCGGAGATGTGTACCGGCATCCAATTCACAATAGTGTAAACCCAGCCTTAAAGTGGTTCTAAAGGCAGAAGGCTTTCATCTTAATGCATTCTATGCATTAAGATAAAAAACCTTCTGTGTGCAGCAGCCCCCCTCATACTCACCTGAGCCCCATCTTGATCCAGCGATGTTGCATGAGAGACTCAGCTGTCCGGGACTCTCCCTCCTGATTGGCTGAGACACAGAGCGGGCACCATTGGCTGTCAAAGTCAGTGAGCCAATGAGGAGAAAGAGGGGGCGGGCCAAGTCAGGGCTCTGTGCCTGAATGAACACACATAGCACTGGCCCGGCAGCAAGCTGCTTCTTGCTGTGGGGGTACGCGGCAGGAGGGAGGGGCCAGGAGTGATGCGGAGGGACCTGAGAAGAGAAGGATCTGGGCTGCTCTGTGTAAAACCACTGCAACAGAGCAGGTAAGGTAAACAGGTTTGCTAAAAAATAAAAAAAAATAAAAAAAACAAGACTAGACTGTATAAAATAATTTCTCTTGGACTTCTAATGATAACAGTTAAAAAGTTTTGTTTATATAGAGACAGAAAAAATAAAAATAAAAAACACATTTGCTATAGGTAAGATACATGTATGAAATGGTTTCATCATGTATGGTAAAACTGTGCGCATTTCTCACTCATCCATAATATATCTGAATACGCATTGACAGCTGTTGGGTAGTTCACAAGACTTCCCCATACTATTTCAGCTCGAGTCTTGGGAAGTAATCCCTTCTGCAGCCTGCCACTGCCATGAATTAAATGTACAGCAGAGATGTAGCAATGCAGTAACCAAACAACATAGAAGGGAGTGCACAACCTTCCTACATTCCCCTTGTATTCACTATGTCCCTGCACTGTCACTTCAACCACTCAGCACAAGAGGAGGCTACCAAGTCAAGGATTGCTAGATGCCAATTTATGGCATGTCAGTATTCGTTTTTATGGTGCGGTGACTAGGCACACAGACCTCCTGGTATTTCTTCAATGCTCTGAAATATTTTATATTGGTGGATCAGGGAGAAGGATAGAACATCAGCTGGGTGATTAATAGCGTCCCAGGTGGAACTAGCTGTCACAATCAACTATTTAATCCTCATTATAAATCACATTAAGGCCCCCCCCGTTCAAATTGCATGCCAAATCACAGCCTATTGCTGGCAACAGCACTGTCCCAATCGGTGCGATGCTGATTTTGCAGCGCCGCACCGATTTCCAAAAGTAGTTCCTGCTCTACTTTCGGCGACTTCGGGGGTGATTTCAATAGACATCTGTGCCTGAACCCGCACAGATGTCTTTCAAATCACCCCCAAACTCTCACTGAAATGCGGGTTTGAAATTGTGTGAGTTCAGCTGAACTCACACGATTTCAAACCCACGTTCAGACCCCTTTCACGCTAGCACCGCTCCACGTAAGTGGTAAACCGCCGCTAGTTTTAGCGGCGCTTTTCGGCCAGGAACACAGATCACCCTTTTTTCAGCCGCCAATGGGGATTAAAAGCGCCCTGCTAGCGGCTGAAGAAAGGTTTAAATGCACCCGAAAAGCGTTGCTGCTGAAGCACTTTGCAGGTGCTTTGGCAGCGGTGCCCATTCATTTCAATGGGCAGGGTTGGTGGAGGAGCAGTGTATACACCGTTCCTAAACCGCTCCAAAGATTCTGACTTTTTCTAACGTGCAAGCGCACCGTCCCAAAGTGACAGGGAGGCGTTTTTCAGGCACTTTACAGGCACGGTTTCTAGCCCTGAAAAACAGTGTGAGTGTGAAAGGGGTCTCAGTGTGTACGTACCCTCAAACCAAATAATGCCAGATTAGATACTGTTATGCCGCATACACACGATCGGACATTTCGACAACCAAATCCATGGGATTTTTTTTTTCCGACGGATGTTGGCTTAAACTTGTCTTGCATACACATGTTCACACAATGTTGTCAGAAATTCCGACCGTCAATAACGTACGACGAGCCGAAAAAATTGAAGTTCAATAGCCAGTGCAGCTCTTCTGCTCGATTCTGAGCAGGCGTAGAACTTTATGCTTTGGAATTGTGTACACACGATAGGAATTTCCGACAACGGATTTTGTTGTAGGAAAATTTGAGAACCAGATCTCAAATTTTGTGTGACGGAAATTCCAATGGAAACTGTCTGATGGAGCATTTCCAGCAACAAGCTTCGATCGCACATCTGCTGTCGGAATGTCCAACCGTGTGTATGCGGCATTAATTACTTTAAAGTTTCCTTATAAACTTGGCTAATGTTAGGGACTGATCACTATATGGACCAGAAAGCATGAATAGGGTGAAGTGAATCTGGTGATAATTTACCAAAGTATAACATTGAGGTGAAGAGCACCTCAAGTATCCAATAATATGTTGGGGAATCTGAAAAAATAGAGCTGCTTCACACAGCTGTGTAGCTGTATTATGCGCATTGTTGTGCTGTAATGTCATTCATTATAAATGGCCTCCCAATGCACCTGTGCTGCAGCATACACAGTAATTGTGGTGCACTGCGTTGCTAAAAAATAGAGCATGAACCTTTCTCTTGGCATGATGAAGAGGTTACTAAACTTACAAAAATTCTCATATGACAGAATAAAAAATTTGTAAGTGATGTAATGTATTGTTTTGTATTTTCAGACAACTATTGTACGATCTGGTATAGTACGAGAACATTTTTTGCGGTTGTCCCATTACATAACATTGCATGAATTTTCATGATTGGCTGTCGAAAGCTCCGTATTAACGATCAGATTATCTTATGATCTCTTCAAAAGCGGTATTCTTCGTACCATTTTATGATTGTGTGTACAGGCCTTTAAAGACCCATTGAAATTAATGGTCTGCCTTAAAGTGGTAGACAACTTGTCAAAAAATAAAAATTTTCCTAATGAAAGGCGATGTTATAATGTACTAGTATGCATTGCATACTAGCACATTATGTGAAACTTACCTTAAAATGAATCCCTTCAGCGTCGTGCCGTCACTGCTGACAGGGCTTCCATCTTCATCCGGTATTCCTTCCAGGTTGGCGGGCTCCAGTCCTTTAAATGGACAAGCCGCGATAACGTCACTCCCGGGATTCGCTGTTCACACCACAGGGCTCTGAAGGAACGGCACAGGCATGCGCCGTTGACATCAGTGGGTGCTTCACAAGTACAAATCACGAGGTACACATTTAGGAGATATTTACAGTACCTATAGGTAAGCCTATAATACGGCTTACCTATAAGTAAAAAATGAGCCAAGGGAGTTTATTCTCACTTTAAAATATTCTGATCCGGTTAATAAAAGGGTCCTGTGCGAGTTTAGTGAGGCTTTGGTGCAAATTTTATGTCCAGCTATGCCAAAGCTACTCAGAAATCACATTTATTTTCATTAGAATCACACCTGTCACAACAGAATCGGCACTGTGAAATTGCTTCAGATTCGCACCGCATCAGTGTGAACTGAGACTAAAGGCATTCAGGAGAAAAATCAAACAGCCTATGTACATATAGCCTTAGGCTGGGTTCACATATATGCAAATTGGATTGGCTTTTCCTTGCATCCAATTCACATTACAGCTGAGTGTGACTGGCTCTCAATGGAGCTTGTTCACGCAGGTCCGGGCGGCGGCCGCAGTCTGGATTTCAGAAGGGTCCTGTGCGTCTTTAGGTCCAGTTCAGGTGCAAATTCAGGCAAAGATTCAGACCTGAATCACACCCGAGCCGGTGTACAGAAACGCACCAGACCCCTGCTGTAAACCGTGGCCGCACATATGTGTACCCGGCCTTACACTGTCACTGCCAACTGCAATAAGGCTACTTTCACACTGGGGCGGGGGTGCATTAGTGGTAAAGCGCCGCTAGTTGTAGCCACCCTTTACCGTAGTTTTAGCTGCGCTTTTCACTTGCTAGCAGGACACTTTTAACCCCCGCTAGCAGCCGAAAAAAGGGTTAAAAGCACCTGTGTTGCAGAGCTGCCAAAGCTCTTTACAGGCGCTTTGGCAGCGCTGCCCATTCCTTTCAATGGGTAGGGCGTTTTAGGAGTGATGTATACAGAGCTCCCAAACTCCCCAAAGAATCTGCTTGCAGGACTTTTCAGAACGTCCCGCAAGTGCACCGCCCCAGTGTGAAAAGTCACACTGAAATTAATGGGAGGCGGTTTTCAGGCATTAGAGGTTATTTCTAACTCTAAAATTCCTGAAAACAGCCTCAGTGTGAAAGCAGCCTTAGTCTCATGTACTCATAAGCAGTAATAAGAACTTCTTTGCTTGATTATCCACATTTACATGTAGTAGATAACCAACATTATATAGCTGAAAATTATACAGCTGATCGCTGCCATATCACAGATCCTAGTGGGAGTGCTTGATGAAAGCTCTACATAAGCTTGTTGTTCACACTGCTCTTATATATGTTGAAGCCTGTGGGAAATAGGCCTTAGCCCGAGAACTGAATGCTCACATGACTGCTGATCTCCCTGTTCTCAGTCCACTCTGAGTAGGGAGTGGTGACTGTCAGTTACCGTCTCTCTCTGCTCTGCCCCTCCAGTGCTCACTGATGTGCCGAGATGTGCAGGTGGTGGGAGCGGCTATGTCAGGTTCCTAGCAGTGCACTGAGAGGCTGAGCCAGCTGCCGATCAGGCATCTGCCTGAATCCCACCATTATTGTTGGGATCCTTCCATAGCCTGGAGCAAATCTGTGCATTCAGCCAACGCCGTGGGAGGGGTGGTGAAATTCCTCTTTAGGGTGTAATCAGACGTAAGATAAGCATCTTTAATATCTGATTCAGTCAGGCTGTATGGTCACCTTTAGGGCTCATTCACACGGGCATCTAAAATGCAACATTTAGATATGTACGTTTATGTATGTGTATAGTTTTATACTCATCTGAACTTAGCACTACATGAATCATTGGGGCCATACACAGCAGCTTCTACAAACAAAATTGTGCACTGCATTTGGCAGCAGACAAAATGAAGGACACAGCTGAGTCTGGGGGCCATACAGACGAGTGTGCAAATCTAAACTAATGTTAATAACTGTAAATAAATGGTAATGCATATACGCACGCATGGATAAAGTCAGTAGAAAACCTGTATATGCTGAAATGCTGTATACCCACTTGTGGACCGCTTATCAAAGATATACTATGACAGAGCAGCCCCCCTGCATCAAATGTAAAAGTATGTGATCCGCTTCTTCCAGGGTAGGGGGCGTGCACACCCCCTCACCCTGGCTGTGATGCCATTTGCTGCACCACAAGCTGATCAGAGGGTGCCAGCCAATGATTTATGGCAGGCACCCGCTGATCGGCTAAGCAAATGACAGAAAGGAGCTCTATGTAGGTAAACCACACATAGCTCTCTTCTGACGGGGGCAATGTGCCGTTTTACCTCTCCCTGGAATAAAAACCAGCACATCGCTAAGTGAAAAAACAACATAGCACACACAGTAAACACTGTGTAACCGTTCAATTGCCCTTAAATGTTAACCCCTTCCCAGCCAGTATCAATAGTATAGTGACAGTGTATATTATTAGCACTGATCACTGTATTAGGCCCAATTCACACTGATGTGATAATCGTTCCGATTTTGAAGCACTTGCTGCATTAGAAGTCGGACCCCATTCTGTGCAATGGAGCCGTTCTAATCGGTGCGACCCGAGTCGCTCTAAATAAGAAAAAGGTCCCTGCACTACTTTTGGTTCAACTTGCATTGACTTGTTAAAGGAGTCGCGTGCAAGTCGTGCCAAAGTCGCACTGGGGTCTGACTTAAAGGTCGTTTGGAAGTCGCGGGCAGTGTGAACCCAGGCTCGGTGTCACTGGTGATGTCAGTGGCAGTCAGTCAGATTCCCTCCACCCCCAGTGTCAGTTAGCGTCAAATTGCCCCCTGCACTATCGCAGTCCCACTATAAGTCACTGATCGCCGCCATTAGTAGTAAAAAAAAAAAAATAAAAAATAAATAATAATTCCATTATATATACCCCATTATTTCTAGATGCTATACCTTTCACATAAACCAATTAATATACACTCATTGTGTTTTTTTTCTTTTTACCAAAGATGAAGCAGAATACATTTTATCCTAAATTTATGAAGAAATTAGGATTTTCTTTTTTTTTTAATTGGCTATGTTTTATAGCAGAAAGTAAAAAATTGTTTGTTTGTTTTTTTCAAAATGTTTGGCCTTTTTTATTTATAGCGCACAATAAATAAATAAATAAAATCAAGTGGTGCTCAAATACCACCAAAAGAAAGCTCTATTTGTGTGAAAAAAAATTATATTACATTTCATTTATGTACAGTTTTGCATGACTGCGCAATTGTCAGTTAAAGTAGCGCAGTGCCGCATAGCAAAAAATAAATAAAAAAAAAGTGGCCTGGTCATGAAGGGGCGAAAATCTCCCAGAGCTGAAGTGGATGCATTTAAATGTGAGTACTGTAGTTGTGTATTTCATGCAGGATCTTCTGCCAGCAAGAACCTGTATTCTGTGCAAAAAATACGTATATGCCTTAGTAAATAAACACTTAAGGCACCATTAAATATGAGATGCGCTTTCCCCAGATCAGTTTTCTATCCGATTCGCACTCCTAAGGTGCCATCAGACATGAGATATGCATCCCCCTCATCTGTGGTAACGGCAGACATCCTGGATGATAAAACAGGTTTGCAAACAGGTTTCCAAAATCGAATGTTAACAGCTTAGTACACCTTTAAAAATAAAATAAAAAATTGAATGCAAATTTTTGCACCTGCGATCAGCAAATTGCTTTGTTACCGTACCCCATAAAGGCTTTCAGTTACAAAGCTAGAAGAAGAGTGAATCAACTACGAGAGTACTGATCAGCCTATTCAAACATAAAAATTAAATGCACAAATTTTTGCAGGCAAGTGTGATATATATATATATATATTTTTTTTACTGGAGCCTGAAGAGCATTGCACCCATGATCAGCAGATCGCAGCTGCAACGTCAGGCTCCTGCAGTCTTCCTCTAGCTTTGTGACCATATAACCATAAATGTTACAACGCTAGATCATCAGCCCATTCAAAACTACAAGTACTTGTTTTTTCATTCAAAAGAAAAAGTGACAGCCGATGCAGGAAGAAGGTCCCCCGCCTGTTGTCGCAGAGAGAGGAGCGTTGGTGGCGAGAAGTGTGTGCATGGGAGCATGTTACATTACACCCTATATATAGGTGAAACATGTAATATGCTCCTAAAAGTGAACTTACACTTTAAGCCCTGGTTCAAACATGTGCGCTGTGAATTTGCAGCAGGTTCTGTGCAGATTCCACACCACATACAAATCGCACCCCATTTATGTGAATCGATGCAGGTGTATATGTTAAGTTATCTGTTCACAGTGCAATTTGCAGAAATCAGATCACATGCGATCGGATTCTGGTGTGAACAAAAAAAGGGTCCTGCACGTTTTTGGTACAAATTAAAGTGCAATTTGAGCCATACCAAATAATGGCTCAAATCGCACTGCTGAAGATTTGCATGTGATTTGAACAGGAATGCAGGCGATTCATGTTCAAAATCACATGTGGTTCCCCGCACCACATAGTGTGAACCAGGGCTAAAAGTAAACAAAATCTTGAATTACTTTCAAATGACAAGCAAATGTTCTGACAATTGTTGGAAAAATTTTTGTTTAAAATTCCTCTAGTGTATTTCCAGCTATAGGCTTGATTCACATCTATGCATGTTGAGCGTTTCTGCAGTGCTTTTTGCGTTTCTGTAAGCGCATTTTTACTGCGATTTTGCCATGATTTGTGTCTTTTTTTTTTTTACATTCAGTGTATATAGCTGGTTGCTAAGGATTGGGTCAGGAAGCCGGCCACCGCTTCCTTAGCAGTGGATGAGTCAGCAGATGTTAGCAGGCTTCCCCACTGACAGTTGAATGTAAACATTTTTATTTTTTTTTAATTGCCAGCTAAAAAAAAAAATCATGAAAAAAACAGCGTGTTTGGTGAGCATTGATTCCGAGCATGCATGTTTGTACTTTCCACTTGTGTGACGGATTTGTGTACTGACCATACGAAAATCTGATGTCAAACCTCTGTCTGCCGAAAATTTACTAGCCTGTCACTGGTCTGAATGCTGCTCCCGAATCTCTATCACCGGGGATGGGAGTGACATCTCCATGTGTTGGCTACAAAGGTAATTCAATAGCGACAGACAGGCAGCCTCTTAGCAATCCTGCTGCTGGCAATCTTTCACTGGTGGCAGACTCACCCATCTGACATCAGCCTTAGCCATGCTGAACATACACTATTTACCAAAAGTATTGGGACACATGCCTTTACACACACATGAACTTTAACCACTTGAGATCGGCGCTATAGCCAAATGACGGCTACAGCGCGGATCTCCTTTTCCTCCTTTTCCAATGACAGCTGATCATGTGATATAACGGAGCCGGTAATCGGCTAGTATTCCTCCTCGCGCTGACAGCGCGAGGAGAAAAAAAAAAAGCCGATCACCGGCGGCCGTGATCTGGACATCAGTCTCGATCACGGCCAGCAATGCAAGCGACCACCTGCCCCCTGCCAGTGCCCACCTGCCCCCTGCAGTGCCATCCTGAATAAAATTAAGTGCCCCCCGTCAGTGCCACCCAGCAGTGCCCATAGTGCCACCCACAGTGCCACCCACAGTGCCCACAATCTGCCTCAAAGGTGCTGCACCCCAGTGCCGCCCATTAGTGCCCAGCAGTGCCACCCATCAGTGCCCAGCAGTGCCGCCCATCAGTGCCCAGCAGTGCCACCTATCAGAGCCACCTATCAGTGCCCATCAGTCCCATCTCTCAGTGGTACCTATCAGTGCCCATCCGTGCCACCCATCCGTGCCACTTATCCGTGCCACCCATCCGTGCCATCTTATCTGTGCCCATCAGTGCCGTCTTATCTGTGCCCATCGGTGCCGCCTTATCTGTGCCTATTAGTGCCCACCAATGCAGCCCATCAGTGCCCACCAATGCAGCCCATCAGTGCCCACCAATGCAGCCCATCAGTGCCCACCAATGCAGCCCATCAGTGCCCACCAATGCAGCCCATCAGTGCCCACCAATGCAGCCCATCAGTGCCCACCAATGCAGCCCATCAGTGCCGCCTAATCAGCGCACTTCAATGAAGGAGAAAAATTACCCGTTTGCAAAATTTTATAACAAACTATTAAAACATGATTTTTTTTTTGCATCTTTTTTTGTTTGTTTAGCAAAAAATAAAACTCCGAGCTGTAACTAAATACCACCAAAAGAAAGCTCTATTTGTGGGAAAAAAATGATAAAAATTTCATTTGGGTACAGTGTTGTATGCCCGCACAATTGTCATTCAAAGTGCATCAGCGCTGAAAGCTGAAAATTGGTCTGGGACTGAGGGGGGTTTAAGTGCCCAGTAAGCAAGTGGTTAATGGAATCCCACTCTTGGCCTGATTCACTCCTATGCAGGCTGCAGTTTGCATATTACCGGTGCATTTTGCATTTTTCAATACACGCTTTGGATCCATTGATGCCTATGGAAACAAAAACCAGAAAAAACTCCCTGGCCCTTTCCATAAAATGCACAGATGTGAACTACATCCATAGGAAACCATGTTAAATGGACTGTAGAGCGTTTCTGCAAAACTGAAAATGCACTAAAAAAATACATAGGTGTGAACCAGGCCTTAGTTCGTAGGGTTTAATATTGAGTTGGCCCACCCTTTGCAGCTATAACAGCTTCAAGTATTCTGCGAAGGCTGTCCACAAGGTTTAGGAGTGTGTCTATGGGAATGTTTAACCATTATTCCAGAAGCGCATTTGTGAAGTCAGGCACTAATGTGGATGAGAAGGTCTGGCTCACAGTCTCCGCTCTAATTCATCCCAAAGATTTTCTATTGGGTTGAGGTCAGGATCAGTCGAGTTCCTCCACCCCAAACTTGCTCATCCATGTCTTTATGGACCTTGCTTTGTGCACTAGTCCAAATAATTTGGTGGCGAGAGGATTATGGTGTGAGGTTGTTTTTCAGGGGTTGGGCTTGGCCTCTTAGTTCCAGTGAAGGGAACTCTTAAGACATCAGCATACAAAGACATTTTGATGTTCACAACTTTGTGGGAACAGTTTGGGGATGACCCCTTCCTGTTCCAACATGACTGCACACCAGTACACAAACCAAGGTCCATAAAGACATGGATAAATGAGTTTGGGGTGGAGGAACTTGACTGGCCTGCACAGAGTCCTGACCTCAACCCAATATGACACCTTTGGAATTAATTAGTGCGGGGACTATGAACCAGGCCTTCTCATCCAACATCAGTACCTGACCTCACAAATGCGCTTCTGGAAGAATGGTCAAACATTCCTATAGACACACTCCTAAACCTGGTGGACAGCCTTCCCATAAGAGTTGAAGCTGTGAATCCAGCCTAAGAGCGGTGTATTCTCCGCTCCTACATGGCTGCAAAGAAGCTGCTTGCAGGACTTTTTGTGATGTCCTGCCAGCACAGTGCCCCAGTGTGAAAGCACTCAGGCTTTCACACTGGGATTGCAGCCTAGGCATTTTTCAGGCACTTTACAGGCGCTATTTTTAGCGAAAAAGTGCCTGAAAAACGCCTCCAATGTGAAAGGGGTCTAAAGGCAAATACACTGTGCACTCCAGGTGCATGTGGAAGTGCAGTCGCTGTAGATCTGAGGGGGACATGCAAGGAAAATAAAAAAACTGCATTTTTACCTACACATGATTGGATGATAGAAATCAGCAGAGCTTCCCCTCATTTCAGATCTACAGTGACAACACTTGTAATGCACAGTGGATTTGCCTTTAGTAAATCAGCCCCATAATATACATGTTTATGGCAAAGTTTAAAGACAGCGTCAGAGCTGCTTTCCCATATGTCAGTCTCTTTAGTCTGAATGCAATTTATTGCTTCATTTGGTTCCAATGTTATTCTGCTAATGAATGGGATAATGAAATCTCTGCTATAAAGCAATTAGTAGGCCACACAAGGATGCCTGCTATGGATCCTGACTATACCGCTTCAATGGTGGGACTGCCTGTAAGACAGATTTGGGAAAAGCACAACAATTGTCATTTAATTACACATCTTCAATGCATGGGGGGAAGGTTTATTAGAGACGGGGAAGTAGAGCTAGAATCACCTGAGATAACCCCAGATGAATGTGTTAGTGCTCCTCTCTCCCCCCCTTGTCTATCTAGGAGCTGGCATGCTAGGTACATGTGTGATCTGAATGGGATACAGCGGGCAGGAGGAGCCCCACCAGATCTCCACCTCCAGCATCTCCTCCCACCCCTGTGTGTGCAGGCTGGGCCCTAGTGCTGACGTGTTATTGTTGTTACAGATGTTCCCGGCTCTGGCCCAGATGGGGGGGGGGGGGGGGGGCACAGGGGCAAAACACTCACCGTGTAGTGAAGCTGAATGGTGTCCCCCATATCCACTTGGTCCACACAAGACTCTGGCTTCTCCTGTTACAGGAAAGAGACAAGTCATACAGGGGGGCACAGCTAGGGACTCAATCATAGAGAGATTAAGGGGGAGAATAGGGTATAGAATGGGCTTCTTGTAGGAGCACAACAAGAACACTGCAATCTGGGAGATGAACAGCAAACAGAGAAATGATCTTCCATTGAGAAAGAAGGGAGGTTATAACAGCTGATGAGAGGAAAGCAGCAGGAGATCAGAGAGGTATGCTGGAGGATGTGTGACAGGCAGAGAGTGACAGGAGGACAGAGAAGAGGTGGGGGGCAGAGATACACACATCCAGGACTGATCAGTGCCTGGACATGACAGGGGATGGGCATCACTGGGCTGCCAGTGCTGAGCCTCAGGACACCAGGAGATCTGGAGAAGAAAGGTCCCAGCTGGGATGTCAGTATAGAGAGTGACAGGAGGAGGACAGCTACCAATGACAGCTGGAGGGGCCAAGGCACCCCCACCTGTGACAGGTCACTAATAACACGTGTACCGCTGGCACCGCTTACCACAGTCTCTATGCTGAGATCGGTGCCGTTGTCACTCTCCTCTTCCTCGGTGTCCGCCCAGATCAGTGCAGAGGAGGAGAGCACGAGCAGCAGGAAGAGAGCCCTGAACATGATGAGCCCAGGATGGAGGGAATGTGACAGCTGCCTGAGAGAGAGAGAGAGGAGATCAGTGGGAGCGTGGCAGAGAAAGGAGGAGGGGAGGGGCTGTCTGCAGAGTCCGCCCATCAATGCCAGCCCTCCAACCCGATGTGTCCATCAGTCCGCCTCAAATCACACCCCGCCCCTTCCATCACACACATTTGAGCAGACCTGTGCACACAGCTCCGTCATTACATAGTATCACTGTCTGCTCTACACACCGGACACTGTCTACGCCACACACTGAACATCGAGGTTGTACACCGACTCTCACCTACAGACCCCTCACATACCCCTTCCCTCACCTACGGGCCCTTCACACCCTCTTCCCTCAACTACAGACCCCTCACACCCTCCTCCCAAACCTACAGACCCCTCACACCCTCTTCCCAGACCCCTCACACCCTCTTCCCAAACCTACAGACCCCTCACACCCTCTTTCTGAACCTACAGACCCCTCACACCCTCTTTCCAAACCTACAGACCCCTCACACCCCTTCCCTCACCTACGGGCCCTTCACACCCCCTTCCCTCACCTACAGACCCCTCACACCCTCTTCCCTCACCTACAGACCCCTCACACCCTCTTCCCTCACCTACAGACCCCTCACACCCTCTTCCCTCACCTACAGACCCCTCACACCCCCTTCCCTCACCTACAGGCCCTTCACACCCCCTTCCCTCACCTACAGACCCCTCACACGCCCTCTTCCCTCACCTACAGACCCCTCACACCCCCTTCCCTCACCTACAGGCCCTTCACACCCCCTTCCCTCACCTACAGACCCCTCACACACCCTCTTCCCTCACCTACAGACCCCTCACACCCTCTTCCCTCACCTACAGACCCCTCACACCCTCTTCCCTCACCTACAGACCCCTCACACCCCCTTCCCTCACCTACAGACCCCTCACACCCTCTTCCCTCACCTACAGACCCCTCACACGCCCTCTTCCCTCACCTACAGACCCCTCACCTACAGACCCCTTACACGCCCTCTTCCCTCACCTACAGACCCCTCACACGCCCTCTTCCCTCACATACAGACCCCTCACACGCCCTCTTCCCTCACCTACAGACCCCTCACACGCCCTCTTCCCTCACCTACAGACTAGGGTTGCCACCTTTCCTTCAAGTCAAACCTGAACACTACCTTGGCGCATAGCAATTTTTTTTTTAATAGTATGAACTATACATGTATTTTGCAATTAACATTTTTAATCATATGAGTCCCCTTTACATCTGAATCCACAAAGTTCCCCTTTTACATCTGAACTTGCAGAGTTCCCTGACACTGTAAGAGGTGGGCTCTGCAGACTCTGATGTAAGGGAGAACTCTGGGGACTCTGACATAAGGGATGCTCTGGGAACCCTGATTTAAGGGAAAGCACTGAGAACTCTGATGTTCGGAGAGGACTCTGATCTAAGGGGGGGGGGGACACTGTGGCCTCTGCTTTAAAGGGAAACTCTGATGTAAGGGTTGCTCTGAGAACCCTGATTTATCTTAGTGTACTCACTCAGAGGCAGGATAAAGAAGGGGGGAGACTTCAGTCACAGACAGGGATGGATGGTGAGCTCACTTACCCCTTGGCAGATATATGAGTCTGCTGGGCTTCAAATTTCTGGCATGCGCTTTTTATAAGGAGTGTGCGCAGACAAAGGGAGTAGGGGGGGGGAGGAAAAGGCTGCAGATCGAGTCCTCTCTCCTCCTCCTGTCTTTGTGTGGAGGGAAATTGTTAGTGCTGGCTTTGGGCAGCGTGAAAGAGTATTAGACACTCTCAGTTTAGTCACCTGCAGCCAGCAACCCTGCTGGGAAGCCATAGTCTGGTCTGAATAATGTGTCCGGGTTTCAGGCAGTCTGAAACCTGGACGCATGTTTCCAATCCCGAACTGTCCAGGTGAATCCCGGACAGGTGGCAACCCTACTACAGACCCCTCACACACCCTCTTCCCTCACCTACAGACCCCTCACACGCCCTCTTCCCTCACCTACAGACCCCTCACACGCCCTCTTCCCTCACCTACAGACCCCTCACACGCCCTCTTCCCTCACCTACAGAACCCTCACATGCCCCTTCCATCACACACATTGAGCAGACCTGTGGACAGAGCTTCGTCATTACTATCACTGTCTGCTCTACACACCGGACACTGTCTACGCCACACACCGAACACTTCCTGTAACATCAAGGTTATACACCGACCCTCACCTACAGACCCCTCACATACCCCTTCCCTCACCTACGGGCCCTTCACACCCTCTTCCCTCACCTACGGGCCCCTCACACCCTCTTCCCTCACCTACGGGCCCCTCACACCCCCTTCCCTCACCTACGGCCCCTCACACCCCTTCCCTCACCTACAGGCCCTTCACACCCCCTTCCCTCACCTACAGACCCCTCACACCCCCTTCCCTCACCTGCAGACCCCTCACACCCTCTTCCCTCACCTACAGACCCCTCACACCCTCTTCCCTCACCTACAGACCCCTCACATACCCCTTCCCTCACCTACGGGCCCTTCACACCCTCTTCCCTCAACTACAGACCCCTCACACCCTCTTCCCTCACCTACGGACCCCTCACACCCTCTTCCCTCACCTACGGACCCCTCACACCCTCTTCCCTCACCTACGGACCCCTCACACCCTCTTCCCTCACCTACAGGCCCCTCACACCCCCTTCCCTCACCTACGGGCCCCTCACACCCCCTTCCCTCACCTACGGGCCCCTCACACCCCCTTCCCTCACCTACGGGCCCCTCACACCCCCTTCCCTCACCTACGTGCCCCTCACACACCCCTTCCCTCACCTACGGGCCCCTCACACACCCCTTCCCTCACCTACGGGCCCCTCACACACCCCTTCCCCCACCTACAGAACCCTCACACACCCCTTCCCTCACCTACAGAAACCTCACACACCCTCTTCCCTCACCTACAGACCCCTCACACACCCTCTTCCCTCACCTACAGACCCCTCACACACCCTCTTCCCTCACCTACAGACCCCTCACACACCCTCTTCCCTCACCTACAGACCCCTCACACACCCTCTTCCCTCATCTACAGACCCTTCACACCCCTCACCTACAGACCCCTCACACACCCCTTCCATCACCTATGGGCCCCTCACACCTCCTTCCCTCACCTACAGACCCCTCACACCCTCTTCCCTCACCTACAGACCCCTCACACCCTCTTCCCTCACCTACAGACCCCTCACACCCTCTTCCCTCACCATCAGACCCCTCACACCCTCTTCCCTCACCTTCAGACCCCTCACACCCTCTTCCCTCACCTTCAGACCCCTCACACCCTCTTCCCTCACCTACAGACCCCTCACACCCTCTTCCCTCACCTACAGACCCCTCACACCCCTTCCCTCACCTACAGACCCCTCATACACCCCTTCCCTCACCTACAGACCTTTCACACCCTTCCCTCACCTACTGACCTTTCCCTCACCTACAGTCCCCTCACGCACACTTCCCTCACCTACAGGCCCCTCACGCCCACTTCTCTCACCTACAGACTCTTCACACCCCCTTTTTCACCTACACACCCTTCATACCCCTTCCCTCACCTACAGACCCCTCACACCCCTTCCCCCACCTACAGAACCCTCACACACCCCTTCCCTCACCTACAGAAACCTCACACACCCTCTTCCCTCACCTACAGACCCCTCACACACCCTCTTCCCTCACCTACAGACCCCTCACACACCCTCTTCCCTCACCTACAGACCCCTCACACACCCTCTTCCCTCACCTACAGACCCCTCACACACCCTCTTCCCTCATCTACAGACCCTTCACACCCCTCACCTACAGACCCCTCACACACCCCTTCCATCACCTATGGGCCCCTCACACCTCCTTCCCTCACCTACAGACCCCTCACACCCTCTTCCCTCACCTACAGACCCCTCACACCCTCTTCCCTCACCTACAGACCCCTCACACCCTCTTCCCTCACCATCAGACCCCTCACACCCTCTTCCCTCACCTTCAGACCCCTCACACCCTCTTCCCTCACCTTCAGACCCCTCACACCCTCTTCCCTCACCTACAGACCCCTCACACCCTCTTCCCTCACCTACAGACCCCTCACACCCCTTCCCTCACCTACAGACCCCTCATACACCCCTTCCCTCACCTACAGACCTTTCACACCCTTCCCTCACCTACTGACCTTTCCCTCACCTACAGTCCCCTCACGCACACTTCCCTCACCTACAGGCCCCTCACGCCCACTTCTCTCACCTACAGACTCTTCATACCCCCTTTTTCACCTACACACCCTTCATACCCCTTCCCTCACCTACAGACCCCTCACACCCCCTTCCCTCACCTACAGACCCCTCACACCCCTTCCCTCACCTACAGACCCCTCACACACCCCTTCCCTCACCTACTGACCTTTCACTCACCTATAGGCCCCTTACGCCCACTTCTCTCACCTACAGACTCGTCACACCCCCTTTTTCACCTACACACCCTTCATACCCCTTCCCTAACCTACAGATACTTCGCACCCCCTTCCCTCACCTACAGACCCTTCGCACCCCCTTCCCTCACATACAGACCCTTCGCACCCCTTCCCTCACCAGCCTGGAGCAAGTGGTAGGCCAGGGACAGGTACCTACTGGTTAGGAAAAGTGAATAGTATAGGGAAAAGTTGCTGACGAGTGGGATCAGCCTAGGGAGAACTCCTTCAGTGTGAGGTACAGTGTCCTGGAAAAGGAGCACAAGGCCTCCTCATGCAGTGGAACAAAATATATTACTACCCCTCCAGTGGAAGCAATCCTCATGTTACAGAACTAAGAGATAGATGAGACAGTGATTTCACAATTTCTGGATTGTCTTATAGCCCAAATATAATGGCACAAACATTCCATTGGCCGATTGAGGGGAAAGACTAAAATGTGGCTGCCAAATTTTCGCTACCTGCGTAGCACCTCCTTGACCTGACCATCAACTTCTTGGAGGAGGATGCTAGGGGAAGCATACTAGTATTGCCAGACACGGAATGATCCACTTTAGAGCAAATATTAGCATGGCTAGAAAGTATCTATGTAAAAGTCACCCCTGTGGCCAAACTACAGCAACAGTTTTTTTGTCCGGAAACCGCAAGAGGATGAAATGATTGTTCAATTTGCAATGGTCAGTGAGGAGTTGTGCAAGTGAATGGATTGGAGGAAAAAGACCATCAAGGCTAGGATACCATAGATTCTCCAGAACAAGTAATGTGAGTTCAATTAACTTTGGGAATTCCTGATGGTCTCCTGTGTTCCTATGGATATTTTCTTTTTCATAGCTGAGATATGTGAACTGTTGGATTTTAAGACCCTGGGTTTGATTTACGAAGACTGGTGAGTGCAAAATATAGTGCAGTTCTACAAAGAAACCAATATGCTTTTTGTTTTTCTTTTGTCAAAGCTTAATTGAACAACATGAAGTTAGAAGCTGATTGGCTAAGGCCACGTACACACGGGCGGATTGTCTGCCCAACTAAGTTCGTCAGACAATCCGACAGACAGTCCGTTCAAAATTTGAATGAACGGACTTGACCACACACGATGAGCAGACAGTCCGCTGAAAGCGTGCGTGATGACGTGTACAGCATGTACGACGGGACTAGAAAAACGACGTCCTATACACTGCAATGCAACCTTCGGCCGTGTAAATCCTTTCTGAGCATGCGCCATACTTAGTCCGTCCAACTTGCCTACACACGAGCGGACTGTCCGCTGAAACCAAGTTTGGACGGACAAAACCAAGTTTGAACGGACAAAATTACGGAAATTCCGTAAGACTTTGTTCGTCAGACAGTCCGCTGAAGCCCACACACGAGCGGATTGTCCGCTGAAACACGGTTCAGCGGACTAAGTTGGACAGACAATCCGCCCGTGTGTACGCGGCCTAACATGCACAAAATTATATTCTTTCATTTTATTCTATTCTATTGTTTTATTCTATTCTCTTCAAATTTATTCTATTTCGAATTTCGGAAGACTGTTACATATTTTTTTTTAATATATTCCAATCAATTCTATTGTTTTGTATTCCTTTATTTTATATTCTATTATGTTCTGTTTTACTCATATCTTTTACTCTACAATCAGTTGTTAAAGAGGAAGTAAACCCTGATGAGTTTACTTCCTCTTTCATTCCCTGCAAAGGCAAAGCATAATGGACTACTATGCATCGCATAGTAGTCCATTATGTGTCACTTACCTGACACGGGAGCCAGCGAAGTCGCCGCTGTCCCCTGTAGTCCGCCACATCCATCTTCTTGGTGGGGTCTCGCAGCTCCGCCGCTGTCATTCGGCGAAGCCACGATGACGTCACTCCCGTGCATGCGCACGGGAGCCGACACGCGCGGCAGCTCCATCATTGAGAATGCCGCGCTCAGTGCGCCTGCGCGCCGCTGTTTACAACCACTTTAAGGACATGGCGGCCAGCTTCCTGGCCCGCTGCTTAACAACCACCTATTCTTCACAAGGAATTTGAATTGGTCCATCATTTGTCGACCGATTTGAATGGTTCCGAAAATTTGGAATCTGTTAGAAAATGAATAAACAAAACGAAATTTAACAAAAACAGAATGAAAATTAAATTAATTCCGAAAAGACGCTAAATGAATTACGAATGATGAGGCAGAGGCTGAGTGGAAAGGTCATAAGCCCCGGGAGCTGAGGTAGCATAGCCCATGGCATATCAGTGGAAATTGACAGCTAGAAACAGCAGTCGATAGGGAGCACTGACACCAGCACCGTGATAGGGAGCACTGACACCAGCACCGTGATGGGGAGCACCGACACCGCACCAGCACCGTGATGGGGAGCACCGACACCGCACCAGCACCGTGATGGGGAGCACCGTCACCACACCAGCACCGTGATGGAGAGCACCGACACCGCACCAGCACCGTGATAGAGCACTGATACCAGCAACTCGCTGCGGGACCCAAAATTATGACACCGCTCAACCTCTTCAAACAGGAGGGTACGGGCGTATAGTACGGTGTGCTTTTTTTGTACAAGGAAGTGAGCCAAAGGTAGAAAAAAGGTCCGTGTGCTAGATTATATAAATTGTTTATAAAGTTATGCATATACATGGTCTACTGGTCACATGTGTTGAATTCCTCCGAGATCCATGCCTCATTCATTTTTATAAATATCAGGTAGTCAACACTGTCGTGAGCTAGGCGAGTACGCTTATCGGTCACGATCCCCCCCCCCCCCCTTCTGCACTGAACGTCCTTTCGGACAGGACACTGGACGAGGGGCAAGCCAACAGTTCCATTGCAAATTGGGCAAGCTCTGGCCAGAGGTCAAGCCTGCCCACCCAGTAGTCCAGGGGTTCATCACTTCTCAGAGCGTCCACATCGGCCGTTAACCCGATGTAGTCGGACACCTGTCGGTCTAGGACTTCCCTGATGCTGGATCCGGATGACACCTGTCGATGGGTCGGCTGAAAGAGTGATCTCATATCAGAAGTGACCAACACATCTTCAAACCGCCCTCTTCTTGCAGGCGCTGTTGGATTGGTACCCGCAACTCTTTCTCTGGGAGTGGGAATTCCTCTGCCAGCGCACGTAAAAGCAGAATGCAACATTTCTCTATGCAAGGCCTGGAAGTGCTCCATTCTGACAGCCCTCTGTGATGGTGGTAACATTTCTGCCATTTTGTGTTTGTACCAGAGGTCTAAGTACGTTGCCACCCAGTACTGGTCCTTGACCTTTATGCTTTTTATACGGGGGTCCCTGTTAAAACACTGGAGCATGAAGGCCCCCATTTGCACTAAGCTGGAAGCGATGTGGTGGCCTTGCTCCTGCTCATCATCCAGGATAATGTCGTCGTCCTTGTTCTCCTCTCCCCATCCACACACAACAGGGATCCCAGAAAGGTTTAAAGCATGCTCTTCTTGCTCCTCCTCATCCACCCCGGCACCATCCTCCTCTGACTCCTCTTCAGACTCCTGTTGTTGACTTGTCTCAGATAGAGTAGCCCCCCCTGCAAATTCATCCAGCATTGCGACTTCCTCATCTTCCTGCTCCTCCACGGCTTGATCAATGACACGACGCAATGCACGCTCCATAAAGAAGGCATAAGGTATGATTTCACTGATGGCGCCATGGCTGCGACTGACTATTTTGGTGATCTCATCAAATGGCCACAGAAGTCTGCATGCGTCACGCATGAGCAGCCACTGGTGCAGTGAAAAAGAAACAAGCTCCCCAGAACCTGTTCTGCTGCAGAGTTCGTAGAGGTAGTCGTTAACTGCATGTTTCTGCTGGAGCAGCCTATCAAGCTTATAGAAGGTTGAGTTCCAACGGGCAATCGCAAATAAGACATCTGACCGGCAGATTGTGCAAGGTGAGCCATGGCCGTGTAATATCTTCTGAAATGGGCTGAGATTTTCCTTGCCTGCCGCAAGATGTCCTGGACCCCAGGGTATTTGACAACGAATCGCTGTACAACCAAGTATAAGACATGTGCTATGCATGGCACGTGCGTAATTTTGCCCTGTTTCAATGCGCTAAGCAGATTGACACTGTTGTCACACACCACTTCATCAACTGTCAAATTGAGCAGTGTTAGCCACTAATCTGCCTGTGAACACAAAGCTGAAAGGAGTGCAGGGCCAGCGTGGCTCTTGGCTTCCAGGCACAACAGACGCAGCACAGCATGGCAACGTCTCACCTGGCATGTCGAATAGGTTCTGGGGATCTTGGGCGGGGCAGCGGAAGAGATGCTAGCAGCTGAAAAGGAGGAGTCAGCCGAGGAGGTGAGGGAGGATGGAGGAGGAGAAGAGGAGGCAGGCCTGCATGCAATCCGTGGCAGTAAAACCAAATCTACACTGGTTACATGCTTGACGGCCGTCAGAAGGTTAACCCAGTGGGCAGTAAAAGTTATATACCTTCCCTGCCTGTGTTTGCTAGACCACGTGTCTGTGGTCAGACCGACACTGTGTGCCAGAGATACATTCACTTGCTGCTGAACATGCTCTGAGATGCCCTCCTGTGAGAAATACTTCCTTCCTGGGACCTTCCATTGTGGTGTTCCAATGGCCAAAAATTTTCGAAAGGCCTCCGAGTCCACCAGTTTATATGGCAGTAGTTGGCGGGCTATCAGTTCCGACAAGCCAGCGGTCAACCGTTGGGCAAGAGGGTTATCCAACGTCATCATTTTATTATGCTCGAACATTTGGCCCACGGAAGCCTGCCCTTTTCCAGAAAAATGTGAGGTCGGCATGTTGGAAGGTGGAGTGGAGGATAATTGTGAGGAGAAGTAGAAGACGAGGCTGGAGTTTCTGTTTTGTGGGTTCCGTTGCTCCCACTGGGCTCGGTGATGGCAGGCGGTCGTCCCTAGGTGAGTGTTGGGCTTACCGCGACTTGTGCGTTGACTGCAAAGGCTGCAGATGGAAACACTATTGTCAGCAGCGGACATGTTAAAAAAAGCCCACGCTGCAGAGCCATGTGCCGGCATCCTGGAAGCGCCAGATGTGACCGTACATGGTTGATGCCTCGCTCCTGATACATTAGCAGTATGGTTTGTCCCTCCTGTGCAATGTAAGTTTCGCCTGCTTCTCCTCCCTATCTGCTGGTCCATATCTCCTTCTGAACTCCCCTCCTCTTCCTTTTGTGGGCACCCACGTGACATCACTAGACACGACATCATCAATGTCACCTTCCCCACCGCTATAATTGGAGATCTCAGAGTAGGCAGCAACACCGGGGACCAACCTCCATGGGCTGATCTGGGTACTGTCGTCAGACTGCTGAGTGGCAGTTGTTGCTACTTCCTCTTCCTGATCCAATGCCAATAATGGCTGCGCATCGGCATGGTCTTGTGATGGATCGGAAAATAATTCCTGTGACTCAAGCGGAGGGTATATGGTGGTGTTGGTGGTAGTGTCTTTGGGGGTGCACACAGCAGAGAGTGAAGAGGGTGCAGATCGAGAGGATGAGGAGGGTGCAGAAGAGTAAGGCTGAGTGAGCCACTCAACCAAGTCTGGTAAGTCCTTTGACGTAATCGAACGCACCTTCTGCAATTTGCCACTTTGGCTCAAGCCTGTTGTTCCTGCCCTACCCCTACCACCCTTGTGGAAGGGCCTGCCTCTTCCTCTGCCTGTCATTTTTTTAAATGACCCTGTGACAAAAGTCTCTAGAGAAGTGCAGTATATGTGGAAGAAGGTATATAACACCCCGCTTCAATCTGTCGTTTTGGGGGGCCACTGGTCTATCACACCAGTTATAATACTTTTTTCTAATTGTGTTTCACTCTTTGTAGTATCGCTGCAGAACCGCTCAGCAGTCACAATGCTGCACAGTGGAAATGCACTATACTATGCTTTCTATATTTGAAAGTATTTTATACGTGTATTACACCCCTATATACTGCACACCAAATAGTGCACCTATATCAGTCCTTAACCACTTGCTTACTGGGCACTTAAACCCCCCTCAGTCCCAGACCAATTTTCAGCTTTCAGCGCTGATGCACTTTGAATGACAATTGCGCGGTCATACAACACTGTACCCAAATGAAATTTTTATCATTTTTTTCCCACAAATAGAGCTTTCTTTTGGTGGTATTTAGTTACAGCTCGGAGTTTTATTTTTTGCTAAACAAACAAAAAAAGATGCAAAAAAATAAAAATAAAAAATCATGTTTTAATAGTTTGTTATACAATTTTGCAAACGGGTCATTTTTCTCCTTCATTGAAGTGCGCTGATTAGGCGGCACTGATGGCTGCATTGGTGGGCACTGATGGGCTGCATTGGTGGGCACTGATGGGCTGCATTGGTGGGCACTGATAGGCTGCATTGGTGGGCACTGATAGGCTGCACTGGTGGGCACTGATAGGCATAGTTAAGGCGGCACTAATAGGCACAGATAAGGCGGCACCGATCGGCACAGATAAGGCGGCACTGATGGGCAAAGATGGGCACAGATAAGATGGCATGGATGGGTGGCACGGATAAGTGGCACGGATGGGCACTGATAGGTACCACTGATAGATGGGACTGATGGGCACTGATAGGTGGCACTGATAGGTGGCTCTGATAGGTGGCACTGCTGGGCACTGATGGGCGGCACTGCTGGGCACTGATGGGCGGCACTGCTGGGCACTGATGGGCGGCACTGGGGTGCAGCACCTTTGCGGCAGATTGTGGGCACTGTGGGTGGCACTGTTGGTGGCACTGCTGGATGGCACTGTGGGTGGCATTGTGGGTGGCACTGTGGGTGGCACTGTGGGTGGCGCTGGGGGCACTATGGGCACCGCTGGGTGGCACTGATGGGGGCACTTACTTTCATTCAGGATGGCACTGCGGTGGGCAGGTGGGCACTGGCAGGGGGCAGGTGGTCAGCTGTATTGCTGGCCGTGATCGGGACTGATGTCCCGATCACGGCCGCCGGTGATCGGCTTTTTTTTTCTCTCCTCGCGCTGTCAGCGCGAGGAGGAATAATAGCCGATTACCGGCTCCGTTCTGTCACATGATCAGCTGTCATTGGCTGACAGCTGATCACGTGATAAGGGGTCGGGATCGACCCCTTACACGGATCGGTGATCAGGCGAGTCTCATGGACTCGCCGATCACAGAGCGCGCCGCGCGCGCCCCTCAGGGGGCGCGCAGGCCGCTCGTAACCAGGACGACGTCAATAGACGTAGTCCTGGAAATGTAGGTCCGCGCTAATGCCGTCATTTGGCAATAGCGCGGATCTCAAGTGGTTAAAAGGACCTTTTGTGGACCTAATAGTAGCTAGTGCATTGCAGCCTGTCCCTGCTCCAAACACCAAACTGTCCCTACACTGAGAAGCGACAGCTGCAGAATCGGTCAGCAGCACTGCATGCAGTGCACTTTAACCACTTAAGGACCGCCGCATGGCAATGTACGTCGGTGCAATAGCACTGTCAGGCACAAGCACGTACATGTACGTGCTCGCCTTCCAGCGGGTGGGGGGTCCGATCGCACCCCCTCCCGCTGGATGCGGCGGTCCAATTCGCTGCAGGAGCGATCCGGGATGAGGGGATGGCCGTTGGTTTCTGGCCATCCCCTCTCGATCGCTCCTGGCGAATGAGAAGCTTCCTCGCACTGTGTATAGTAAACACAGGCAGGGAGGAAGTGATGTCATTCTCCTCGGGGCGGTCTTATTGACCGGACTACGAGGAGAGGACACAGTGAGTGTGCACCAACACTACACTAACTTTCACTGATTGCAGTGATCATTTATTTACTGATCACTGCATTTAGTGTCTGTTGTGACAGTAAAAACTGTCAGGGCAGTTAGTGTTAGGTCCAGGGTAGCCCCCTACCACCCCCCAATAAAGGTTTAACCCCCTGATTGCCTCTAGAGTTAACCCTTTCACCCCCTTTTACCAGTGTCACTAAGCAATCATTTTTCTGATCGCCGCATTAGTGTCGCTAGGTAGCTAGTTATTTTTTTTAGGTTCACCGCCAGGTTTTTATAGTGCTAGGTACCCCCATATACTACCCAATAATGGTTTTAACCCCCTGATTGCCCCTAGTTAACCCTTTCACCCCCCTTTGCCAGTGTCACTAAGCAATCATTTTTCTGATCGCTGCATTAGTGTCGCTAGTGTTGCTAGGTAGCTAGTTATTTTTTTAGGTTCACCGCCAGGTTTTTATAGCGCTAGGTAACCCAATACACTACCCAATAATGGTTTTAACCCCCTGATTGCCCCTAGTTAACCCTTTCACCAGCGATCACCGTATAAGTGTCACTGGTGACGCTGGTTAGCCAGTTCGTTATTTAGCTTCCCCATCAGGTTTTTATATGAAGACAGGGACCCCCATATACTACCTAATAAAAATTTGAACCCCCTGATTGCCCCTAGTTAACCCTTTCACCAGTGATTACCGTATAAGTGTTACGGGTGACTCTGGTTAGTTAGTTTGCTTTTTATAGCATCAGGGCACCCGCCATTTATTACCCAATAAAGGTTTAACCCCCTGATCACCCGGCGGGTGATATCAATTAGGTTTTAGGGTCAGCCACCCACGCACAAAGCATACACCTCCCGTAGTGGTATAGAATCTGAACAGATCAATATCTGATCTGATCAGATCTATACTAGTGTCCCCAGCAGTTTAGGGTTCCAAAAAAAGCGCATTAACAGGATCAGCCCAGATACCTGCTAGCACCTGCGCTTTGCCCCTCCGCCCAGCCCACCCAAGTGCCGTATCGATCGATCACTGTCACTTACAAAACACTAAACACATAACTGCAACGATCGCAGAGTCAGGCCTGATCCCTGCGATTGCTAACAGTTTTTTTTGGTAGCGTTTTATATTTAAATCTGGAAGGCAGTGCTTGGTTTCGGGGTTCCGTATGCGGCTAGGCTCCCAAAAAGTCCCCCACATGTGGTATCCCCGTACTCAGGAGAAGCAGCAGAATTTATTTTGGGGTGTAATTTGATTTATGCCCATAGCATGTGTGAGCAATATATCATTTAGTGACAACTTTGTGCAAAAAAAAAAAAAAAATTGTAATATTCCTGCAACTTGTGGCAAAATATAAAATATTTCATGGACTCAACATGCCTACTTTCCAAAATGGGGTCATTTGGGGGGGTTATGTGCTATTTTGGCATTTTATGGCCTTCGAAACTGTGATAGGTAGTGAGGAGTGAAATCAAAAATTTGCACTCTTAGAAACCCTGAAGGCAGTGATTTTGTTTTCGGGGTGCCGTGCGCAAACCAATAAATATACGCTTATTGACATTTTTTTTACTAAAGACATGTGGCTGAATAAATTTTGCCCTAAATGTATGACTAAAATTGAGTTTATTCGATTTTTCTTATAACAAAAAGTAGAAAATATCTTTTTCCATTTATATCGCAAAAAATAAAAATCGCAGAGACAATCAAATACCATCAAAAGAAAGCTCTATTTGTGGGAAGTAAAGGACGCAAATTTCATTTGGGTACAGCATTGCATGACCGCGCAATTACCAGTTAAAGCAGTGCAGTGCGAAATTGTAAAAAGATCTCTGGTCCTTAGGCTGAAAATTGGTCCGGGGCTGAAGTGGATAATATGCTTTCTATATTTGAAAGAAAGTATATTATACATGTATTACAACCCTATATACTGTACAACTATACCAGTTCTTAAAGCGTGAGTCCGCCGTTTCATTTCATTTCCTGGTTCCCTACTGCGCATGCGCGAGTTGCGCTGCGCAATAAGGATGGTCCCCGCTGTCTCTGGGATCCGTGTGTTTCCCAGCAGGCAGCAGGGGACTTTCGGAAAGGGGCGTAGATTCTGCGGAAAGGGGTGTACCTTCTGCAGAATCTACGCCGGAAGTGGGTGCAGATACCTGTACTGTACAGGTACCTGCACCCCCCTCCCCCCTGAAAGGTGCCAATTGTGGCGCCGGAGGGGGGGGAGGATTCCAGTGAGCGGAAGGTCCACTTTAGGGTGGACCTCCGCTTTAAAAGGACCTTTGTGGACCTAGTAGTAGCTAGCTAGTAGCTACTGAATTGCAGACTGTCCCTGCTCCAAACACCAAACTGTCCCTCCCTACACTGAGAAACGACAGCTGCAGAATCGCTCAGCACTGCATGAAGTGCACTATAATATGCTTTCTATAGTTGAAAGAAAGTATATTATTACAACCCTATACACTGTGCACCTATACCAGTCCTTTTAAAAGGACTTTTCTGGACCTAATAGTAATAGCTAGTGATTAGACTGACTGTCCCTGCTCCACACAGCGTCCTTTCCCTACACTGACAAAAGACAGACCGTAAAATGGCCACCAGATCAGGTCTATTTATAAGGTAGGGGGTATGTCCATGTGCTGAAATGTCTCAATTGGCTGTCCAGTTTGGCAAATCGTGAACGAGCAACGTTCACCGCGAACCGAGCGCCGGGTGAACCGCAAGGCCATCTCTAGACTCCACCCCAACAACAATAGATTCCCTGCAGCAACAGTGAACTACCCACAACAAAATATCCACCCAAACAACATTAGACACCCCCCCAGCAGCAACAGATCTCCCAGAAGCCAGCATCAATAGATCCTCCAGCAACCAGTAAAAATAGACCTCTCCCTCAACAGTAGATCCCTTCCAGCAACATAAGACCCCCCAGCAACAATAGATTTCCCATCAGCAACAATACACCCTCGCATAAAATCAGATTCCCCACCAGTAACAATAGATCCCCCAGCAGTCAACATCAATAGACCCTCCAGCACACCCCACACCCCATGCTATTACACACATTCAGTGCTGGAGGTGCTGGAACTGCGTTCCCGCTGAAAAAAAGCCCTGTCGGTGAGTAAGATTGGGTGTATATATTTTTCTATCCTTCCCATCCTCCTTGTTTAGATGGACCCATTACAATAATTTCTATATCATAGTAAGATTTTTATAGACTCCTGCTTTACTTCTGCTCCTTATGAGTAACACCAGCCACAAAATGCGTTGAGCTATTAGATGCCTTTCTTGATTACAATTAAAGATTATTACCAATTTTGCATATGCTATGCCCATTGGCGTGTACCAATCTAATCAAGATTCTATTCTATCTATATTATGGAGACACATGTCAATGAGTTGGTGGGTTTTGGGGGTAATTTCCATCTGGTGAGTAGGCTGAGTGATTGGTGTTGGAGGAATTCTACATTCACCCTTTCATTGGATTATTGAAATCACTGCTTCGCTGGAAAATGTTTGATTCTCGTTGGACTTAAATCATGAATTTATTCACAATCTTTGGACGTTATTGTTTTGTGGTTTACATTTGAGCCAATTATTCACACTTTTATTGCAGATATTTCATGTTTGCAATGTAACACTTGAGTCAATGATTTATTTTATTTAATGTTCACTCATTTGTTTTTAACCACTTCAGCTCCGGACCAATAAATACCTTAAGGACCAGAGGTCTTTTTGCAATTTCGCACTGCGCTGCTTTAACTGGTAATTGCGCGGTCATGCAATATTGCACCCAAACGAAATTTGCGTCCTTTTCTTCCCACAAATAGAGCTTTCTTTTGATGGTATTTGATTGCCTCTGCGATTTTTTTTTTTTTTGCGATATAAATGGAAAAAGAGCGAAAATTTTGAAAAAAAAAGATATTTTCTTCTTTTTGTTATAAGAAAAATCGAATAAACTAAATTTTAGTCATACATTGAGGGCAAAATTTATTCAGCCACATGTCTTTAGTAAAAAAAATGTCAATAAGCGTATATTTTTTGGTTTGCGCAAAAGTTATAGCGTCTACAAACTAGAGTACATTTTCTGGAATTTACACAGCTTTTAATTTATGACTGCCGATCTCATTTCTTGAGGTGCTAAAATGGCAGGGCAGTACAAATCCCCCCCAAATGACCCCATTTTGGAAAGTAGACACCCCAAGGAAATTGCTGATGGGTATGTTGAGCCCATTGAATATTTATTTTTTTTGTCCTAAGGGATTGAATAATGACAAAAAAAAAAAAAATTTTTTTTTACAAAAAGTTGTCACTAAATGATATATTGCTCACACATGCCATGGTTATATGTGGAATTGCACCCCAAAATATATTCCGCTACTTCTCCCGAGTATGGGGATACCACATGTGTGGGACTTTTTGGGAGTCTAGTCGCGCACGGCACCCCGAAAACCAATCACCACCTTCAGGATTTCTAAGGGTGCAAATTTTTGATTTAACTCCTCACTACCTATCACAGTTTCGAAGGCCATAAAATGCCAAAATAGCACAAAACCCCCCAAAATGACCCCATTTTGGAAAGTAGACACCCCAAGCTATTTACTGAGAGGCATGTTGAGTCCATGGAATATTTTATATTTTGCCACAAGTTGCGGGAATATTACAAACTTTTTTTTTTTGCACCAAGTTGTCACTAAATGATATATTGCTCACACATGCTATGGGCATATGTGAAATGACACCCCAAAATACATTCTGCTGCTTCTCCTGAGTACGGGGATACCACATGTGTGGGACTTTTTGGGAGTCTAGTCGCGCACGGCACCCCGAAAACCAATCACCACCTTCAGGATTTCTAAGGGTGCAAATTTTTGATTTAACTCCTCACTACCTATCACAGTTTCGAAGTCCATAAAATGCCAAAATAGCACAAAACCCCCCCAAATGACCCCATTTTGGAAAGTAGACACCCCAAGCTATTTACTGAGAGGCATGTTGAGTCCATGGAATATTTTATATTTTGCCAAAAGTTGCGGGAATATTACAAACTTTTTTTTTTTTTTGCACAAAGTTGTCACTAAATGATATATTGCTCACACATGCTATGGGCAGAAGTCAAATTACACCCCAAAATAAATTCTGCTGCTTCTCCCGAGTACGGGGATACCACATGTGGGGGACTTTTTGGGAGCCTAGCCACGTACGGGACCCCGAAAACCAAGCACTGCCTTCCGGATTTGAATATAAAATGCTACCAAAAAACCTGTTAGCGATGGCAGGGATCAGGCCTGACTCTGCGATCGCTGCAGTTATGTGTTTAGTGTTTTGTAAGTGACAGTGATCGATCGATACTGCACTTGGGTGGGCTGGGCAGAGGGGCAAAACGCAGGTGCCAGCAGGTATTTGGGCTGATCCCGCTAACAATGCGTTTTTTTTGGAACCCTAAACTGCTGGGGACGCTAGTATAGATCTGATCAGATCAGATATTGATCTGTTCAGATTCTATACCACTACGGGAGGTGTATGCTTTGTGTGTGGGTGTTAGCGGTACTGGCACTAACCTAGCGCTGCCTGGGGCGACGCAGACCCTGACCCTAAAACCTAATTGATATCACCCGCCGGGTGATCAGGGGGTTAAACCTTTATTGGGTAATAAATGGTGGGTGCCCTGATGCTATAAAAAACAAACTAACCAGAGTCACCCGTAACACTTATACGGTGATCAGTGGTGAAAGGGTTAACTAGGAGCAATCAGGGGGTTCAAATTTTTATTAGGTAGTATATGGGGGTCCCTGGCGCTATATAAAAACCTGACGGGGAACCTAAATAACTAACTGGCTAACCAGCGTCACCAGTGACACTTATACTGTGATCGCTGGTGAAAGGGGGTGAAAGGGTTAACTAGCAGCAATCAGGGGGTTAAAACCATTATTGGGTAGTATATCGGGGTACCTAGCGCTATAAAAACCTGGCGGTGAACCTAAAAAAATAACTAGCTACCTAGCGACACTAGCGACACTGATGCAGCGTTCAGAAAAATTATCGCTTAGTGACACTGGCAAAAGGGGGTGAAAGGGTTAACTAGCGGAAATCAGGGGGTTAAAACCATTATTGGGTAGTATATCGGGGTACCTAGCGCTATAAAAACCTGGCGGTGAACCTAAAAAAATAACTAGCTACCTAGCGACTGTAGCGACACTAATGCAGCGATCAGAAAAACGATCGCTTAGTGACACTGGCAAAAGGGGGTGAAAGGGTTAACTAGCGGCAATCAGGGGGTTAAAACCATTTCTGGGTAGTATATCGGGGTACCTAGCGATATAAAAACCTGGCGGTGAACCTAAAAAAATAACTAGCTACCTAGCGACACATGCAGCGATCAGAAAAATGATCGCTTAGTGACACTGGCAAAAGGGGGTGAAAGGGTTAACTCTAGGGGCAATCAGGGGGTTAAATCTTTATTGGGGGGTGATAGGGGGCTACCCTGGACCTAACACTAACTGTCCTGACAGTTTTTACTGTCACAACTGACACTGAATGCATTGATCAGTAAAGAAATGATCAATGCAATCAGTGACACTGTGACTGGGGGGGGAGGGGGGGCGGGGGGGGATCGGGGGGCGATCGGGGAGGGATCGGGGGGGGTTTGTGTGCCTGTGTGTACCTACATGTCAGTGTAGTGTTGGTGCACACTTACTTTCTGTCTTCTCCTCGTAGTCCGGTCAAAAAGACCGCCCCGAGGAGAATGACATCACTTCCTCCTTCCTGTGTAAACAATACACAGGGGAGGAAGCTTCTCATTGGCCAGGAGCGATCCAGAGGGGGTGGCCGAAAACCAACGGCCATCCCCTCATCACGGAGCGCTCCTGGACCGAATCGGACCGCCGTAACCAGCGGGAGGGGGTCCGATCGGACCCCCCACCCGCTGGAAGGCAATCACGTAGATGTACGTGATTGTGCCTGCCTGTGCCATTGTGCTGACGTACATTGGCAATACGGCGGTCCTGAAGTGGTTAATGTTTTTCCAACACTGGAGACATCCTAGTGTGTTTACACTTAATTGCACTATTGCACTGTTTGCACTTTAATTAACCACTTAACAACTGGCCCATAGCCTAATGAAGGCTACAGGGCAGTTGCTTAACTCTGGGAGGACGTACTATAACGTCCTCCCAGAATTCCGCTCTCGCGAACCCCCTGGGGCGCGCAATTGAGAGCAGCCGTGACCGCTGGGTCCTCAGGACCTGGCGCATCACGGTAAACGCCCGCTCATCATGGCCGTTTGCCACGTGATCGCTCCATCATTTGACATGACGCCGAGTTCCTCCCTCCCCTCTATGTACCGATCAGTACAGTGAGAGGGGAGAGATCGTGTCAGCAGCGCTGTGGGCTGGATCTGCAGTGCTCACAGCGCTGCTCACCGACAACATCGCAATTCCCTGCCAATATTCTGCAATACCCATCAATGCCCTGCCAATACTCTGCAATGCCCTGCCAATACTCTGCAATGCCCTGCCAATACTCTGCAATGCCCTACCAATGCCCTGCCAATGCCCTGCCAATACTCTGCCAATACTCTGCCAATACTCTGCAATGCCCTCAACCGACTCACCAATGACCAAAGCCAGAATCTTTATTTTATTTATTTCTTTTATTTCAGGTTTCCTAGTCTAGAGGTGAGATGTGGGGTCTTATTGACCCCAGATCTCACTGTAAAAGGGGACCTGTCATGCCATATTCCTATTACAAGGGATGTTTACATTCCTTGTAATAGAAATAAAAGTGATCAAAAAAAATATTTTTGGGGAAAAAAGTGTACAGCTAAAATAAAGTAAAATGAACAACAAAAAAAAATATTTTTTATAAAAATATAATATTAAAAAAAATAAGCGTCGCCTATGGGGATTTTTAAGTAGCGACGTTTGGCGCCATTCCACGGGCGTGTGCAATTTTGAAGGGTGACATGTTAGGTATCTATTTACTCAGCGTAACTTCATCTTTCACATTATTGGGCTATCTTTACTGTGGTTTTTTTTTTTTTTATTTTTTTTTTTTAAAGCGTTCAAAAAATTGCTGCGCAAATACCGTGCAAGATAAAAAGTTGCAATGACCACCATTGTATTCTCTAGGGTCTTTGCTAAAAAAAAAATATATATAATGTTTTGGGGTTCTATGTAATTTTCTAGCAAATAAATGATGATTTTTACATGTAGGAGAGAAATGTCAGAATTGTCCTGGGTGCTCCAGAACATCTGATGGTGCTACCTGCATGTTGGTCCTCTGTATGTGGCCACGCTGTGTAAAAGTCTCACACATGTGGTATCACCATACTCGGGAGTAATAGCAGAATGTGTTTTGGGGTGTAATTTGTGGTATGCATATGCTGTGTGTGAGAAATAACATGATAATATGACAATTTTGTGAAAAGGAAAAAAAAATCTTGATTTTGCAAAGAATTGTGGGAAAAAATGACAACTTCAAAAAACTCATCATGCCTCTTACTAAATACCTTGGAATGTCTTCTTTCCAAAAAGGGGTGATTTGGGGGGTATTTGTACTTTTCTGGCATGTTAGGGTCTCAAGAAACGAGCTGGGCCGTCAGTACTTCAGGCGTGATCAATTTTCATATATTGGCACCATAGCTTGAGGACTCTATAACTTTCACAAAGACCAAATAATATCCACCAATTTGTACTTATTTTTACCAAAGATATGTAGTAGTATAAATTTTGGCCTAAAGCTGAAAATTGGTCTGGTTATTAAAGGGGTTTAAGTGCCCAGTGGTTAAGGAATTGACCTAGGGATCGTGGTTTACCACATAGTACTTAATTTACTGATTTCTCAACTTTCTAACAAGCAACTCCATTTAACTAATTTCATTTATTCAACTGCTTACCAACCGGCTCACACCGATATACATCGGCAGAATGGCTCCACTGGGCAAAACAAAGTGTGGGTACGCTGTGCGATCACAGAGATCCAGCACAGGGATTTGTGTGTGTGTGTGTACGCACAAATCCTTGCTCTGTCAGGGGAGATGAGACATATCGTTTGTTCTTACGAAGTAGGAACAACGATATATCTCCTCCTCCAGTGAGTCTTATCCCTATATAGTTAGAACACATACAGGGAACACACATTTAACCCCTTGACCACGAAAAATGTGTCAAGTGTCCGATCTGTCACAGTAACACAAAAAATCGCAGATTACCACCATTACTAGTTTAAAAAAAAGATAGTAATAAAAATGCCATAAATCTTTCCCAGTTTGTAGACGCTATAAACCAATCAATATACGCTTATTACGTTTTTTTTTTTTTTTTTTACCAAAATATGTAGAAGAATATATATTGGCCTAAACTGATGAAGAAATTTTGATTTTTTTTTTTTTTTTTTAAACATTTTTGGGGATATTTATCATATCAAAAAGTAAAAGATATTGTTTTTTTTATTTTTTTTCAAAATTGTCAAACTTTTTTGTTTTATAGCACAAAAAGTAAAAACCTCAGAGGTTATCAAATACCACCAAAAGAGAGCTCTATTTGTGTGAAAAAAATTTTGTTTGGGTACAGCATTGCATGATCCCACAATTGGCAGTTAAATCGACACAGTGCCAAAATGTAAAAAGTGCTCTGGTCAGGAAGGAAGTAAAATCTTCCAGGCTGAAGTGGTTACACACTCAATTTTTCATATCATTTGCGCAGGTAGGGAATAATACCAATTACTCCTCTATACATACTAGTTTACCTACTGAACAGCAAGGCATCTGCTAGATAGAGGCTCCTTAATCTGCTGCTTTTGGAATTTGTCACAATCTGGTAATTTTTGTGCTGACCGCACAGAGGCATACAGTGCCTTGCAAAAGTATTCACCACCCTTGGCATTTTTTGTGTTTTGTTTGTCAACCTGGAATTAACATGGATTGTTTGAGGATTGGCATCATTTAATTTACAGAACATGTCCACAACTTTGTAGATTTTTTTTTTTAATTGTGACTCAAACAACAAATAGGACAAAATAACAGAATAAGGCAATGTGCATAACTATTCACCCCCTAAAGTCAATACTTTGTAGAGCCAGCTTTTGCATCTATCACAGCTCCAAGTAGCTTTGGCTAAGTCTTTATGAGCCTGCCACATACTACCACTGGGATTTTTGCCCATGTCTCCTTGCAAAACTGCTCTAGCTCCTTCAAGTTGGATGGTTTGCGCTTGTGAACATCAGTCTTTAAGTCTGACCACAGATTTTCTATTGGATTGAGATCTGGGCTTTGACTAGGCTATTCCAACACACCTACATGTTTCCCCTTAACCACCTCGCGCCCGCCCTATAGCCGAATGACGGCCGTAGAGCAGGCGCGTTCGTCCACTAGGCTGTCCCTGGACGTCCTATTGTTTACTTCCGCAATGCGCGCCGCCGCGGGCGCGCATCGCGGAAGTTCTGTGTTCGCCGTGTCCCCCGGGGACAGGCAAACACAGATCGCTGTAAACGGCCAATCACAGCAGCCGTTTACAGCGTGATCGGCGTGTCCAATGGGAGATGATCTCATATGTAAACATATGAGATCATCTCTCAGCGCCGCTCTCCCTCCTCACACAGAGTGTGAGAGGGGAGAGATGAACGGCTGCAGCGGCAGCCGTTCTGCTTCGCTTTGAAAAAAAAAGTAAAAAAAAAAGTGCCATCCTCCCCCAGCAGTGCCATCCATCCTCCCCCCCAGCAGTGCCATCCATCCTCCCCCCAGCAGTGCCATCCATCCTCCCCCCAGCAGTACCATCCATCCTCCCCCCAGCAGTGCCATCCATCCTCCCCCCAGCAGTACCATCCATCCTCCCCCCAGCAGTGCCATCCATCCTCCCCCCAGCAGTGCCATCCATCCTCCCCCCAGCAGTGCCATCCGCCCCAGTGCCATCCGCCCCAGTGCCATCCACCCCAGTGCCATCCGCCCCCAGTGCCATCCGCCCCCAGTACCATCCGCCCCCAGTGCTACCCGCCGTCAGTGCCACCTGCCGTCAGTGCCACCTGCCATCAGTGCCACCTGCCATCAGTGCCACCTGTCATCAGTGCCACCTGTCAGTGTCACGTGCCATCTGTTGTCAGTGTCACGTGTCATCAATGCCACTTATCAGTGCCATCTGTCATCGGTGGCACGTTTTAGTGCCACGTATTAGTGCATCTGTCATTGGTGCCACGTATTAGTGCCACATGTCTTCAGTGCCACGTATTAGTGCCACGTGTCATCAGTGCCACGTGCCATCTGTCATCAGTGCCACATATTAGTGCCATCTGTCATCAGTGCCACGTGTCATCATTGCTACATATCAGTGCCATCTGTCATCAGTGTCACGTGTCATTGTCCTGGTGCTTCAAAAGTGTAATAAATAGTCAACAAGTTAGATGTGTAATTTATGTTCCTAGAACACATGATGGCGCTACCTGCATGTTGGGCCTCTCTATGTGGCCAGGCTGTGAAAAAGTCCCACACATGTGGTATTGTAATACTCAGGAGGAGTAGCAGAATTTTTTGGGGGGTGTCATTTGTGGTATACACATGCCATGTGAGAGAAATAACCTATTACAATGACAATTTTGTGGATAAAAAAAATAAAATGAAAAATCTTAATTTTGCAAAGAATTGTGGGAAAAATATGACAACATCAAAAAGCTCCCAAGTCCAACATTTGCGTCCATAGACACCAATGCCGGACTCAGCCCTGCCCCCCGGTGCCCACGTCATTTGATTTGATTGACAGCAGCGGGAGCCAATGGCTGCACTGCTATCAATCTATCCAATCAAGAGCCAAGAACCCCGGGCAAAAGAAGAGCGCATCTCCGCCATGTGAAATTCCAGGGCTCGGGTAAGTAAAACGGGTAGGCTGGGCGCCCGGTGATTGCCAGGTGTGTTTTCACCATAATGCTTAGGATGCATTAAGGTGAAGTAACATGAGGGTTTACAACACCTTTAAGTTATTCAAACAGGTTGGCACAACAGAAGTCCAGTACCTGGGGCACCAGGTAGAAGGTGGCACTCTGGGACAGGTAAGGTCAAGGCCATCCTCGCCTACTCCTACAAAGAAAGTGGCAGGTTATGTTATTCTTGAAAGAAGCTTGTAAGCAGGTGCTTACAGAGGTATTAGTATGTTGGTTCTGTTTAACATTTTCTGGGCTAAATGTATTTTCTGCTGCATGAAACTGTTTTTAGGTAAAAGGTCTTTGCTCTCTGCATGGGAAAAAAGAGAGTGCTGCTAAGGATATATTAAGTTATTTTGAAACTTTCCCACCCCTTGTGGGAACCCAGTCGAAGTTCCAAGGATTAAGGACTATTGCTAAATGAACTTATATACTTTTTTGCACCTAATTAAAGTAGTACTATTTCATGGGCAGAAAGTAGCACCAGGGGCATGACCCAGACCAGACAGAAACAAGTCGTACAGTGGTAAGTATAAATGTACCTACCATACTTTTAGGGTTGCACAAGCCCTCTTGGTCTGTCCCGATCAGCCACTCAATCCTTTAGTTGCGGTCTCCCTTCGGTCAAAGCCTGGAGCCCCTAGCTCTGGGCGTCAATTGCGATGGATTAAAACCTCAATCGGGTTCAAATTAGATATCTGCTGCTGGTCCTAATTATAAAGTGAGGATGTGCGTGCACGCCGGGAAGCAACCACTCTGTCACCTGTTCAGTTCGATTGCTTCCACATCTCTGTTTATTGCAGGGCAGTGCCCAACGTTTTATACACAAAGGACAATAGATCATACATCACTACTATGTAAATGTGGTCAGTCTAAAGGCTCATACACACAATTGGACTTTAAACAAACTTATCCTTGGATTTCTGTACAAAGGGCGTTGGGCGGGAACTTGCTAAGCATACACACGGCAGGACTTTTTCAGCTAAGGGATGCCCAGGATGACCTGAGACATATGTGCGCTTAAAGCGTCAAAATGTATGGCCACCAGGAGACATAATGAGGAGAGGGGCAGTCTCCTGGGTAACCAGGCCTGAATTGGGTAATGAGCCATCTGCTAAATGAACTTCCAGACCCGTTTCTTATGGAGAAGGGGCAACTTAAGACTTCTTGCCAGGTTCAAGTCCACAAAGCAACTGCATGCTCCAGAATCAATTATGGCCTGGAACCGGAATTCTTCTTCTCCCAACTGTAGTGTGAGGGAGAAGTTCTGGAGACCTGGAACTATACTGGAGAGTAGGTGGGTGGCTTCTTGGACCTTCTGGGGCAGTCGCATAAAAAATGTCAGTGTCCTCCACAATAGAGGCAGAGATTGGCTGGGATACAACAACGTCTTTCATCAGGGGTTAATGCGGAACGTAACAGGCCAACTTGTTTAGGAGCTGATCCAGAGGTGGTTGTACTGGCGGATCTGGAGGTTTGTGATCGTTCAGACTGTCTCTCCCCCGTAAACGTCGATCCAGTTGGATGGACAATTGAATGAGGCCTTCAAGTGTAGTGGGAACCCCGATCCTGGCTAACTCATCTTTGAGAGATTCCGAGAGTCCTATGCAGAACTGGTGTAGTAGAGCTGCCTCATTCCAGCCTGTGTCTGCAGACCACCGACGGAAGTCCACGGTATAGTTCTCTACTGGTCGCCTACCGTGCTGTAGAGAATGCAGGGCAGCATCAGTGGTGGCTGTACGTTTGGGGTCTTTGTAGAGTTGTGCCATAGCCGCTAGAAATTCATCTACCATGGTAATGACTGGACTTTTTTGTTCCCATAAACTGTGGGCCCAGGACTGGGGTTCGTTGGATAGCAAAGATATGAGGAACCCGACCTTAACATTCTCTAAGGCAAAAGTCCAGGTTACAAGGATAGGTATAGTAAGCAGGCAGTCCTGAAGGATCTCTGGAGAATCGTTCCGGAATGGGAACTCTGGGTTCTGGCAGAGGGAACATTATCGTAGAAGTCACGGAGAATTGAGAATTGTTCGTGAGCAGGTCCAGGGAGCTGATGGAAGCTGGAACTGGTTCTACAGGAGCAGATGACTCTGACAGGAGTTGCAGCTTATCCCTCAATTGAAGATAAAATGCAGAGCAAGAGAGAGTGCACACCAGCCCTAGTGCATTAACGTTTATTAAATCCAATAAATAAGTAAAAAGCCAAGTATCACACTCACATGTTGCCGATTATTATTATTATAGCATTGAAAACAAGAGCCTCCACGGCTGCCTCATCTCCCGATCCTCCTGCTCCCTATAATGGCTTGCAGCGGGGATATCCAGGCATTCAATTTGCCTGCTTGTTGTGAATACACTGCCCTCTCTCTGCGTCTCACAAGCACGGACCAGCCGGCTGTGGATGACTCCACTCGCGGCCAGGGGGAGGATCACTTGGCATGCGTGCTATCTCCTCGGCTGTGTATCAGAGTGTTTCCGTAACGACTACATGTTTTGGAGGCGTGGCCTCCTTCTTCAACTCAATTGAAGATAGCCTTCCTGCAACTTCTGAATTGCTTGGGTTAGAATAGTAGCTTGTTGACACAAGTCCTCTAACGGGGACACACCTCTGCCAGCCTCAGTCATGGCTGGATTATACTGTCAAGTCTCTGGTTTGAGGCCGGGTTGCTGAGAGGGCATCTCTTGTGCGTTTTACCGCGTTTGCGTCTAGAAGCGTTTAGTTAAGCTAACATCATAGACCCTCCCCAGCTCAAAAATTAACTATTTCAGCAATTTTGTGAGACCAGAGTGAGTAGCAGCAGCTGTGAGAGCTGCAGTGTACTTGTATTTAGCGTGTCACTTGCCACGTCACCTGCCACAAGTTGTGGATTGTCCACTTGCCACGTTACTTGCCACATCACCTGCCACGTCACTTGCCACGTCACCTGCCACAAGTTTTGGATTGTCCACTTGCCACGTCACTTGCCACAAGTTGGGGATTGTCCACTTGCCACATCACCTGCCACGTCACCTGTCACAAGTTGGGGATTGTCCACTTGCCACATCACTTGCCACCTGCCATGTCACTTGCCACAAGCTGTGGATTTTCCACTTGCCACGTCACTTGCCACGTCACCTGCCACGTCACTTGCCACGTCACCTGCCACAAGTTGTGGATTGTCCACTTGCCACGTCACTTGCCACATCACCTGCCACATCACTTGCCACGAGATGTGGATTGTCCACTTGCCACGTCACTGGCCACGTCACCTGCCACGTCACTTGCCACGTCACCTGCCACAAGTTTTGGATTGTCCACTTGCCACGTCACTTGCCACGTCACTTGCCACAAGATGTGGATTGTCCACTTGTCACATCACCTGCCACATCACTTGCCACATCACCTGCCATGCCACCTGCCACAAGTTTTGGATTGTCCACTTGCCACGTCACTTGCCACGTCACTTGCCACAAGTTGGGGATTGTCCACTTGCCACATCACCTGCCACGTCACCTGTCACAAGTTGTGGATTGTCCACTTGCCACATCACTTGCCACCTGCCATGTCACTTGCCACAAGCTGTGGATTGTCCACTTGCCACGTCACTTGCCACGTCACCTGCCACGTCACTTGCCACGTCACCTGCCACAAGTTGTGGATTGTCCACTTGCCACGTCACTTGCCACATCACCTGCCACATCACTTGCCACGAGATGTGGATTGTCCACTTGCCACGTCACTGGCCACGTCACCTGCCACGTCACTTGCCACGTCACCTGCCACAAGTTTTGGATTGTCCACTTGCCACGTCACTTGCCACAAGATGTGGATTGTCCACTTGTCACATCACCTGCCACATCACTTGCCACATCACCTGCCACGCCACCTGCCACAAGTTTTGGATTGTCCACTTGCCACGTCACTTGCCACGTCACTTGCCACAAGTTGGGGATTGTCCACTTGCCACATCACCTGCCACGTCACCTGTCACAAGTTGTGGATTGTCCACTTGCCACATCACTTGCCACCTGCCATGTCACTTGCCACAAGCTGTGGATTGTCCACTTGCCACGTCACTTGCCACGTCACTTGCCACGTCACCTGCCACGTCACTTGCCACGTCACCTGCCACAAGTTTTGGATTGTCCACTTGCCACGTCACTTGCCACGTCAGCTGCCACGTCACTTGCCACAAGATGTGGATTGTCCACTTGTCACATCACCTGCCACATCACTTGCCACATCACCTGCCACGTCACCTGCCACAAGTTGTGGATTGTCCACCTGCCACGTCACTTGCCACATCAACTGCCACGTCACTTGCCACAAGATGTGGATTGTCCACTTTCCACGTCACCTGCCATGCCACCTGCCACAAGTTGTGGATTGTCCACTTGCCACGTCACTTGCCACATCACCTGCCACGTCACTTGCCACGAGATGTGGATTGTCCACTTGCCACGTCACTTGCCATGTCACCTGCCACGTCACTTGCCACGTCACCTGCCACAAGTTTTGGATTGTCCACTTGCCACGTCACTTGCCACGTCAGCTGCCACGTCACTTGCCACAAGATGTGGATTGTCCACTTGTCACATCACCTGCCACATCACTTGCCACATCACCTGCCACGTCACCTGCCACAAGTTGTGGATTGTCCACTTGCCACATCACTTGCCACATCACCTGCCATGTCACTTGCCACAAGATGTGGATTGTCCACTTTCCATGTCACCTGCCACAAGTTGTGGATTGTCCACTTGCCACGTCACCAGCCACATCACCTGCCACAAGTTGTGGATTGTCCACTTGCCACACCACTTTCCACGTCACCTGCCACGTCACCTGCCACAAGATGTGGATTGTCCACTTGCCACGTCCCTTGCCACGTCCCCTGCCACGTCACCTGCCACAAGTGGATTGTCCACTTGCCACATCACTTGCCACATCACCTGCCACAAGTTGTGGATTGTCCACTTGCCACGTCACCTGACACACGTTGTGGATTGTCCACTCGCAAACGTCACTTGCCACATCCCCTGCCACAAGTGGATTGTCCACTTGCCACGTCACTTGCCACGTCCCCTGCCACAAGTGGATTGTCCACTTGCCACATCACTTGACACGTCACCTGCCACAAGTTATGGATTGTCCACTTGCCACGTCACATGCCAGTCACCTGCCACAAGTTGTTTATTTTCCACTTGCCACGTCACCTGCCAGGTCACTTGCCACATCACCTGCCACAAGTTGTGGATTGTCCACTTTCCACGTCACTTGCCACTTCACCTGCCACGTCACTTGCCACAAGTTGTGGATTGTCCACTTGCCACATCACTTGCCACCTGCCATGTCACTTGCCACAAGTTGTGGATTGTCCACTTGCCACGTCACTTGCCACCTGCCATGTCACTTGCCACAAGTTGTGGATTGTCCACTTGCAATTGCAATTGTTTAAAATATTTTTCTAATGGTTTTTCATCATTTGCAATCATTTTTGAGATTTTTAATGTAAAAAAAAGGTCACCTTTAAAAACGCATATAAGCACAAACGCGGCTAAACGCGGTAGCGGCGTTTTGCCGCGTTTTACCGCGTTTTGCCGCGTTTTGCGTCTGAAACGTGGAAATTTTTGCTTCTGAACGCATTTTTTTGCTTCTGGAAAAACGAGATTAAACGCAACTGCATAAAAACGGAAAAAAACGAGACTGTGTGCATGGACACATAGGATAACATTGAATGAGTTCAGGGGCAGTTGAAAAAACTGTCCAACTGCATCTGAACGCGCGTTTAACTGCGTCTCGTGTGCATGAGGCCTAACAGTAGAGGGCAACTATACTCAATTAAGGAACAAATCTGTATTTAACCCCAAAATAGTGACTAATATATATGGATATGTTTAAAAGATTGGTTACAACAGATTTAGAAAAATTAAAATGAGCTTGGGCTTGAGAGAGATATATTGAATAAACAGGAAGAAAAATACTTGGTACTCACGGCTTACCGAATACCTGGCATTTATTATATCCCAAAAATTCATAAGGACAAAAACAATCCTCCAGGTAGACCCATTGTAAGCAGAATAGAGTCACTTAAATCTAGATTAGGTGAATACATGGATATCCATCTAAAACCTCTGGTAAAGGAGAATAAGGCCTTTTTAACCACTTAAGGGCCGAGCCTCTTTCTGAGATTTGTTGTTTACAAGTTAAAAATTGTTTTTCTGCAAGAAAATACTTAGAACCCCAAACATTATATATTTTTTCTAACACCCTAGAGAATAAAATGGCGGTTGTTGCAATATTTTCTGTCACACTGTATTTGTGCAGTGGTCTTACAAACGCAAATTTTTTGGAAAAAATACACTTTTTTGAATTAAAAAATCAGACAACAATAAAGTTAGCCCAATTTTTTTTTATATTGTGAAAGATAATGTTACACTGAGTAAATTTATACCCAACATTTTACGCTTCAAAATTGCGCCCGCTCGTAGAATGGCGATAAACTTTTACACTTAAAAATCTCCATAGGCAACATTTAAAAAATTCTACAGGTTGCATGTTTTGAGTTACAGAGCAGGTCTAGGGCTAGAATTATTACTATCACTCTACCAATCGCAACAATACCTCATGTATGCATTTGCTTCTGCGCACAAGCTTGGCAGGATGGGGCGTGTTTAGAAAAACCTTTTTTTTTCTTATTTATTTTACCTTTTATTATTTATTTTTACACTGTTCTTTTTTTTTTTTTTTTAAAGTCACTTTAATTCCTATTACAAGGAATGTAAACATCCATTGTAATAGAAAAAAAGCTGGACAGAACCTCTTAAATATGAGATCTGGGGTCAAAAAGTGTAAAATAAATAAATAAATAAATTAAAAAAAAATGTATTGTAAAAAAAATCTCATTTACAATAAAATGCAATAAAAAAATGGCCCTTTAAGAGCTATGGGCATAAGTAACAGTTTGATGTTGCTTCCGCCCTTCCCCTCACTCATCTCCATGCCTAGCGGGAAGAAGGATCCAATCGCCTCCTGTAAGTGGCGGAGGGCACCGGAGCAAGACGGGAGGGGTGTCCCTCTCCCGCCGCCGATTAAAAGTGATCTAGCGGTGAATTCACCAGAGAGACCACTCTTATCTGAAAGCAGACCGTCCGCTGAAGAAGAGTCTACCGGGGTTATGGCAGCAGCTAGCAACGAAACTCATCTTCAAAGTAGCGACGTTTAACGACGGCGGGCGGTCCGTAAGTGGTTAAAGGACACCAAGCACACCTTAGTTGCTGAAAGGATGTGAAAGTAGTGAAGATATTGTGATGGCCACAGCTGATGTGGCTTCACTATATACCAACATATTTTTGGTATGAAAAGATTTATTATTTACAGATAAGAGGCGCCGCAATGGGCGCAAAATTTGCACCTAGTGTCGCAAATTTATATATGGCAAAATGGGAGGAGGAGGGTATTTTATACAGTTTGGACCCAAGGCTCGTACTGTACTTTATTGATTTATTATTGATTTTATTGTACTGTGCTTTATTGATGATCTACTGCTGATATGAATATTGAAGATATAGAAACTTTATTACAATCAATGAATGATAACGATCAATATGTTAGTTTGACGTGGGATATTAGTAAGGATAATATTCATTTCTTGAATGGCCAGGCCATTTTTTGCGATACGGCACTGCGTCACTTTAACTGACAATTGCACGGTTGTGCAACGCTGTACCTAAACAAAATTTATCTCCTTTTTTTACCACAAATAGAGCATATAATTGATCACTTTTTGCGGTTTTTATTTTTTACTAATAATGGCAGCAATCTGTGATTTTTATTGGGACTGCAACATTTTGGCGGACAGATCGGACACTTTTGACACTTTTTTTTGAGACCAGTGACATTCATACAGCAATCAGAGCTAAAAATAGCCACTGATTACTGTATAAATGTCACTGGCAGAAAAGGGGTTAACACTAGGGGGTGATTAAGGGGTTAAATGTGTTCCCTCACTGTGTGTTCTGTGAGGATTGGGACTGACGGGGGGAGGAGACATATAGCTGTTCCTACTAAGTAGGAGCACACGATCTGCCTCTACTCCCCTGAAAGAACCGGGATTTGTGTGTTTACACTCACAGATCCTCGTTCTGGCTCTGTCAGGCGTGATCGCGGGTGCCCAGCAGACATCGTGCCTCCTACCACTAGCTGTCATTAAAGACTCTGTATAAATAATATCCCTAGAGTACAATTTATGCGAATAAAAAAGAACTGCACGAGAAGTGAAGATTTTGAAGTACAAACAGATAAATTAAGTAAGATCTTTAGGGAGATAGGATATCAGGTTGACTTTTTGGACGCAGAAAGGAAAAAGATCAGAGATATAGATAAGGAGAGCGTTAGACAATAGCATAAGTAGAGAAACGAATATGGATATGGGTACCTGCATTGTCCTAGATCACAATTTACGAACTAGGGATTTGAAAAAGATTATCTGTAGATACTGGGAGGTTCTTAAGCAAGATGTACATCTAAAAGGGAATTTACCAGACAAACCAAAGATTGTTTACAAGCGAGCCCCTAATTTATGGGACAGGTTAGGTTAGTGGACAACGTAATTGAACTGCCCCTGTCTAGGCCATTCATGTTTTGGGACATCAAGGGGTTTCATGGCTGTGTAATCGATGTTACAGCTGTGTGAAGGTCCCAAAAAATGTCAGAAATGTAAATCCTTCATTAATCCTAACACCAATCATTTATACACCATTAGGGTATTTATTCCATGTGACAACATAGGGGTGGTGTATGCAATCATGTTTATGTAGGTAGAACTAAAAGAGCTTGAAGAACATGTTAAGAATATTCTAAACGGGTTTGATAAACACTATTTATTACTACACTTTAGGGATAAGCATAACAAAAACCCATAATGAATGTAATTCTGGGGTGTACAGGCTCCAAAGCATTACTGGAGAGGTTCCAATTACGTAAGGAAGATCAGCAAAGAGTTTGCTTGGGGAGGAGGGAGTGACCGGATGCTGGAGAGAGTGAGCGAGAGTGTGTGAAGTGCACGCCGAGGTGCCTCTCCCTTCCGAACCTGGGTTCCTGATCTGCTCCGCTCAGCTGTTTGTGTTGAGAGAGGGAAAGCTTGGACGGGCGGATCTGACAGCCTGCAGAGAGTGCGGGGTCGGCGGTGTTATTTGTGCTGCTCGAGCGCCCCCCGCCGCATTATCTCCATGTGATCTTGGTGTGATATCTGCTCTCCCCCGCTTACAGCTGCTGACGCCGCTATTGATGTTATTCCTATAGGACCCATTAAGTCTTGGGGTCTGTGGCGGCAGAGTGCAGTGTTTGGATCACTTCATCCCTAGTCCTGCAAGGGCAGGCATTTCAGACAAGGTGGTGAGAGACATTCTATTAGCCTCTTGGGATCTCTCTTTTTTCCCCCCCCCCTGCCTGGACTGCACGATTTATCCTTTTATCTCTCTCCAAAAAAATAATAATAATTTTGATCTCCATCAAGGCCAGTACTCAAGGGTACAATTAACAGCACAGATATTGAATTCAAGATGTATAATATAAATTGCATAAAACTGCATGAAACGGCATGAAATTGCACGACAATATACACTAGTTTTGATCGTGGCATTGTAAGCTCCATCTCCATCCATTGGGGCAGCACAGTGGTGTAGTGGTTAGCACTCTCACCTACCTTCCTGGAGTTTGCATGTTCTCCCTGTGCCTGCGTGGGTTTCCTCCGGGTACTCAGGTTTCCTCCCACAATCCAAAGACATGCAGGTAGGTTAATTGGCTTTTGTCCAAAATTGGCCCCAGTATATGAATGGGGACCTTGGATTGTGGGCTCCTTGAGGGTAGGGACCGACGTGAGTGTGCAATGTGAAGGGATAATTGTAGACACTCACTCAGGTTGAACTGGATGGACTGGTGTCTTTATTCAACCTAACTATGAAACTATCTAAAGTTAAGGCCGCGTACACACGGGCGGACTGTTCGCCCAACTTTGTCCGCTGAACAGTGTTTCAGCAGACAGTCCGCCCGTGTGTGGGCTTTCAGCGGACAGTTTGACGGACAAAGTCTTTCGGAAATTCCGAAAAACTGTCCGCTGAAACTTTGTTTGAGCGAACAGTCCGCCCGTGTGTAGGCTACTTTCGAAATGAGCAAACTGTTCCCGCTCGGAGGAAAGTCTGCTCATTTCGAGCGCGTGTGAAGGTAGGCGGGGCCCGCGACGGAGACGTCGCGGGCTCCGCCGCCTGAAATGGACTTGAAGGGGAACCCCAACGCCAAAAAAAATCGGCGTGGGGGTCCCCCCAAAGTCCACAACAGACCCTTGTCCGAGCACGCTACCCGGCCGGCCAGGAAAGGGGGGCGAGCGAGCGCGCCCCCCCTCCTGAGCCGTACCAGGCCGCGTGCCCTCAACATGGGGGGTGCCTTGGGGAAGGGGGGGCCGCGCGGCCCCCCCACCCCAAAGCACCTTGTCCCCATGTTGATGAGGACAAGGGCCTCTTCCCGACAACCCTGGCCGTTGGTTGTCGGGGTCTGCGGGCGGGGGGCTTATCGGAATCCGGGAGCCCCCTTTAAGAAGGGGGCCCCCGGATACCGGCCCCCCACCCTATGTGAATGAGTATGGGGTACAATGTACCCCTACCCATTCACCTGTAAAATAAAAGTACCCAAAAAAAAAACACAACACACGAGAAAAAATATTTTATTGCACAGCTCCGGGGGTCTTCCGTCTTCAGGGGTCTTCTCGCCGGACTCCTCCGCTATATTCGTGTAGCTCTTTTGCTAGCGGAGGAGTCCGGCTTTCTTCCTCCCCGCCGCCGGCCTCTTCTCCCGACTTCGGGGGTCTTGTCCCCCTCTTCGGTTCTTCTGCCGGGCCACCGCGCCTTCTTGTAGCTCTTTTGCAGGCGTGGCCCAGTCTTCTGTCGCCGCCGCCTTCCGTTCTTCTGCCGGGCCACCGCGCCTTCTTATAGCTCTTTTGCAGGCGGTGGCCCGGTCTTCTGTCGCCGCTGACGCCGTCGCCGCCTTCCGTTCTTCTTCTTCTTCTTGTTCTTCTTCTTCTCCAGGAGATGTTGACACGACGCTCTCTCCGGCCGGAATGCCAGAGCCGCCCTGCGCTGCCACTTATATAGTGACAATGGGGCGGTGTCACATGGTATATGTCACATGGGTTGGTCACATGGGTTGATGTCACATGGTGACCCCGCCCCCTTACGATGTCATAGTCCCCATGTGACATCAACCCATGTGACCAACCCATGTGACATATACCATGTGACACCGCCCCATTGTCACTATATAAGTGGCAGCGCAGGGCGGCTCTGGCATTCCGGCCGGAGAGAGCGTCGTGTCAACATCTCCTGGAGAAGAAGAAGAACAAGAAGAAGAAGAAGAACGGAAGGCGGCGACGGCGACAGCGGCGACAGAAGACCGGGCCACCGCCTGCAAAAGAGCTATAAGAAGGCGCGGTGGCCCGGCAGAAGAACCGAAGAGGGGGACAAGACCCCCGAAGTCGGGAGAAGAGGCCGGCGGCGGGGAGGAAGAAAGCCGGACTCCTCCGCTAGCAAAAGAGCTACACGAAGATAGCGGAGGAGTCCGGCGAGAAGACCCCCGAAGACGGAAGACCCCCGGAGCTGTGCAATAAAATATTTTTTCTCGTGTGTTGTGTTTTTTTTTTGGGTACTTTTATTTTACAGGTGAATGGGTAGGGGTACATTGTACCCCATACTCATTCACATAGGGTGGGGGGCCGGTATCCGGGGCCCCCTTCTTAAAGGGGGCTCCCGGATTCCGATAAGCCCCCCGCCCGCAGACCCCGACAACCAACGGCCAGGGTTGTCAGGAAGAGGCCCTTGTCCTCATCAACATGGGGACAAGGTGCTTTGGGGTGGGGGGGCCGCGCGGCCCCCCCTTCCCCAAGGCACCCCCCGTGTTGAGGGCACGCGGCCTGGTACGGCTCAGGAGGGGGGGGGCGCTCGCTCGCCCCCCCTTTCCTGGCCGGCCGGGTAGCGTGCTCGGACAAGGGTCTGTTGTGGACTTTGGGGGAACCCCCACGCCGATTTTTTTCGGCGTTGGGGTTCCCCTTTAAGTCCATTCCAGGCGGCGGTGCCCGCGACGTCTCCTTCGCGGGCCCCGCCTACCTTCACACTCGCTCGAAATGGGCGGACTTGCCTCCGCCTTACGTGGGCGAGTCCGTTCATTTCAAAAGTTGAGCGAACTGTTTGGCAAACAGTTCGCTGAAACAGTCCGCTCGTGTGTGGGCAAGTCCGCTCATGCAAATTTTGAGCGGACTGTTGCGGCAACTGTTTGACGAACAAAGTTTCAGCGAACAGTCCCCGCGTGTGTACGCGGCCTAAGATGTCTAGGAGGAGAGCGGCGGAGGATCTGCCGCCACCGGAGGGGGCCCTACCAGCACGATCTGTTGAAGACAAAGACAAGGGGAACCAGAGCCAGACTGCAGCAGCAGCGGCTGCGAAACTGGAGAAATATGCCCATGTCCATGCAACTGCAGTGTCGCCGGTTAAAGGGGGGGGGGGCCAGCAGGGGCCGCCGCAAACTAAGATGACTACAGGCATTTCTTCAGATAGAAGGAGCCAAGGACAGACCTCTTCTAATCCATCTACCCCCATAATCAACAAAACTGTGAGTACTAAAGGGGTAGGAGGGGCAAAAATTTGAGCTGTGCCTTCAAAGTCTACTCAAGCTTTAGAGGTGCCAACGGTTCCCCCGATGGTGGACTCTATATTTGTGAGTGATGAGCCCTCACTGAAAGACATTTTTGAAGTGGTAAAAACTTGTAAGGTTTTAATTGATAGTCTCGATGTCCAGCTGAAGACTATAAAGGAGGAACTGCATACTACAGGACAAGAACTGTGTAGGACTGTGGAAAGGACTTCAGCTTTAGAGGAAAGAATAAGCACGTTAGAGGATGATGGGTTTCCACTGTCACGTGAAATAAGGGGGTTGAAGGGGAAAGTGGACATGCAGGCAGAAAAACTTGATGCGATAGAAAACAGAAATCGCAGTGTTAGGCCTCCCAGAGCAAAGTGAGGGTTCAAACCCTATAGTGTTTTTGGAGAGGTGGCTCAGGGATACACTAGGCTCTGCAATCTTTTTCTCCCTTTTTTTGTCTTGAGAGGGCGCATCGTGTTCCTTTGACTATGCGCCAAATGGGAAGCCATCCTAGACCCCTTCTTTTGAAATTTATGAATCGCAATGACAAGGTGGCCTTGTTATGGAAAGCCAGGGAGATGGGAGATATTATGTATAATGGGGCTAAGATCTCTTTTTACTCTGATTTCTCCCCAGATCTTCAAAAACGTAGGGCTGAATTTATACCAATCAAACGCATTTTTATGAAGTACAAGGTAACATATGCATTATTGTATCCAGCACGTTTACGAGTATCAGCCCTGGGTCAAACGTATTTTTTTAATACTCCAGCTGAGGCAGACCACTGGTTTGAGGAAAACAAGAAGGTCTTGTGACCTGCAACTTGTTTATGCGATTATATTGTTCTATTGTTGTTTTTTTTTTTTTTTGTGTAAAGTAATAGGAGAAATGGGGAAAAAAAGGGAGAATTTTTTATTTTTTTTCCTTCTTTCTTTTTTCTTTCCTTCAGTAACACTTTAAAATGGTATAACGGTATAATGTTATAATAATAATAGGAATAAAAGGTAATCCAGTGTGGAGGAGGGTGAATGCACCTCGATTTGTATGGTTGTTATTTAGAGGAATGTTTGTTAAGGAGCAAATGAGGCTCCCATTTTGGATACACTTTGCACTTATAAATTTGAGACTACAAGGATGGGATGTAAGAGGGGATAGGTATGGTAGGGTCACGAGAAAACCCTTGATGGGTAGCCCAAGTGGGCAGAGGTGGGGGGGGTGGGCACGGGGTGGATGCACCATATTTATTATGTGTACCTCAAGTATTTCAGGCACTACAAAGATTAACACTGATATGGATATGTTTTGAGATATACTTAGAGAAATGGTTGGATCGCACATTAAAGAAGAAGAAAGAACACAAATGAGTGAAGGGTCAGACTGGTTTGGGGAGGGTCCATAGAACTCTCAATAACTTGTCTGACCCTGATACGTTTTTTTTTTTTTTTTTTTTTGTTATTTTTGAAATATTGTTTTTTATGCTTATGCAGGATAAAACCTTCAGTATAGTTTCTTGGAATGTCCAAGGTCTGAGGGACCCAATTAAAAGAAAGATAGTTCTGTCCGTATTAGAGGGGTCAGGGCCCGGACTTCTTTTTCTCCAGGAGATGTATTTGACCAAGGATACTATTCCGCTATTGCGTAGTCAGAAATTGCGATCCCAATATCATTCGGTCCACACCTCCTATTCGAGGGGAGTGAGCGTAATGATTGGGAAAGAATTAATCTTCTCCTGTAGAGAAAGTCACATTGATGTACAGGGCCGGTTTGTTTTTCTGTTCTGCTTAATTGAGAATAAATTATATGTTTTAGCGAATATCTATGTACCCCCCATTTAATTTTGAGGAATTACAAGAACTGGTGGCATTTACATTAAACAAAGTGGGTATCCCCATTATTGTGGTGGGGGACTTCAATGAAGTCTTCGACAGGGGAACAGTCCTAACATAGCGGCTGATGGACGCTTATCCTGCTTTTTATCTGAAACGGGACTATTTGATATATGGCGAACCCGATATCCGCAAGAGTGCCAATATTCTTGTTTTTCATGTACTCACCTTACCTTATCTAGAATTGCTATGGCCTTAGTTAATAGTGAAGCATTTTCGTTGATAAGGAGTTTAGAATATGGCCCAAGAGGGGTCTCTGATCACTCCCCACTGTCGTTGGTTGTAAACGCTGGGGGTAAAGCCCAACGCATCGAGTGGAGAATAAATCCAACTTGGCTAGAACTGATGGGCAGCTCTGGAGGAATAATAGAAAAACTGCAAGAATTTGTCCAAATGAATACTGGTACAGCATCGTTGGGGGAGGTCTGGGACTCCCTAAAAGCCTACCTCAGGGGCCTTTTAATCCAACAGGTAGCAAGAGTGAAGGGAATTTCTAAAAGGCAGGAGATTGATGTTAGAAAAGAGATGCTGCTTGCAGAAAGGTCCTATGTGATGAATCCAACCTTTGATACCCAGAAAGAGTGGCTAGAAAGACAACGGGCTTACAAAATGACCATCATGAGGAAGGCAGAGAACAAACAAATATTTCAGCAACAATGTCAATTTGGAGAAGGAGAGAGAGTCGGTCGTATGCTGTCCCTTTTGATTAGAGCTAACACCTCCCCTCCGGTTGTTTTTGCGGTCAGAACCCCAGGAGGAGGGATTACGATGGATGTAGTAGAGATAATCCAAGTATTTAGTAATTATTATAAATCTCTCTATATATCCAATAGAGAGCAAGGGAGGGAGAAAATTGATGATTTTCTCCGGGAAATATCAACCCCAACCTTATCAACAGAGGCTAAAAGAGAGTTAGAAGCCCCAATTTCGCTGCAGGAAATCCATTGTGCTGTAGCTGGGATGTCCAATCGGAAATCCCCAGGTCCAGATTGGCTCCCCATAGAAATTTATAAAAAATATGAGGAGGTTCTGCTCACGGAATTGCTAAAAACTTTCAAGTGGGCACTATCTAGTGGGGGTCTGCCCACATCAATGTCGGAAGCTAACATCACTGTAATTCATAAGGAGGGGAAAGATCCGTTAGAACCTTCCTCTTATCGCCCTATCTTTCTTCTCTGTACGGACGTGAACATTTTAGCTAGAATTCTAGCAACTCGTCTAAACAGACACATACAAAATCAGATACATCCGGATCAGTCAGGGTTTATCCCCAATAGGTCGACCAGCATTAATATTAGGCGAGTTTTCTTAAATATGCAGATTCCAACAGATGATGGTTCACGGGCTGTGTTAGCCATGGACACAGCCAAGGCTTTTGACACCCTAGAATGGGATTATTTATGGAGAGTACTCGAGAGTTTTGGCTTTGGCTCTTTATTTATTAGGTGGGTGAAAATACTTTATACTAAACCATGCGCAAAGGAAAAGATCAGTAATGAATACTCAAGTCTTTTTCGGCTTGAGAGAGGAACAAGGCAGGGATGTTCCCTGTCTCCTTTATTATTTGCCCTTGCAATTGAACCCCTGGCAATAAAGACTAGATCAATGACCGAGGTACAAGGATTTTGGAGACAGTTGCAGGAGGATAAAATATCGTTGTTTGCAGATGACGTCCTTTTTTTCTTAGGTGATGTCCAGTCCTCACTGAAAACTGTGATACAAATGGTCGGAGAGTTTGAACGGGCTTCTGGTCTGGTTGTCAATTGGGAAAAATCCGCCCTATTGCCGGTTGATCCTCTTGGCAACCAGACCTGTGTAGACATCCCCAAATTAAAAATAGTGGGAAAATTAAAGTATCCGGGCGTCTGGATTGACAGGGACCTAAACCAATACCTCAGGGATAACATAAGTCAATTTTTGCTTAAATGGAAGCAAAAAGGAGATACTTGGAGCCGCCTCCCTCTGTCAGTAGCTGGGAGCTGTAACCTAATAAAGAAGATTTGGTTACCTCAGATTTTATATTTCTTCCACAACTCCCCAGTTTGGATAGACCATAAATGGTTTAAACGAATAGAATCTTTGTTTAGAGACCTGATATGGAAAAGGGGTCAGCCTAGGATCAGTTTACAAACCATGCAGTTACCATTAAAAGAGGGGGGAGTGGCGGTTCCACATCCTAGGACATATTTTCTTGCATCCCAGCTCCAACACTTGGGGTGTTGTGGAGATCATGAGGGTGGGAATCCCAATAGGAGTTTAATGTTGATGGGGTCAAAGCATAACTCTCTACTTGAGGTTCTGGAGGCAGAGTCATTCTTCCATAAGTGCCCGACGTTTAAATTGATAAAAAAAAGTCTGTCAGACAGCGAAGCTTGTGCTGGGGTATAAGCGGATATTAGAATATGTTCCTTTATGGAACAATAATAAACTGCCAGAACTAAGTAATATAGAAAAATCGCTAGAATGGGAACTGCAGGGTATTAGACGCTTACAACAGCTATACGACGGCAGTACCTTGAAAGCTTTTTCAGATTTAAAACAAGAATTCAACATATAAAATAATACCTTTTTATAAGTACTTACAACTTAGGCACGCAAACCAAACCCAGTTCAGCCCACAAATAATCGAATGGACTCAGCTTTCGATTTTGACCAGTATAATTAATTCATATGTATCTAAAGGTCTAATCTCTAAAATATATACTAGTTTGGAAGCTAGAACAATAAGCAGAATAGGACTCTCTAAGAGTAGAGCTAAATGGGAAAGAGACATAGGGGCAATAACAACAGAGGATTGGGGAGAAATCCTGCAAAGAGGAAGGTTGGTCTAAATCTCTCCCTCACAGAAGGTGTCGCACCTATTTCTGCTCCATAGGGTATACTACACTCCAGCAAAAATGTTTAGTCTTGGATGAAAACAAGATGATCATTGCCATAGATGCGGAGCATCAGGGGATTTCATCCACATGCTTTGGAGATGCCCTAAGCTATTTAAGTATTGTATTGAAGTAGTAGACAGTATAAATAAAATCTTTAACACTACCCTGGAACCAACGGCTAAGATCTGCATACTGGGAAGTGTGGAGAGGGGCAGAGCTCCGAAAGAAACTCTGGAGCCAGTTTTGAGATGCCTTTTCCAGGCAAGAAAAATGATTACACAGAAATGGCAGGCACATAACCCCCCGCTGCTGCAGAGTTGGGTTGATACAGTCAATTTAGTAGTGGGAAATGAGAGAGTGATGTATACTCAACAAGGTAATTATGGGAAATTTATTAGAATGTGTAAATTCTGGCTAGATGAGGGGGGGTATCCCCCTTAAGGGGGGATTGGGACATATTTATATTTTTCCCCACTTTTCTTTCTCTTTTCTTTCTTTTTTCTTTTCTTTCTTTCTTTTTTTTTTTTTTTCCTTCTTTTGTAAATTTTTCTTTTTTCTTTTTTCATATAATTAGTGGATATAAGTACACTTATATGGTGCAGGGATGGGGGGGAAGTTGGGAAGAGGGTGGGAGGGTTTGGGTTGCTAAGGAAATAGTATTGTTATCTGATATAATTTAGAATATTGTAACATTTATGTTGTGAAGAAAGTATTTTTCATAATCATTTTTTTATACTGTCATTTTTGTTATTGCCATGTTCTTGGTGTTAATTTTTTTATTCATTTATATAATAATTTATTAAGTTAAAAAAAAAGTAAGATCAGCAACGCCGTGTACACACGAGCGGAATGTCCGACAGAAATAGTCAGACGGGAGCTTTTCATGGTATATTCCAATCGCGTGTATGCCCCATCGGACTTTTTTACGCAGAGAATTCTGACAGATTTAGAGAGAGAACATATATCTATATTTTTCAGACAGAACCAATTCCTATTGGGAAAACCACTCTTCTGTATGCTGTTCTGTCGTACCAAAAAGAACGCATGGTTCTAAGCAAGTACGAGACGGAAACACTCGGTGTGGTAAAACTAGCGTTCATAGTGGACACAGCACATTCCTCACGCAGCAAATTCTGTGATCTTTTAATGCAGCACATTCTTTTGTTCTTCATAAGGTTAGAATAGTGAAGTTGTTTTGCTGCTGATATTCACACAGAGTTCTCACAAACTTATTTCTTGATTATTTCTCGTGATCTCATGAATAATCTTTTAATTTTTAAAAGCCCGATCTCCATAATGTTTAGAATTATTTTTTTATAGTATTTTCTTTGTTTTTTATTTCATCAAGATTTCTTTTTTTGGATTATTGAAAAAAAAATTCCTAGTGATCTCCATATATAATTTTTTTTTTTTTTTTGTATGTCAAGTTACCACAATAACATTATTTTATATTTTTTATTAACCTCAAGGAGGTTGGTGTCCCTTGTTAATTTGACATTGTCTTTTAGAAATGTACCTGCCTAATCACAAACAAACTGTCCTTTTTGTAGAAAAGCACATAGGCAAGTATTTTCAGAAAATAAAATTCCATTTATTCTGGGTAACAAAATAAAGAGGAGGGCAACGCTGGAGAAACGTTTGGAATTTGTGAAGCCTTTTGGCCCCCAGGGCACACATCACGTCTTTGGAAAATAAAATTGTTAGCTTCAGGAGTCCATATAATTTGGAGCCCAATCTGGTCCAGGACTCCCAGAGATTAAGAACAGCAGCATATGACATATATGTCCCCAGGCTGTGGTACTACACCAGCCTACGTCTTCTGTCAGATCAGACTGAACCCAGGTCATCACTTTCTTCTCCATTGCAGCCTTGCCTCCACACTTCCCTGCAGCCTTACTTGGAGGCTTTGGCTCTGGTGGAGGACTTGTGGCAGGAGGAGGAGGATGGACAAGCTCATATATGTGGCTGTTCTCAGTCAGCTGGCCCCTCAACCTCTTCTGAAGGGCCTCACCAAAAATTCCCTCACAGAGGAAGCGTTGGCCCTCCTCCAATTTCATCAATCTAGTGGCTAGATAGCAGCCATAGGCCTCTTCAGCATTGGGGGGGGGGGGGGGGGGTGGTTCTGAGGACATCCCTTGCTTCCCTAATGAGGCGCAGTGATGCCTCATGGGCCTTTTTGTTGTAAGGCGGAGGGGAGGCACCTGGGATTGGGTGAGGCTCCTACTGCTCCCAGCCACCTCCTGGCTGACACTAGGCCCACCCACCTCCTGGCTGACACTGGGCACGGCCTTCTCCTGGGTGCCACTTTCCAGACCCTCCTCCTGGCTGAGCTCATCTTTTGTATAAAAAAAGTGACATAGTTTTAGTTTTTGCTTCATCAATCACACACAATTTTTAACTCATTCAAATTGAATGTTAATAAATAGAAAAGACTTTCATTCTGACCCCAGCATTTTTCATTCTTGTCCCAAACATTTTTGGGCACTACTGTCTATTGATATGTAAATCTCTTTGTTTTAAATCATTAATTTGTTATCAATTATAACATCTAGTTAACATCATTAATATTAGGACAATAAATATGTCTAAAAATAATATACCTGGCTCCAGCTGGGCGCATCCACTTCTTCCAGGATGGAAGGCCCAGGTTGTTCCTTGTCCGCCTCTGCTGGGGTTGAGGGAAGGGTGGCGGGAACTCTGCAGGGAAGGGTAGAAAGTGATTCCCTGCCTTCAGTCTGGTTGTCCAGAAACCATAGTTTGTTGAAGTACCACAGCCTGGGTACATACTTGCGCTGCTTCTGCTCCTGATCTGAGGGATTTCTGGATCTTATTATGTTCCTTCTTATACATATTCCTCAAGATCCCAATTTTCTTTTCCAAGAACACGATGTTTGCATCGAGGACCTGAGCCTTCACAAACTCCAGAAGTTTCTCCAGCGTTGACCTCCTAGCTTGTTTATTATAATAGGAGCTGTTTCACCTCCCACAAATTCCTCATCTCCCTGTATTTGTCTATTAAACTGGCCATGAATTCTGGGTCCTTAACCACTTCAGCTCCGGACCAATAAACACCTTAAGGACCAGAGGTCTTTTTGCAATTTCGCACTGCGCTGCTTTAACTGGTAATTGCGCGGTCATGCAATATTGCACCCAAACGAAATTTGCGTCCTTTTCTTCCCACAAATAGAGCTTTCTTTTGATGGTATTTGATTGCCTCTGCGATTTTTTTTTTTTGCGATATAAATGGAAAAAGAGCGAAAATTTTGAAAAAAAAAGATATTTTCTTCTTTTTGTTATAAGAAAAATCGAATAAACTAAATTTTAGTCATACATTGAGGGCAAAATTTATTTAGCCACATGTCTTTAGTAAAAAAAATGTCAATAAGCGTATATTTTTTGGTTTGCGCAAAAGTTATAGCGTCTACAAACTAGAGTACATTTTCTGGAATTTACACAGCTTTTAATTTATGACTGCCGATCTCATTTCTTGAGGTGCTAAAATGGCAGGGCAGTACAAATCCCCCCCAAATGACCCCATTTTGGAAAGTAGACACCCCAAGGAAATTGCTGATGGGTATGTTGAGCCCATTGAATATTTATTTTTTTTGTCCTAAGGGATTGAATAATGACAAAAAAAAAAAATTTTTTTTTACAAAAAGTTGTCACTAAATGATATATTGCTCACACATGCCATGGTTATATGTGGAATTGCACCCCAAAATATATTCCGCTACTTCTCCCGAGTATGGCGATACCACGTGTGTGGGACTTTTTGGGAGTCTAGTCGCGCAGGGCACCCCGAAAACCAATCACCACCTTCAGGATTTCTAAGGGTGCAAATTTTTGATTTAACTCCTCACTACCTATCACAGTTTCGAAGGCCATAAAATGCCAAAATAGCACAAAACCCCCCAAAATGACCCCATTTTGGAAAGTAGACACCCCAAGCTATTTACTGAGAGGCATGTTGAGTCCATGGAATATTTTATATTTTGCCACAAGTTGCGGGAATATTACAAACTTTTTTTTTTTTGCACCAAGTTGTCACTAAATGATATATTGCTCACACATGCTATGGGCATATGTGAAATGACACCCCAAAATACATTCTGCTGCTTCTCCCGAGTACGGGGATACCACATGTGTGGGACTTTTTGGGAGTCTAGTCGCGCACGGCACCCCGAAAACCAATCACCACCTTCAGGATTTCTAAGGGTGCAAATTTTTGATTTAACTCCTCACTACCTATCACAGTTTCGAAGGCCATAAAATGCCAAAATAGCACAAAACCCCCCCAAATGACCCCATTTTGGAAAGTAGACACCCCAAGCTATTTACTGAGAGGCATGTTGAGTCCATGGAATATTTTATATTTTGCCAAAAGTTGCGGGAATATTACAAACTTTTTTTTTTTTTTGCACAAAGTTGTCACTAAATGATATATTGCTCACACATGCTATGTGCAGAAGTCAAATTACACCCCAAAATAAATTCTGCTGCTTCTCCCGAGTATGGGGATACCACATGTGGGGGACTTTTTGGGAGCCTAGCCACGTACGGGACCCCGAAAACCAAGCACTGCCTTCCGGATTTGAATATAAAATGCTATAAAAAACAAACTAACCAGAGTCACCCGTAACACTTATACGGTGATCAGTGGTGAAAGGGTTAACTAGGGGCAATCAGGGGGTTCAAATTTTTATTAGGTAGTATATGGGGATCCCTGGCGCTATATAAAAACCTGACGGGGAACCTAAATAACTAACTGGCTAACCAGCGTCACCAGTGACACTTATACTGTGATCGCTGGTGAAAGGGGGTGAAAGGGTTAACTAGCAGCAATCAGGGGGTTAAAGCCATTATTGGGTAGTATATCGGGGTACCTAGCGCTATAAAAACCTGGCGGTGAACCTAAAAAAATAACTAGCTACCTAGCGACACTAGCGACACTGATGCAGCGTTCAGAAAAATTATCGCTTAGTGACACTGGCAAAAGGGGGTGAAAGGGTTAACTAGCGGAAATCAGGGGGTTAAAACCATTATTGGGTAGTATATCGGGGTACCTAGCGCTATAAAAACCTGGCGGTGAACCTAAAAAAATAACTAGCTACCTAGCGACTGTAGCGACACTAATGCAGCGATCAGAAAAACGATCGCTTAGTGACACTGGCAAAAGGGGGTGAAAGGGTTAACTAGCGGCAATCAGGGGGTTAAAACCATTATTGGGTAGTATATCGGGGTACCTAGCGATATAAAAACCTGGCGGTGAACCTAAAAAAATAACTAGCTACCTAGCGACACATGCAGCGATCAGAAAAATGATCGCTTAGTGACACTGGCAAAAGGGGGTGAAAGGGTTAACTAGCGGCAATCAGGGGGTTAAAAACATTATTGGGTAGTATATCGGGGTACCTAGCGCTATAAAAACCTGGCGGTGAACCTAAAAAAATAACTAGCTACCTAGCGACTGTAGCGACACTAATGCAGCGATCAGAAAAACGATTGCTTAGTGACACTGGCAAAAGGGGGTGAAAGGGTTAACTAGCGGCAATCAGGGGGTTAAAAACATTATTGGGTAGTATATCGGGGTACCTAGCGCTATAAAAACCTGGCGGTGAACCTAAAAAAATAACTAGCTACCTAGCGACACTAGCGACACATGCAGCGATCAGAAAAATTATCGCTTAGTGACACTGGCAAAAGGGGGTGAAAGGGTTAACTCTAGGGGCAATCAGGGGGTTAAATCTTTATTGGGGGGTGATAGGGGGCTACCCTGGACCTAACACTAACTGTCCTGACAGTTTTTACTGTCACAACTGACACTGAATGCATTGATCAGTAAAGAAATGATCAATGCAATCAGTGACACTGTGACTGGGGGGGGGAGGGGGGGCGGGGGGGGGATCGGGGGGCGATCGGGGGGGGTTTGTGTGCCTGTGTGTACCTACATGTCAGTGTAGTGTTGGTGCACACTTACTTTTACTGTTCTCCTCGTAGTCCGGTCAAAAAGACCGCCCCGAGGAGAATGACATCACTTCCTCCTTCCTGTGTAAACAATACACAGGGGAGGAAGCTTCTCATTGGCCAGGAGCGATCCAGAGGGGGTGGCCGAAAACCAACGGCCATCCCCTCATCACGGAGCGCTCCTGGACCGAATCGGACCGCCGTAACCAGCGGGAGGGGGTCCGATCGGACCCCCCACCCGCTGGAAGGCAATCACGTAGATGTACGTGATTATGCCTGCCTGTGCCATTGTGCTGACGTACAATGGCAATACGGCGGTCCTCAAGTGGTTAAAGTGGTTCATATTTGCTGTAAGACAATACACAAGACAAAAACACTAATGGCAGCCTAAACTCTCATAATCTTATCCCAATATAGGCCTCAATTTTAAATAAGAATAGGCCACTGATGGCCCAACTTTAAATTTTACCTTTGTTTAGGATGCTCGCCACTTTCGTTCCTCCTTCCTCCGCACACAGATCGCACATACGACACATGCGTGTTAGCTTGATATACACTACGCAGGCGTGAAACTCCGTCACTCTGCGTCACCCTTCCCTGATGTTCTTTCTAGAATATTCCCCCCCCCCCTTCTCGTTCAGCATGCAGTAGGATCGAAATGGCGGAGACATAGCAGGTTAATTCCAGCAAAGAGGAGGAGGAAAGCACAGAGGCCGAAACTTACCGATCCTGGAGGAGAAGATTTAAGGCCTCAAATATGGCCTTTATGGAGATGGTGGACATCTGGAGGAATGAAAGTTGTGAAGAGTCTGCACACAAATTTTGGGGTACGACGATCAAAGGAGCAAATAAGGAAACCCTGGTCAGATCTGAAACTGAGGGAGCAGAATCACTATAGAAGGATCAAGAAAGTATGTAGTTGTCGTGTGTTCCAATTCTTATTACTTGTATGCTGCGCCATGTGATTTTCATTACTGTTGTACAGTATAAAATGGCGACTTTCATGTTCGTGGGCACATTAATCGGTCGTATGAAACATCGTTCGCTCATTAAAGACGATGTTTTGGGCAGATAAAGGGTTAAATACATTTGGTCATGCCTATTTGTCTAAAAATACGTTTTGCACATTAATGTCTAGATGGTTTTTGTAACTAGAATGAAATACAAGCTTGATTCAGTGTAATGTAAGGAGAGGACCCTCAATGGGACACAAGACCAAACTTTTTATGGTGTCCCACACAGGTGCTTCAGTGGATACTTGGGGTGTCTCCATGTTTGAAAATTGACAGAAAAGGGTAAGTATTCCAGCTTGGGTAAGGTAAAAAATCATGTTTTCAGCTTGGAGCTCTGTTCAAAACAGGCAATTGTACCCCACTTCCCAGCAATGTTTTATATTCCTATTTCTGGACTCAAATATCTGTGTGATAAGTATATCCTTTGTTTCATTCTCATAGGGGAGAAAAGACTCAGAGGACACCAGGAACCCCCACCTGAGAAAGAAGGGGAACTCAGCACAACACCACGCCCCAAGGATCTGGAGGAAGGAGTGGTGGAGGAAGTCGGTGAGATTGTCACCACAACGGGTGAGTGTCTGACACCCCAGCTTCAGGTAATATATGTATGCCTGCATATTTATAATACATGTTTTTACTCAAATTTTTAGGTGATGTGCTGGTTGTTGAAGAGCAAGCTGAACATTTCACAAGTGACCGTGCACAAAGGCTAACCAAAGACATCATGGTGTGGAATGGTGAAATTTACATCATAAGGGAAGAAACTCAATGTTATGAAACAACAAATGAAGAACATGATTGATGTTTTGGGTAGAATCTGAATTTCTTCCAAATGCCACCATTTTTACATCTATTGAACTTTACGAAAACTTTTTTCTGACATTTTAAAAGCCAAATTTTGAAGATGCACATGGTGTGGAATGGTGAAATTTACATCATAAGGAAGAAACTCAATGTTATGGAACGACAAATGAAGAACATGATTGATGTTTTGGGGAGAATCAGAATTTCTTCCAAATGTCACCATCTATTGGAATTTACCAAAACTTTTTTCTGACATTTTAAAAGCCAAATTTTGAAGATGCACATGGTGTGTCAACATGTGCTACCTGCCATCAGGGGATATCAATGTACGCGTTTTGTGGGGGCAACCCCTTCCTTATAACTCTAGTAGGTGAGTGGAAGGGGTTGCACCCCCAAAACACGTCCATTGATCCCCCATGATGGGAGATAGTTTATTAGAAAAGGGGATTTGAGACTTTAAATGAGGTTCAAGACATGGTGGGGGTATATTTAAAAGAATCGCATGTTTATTAACATGGAAAGTGTATAAATGTAAATATATGGGTCATAGGGTTGCACATTAATGTACATATATAGCATGGTCATAAGAGACACATAAACATATCAACTTGGAAACTCATGACAAATAACAAAAAATCGTGAGCAATTCCCATGAAACCATATACATGTATATGCAAATTCTGGAAGCAGCACAATGCATAGAAATTGCATAATATGGATGGATAAAAACACGGTAACTTAAGGGACAAAAGATTTGGTTGGTTGCTGCTGCTGCTGGTGGTGGTGTGTTTCGGCATCCTAGATTTCCCGATGCGTTTCGTGTTATTAGATTCATCAGGGGTAGTTGCTCCCAAATATCTAAAGAGATTGGAATATATTAGATGTGACACTATGCATGACAAGCAAGAGTAAATCAGCCCGTCCTAAGTACTTTACTATGGAGAGTGTATGATGGGGGTGTGTTACATGTGGGACCAGAGCCAAAGCGAAGGGTGTCCGTCCCGGAAGCTGGGGTATAAAGTGGAGCCGCATGTAGCTGAGGCGTAGTGCACAGAGCTTACCAAAGAGAAGGTGGCCACTCTACACCCTGCACCATAATAAAGGGATGATAAATACTGCCATGAGATTTTTACATTAAATAGATGAAATCTATATTAAATATTATTGTGGCACTAGAAAAATTCAGTGGCACAATGGCCGACACTGAAATTACCTTGATGGCATGCATGGGGAGATGGAGGGTCCCTGTGCAGTGTGGCATGTTCCACACTGTGAGAATCGTGGCTGTGTGAGAGCGATGTCTTATATACACACTGCCCAGCAATATGCTGACTACTACCATCACGCTGGCTCGACACGTGTGGGTTGAACACCGCCCCGACAAGGACTGGCCTCCCCAACTGTGGAGGCTAATGTGATGGTAACCTCGCCCCACGCGTGAAGCACGTTGCGTGATGCTGATGCGCTGAGGATCCTGCCCAGTCCCCCGAATCCCCACCTCTAATAGTCAAAGGGGGGGGAAGCGAGATAGCACATGTTGACATTAGACATGGCATCAGGAGGGAAATCCTCAGTTTGACTCCCAAATTGTGTGCATCTTCAAAATTTGGCTTTTACAAGGGAGACATCATCCCATCTGATGAAGGCAATATCAAGACGTTTTTGACACTATAATGTCTGATATTGCCTTCAGTTTTTATACGTTGAACTTATAAGTTCCAGAGTTTTGTATGTTATGTTTATAAAAATGCGTGTTTACCAAAAAAATTTTGTAAAAAACTTGAGAAAAAAAAATTTGCATCAAAATTTTATAAGGCACATGTAACAATGGGGCTTATTTACTAAAGGAAAATCCACTTGGCACTACAAGTGCACTAGGAGAACCTAGGAGACAGACAAAAACAAACAGAAGCAAAAAAGAAAATTCAAGATTTTATCAGATTTTTTATTTATTTTTTATTAAAAAAATATTTACACAGTGTCTGGCATAGCAATGGTCCCCCTACCTGTAAAATAATTTACGTATTTCTACTGAACGTCACGGGTGCTTTGGGGTACCAAGCCAGGAAGGCCAGTATCCAGGCCCGTCAGGAAAGATTCTCAAGAAGCCCGGCCTCAGGCCCAACTGAGGCAATATAATTTTGGGCATTTTTCCTTAAAAAAATGTGCAATATGCAGCAGGATAAGATGATGTGGTTGATTTTGTAGTCTGCCATATGGATTGCTGTCAGAAACAGGCAGAACCGGCTGGCCATTGTCCCAAAGGTATTCTCAACGACTCTTCTCGCTCTGGCTAGGCGGTAGTTAAAAACCCTTCTCTCCGGGGTGAGGGTCCTCTGGGGGAATGGCCTCATCAGGTGCCCGCCCAGACTGAATGCTTCATCAGCAATAAAGATGAACGGGAGTCTTTCAACATTGTCCACATCAGGTGACAATGCCAGGCCAACAGTCTGGAGACGTTGGTAAAACTCCGTCTGGGTGAAGACTCCTCCATCTGACATCCGGCCATTCTTCCCCACATCCACATAGAGGAACTGATATTGTGCTGACACCACCACCATTAACACTATATTTTTAAACCCCTTATAGTTATAATAGTAAGACCCCAAATGGGGTAGTGGCACAATGTTGACGTGCTTCCCATCTATAGGACCTCCACAATTGGGAAAGTCCCAACAGTCTGCAAAATGCAAAATGGGATGCCACAGTCTGCCATTCCTGTGGCGTTGAAGGAAACTGGAATCAAAATATTAGTCGTTTTGAACATAACATTGCAAGCAGATTAGACACAAACATTCTTGGCCGACATCAGTATAACATTTATTTTAAGGAGTATTTCAAGACAAAAATATAAGTTTCACTTATTAGATTCCTCACCCCCTCTGATGGCCCATTGTAAAGATTTTAGGGGGGGGGGGGGGTTTGAGCTGAATTTGGGACCCAAAAAAAAGCCTCTGGCACTCTGCCTGAATTTAGGGACACACATAACATTTGTACACATTATAGGGGGTGTTTAGGGTAAAGCACTACTATGGATCTGACAAAATACATTAAGTGACTAGGCTAGGTGTATATGGGCCCAGGATAGCATGCTGGGGAGGTTAGTGAAGGCAAATATGCATGTAGGCCAAAAAAGAGCATTAAAAGCATACAGCATGCATGAGAACATTCACAGCATATTACAATCATGGTAGTTAGGGACTGATGAAAGAAATACAATACATTAGCAAACATTAAATAAATAGAATGTGATGTTAAAGGAGAAAACTTACCCTAATATAGTCCTTCTGCAGGATCTGAATGATGGCATAACAGGTCTCTGGAATAATGATCCCCAGAGCCTGGGGGGAGATACCTGTAGAGAACTTAAAGTCCTGCAGACTTCTCCCAGTCTCCAAGTACCTCAAACGTGGCGACTAGCCTCTGCTCCGAAGTGATGGCAGGACGCACTGAAGAACAGCAAGGCCTGTGAAGAGTGATCTGAAAATCAGAAACAAGCGGACAAGAACATACTGAAAAACAGATGCGAACTGACTACACGCACTGAAAAGCAGATACAAACCCACAAGCACAAACCCAACAGCAGAAGTGGACTGAAAAGCATGAAAGCTGAAAAGCGCAAATCGTCTCTCACCAAACTTCTACTAACACGAGATTAGCAGAATGAGCCCAAAGGGTGGCACACTGGGTATTGAACTTCCTTTTTCTAGTCGTGTTGTACGTCACTGTGTTCTTGATGGTTGGACTTTGGTGTGACCGTGTGTATGCAAGACAGTTTGAGCGGAATTCCGTTGGAGAAACCTTCAGAGTTTATTCCGACGTGTGTACGTGGCATAAGTGAGAATCGTGGTGGATACACCAGTTGGGTTCTTTGGCGCCAGGGCTGTTGAATAAGGAATTTGATTTGAAATGTTTTCTAACAGTTAACTGACTGGGTTTTGATGGCCTTTTAGGGGATTACCTTGCAGTTTACCATCCCATGGCTTTTTACCGAATGCCATTTTGAGGTTTTATTTACCACACTCTTTTATTGGGAGTATGGCATTGAGGGTATGGGAAAGATGTTTGCCTTCACTTTTCCCATTCCAGCTAGTTTTATGAAATACACTTAATATGGGAAAGGTAGTTTGTTATATTGAGGGAATTATATATAATTATATATATTTTTTCAATTTTGCCCTAGGCCATTATTTCCCTTGGTTGAGGAATATTTATTAAGGTTAAGAGGGTTATGGGATCCATTGGAGTTAAATTATTCTCTATACCATTATTTCGGCTGTTATCTAGTATAGGTTATTCAAAGGTCCTATTCCCACAACATGACAGTATATATGGGAAGTGGGAGAGAGGGTTGGGGGCAGTTTGGGGTATTACTAGGTATAGCTAGTTTCAGTATTATATATTTTAATTTTATGATGCATTTATTTTTTATATTGTTTTAATATTGATCTATATTTGTATGCTGAGGAAGTATTATTGTCAGCTGACATATTGTAAAGAGGTAGTATGTCCACTCCACAGCATCATCCTGAGAACAATAATAGTACTGTCAATTATATATGGGTTGATGTTTGCAGTTTGAGCACTATAGGGCTACGGCATGATGGTGTAGCTATCAGGCCTCTTGAGGGCTCCTATGGTTCCCTAAATCAGTTGAGGCCCCTATGGGTGTTAAGCCACCAAGATCATTAGCGCTATTGTGTTACATAGGGCTTCTGGAAGATGGTGTCCTCAGGCTACAAGAAAATGGCCGCAATCAGCTCATTTTTAATGGACAAACCGTCCAATCACAATCCCCCTGAGGAAGATGCGTCATATCCCTGTATCAACACGCATTTGGGAGGGGACAGGATGGTGCAGGAGACAGCTGGTCTGTCTCGAAGCGGAGGGACATAAAATATCAAAAAATTTCTGTTTCCTGTAGAGTGGTGCACTAAAGCACCTGTAACATGTGAGTACCCTATAGGGGGGTTTTGTTTAATAATTTTTATATATAAACGGTATCAGACTATCCAGTCCTTTGTATATTTTATATGTATGTCGAGACAATGCTACTGGACAGCTCAGGATCCCACAGCTTTACTTTCACAGAAACCAGGGGTGGTTCATATGCATGTATAGACCAAACTTAAAGGGGTTGTAAACCTTCACGGTTTTTCACCTCAATGCATTCTATGCATTAAGGTGAAAAACCTTCTGTAATGCTGCAGCCCCCGAGCCCCCGTTTTACTTTCCTGTACCCCATCTATCTCTTCCCGGGGATGAGCACACCAGCAAAAGCCGGTGTCTCGGGTCCTGATCGGATAGATTGATAGCAGTGCAGTCATTGGCTCCCGCTGCTGTCAATCAAATCCAATGAATCAGGGGTGGGGACAAGTCATACATTCGGCTTCTATGGGCGCCGAATGACTCGGGAGCACGCCCGCAAGGTAACCCCCCAGGAGAGCACTTCTCCCAGGGGGTTATCTAATGCTGGGAGGAGCCACGAGAGACCCCAGAAGAGGAAGTTCTGGTCCACTCTGTGCAAAACGAGCTGTACAGCGGAGGTAAGTATGACATGTTTGTTATTTAAAAAAAAAAGAAGCTTTATGCTGCGTACACATGATCGGACTATCGCCCGTGTGTGGGCTCCTGCGGACTCTTTCTTACCAAAAGTCCTAGCGGACTTAGAAAGAAGTCTTGACTCAATTATCCTCCGGACTGCCGAGTATGGACAATACGCTCGTCTGTGTGCTAGTCCGCCGGACTTTTGAAATGAATGGGCTTGCCCACACACGGAGTAAAGTCCGTTCATTTTGAACGTGACAAGAAGTAGACAGGATTAGCGAAGGAAGTCATTGGTGAGATTGACACCTTGCGAGCCCCTTCGTCTGGTATGGATTTAAAGGGTAACCCCTACGCCGAATAAATGTCCCCCCAAAGTCCATACCAGACCCTTATCCGAGCACGGAGCCCGGCCAGTCAGAAAAGGGGGTGGGGATGAGCGAGCGCCCCCCCTCCTGAACCATACCAGGCCACGTGCCCTCAACATGGGGGTGGGCGCCCTATGGCCCCCCCACCCCAAAGCACCTTGACCCCATGTTGATGGGGACAAGGGCCTCTTCCCGACAACCCTAGCCGTTGGTTGTCTGGGTCTGCGGGTGGGGGGCTTATCGGAATCCGGGAGGGAAAAAGTGTTAATAAAAAAAAACACAACACAGGTTTTTAAAGTACTTTATTAGACAGCTCCGGGGGTCTTCTTCCAACTTCGGGGGTCTTCTCGTCTGGCTCCTCCGCTATATTCTGCTCTTTTAGTGCTCATTTACTAGCAGAAGAGCCCGGCTGTCTCCTTCGTCGCCGCCGCCAACCGAGGGTCTTCTTCCAACTTCGGGGGTCTTGTCCCGCTCTTTGCTTCTTCTGCCGGGCCTCTGCTATCTTCTTACAGCTCTTTTACTAGCATTGGCCCGGTCTTGTAGCTGTCGCTGCCCTCTTCCTCTTCTTCCCTTCTTCCGATTCTTCCGATGTTGACATGACGCTCTCTCTGGCCATAATGGCAGGGACGCGTTGTGTGGCGACTTATATAGGCATAAGGGGCGGGGTCACCGGGTGATGTCACAAGGTGACCCGCCCCTTATGCCTATATAAGTCGCTGCGCAACGTGTCCCTGCCTTTACGGACGGAGAGAGCGTTGTGTCAACATCGGGAGAAGAAGAAGAAGAGAAGAAGGTGGACTTTACTCCGTGTGTGGGCAAGTCTGTTCATTTCAAAAGTCCGGCGGTCCTCCACCAAAAGTCTGGTGGATTGTCCACCGGACCTAGTCTGCCGGGAAAAGTCCGGTCGTGTGTGGGCAAGTCCAGCGGATCTCCGCTGCAAAGTCCAGCGGATTGTCCGCCGGATAGTCTGATTGTGTGTACGTGGCATTAGTGTCACTTTAACTGTACGGTCACACGTGTGTGGCCATGTTTGGATCACCTTGAGAAGATTTAATTATGTTTGAAATGGACTTTGATTTAATCATGTTGCTTTGATTCACAAGATTTTCTATCAGTGTATTATGATACACTTACTTCAGCACTTTATTCACTATTGTCACTTTATTATCTGCTGTTGGATATTTTTTACAGATATTAGGATAGCGTGGCATCTTTTATATACAGTGTGTGTGTGTATATGTGTGTGTGTGTGTATATATGTATATGTATATATATATATATATATATATATATATATATATATATATTAGTGTTTAGGCACAAGTTTATGGGACGTGATCAATGGCAGTAGCTGTTAACATAGGAGTTTAAGGTATATACGGTAGTAATGGTGGTAGCATGCAAGGTTTTAGTTTAGTCCCCTATCAAGAGACAGAAGGAAAACCTTTGTCTGGTCGCATATGTGAGTTGAAGCCTCACCCCCTCTGAGAGGAACTATCCGTGCACAAGTTGGAGTTTCTGGCTCTCAAGCGGCTGTAGTGAATAAGCTGCGAGACTACCTATATGGGGCTATGTTTGTGGTCAAAACCGATAACAACCCTCGGACTTGTCTACTGCTAAACTAGATGCCACTGGTCATTGATAACTGGCCGCCCTATCTGAGTTCCAATTCAGCCTGAATTACCGGCCAGGGATAGGAAACCGGGATGCTGATGCCCTATCTCGAAGACCATACGTCTCCAGAGATGGTGCAAGGAACTGAGTGCATTTGACTCCTGAAGTTCATGCAGTGTGCCAAGGAGTAGAGCATGGTCTTAAAGGGGCCACAGGAGCTGAAGCTGTGGGAGTTACCCCTGCAAGAGTGCCTCGGTCATACTGTGATCTGACACAAGTGCGTAGTCAAGAGTTGCCTCAGTTTAGGAAGAAGGACTTGAGAAGAGATCAGCGTGAGGATCCATTGTGCAACCTTGTTAGGAAGGTGCTGTTAGTTTGAAATTTTCAGATGTTGCTGAAGAATTCGGTTGATGGTGCAAAAGTAGTCTACAAAGAATGGGAGGGAAAACAGTCGGAAGATGGTGTCATATACAGAAAAGGCCCATCTGAAGAACCTGAAGATGTTTGACAACTGTTCCTTCCAGAAAAGCACAGATTGATTGTGTTGACAGCTCTTCATGAGGACCATGGGCATTTGGGGCTGGATAGATGCCATAGGCTAGTTAGGGATTGTTTCTATTGGCCTTCCATGAGGACAAAAATAGACTTTGCCAAGGAGGGCTGCCCCAATGGACCATTTACAAAGTTAAGGGCCAATGAGACTTCTTGTGTCTAGAACCTGACCTGAGTGGGCAAGGTAATTTCCTGGTTGTGCCAGATAATTTCACCCACTATGCTCAAGCTTTTCTGACCAAAGACCAGCAAGCCAATACATTTGCCAAAACTTTGGTAGAGAAGTTTTTCGTTCACTACAGTCTGCCTCAATGTCTACATTCAGATCAAGGTCAGGACTTTGAGAGTAAGCTGGTAAAATGGCTGTGTGAACTGTTGAACATACAAAAGTACAGAACTACCCCTTATCATCCCCAGGGGGATCCACAACCAGAACGTTTCAACCGCACCCTGCTAAACATGCTAGGAATGCTGCCTTCAGAGAAGAAACAACATTGGGGTGATTACATTGCCACAGTGGTCCACACTTACAACAACACAGCGAATGACTAAACTGAGTACTCCCCTTACTGGTTGATGATTGGGAGAGAGGGCCACTTGCATGTGGACCTGGCCTTTGGAACATCCCTGGATTACACTTCTCAGGCTTCCTATCGAGGATATGTTGATAGCCTTAGAAGAAATTTGAAAACCGCCTATGAGAGAGCTAAGGAAGCATCTACTGCCCGAGAACAAAGAAACAAAAGGAACTTTGATCTAAAAGTGAAGGTTTAGGACTTGTAACCAGGAGACCGGATGCAGTTACATAATCTGGGAGTGCCAGGAAAGCACAAATTGGCCGACCAGTGGCGTTCTCAACTATATATCATTTGCAAATGGCTCCCTGGGCTTCCTGTGTGCCAAAATTGCCCACAGGGGAAGACCTACGGTATGCACTGCCAGTCAGTTTTAATATCTTAGTGTGCATACACAACCAAAACAAATACATCTGCCCCTCAACACACAACATAACAAGCAATGAAGGACAAGTGTGCCTTGAAGTGCATTTGGAAAAAAAACGAGGTGGTCTGTGGGCTCATGCTGAGGGCCCATTAAAAAGGAATGGGCAGGGTCAATGCAACAAGGTGAAATGTGAAAAAAACATACATCAATAATAAACTTGAGCACAATTGTGAAAAGGCCCTTGTGGGCAGCAATGGACAACAATTTAAAAAAAAGTATCTCCGGGGGTGTGTCCGGATGTAGAAGGAACAGGACATGTTCCAGAGAAGCTCCACAAATCCTGACATAATCCACAGCCATCGTGACTCTAACTGCACCTGGAGAGACTTCAAACTCTCCCTGAAGACACGCCAGGCACCATCTACAGCAGTTCAGGCAGGAATTGTGGCGCTCGGCTGGCCGATTGAGTCTCCCCGGGCCGCGACCGGCTCCACGCCCCAGGTATTCGCCGCCGCCATCTTGAGGCCTACTCTCCCTCCAACGTCCGTGGGCTTGTGTGCCGCCATCTGCGGGAGGTGAGGCAGTATCTTGCCCTGCATTGCCATCAGCTGTCCCTGGGAGGAGGCAGGATATCGAGGGGGATCTGCGGATGCCATTCCCTGGAGCTTGTGGCCTCCGCCATCTTGCGGCCTAGCAGGTAATCCACAGTTATCCTCCTTTTGTTGACGCCCGGGGGTCTCCAGGCTCTACCTAATAGCCATCGGACATTGCCTGTAATAATCCCAGCGGATATTGCTGGGTTTGGTGGGCCGATCGTGTCTCCGTGGGGCGGCGGCCGGTTACACGCTCCTGAGGTCTGCCACTATCTTGCGGCCTACTTTGCCTCCGCCATCCCCAGACTTAATTGTTGCAATCTGTGGGAGAAGAGGCAGTGAACCCCTACACATCCGGCGGCAGTCCCTGGGAGAGGCCGGGACTGTGAGGGGACCTGTGGACTTTCTGGGGGGCCCACACAGGCTGTCTGGGTGCCATCTTGTGGCCTGCTATACCAGGACCATCCTCAACAATAAGGTACCGTGCTAAAGATTCACTGCATTCCCCTGCCTGTGCCTTGGCCTGCTCCCAGGGAACACTACACTCTCCTCCCTGTGTCACTATCTGTGCCCCAGCGGACCTGCTCTGCTCTTCCTGCGTCCCCGTCCTTGCAGAGGCTGTACTCTGCTGAAGGCTTAAGGCTGATACACGCCTCATCCTGCCACCTGAATCCAAGAGCCTGCTTCCTGCCCCCTAACAACGGGGCTTAGTTACTGTGCCAGTGAGTCCAGACCCCAATTTGTCCTGTTACTGGGACACAGGCTCTCGGCCGTCAGACTCCCTCAGGACTCTACTGCGTCTCGGAGTGAACCTCGGATGGGCCACCCTAAGACCTGCTACTCTAAATCCACTCCGAAAACTCCTCGTGCCCCCCGCTGGCGGCTACCTCATCTGTGGGACGGTCCTCGACTAGGATGGCGGCCAGTGCACGGGAGGTGGCGGACTCAGGGGAGGCGGTGGCTCCCTCGGGAGCAGAGATCCTAGCCGCCATAACATCCTGCAAAGAAACCCACACAGCAAAGATAGACTTCCTGATGGTGGATGTTGGTCTCATCTGCCAGGATATGGATAAATTCCGGTCACGCTTCGCTGAAGTGGAGGACAAGGTCTCCGTGGTGGATGATACGTCCCCCGATCAGACTCCAGGGAGGTAAAGGCTTTGCAGCTTCAGGTGAAAGCGCTTCAGGAGCGGGCAATAGATACTGAAAACCGCCTTAGGTGGAACAATTGCCGCATACTTGGACTACCCGAGAGGGCTGAGGGCTCCAGACCCATCAAGTTTACTGAGCAGTTGCTGTCCACCCTGTTCAGCCTGGGGGAGATGCTGCCCACCTTTGTAGTGGAAAGGGCCCACAGGGTCCCACCTCTCCCTCCGAGGCCCGGGGCACCTCCACTCCCTTTCCTGTTGCGGCTTCTAAATTATCGTAATCGGGACGGCATCCTGGCAGTGGCTCGCGCCATGCCTGAAATTAAATATGAGAACACCAGGCTGCTCTTTTTCCCGGATTTCTCTCAGGAAGTACAGCAAAGACGTAAATCCTTTACTGATGTGAGACGCCAGCTCAGAGAAAGAGGAATTCTTTCGGCCTTTTGTATCCCAGCAGACTACGAATCACTGATGGAGATAGCACTCGTTTCTTTGACACTCCAGAGGCTGCGGCGGCATGGCTGGATACCCGCTAATCATATGTGGCCAAAGGGGAAAGGAAACAAAACTGCCAGACCGCCATCAGTGGGGAGTAGCTGTGACGCCCACAGACGAAGACGTAATGACGAAACGCGTATGGGCGTGATCAAGCAGCTATTCGTAACTACTGAGCGGTCGATTTGTACGTTCTCCCGGGACCCGCCGTGGAAGCCGAGCCTGTATTTGATCTAAGACGCCCGGAGCCGCGGTGAGACAAATCCGGTCGTTCTAGTAGTGACATCTCTGTGAATGAATTTTAAATGATTATGTACGTATGGTGTATATGCGCACGAATATTTTAATGAATAAAACAGTTTGCACTATGGAACCTCTCTTTTTGTCGTTTCCTATATGCGAACCTTCTGCTGGGAGTGAAGTATAAAAAATCCTGAAATTGATGCGGTATTAAAGAATCTGAGGTTGAGAACCTTCTTTGATCGTTGATGACACAGGAATTTGTTACAGAGGAACACCAGATAAAGATTACTCATAACGAAGTGCCTGTTAACCCTTTGAGTTCTGGTGAGTGTGTTACCATAAGGGGTGTCACCGGCTGTCAAGCTCTTTCTGCACTGGTTATCTTATCTTGGCGATGGACTTTTCTTTCTGTTTCTCATCATTTGATTGTTTCAACTGAAATCCCATCCTTAGATGCGTGGGACTTTTTAAGGACATTACTGTGGTGCTTTTTGTAACCATGGGACTATCACCCTCTTAAGATTGATTGTTTTGTTGTTTTTGCGCTGTCAATAAGGTATATATTGGACAATAGATTTACGGGAGCTATATACTATATAATTTTTATGAGTAGCTGTGTACTGCTCCTCTATTTTGAAGGAACCATCTCCTGCTGACTCCTGGCATTGTTCGCTCCCTGTCCTTAGTCCCTTCCTCCCCATTACATCCCATTTTTTACCCATACTGCTAGTCTCTTGTCTTTTGGTGCTGGCTAGATTGCCGTCCACTCCTGCCTAAGGAGCTTCAAGAACAGTCATTGAACTACCACACTTTCACTTAGAAGCGTCCCCTGTTTACCCCTTGTTCTCACCCCCCCCCCCCCCCTCCACACTTGGGATTTTTCTTCCGGAATCAAGACGGTCTCTATCGGGAAGGACTGTGTCCTCCTTCAGCCCTGTGGCCCAACATCCAGGGGTTCCAGTGATCCAAGGATTTTACATTTTTTCTAGTTATGGGACAAAACCCTACATCAGTTTGTATGGCTCTCTGGTCTATTTTTTTGGTCAGTAAGCTTGGTTCTCAGGATGTTTGGGTAGGGCGTTTTGTGTTCTGGGGGGAGGGATTTCTCTGCTTTTAAGGTAATGAATATGTACTGTGCTGCTCAAATGCTACTGACTATATGTATCAAATTTGGGTTTGGTTGCTTCTGCTGGTTGGTTAGGATCATCCTGCTTCTATTTCCCTCTTGTGTTCCATGATGGCCCCCTCAGATGCTGAGTCGCTGACCATTCTCTTGTGGAATGTCAGGGGGCTGAACTCCAAATACAAACGTTCGCTGTTATTTCAATATTTAAAACTGCATAATCCCCACATAGTACTGTTACAGGAAACACACCCAACTGGTAGTAAGTTTCTGGCTCTGAAAAAACCCTGGGTGCAAAGGGCGCTTCATGCGACCTACTCCTCGTATTCTCGAGGGGTGTCTATATTGATCAGTAAGTGAGTTCCATGTGCAATTCATGAGGTTCACCTTGATCTCCAGGGGAAATTTGCAGTGGTGGTGTTGAGCATTTACAATAAGAAATATGTCATTTTGAACATCTATCTGCCTCCCCCGAGCCAAATACACGTCCTGTACGCACTGTATGAAAGGCTGGCTCCGCATTGTCTGGCCTGTGTCCTGTTCATGGGAGATTTTAATGCCACACTGTCCTCTTTTAATCCGGATCTTGGTATCTGGGCTCAGGCAACAGAATTCCAGGAGGCATGGAGGTGGCTCCACCCTCAAGATAGAACGTACTCCTGCTTCTCATCCACATTTAAAACATTGATTTGGCTTTTGCCAATGCTGCTCTCCTTGCCAATATCCAGGAGGCCAGCTACCTCCCCTCTGGCCTATCTGATCATCATCCCCTCAAACCAATTATTAGGACCACCAAGACAAGGAACAAGGCCCTCTGGAGGCTTCAACCCCATTGGATCAATAATGAGGCGGTCCATGATAGGGTTTCTCCCCCCTTGCAGGACTACTGGGTGCACAATGCGTGGTCAGTCTCCCTGGAGATGGTGTGGGATGCTTCCAAGGCCCACAGCAGGGGTCAGTATATCTCGGCTGTGGTGGCAGTTAGGGCGGAACTTAGGCACAAGGTCTCTGACCTGCAGCATAAAGTTGAGGAGGCTCTGAATCAATATTCGGCCTTGGCAACGATCCCCAACTTCGAGCACCTTTCATCGCTCAGACAAGAACTGCATCTCCATGTTTCCGACACCGCCAGGCTAGGCATACAAAATAGCAGACGAATATTTTGAGCATGGCAATAAGAATAGTAAACTACTTGCGATGCAGTTACAGCAGGATAGGCCCCTAGCGGTTATATCAGAGATACACACAGCAGAAGGAGTCTTGGTCACCTCTCAGGAGGATATTCTGTCAGCTTTCACCAGGTTTTACAACTCTTTGTTTCCTCACTCCCTGATGGCTTTGATCCCACGCCTATGACCTCCATGTTGGACACCCTGGCACTGGGGTGGCTCTCTGATGCGGAGAGACAACTTCTTGTCTCGGAGATCACACCAGAAAAGGTTGCGATGACCATCGGGTCTTTCCCGGCTGGGAGGACCCCGGGGCCAGATGGACTTCCTATAGTGTATTACAGAGCCCACATGGAGCTGCTTGCCCCCAGGCTAGCTCAGATGTATCGAGCCTGTCTCCAACAGGGCTCCCTACTGCCCACTATGAGGGAGGCCCATATTGTTCTCATCCCCAAGTCTAACAAGGATCCTAAGTTATGTGCCTCCTATAGGCCAATAGCGCTCCTAAATTGTGATCTTAAAATAGTAACCAAGATACTGTCTAGTAGACTCAATAAAGTAATAAAATCTTTGACCCTGATCAAACGGGCTTTATGCCAGGTAGGTCCACAGACATAAACATACGTAGATTGTTCTCTAATATTCATGCCTCCCATATTAATCAGGGCACTAGCATCATTGCCACTTGATATGGAGAAGGCATTTGATACGGTGGAGTGGGTATATCTGTGGGAGGTGCTTAGAAGAATGGGTTTCCCACTGCAATTTATTGCCTGGTTGCGCACACTGTACACCAGTCCCCTGGCATGCATTAAACTGGCTCCTTGAACCCTTCCTTCCCCCTGCGGAGGGGCACCAGGCAGGGATGCCCTCTCTCCCCAGCTTTGTTTGTCCTGGCCATGGAGCCTATCTCCAAGGCCCTTCGTAGCTCGGCCGAAATTCGGGGTCTTAGGGTGGGCTGGCTGGAGGAGAGAGTGGCTCCCTACGCGGATGATCTTCTGCTTTTTTTAAACGATGCTGTTGACTCTCTGCGGGGTGCACTCCAAATCATGGATGTCTTCTCCGCCTTTACTGGGCTGAAGGTGAATTGGCATAAGTCTCAGCTCTTCCCGGTGGATGAGGGGGCCAGGTCCTCCTCACTCCCCTCTGCCCGCTTCAATGGGTTGATAAGTTTACTTGGGTATCATCGTTTCAAGGGGGGACAGAGACTTTGGCTCAATCTCGAACCTGTCCTGGTAGGGATTAGGTCCAAACTGAGGGCATGGGGCAATCTTTCCCTCTTCCTCATTGGGCGCATCAACCTTCTTAAAATGAAAGTCCTCCCCAAGCTTACGTAGATATATTTAGGAATTCCCCACAATGGCTTACTAAAACCTTCTTTAATTCCCTTAAACAACTCTTCCTCTCCTTTATTTGGGGGTCTAAATTGTCTAGATTCAAATACACCACTCTGACCAGGCCTGTGGGTAGTGGGGGTTTGGCTCTCCCTGATTGCCACAAATATTTTTTGGCCACTCAGCTTGTAACTGCTCATTGGTGGTTATGGCCAGACCTGACCAATTCTGCAACGGTGCTGGAGGCAGCTATAGTGGAGTCTCTGGAGGCCCTTAAGGGGTTGATCTTTAGGGGGCCAAAAACTCCTCATTGCCTCACCCCTTCTATGCGCACCACATTGAGGGCATGGAAGGTGGGGGAATGCGTTGAGAGCTCACCAGCCGAACTCCCGGTCTCCTCACACCCCCCTGTGGCTGAATCCTAACTTACCAAAATTCAGTACCATCCCGGATCCACAGGCCTGGGCCAAATACAAAATACTGACTCTTGAGCATATCATCACTAATGGAGAGCTCACTCCCTTTCATGTATTGCGTACCAAATTTAATATACCTGCACGGATCCATTTTAGGTATCTCCAGATAGCGCATGCTTATAGATGTCAATTCTTAGGTCAACCAACTGTTCTGGAATATTCAGAGCTTGAATCCACCCTTCGGGTGGAAAATTTGGAGAAACCCGTGTCTCAGATTTGCGGGTCCTTGCTGGTCGCTGCCATCCCCGAGCTGTCCTCCCACAGCAGGAAATGGGTGGGGGACATACCGGGGCAGGACGAAGATGATTGGAGTTTACTTAAAGCGGTATTATACCCAAAAATGTCTTAAAGTGTAGCTTACAAATTGCTAGATGTGGTGGCTGCATTCATTTTTATTTTGTTTTAGGCTTTTTTCCTTTATTTTCACCTGCTAATACAGTCAGTAAGTCTGTTATTTTTCACCTTAATTAACAGGCCAAGTTGTTTAGACATAGTAGCAGTTAGAACATTTATTACTGACAAGGGCGCTTACAATTGTCAGCTTGTAATCATTTATGTAAAGTATTAGTCAGAGTTCAGCTTCAAATCTAAGTCTGCTTGTCTAACACTACACTGCCCCCCAGGCTACTGTCCTTAGGTGTCTGCTTTCCTACTTCAACAAAATGCAGACACCCTAAGGGCTCGTTCACACTCGCGGTGCCCTCTGAATAGCATTGTATTGCCTCCTTATAGCCTGCTTTAACCCTTTGATTGCCTCATGAGCTGCAGATAAAGAGGGTAGCATTTGGGGGTGGTAAAAGTGTGGCTCAACCAACCGTGCCCAACCCACATGTAAACGAGCCCTAAGACTGGCCAGATCATCAGGGGAATTAAAGTGAAAAAAAAAATCACCCCAAAAAAGGAAACCTAATGTAGCCATCACCCCTAAGTTGCAATGTATTAAATTTTTGTTTTTAGGTTTAATGTTACTTTACAAAATACTTGTTCTTTAACAGAAGAGCACTTTACAGTCTCTTAAAGATAGCAGGCAATTTTATAACTGCAAAGTGAATGTATAAAGCACTATCGGTACATGGCAGCTTGTTCTGACATTACAATCAGTCATCGGTTATGAAATGTTTATACTACTCACTGCAAAGTAATATATATTACCACTAGCAGGAAAGTCAACATCTTGAAGTTATTTCAAAGTTCTGAAAGAACATAATGTAAAGTAAGTGCAAAATTTATTGCAACACAACAAAAAAATTTCCTCCTTTTGAAAAAAGCAATAAAATGCAAGGTTCTTGGTTCTCTAAATCAGAGGTCTCCAAACTTCCGAAACAAAGGGCCAGTGTACTGCCTTTTAACCGGTTCCCGACCAGCGCACGCCGATGTACGTTGGCAGAATGGCACGGGCAGGCATATTGGCGTACAGGTACGTCCAATCTTCAATGCTGCCCTGCCATCGCGAGCGCGCCACCGGCGACGCGCTCGTGTGCCGGTCAGGACCCTCGTAAGTCTGGTCACGGGTCCCGCGGACTCGATTGCCGCAGGCATACCCACGATCGCCTCATGGGACGGCTGAATGGAGGAATGCCGTTGTAAACAGCATTTCTCCATTCTGCCTAGCAACTAGTGACGCTGATCTCTGCTCCTTGTGATTGGAGCAGAGATCAGTGTTCACTAAATGAAAGCCAATCCTCCCACAGTTAGTAACACACCCCTAGGAACACTTAACCCCTACACTGCCACCCACTGGTTAACCCCTTCACTGCCAGTGTCATTTACACAGGAATCACTGCATTTATATAGCAGTGATTGCTGTATAACTCACAATGGTCCCAAAAATGTGTCAAAAATGTCCGATGTGTCCGACATAATGTCGCAGTCACAATAAAAAATCGCTGATCGCCGCCATTACTAGTAAAAAAAAAAATAATAAAAAATTATTAATAAAAATGCCATAAAACTATCCCTATTTTGTAAACGCTATAACTTTTGCGCAAACCAATCAATCGCTTATTGCAATTTTTTTTTACCAAAAATATGTATCAGAATACGTATCTGCCTAAGCTGAGGGAAAAAAATGTTTTTTTATATATTTTTGGGGGATATTTATTATAATAAAAAGTAAAAGTAATCTATTTTTGTTTATAGAGCAAAAAATAAAAACCGCATGGGGTGATCAAATACCACCAAAAGAAAGCTCTATTTATGGGAAAAAAGACGTCAATTTTGTTTGGGAGCCACGTCGCAAGACCGCACAATTGTCGGTTAAAGCGACGCAGTGCCGAATCGCAAAAAGTGGTCTGGTCTTTGACCAGCAAAATGGTTCAGTCTGTAAGTAGTTAATCTTTAGGGGGGTCGAACTGTGACCAGTAGGAGTAAAAAATATCCTGGCATCAGTGGGAGTAAACAAGGCTTGGGGGTCAGTGTAAGTAAAAAAATTACATAGTTACATAGTAGGTGAGGTTGAAAAAAAGACACAAGTCAATCAAATCCAACCTATGTGTGTGATTATATTTCAGTATTACATTGTATATCCCTGTATGTTGTGGTCGTTCAGGTAAATAATTTTTTTAAACTATCGATGCTTCCCGCTGAGACCACCGCCTGTGGAAGGGAATTCCACATCTTTGCCGCTCTTACAGTAAAGAACCCTCTACGTAGTTTAAAGTAAAACCTATTTTCTTCTAATTTGAGTCCATGAGTCTTGTTAAACTCTCTTCTGTTAAAATTTTTTTATCCCTATTGTGGGGCCACAAGTATGGTATTTGTAAATTTAAATCATATCCCCTCTCAAGCGTCTCTTCTCCAGAGAGAATAAGTTCAGTGCTTGCAACCTTTCCTCATAACTAATATCCTCCAGACCCTTTATTAGCTTTGTTGCTCTTTTTCGTACTCGCTCCATTTCCAGTACATCTTTCCTGAGGACTGGTGCCCAGAACTGGACAGCATACTCTAGGTACGGCCAAACCAGAGTCTTGTAGAGCAGGCAAATTATGGTTTTATCTGTGGAGTTGATCCCCTTTTTAATGCATGCCAATATTCTGTTTGCTTTGTTAGCAGTAGCTTGGCATTGCGTGCCATTGCTGAGCCTATCATCTACTAGGACCTTTTCCTTTCTAGATTCCCCCAGAGGTTCCCCCCCCCCATGTATAGATTGAATTCATATTTTTGCCACCCAAATGCATTATTTTACATTTTTCTACATTAAACCTCATTTGCCATGCAGTTGCCCACCCCATTAATTTGTTCAGATCTTTTTGCAAGGTTTCCACATCATGTGGCGAAGTTATTGCCCTGCTTAGCTTAGTATCGTCCGCAAATACAGAGATTCAACTGTTTACCCCATCCTCCAGGTCATTTATGAACAAATTAAATAGGATTGGTCCCAGCACAGAACCCAGGGGGACCCCACTACCCACGCCTGACCATTCCATGTACTCCCGATTTTATCACCACCTTCTGAACTTGCTCTTGTAGCCAGTTTTCAATCCATGTACTCACCCTATGGTCCACACCAACAGACCTTATTTTGTACAGTAAACGTTTTTGCTTTTGCAAAATCTAGATACAGCACGTCTATGGCCCTTCCTTTATCTTCATGGCACCTCACCTCCTCATAGAAAGTTAATAGATTGGTTTGGCAAGAATAATTCTTTGTGAATCCATGCTGAATACTGCTAATGATACCGTTCTCATAACTAAAATCTTTTATATAGTCCCTTATTATCCCTCCAAGAGCTTGCATACTATTGATGTTAGGCTGACTGGTCTGTAATTCCCAGGGATGTATTTTGGGCCCTTTTTAAATATTGGTGCTACATTGGCTTTTCTCCAATCAGTCAGTAGACTGTCAGTAAAATATAGGAACAATGGTCTGGTAATTACTTGACTGAGTTCCCTAAGTACCCACAGGTGCAAGCCATCTGGTCCCGGTGATTTATTAATGTTAAGTTTCCAAAGTCTAATTTTAATTGTTAACCATGGAGGTGCTTCCTGTGAATGTCATGAGGATAAACACTGCAATTTTGGTTACTGAAGTAACCCCCCCCCCCCCCCCGATTCCCTCGAAGACTGAGGAGAGGAATAAATTCAATACCTTCACTATCTCCCCATCCTTTGTAACCAGATGTCCCTCCTCATTCTTTATGGGGCCAATATGGCCTGTCCGCCCTTTTTTACTGTTTATATATTTCTTGGGATTTTTGTTTTGCTCTCCTCCGCTATGTGTCTTTCATGTTCTATCTTGGCTGCCGTAATTGCACCCTTACATTTCTTGTTACATTCTTTATAAAGTCTGAAAGCTAATGATGATCCCTCAACCTTGTATTTTTTGAAGGCCTCCTCCTTTGCTTTTATATGCATTTTTACATTGGAGTTAAGCCATCCCGGACTTTTAGTCGCTCTTTTACATTTATTACCCAATGGGATGCATTGTCTAATGCCCTTATTTAATATGCTCTTAAAGAAAACCCATCTCTCTGTGTTCTTTGTTCTTAAGATTTTATCCCAATTCATGTCTTCTAGCAAGGTTCGTAGTTTAGGGAAGTTGGCTCTTTTGAAATTCAGTTTCCCTTATGTTTCCTATTTGTGTGATTTATACTGAAGACAATGACCGGTGATCACTGTTTCCTAAATTGCCCCTATTTAGACATCCGTGATCAGGTCTGTATTGTTTAAAATGAAACGGTGGTTTTCACTAATTTTATTATTTTTATTATATATATATAATAAATACAATATGCAAAAAACATGAAATACAGATGCAAACATAACAAAGGATTCCTAGAGCATGACAAGACGTAGTTATCTCCTTTTAGAAATGTTGCGGCTCTGGTTCTACAGAGGAAAGGAGAAACTGGAACGCATGTAAAAATGAACAGACAGTCCCACCTCTTGGCTGGATATGATAATACGAAATATTCATATGCAGTATTTTATTTTTGCCTAGATATCAAAAATTTCTTACATTTGTATTTTTTTTGTCCTAATCATCATAAATAAAGATACAAAATATGTACAAAACCACTATACATTCCCTTTAAAGCGATTGTAATGTCTCCAAGCCGTGGTTCGACCCCGCCCCCTCTCTCTCCTGATATACTAACTCACTTTGACTGACAGCAGCTGAAGCCAATGGCACCACTGCTGTGTCTCAGCCAGTCAGGAGGGAGAGTCCTAGAGGACTGAGGGATTTGGATAAAAAACCTTCTGCCTTTACAACCCTTTTAACATTAGTGATAATTGGCTAAAATACAACTCACGCCAAAAATGTGTTTTAATTAGGGATGCACCGAAATTTCGGCCGCCGAAACATATCGGCCGAAAATGTCCCCAGTCTCTGGCCACCTCCTGTATAAAAATATTTTTTAAAAACAGTCATTTTCGGTATCGGTGCTGTTTCGGTATCGGTTTCGGTTTTCGGCCTAGTGTATTTTTCATTTTCGGTATCGGTTTCGGCACCAAAAAACCCATTCGGTGCATCCCTAGTTTTAATCATTTTGGACGGAATATGGCAGAGTTTTCTATCTGTGACAAATATTTGGGTCCGATAGATTTTATTGGGATAGGAATGACAGCAATAAAAACATGAGATGTTTTGTCATTCCCCATTGAAACAATTACGCATCACATCCTTCAACAGGAACCACCTAATAAAGAAGTGTACTACTTTTTTATTAGACAACTTGCATCACAGGATGTGGGAAATTTCAACTCATAAACCACTGCAGTCATTGGATTTTACTAGGTGACATACACTATATTACCAAATTGGGACACCTGCCTTTGCAGCTATAACAGCTTCAACTCTTCCGGGAAGCCTGTCCACAAGGTTTAGGAGTGTGTCTATGAGCATATTTGACCATTTTTCCAGAAGCAAATTTGTGAGGTCAGGTACTGATGTTTATAAGAAAGCCTGTACACATTACATCAAAGAAAGGGACAACTGTAGCTGCATGAAGGACAATTGGCTCTGGTCTCAAAAGAGGTACAGTCCTTCCAAATGACGGACAGTTGGGAGCTATCGTTGAAGACTTTGGTGCAAGGTCTTTAGTTTGTCTGACAGTTTCTGCTTTGGTTTACTGAAAGCAGCCTCCAAGAACTCCATAGTAACCAGTTATGACTTTCAGAGTATTAGGCCGCGTACACACGCGCGGACTGTTCGCCCAACCGACAGTTTCAGCGGACAGTTGGCCGAACAAGGTCTTACGGAAATTCCGAAAAACTGTCCGCTGAAACAAGGTTTCAGCGGACTGTTCGCTCGTGTGTAGGCTTGTTCGGCCAACTAAGTCTTGCGCATGCTCAGAAAGGATTTCCACGTCGGAAGGTTGCATTGCAGTGTATAGGACGTCGTATTTTTCGTCCCGTCGTACGTGCCGTTCACGTCATCGCGCACGGTTTCAGCAAACTGTTCGTCCGTCGTGTGTGGCCATGTCCGTCCATGCTAAGTTTGAGCGGACTGTTCGCTCAAACTGTTGGACGGACAAAGTTGGGCCAACAGTCCGCGCGTGTGTACGCGGCCTTAGACAGCATTCCCTCACTCCATTTCACAATAATGTTAAAATGCACATGCATCACAATTGTACGTAATTGAATCACTTTAATAAATTACAATTATGGTAATTAGAACCACTTTAATAAATAAATATGTACAGAAGTCTTTCTCTTTCATGTTTGAGGACACCCATTAGCATAATCATAGGTGTGCACAGCCTATTGCATTAGGGTGTGCACCCCAGAGCTCAAACACACTTGTGTGTGTGTGTGTGTGTGTATAATGTCAGTAAGGCAGTGGACGATGTCAGTAGAGCAATGGAATTTGTCAGTTGGCCAGAGGATGGTGTCAGCTAAATAGTGAGCTTGCTTTACCTGTAGGACCTATAGGTGCTATATAAGCCAGCAAAGGTCGCAGTGACGCCAATACTTTTTAGTCCTGGAAAAAAAGCATGCTGCATAGGTATGCACAACCTATTGCATTAGGGTATGCACCCTGCGGTTGCCAATTTTTATTCAAGCCAAACTTGAACACTTTAGTGGCGCACAGTAAAAATATTTTTTTTAACTTGCACTATAGGATTGTAACAGACCTGGGACACCTTTGGGCGATCCAAAGAGAACAGTAATGTGGCGTGCATAGTGCCCCCTCACCCTCCTATGGGGCCCTGTTCTGAGCCACATTCCTGTCTGAATATTGTGTCCGGCTTTCAGGTGGACTGAAACCCGGACACTTGATTCAAAACCCGAACTGTCCAGGTGAATCCCGGACAGGTGGCAACCCTATGTGTACCCCAGGACTCAAACACTTGTGTGTGTGTGTGTGTGTGTGTGTATATTGTCAGCAGGGCAGTGGATGGTGTCAGTCAGCAGTAGGGAGAATTGGTGTCGCACATGGTGATTAGGGTGTGCCTAGGCACATCTGGCACTCCCTGTGCACACACCTATGAGTATAATATACTTTAACTTTATGAGAATATTTATCAAACAAAGCTACAGCATTGCCTGCTAACTTTAAGTTGTTATCCACTACAGAAACCCTATATCCTTCTTCTTTGACATCCTTAGCAATTTGGAGCCCGAGCATTGCTCCCGCAGGAGGATTACTCTGACTCGCAACATTTCTTGTCCTCTGGAACGGTGGAGATGGACAGCCGTCCCATCTCTGGAAGTCCTAAAAGAAGACAGAATGCACAACATCCTACTCTTGCATACTAACTGTACGCTTTGCATCACTACTGGAAGGGGGTTATGATCCTCCTAGCAGAGAAAATTAGCTCAACATCACCACATATATTTCCAGTTTGTTATTATTCTGCCAGAAGGGAACTACTAACCCTAAAATAGAACAATAACCAAACATATATGTATAAACTTCCAACAGTCCTTCTTTTGCTCCTGATAGAAGGGGCCCCTTCTCGGACTATAGGCAGAAAAGAGGTGGGCAGGGACAGTACACCCAAATGTTCAAGATTGACAATCCTTCCATCTGATACACTGAGTGTCAGGCAAAGGCTGTCCCTGCAAAAGAAATGTCAGAAAGGAAAACCACACACACCCTGCCACTCTCTTTCAGTCCTTGTGGCTGCTCCTATGGTGGCTACATAGCACAGCAGTCCTCCTGACACATAGAAGTGGGGATCCGGCAACCTTCTCTTGCTATCCCCTTCCTCTCTGGCTAAGACCGAGTGGCTCTTGGTAGGCCGACCCATCTTTACAACCAGGACTCGGTCTCTGTAGATGGCATGTCCCAGCTTCCATTCCTGCCGAATGTCCACAAACCGGGCCCAGACATCACTTTCTGGCACCCGCAAAGACTTGTGAAGGTACAAGAAATCCTAGATAAGGTCATCCTCCCACTCTCCCTCAGAGTTCTCAACGATGTCCATTATCTGGGCGGGAACATACCGATAGCCTAGACCCCACTCCAGAGAAACCCTTCTCTGTATCTCCCTCTGGAACCGAGAGAACCTTGGCAACTCCTTAGGTTTCCCTTTCCTTGGCAAGACACAGGCATCCTGGGCCTTTACCACCCACTGCCTGTAGGTGGGCACTCTGGTCTGGGTAGCGGAAGGTCTGCTTACAAAGAATTTACTGCAAGGGACTGGGGTCCATACTGTAGGCTGAGTTTCTTCCCCTGCCTCTTAATGGGTCTCTGTGAGATGGGAGTCTCCTGTCTCCCACTCCTCACTGGAGCTTTCCTTGAGGGATGACCAGGCAAACAGTCTTTCCAAGGATACATATTTTTCCAGTATTCTGGGGGAACCCCAATCAATGACCCGGCCTACGCTTACCTCATCCAGCTCAACTGGAGGCGCACCTCCCTCTAGCATGGGTTCCTTCCGGAGAGGCATAGCAAGGGACTTGGAGCAGGCCGGCTCTTTAGGGGTATCGTCCGGCTCCTGCACACTGATGCATGCAGTCTCCAGGCCCCTGGCCAGGCCATGGGTCACAGCAGCATCCTCTTCATCACGTATGTCCAGGATCTTTGCGGAGGAGTCACCAGGCCACAACACTCCTCTGCCTTTGGCTGGTGAACCTTGGCCCTCTCCAGCCCTCCGAGTCTCCTACAGCTGCAGCATACAAAGTCCTGATTGCAGGTTGACAGAGTAATATCTTGACTCCTGCTGAACAGGTCCCAACTGGGTGGCTCTCCACAATGCCCGCACCAGGCCCAAGCAGTCACTCTTGCCGTCGGGATCCGGCACTGGGCACAGAGTAGACACAGCCGCTCCACTCCTTCAATCACCCCCCCAAGGCAAGCCCTCCACAAATCTCCAATTTGAAAGCCAGTGCTCGCTCCTGCATGTCAGGCTCCACTGTAAAGTGGGCATCAGCGATTACCCTCTGCCATCTTCAGCTGCCTCTTGCCACCCTGCTGGTCAGACATCCATCTTGGCACACTCTCTCAGACAATGAATAGTCTCTTGCTTGTTTTTGTTGTTTTTATTAGGGGTTTAAACTTGGATGGGGAAAAGGGACATGGGATGCCCAGATAATGAACACTTCTTAGTAGAATAAAAATAGTTGTGCCTATACTTCTTAGTAGAATAAATATAGTTGCGTCTAGATCTGACTGTCTCCTCCTCTGCACATCACCTCCAGCACACTACTTGAGATCACTTGCTTCACTTCACTGTCTAAATCTAGATCTCTGTCACCATTTGCACATGGTTAGATCTCACTATGAATAAGTCCTAGCGTTTTCCTGAAAGCCCATTACAGGCAGGATTTTGCAGTCCCCTTTTATGGTAGTAACCATTTTAGATGAGAAGAATAAATGTGCAAACTGACACTTGGTGGACTACTGACCCCAGCACGTCAGATGCAAATCCTGTCTGCCCTTCTGGCTGCAGCGACTTGACTTCACAATAACCCCACAGTCTCTCCCTCTGGCTCCACATCCAACTCCTGGCATGTCTATTCCAGAGCTTTCCATTGTGCTTTTCCCTCACCGTCCTCAGCATGGATCCCTCCTGAATGACTTTCTATGGACGTGCTCCCAACTGTCCTCTTCCTGCTCCTGTTCCAGGACACCTCTCACTGCCTGTGTAAAGAGATGCTCCCTCCCAGCTCCCGACCTGAGGTACACCCCCCCCCCCCCCAGAACGGGAGTTTCCTCAGACCACGACAGTCCAACACTCCATCATTCAGTTCTTCCACCCGACAACTCCTCCCAAAGAAGGCTGACCATGGGTATATGTAGGAGGCCTGCCCCCTGCCAGTCCTAGTTGGGGATTGGTCAGGGCTCCCACATACACCCCGTGTCACTCCAACTCTCTACACTGCCTCTTTTACAGAACCTTCTCCCTGGAGGAGAGAGGAGGAGGTGCCCAAGAGCTGAAACACATGTCAGTCAGCTGCTGCTATACTAAAACCACTCCCCTGCCACCAGATCAAAACAAACAGGCCTTGCTCACAGCATAAGCCTGCCTAAATTTACCTGCGCTGACAGCTTACACAAAAACCTACACTAGCACCTACCTACCTAATCTAGAGGATGCTACACAATGCTTGGAGTTTGTCAGAATTCGTTTTTTTTTTTTTTTCACCCACCTCTTGAGGATTGACCATAAGTTCTCAATGGGATTAAGGTCTGGAAAGTTTCCTGGTCTTAGACATAAAATTTCAATGTTTTGTTCCCTAAGCCACTTAGTTATCACTTTTACCTTATGGCAAGGTGCTCCATCATGCTGGAAAAGGCATGTTCGTCACCAAACCTTTCTTAGATTGTTGGGAGAAGTTGCTCTCGAAAGATGTTTTTGTACCATTCATTATTCATGGCTGTGTTCTCAGGCAAAATTGTGAGCAAGTCTTCTATCTTCACTGGGAAGCAATCCCACACATGAATGGTCTCAGGATGCTTTATACTGTTGACATGACACAGTACTGATGATAGCTCTCACCTCTCTTCTCCAGACAAGGTTTTTTTCTGGATGCCTCAATCAATCAGAAAGTTGATTCATCAGAGAAATGGACTTTACCTTAGTCCTCACCAGTCCAATCCCTGTACCTTTTGCAGAATATCATCTGTCCCTAATGTTTTTTCTGGAGAGAAGTATCTTCTTTACTGCCCTTCTTGACACCAGGCCATCCTCCAAAAGTCTTCGCCTCGCTGTGTGTGCAGATGTACTTACAGCTGACTGCTGCCATTCTTGAGCAAGCTCTGCAATGGTGGTGCCCCGATACAGCAGCCGAATCAAGTTTTGGAGACGGTCTTGGCACTTGCTGGACTTTCTTGAATGCCCTGAAGCCTTTTTCACAAATGCAGTGGAAATGTTTTTTTATGGGATTAAGCTCATATTTATGGCAAAGTTTGATTTTGCAATTAAATGCTATTCATCTGATCACTCATCATAATATTCTGGAGTATATGTAAATTGTCATCATAAGAACTGAGGCAGCAGACTTTGTAAATTTATATTTGTGTCATTCTCAGAACTTTTGGTTCTCATGGCTGTACTGTGTGTCGCTGCTATTCCTCACTCAGGTGTTGTCTAAGCTGTCCACTTGCCTTAGCAGTTTCTGCACTAAATTTGCCCTTCCTTGTTAACTCTCCATGCTTCCTGTACCCTGTTGCTCCTGATAGGTTCTAGTGCTCATTAAAGCGGTTTTGTACCTAAAAATTTAACTTCTTGTTATTAAAAGCACATGATGGCATACTTACCTAAATGAACCCTGAAAAAAAAAATATTCAGTACTTACCTTTAGTGATGGCCGAACGGTTCGCCCGGCGGTCGTTTCGCGGCGAATTTCCGACATTCGCGGTCCGCACGTTCGAACGCCTTTTTCCGTCGTTCGCCGCGGCGGACTTACGTGTTTAATGTATACAAGAACTTTAACCTTTGGTGACACGTTTATCATGTGATACAGGACAGCCAATTGAGACATGACAGCACATGGACACTTGTACATTCCCCCTAACCTATAAATACACCCGATCCGGTGGCCATTTTACATTCTTTCTTCTGTTACGATAGGGACAGGTTCCTGTGTGGAGTAGGGAGAGATAAACCACTAGCTATTTGGTACACAAAAGTTCTTTTCAGGACTGGTATAGGTGTTAGGTGTTGATAGGTTTGCTGTGCTGCTGATTCTTGCAGCAGCCTGAGTGTCTTTTGTTAGTTTAGAGAAAGGGAAAGGACGGTGTATGCTACAGGGACAGCCAGATTAGTCTTTCATCATCATCATCATCATCATCATCATTAGCTGTTACTATCAAGGTCCACAAAAGAGCTGTTCCAGTAACCACTAATCGTTCTCTTTTTTTGCCAATTTGTATAGGGACAGGAAGGAAGCAGTGTTGTCAGGCAGTGAGGGTAATTTTAAAGACTTGCTGTTATTATTAGTTCCACAAAGGTTCTTTTCAGGACTGGTATCAGTGGTACAGTAATAGGCTTGTACATGTATAATATTCTTTCTTCCAAATATAGAAAGGATATTATACTTGACTGCTGCCCTTCTGCTGCAGTCTGCTAAACATTCACAACTCACTTGTTCCACAAAAGTTCTTATAAGGACTGGTAACTTGGTATAGGGTGCTACGGTACATAGGCTTGAGTGCGGTACAGTCTGCTGTTCTGTAAGGACCGCTATCGGTCCACAATAGATAGGGTTGACGTGCACCACTGCTGACCGCTGCCCTATACTGCAGCAGTCCTTCAGCGGTATAGGGACTGACGTACAGTCTGCTAATCACTAACACACAACCTGCTTGTTCCACAAAAGTTCTTATAAGGACTGGTAACTTGGTATAGGGTGCTACGGTACATAGGCTTGAGTGCGGTACAGTCTGCTGTTCTGTAAGGACCGCTATCGGTCCACAATAGATAGGGTTGACGTGCACCACTGCTGACCGCTGCCCTATACTGCAGCAGTCCTTCAGCGGTATAGGGACTGACGTACAGTCTGCTAAACACTAATACACAACCTGCTTGGTCCACAAAAGTTCTTATAAGGACTGGTAACTTGGTATAGGGTGCTACGGTACATAGGCTTGAGTGCGGTACAGTCTGCTGTTCTGTAAGGACCGCTATCGGTCCACAATAGATAGGGTTGACGTGCACCACTGCTGACCGCTCACCTATACTGCAGCAGTCCTTCAGCGGTATAGGGACTGACGTACAGTCTGCTAATCACTAACACACAACCTGCTTGTTCCACAAAAGTTCTTATAAGGACTGGTAACTTGGTATAGGGTGCTACGGTACATAGGCTTGAGTGCGGTACAGTCTGCTGTTCTGTAAGGACCGCTATCGGTCCACAATAGATAGGGTTGACGTGCACCACTGCTGACCGCTGCCCTATACTGCAGCAGTCCTTCAGCGGTATAGGGACTGACGTACAGTCTGCTAAACACTAACACACAACCTGCTTGTTCCACAAAAGTTCTTATAAGGACTGGTAACTTGGTATAGGGTGCTACGGTACATAGGCTTGAGTGCGGTACAGTCTGCTGTTCTGTAAGGACCGCTATCGGTCCACAATAGATAGGGTTGACGTGCACCACTGCTGACCGCTGCCCTATACTGCAGCAGTCCTTCAGCGGTATAGGGACTGACGTACAGTCTGCTAAACACTAATACACAACCTGCTTGGTCCACAAAAGTTCTTATAAGGACTGGTAACTTGGTATAGGGTGCTACGGTACATAGGCTTGAGTGCGGTACAGTCTGCTGTTCTGTAAGGACCGCTATAGGTCCACAATAGATAGGGTTGACGTGCACCACTGCTGACCGCTCACCTATACTGCAGCAGTCCTTCAGCGGTATAGGGACTGACGTACAGTCTGCTAATCACTAACACACAACCTGCTTGTTCCACAAAAGTTCTTATAAGGACTGGTAACTTGGTATAGGGTGCTACGGTACATAGGCTTGAGTGCGGTACAGTCTGCTGTTCTGTAAGGACCGCTATCGGTCCACAATAGATAGGGTTGACGTGCACCACTGCTGACCGCTGCCCTATACTGCAGCAGTCCTTCAGCGGTATAGGGACTGACGTACAGTCTGCTAAACACTAATACACAACCTGCTTGGTCCACAAAAGTTCTTATAAGGACTGGTAACTTGGTATAGGGTGCTACGGTACATAGGCTTGAGTGCGGTACAGTCTGCTGTTCTGTAAGGACTGCTATCGGTCCACAATAGATAGGGTTGACGTGCACCACTGCTGACCGCTGCCCTATACTGCAGCAGTCCTTCAGCGGTATAGGGACTGACGTACAGTCTGCTAAACACTAATACACAACCTGCTTGGTCCACAAAAGTTCTTATAAGGACTGGTAACTTGGTATAGGGTGCTACGGTACATAGGCTTGAGTGCGGTACAGTCTGCTGTTCTGTAAGGACCGCTATCGGTCCACAATAGATAGGGTTGACGTGCACCACTGCTGACCGCTGCCCTATACTGCAGCAGTCCTTCAGCGGTATAGGGACTGACGTACAGTCTGCTAAACACTAATACACAACCTGCTTGGTCCACAAAAGTTCTTATAAGGACTGGTAACTTGGTATAGGGTGCTACGGTACATAGGCTTGAGTGCGGTACAGTCTGCTGTTCTGTAAGGACCGCTATCGGTCCACAATAGATAGGGTTGACGTGCACCACTGCTGACCGCTGCCCTATACTGCAGCAGTCCTTCAGCGGTATAGGGACTGACGTACAGTCTGCTAATCACTAACACACAACCTGCTTGTTCCACAAAAGTTCTTATAAGGACTGGTAACTTGGTATAGGGTGCTACGGTACATAGGCTTGAGTGCGGTACAGTCTGCTGTTCTGTAAGGACCGCTATCGGTCCACAATAGATAGGGTTGACGTGCACCACTGCTGACCGCTGCCCTATACTGCAGCAGTCCTTCATCGGTATAGGGACTAAGAGTTTTGTCACAGGGTCATTTAAAAAATGACAGGCAGAGGAAGAGGCAGGCCCTTCCGCAGGGGTGGTAGGGGTAGGGCAGGAGCAACAGGCTTGAGCCAAAGTGGGAAGTTGCAGAAGGTGCGTTCAATTACTTTAAAGGATGCACCAGACTTGGTTGAGTGGCTCGCTCAGCCTTACTCTTCTGCACCCTCCTCATCCTCTCGATCTGCACCCTCTTCTTCACTCTCTGCTATGTGCACCCCCAAAGACACTACCACCAACAACACGACCACCACCACCACCACCACATACCTTCCGCTTGAGTCACTGGAATTATTTTCCGATCCATATCAAGAGGACATTTCTGATGCGCAGCCACTCTTGGTATTGGATCAGGAAGAGGAGGTAGCAACAAGCGCTACTCAGCAGTCTGACGCCAGTACCCAGATCAGCCCAAGGAGGAGGTTGGTCCCCGGTGTTGCTGCCTACTCCGAGATCTCTACTTATAGCGGTGGGGAAGGTGACGTTGATGATGACGTGTCTAGTGATGTCACGTGGGTGCCCACAAGAGAGGAAGAGGAGGGGAGTTCAGAGGGAGATATGGACCAGCAGATAGGGAGGAGAAGCAGCAATGACTTACATTGCACAGCAGGGACAAAGCAGACTGCAAATGTATCAGGAGCGAGTCATCGACCATGTACGGTCACATCTGGCGCTCCCAGGACACCGGCACATGGCTCCGCAGTGTGGGCTTTTTTTAACCTGTCCGCTGCTGACAATAGCGTTGCCATCTGCAATCTTTGCAGTCAACGCGTTAGTCGCGGTAAGCCCAATACTCACCTAGGGACGACCGCCTTAAGAAGGCACATGAGCAGCCATCACCGAGCCCAGTGGGAGCAACGGAACACACAAAGCCACACTGCAGGCTCTCACCGTCCAGCCTCGTCTTCTACTTCTCCTTCTCCTCTCTCCTCACAATTGTCCTCCACTCCACCTTCCATCACGCCAAGCTCACATTTTTCTGCAAAAAGGCAGGCTTCCGTGGGCCTAATGTTTGAGCGTAAAAAAATGATGACGCCGGATAACCCTCTTGCCCAACGGTTGGCGGCTGGCTTGTCAGAACTCATAGCCCGCCAACTACTGCCATATAAACTGGTGGACTCGGAGGCCTTTCGCAAATTTGTGGCCATTGGAACACCACAATGGAAGGTCCCAGGAAGGAAGTATTTCTCAGAGAAGGGCATCCCAGAGCTATATGGCCATGTTCAGCGGCAAGTGAATGTATCTCTGGCACACAGTGTCGGTGCCAAGATACATCTGACCACAGACACGTGGTCTAGCAAACACGGGCAGGGAAGGTATATCAGTTTTACTGCCCACTGGGTGAACCTTCTGACGGCCGTCAAGCATGTAACCCGTGGCACCCGTGTAGATTTGGTTTTACCGCCACGGATTGCATGCAGGCCTGACTCTTCTTCTCCTCCTCCTACTCCATCCTCCTCCCTCTCCTCCTCAGCTGCCTCCTCCTTTTCCGCTGCTAGCGTCTCTTCCACTGCACCGCCCAAGCTCCCCAGAACCTATTCCACATGCCAGGTGAGACGTTGCCATGCCGTGCTGCGTCTGTTGTGCCTGGAAGCAAAGAGCCACACTGGCCCGGCACTCCTTTCAGCTTTGCGTTCACAGGCAGATGAGTGGCTAACACCGCTCAATTTGACAGTTGGTAAAGTGGTGTGTGACAACGGTGCCAATCTGCTTAGCGCATTGAAACAGGGCAAAATCACGCACGTGCCGTGCATGGCACACGTCTTAAACTTGGTCGTGCAGCGATTCCTTGTCAAATACCCTGGGGTCCAGGACATCTTGCGGCAGGCAAGGAAAATCTCGGCCCATTTCAGAAGATCTTACACGGCCATGGCTCGCCTTGCTGACATTCAGCGGCGACACCATCTGCCGGTCAGACGTCTTATTTGCGATTGCCCGACGCGATGGAACTCAACCTTCTATATGCTTGATAGGCTGCTCCAGCAGAAACGTGCAGTTAACGTCTACCTGTATGAACTCTGCGAAAGAAACGGTTCTGGGGAGCTGGGTTTTTTTTCACCGCGCCAGTGGCTGCTCATGCGCGACACATGCAGACTTCTGCGGCCATTTGAGGAGATCACCAAACTGGTCAGTCGCAGCCATGGCGCCATCAGTGACATGGTACCTTATGCCTTCTTTCTGGAGCGTGCATTGCGTCGTGTCATTGATCAGGCTGTGGAGGAGCAGGAGCGGGAAGATGAGGAAGTCGCAATGCTGGATGAATTCCCAGGGGGGGCTACTCTATCTGAGACAAGTCAACAACAGGAGTCTGATGAGGAGTCAGAGGAGGATGGTGCCGGGGCGGATGAGCAGGAGCAAGAAGAGCATGCTTTAAACCTTTCTGGGATCCCTGTTGTGCGAGGATGGGGAGAGGAGAATGAAGAGGACGACATTATCCTGGATGATGAGCAGGAGCCAGGCCACCACACCGCTTCCACTTTAGTGCAAATGGGGGCCTTCATGCTCCAGTGTTTTAATAGGGACCCCCGTATAAAAAGCATGAGGGTCAAGGACCAGTACTGGGTGGCAACGTACTTAGACCCCCGGTACAAACACAAAATGGCGGAAATGTTACCGCCGTCGCAGAGGGCTGTCAGAATGCAGCACTTCCAGGCCTTGCTTCGAGAAATGCTGCATTCTGCTTTTGCGTGCGCTGGCAGAGGAGCAATTCCCACTCCCAGAGAAGGATTTGCGGGTACCAATCCAACAGCGCCTGCAAGAAGAGGCCGGTTTGAAGATGTGTTGGTGACTTCGGATATGAGGTCATTCTTTCAGCCGACCCATCGACAGGTGTCATCCGGATCCAGCATCAGGGAACGCCTAGACCGTCAGGTGTCCGACTACATTGGGTTAACGGCCGATGTGGACGCTCTGAGGAGTGATGAACCCCTAGACTACTGGGTGGGCAGGCTTGACCTCTGGCCAGAGCTTGCCCAATTTGCAATCGAACTGTTGGCTTGCCCCTCATCCAGTGTCCTGTCCGAAAGGACGTTCAGCGCAGCAGGGGGGATTGTGACCGATAAGCGTACTCGCCTAGCTCACCACAGTGTTAACTACCTCACATTTCTAAAAATGAATGAGGCATGGATCTCGGAGGAATTCAACACATGTGACCAGTAGACCATGTATATGTCTATAAACTATTTTTTTAATCAAGCACACAGACCTTCTTAATTCATTTGGCTCACTTCCTTGACCCAAAAAAGCACACCGTACTATATGCCCCTACCCTCCTCTTTGAAGAGGTTGAGCGGTGTCATATTTCTACTGGGGCTGCTTATGATATCCCTGTGCTGTGCTGACTTCCTCCTGGGGGTTCTTATTATGAAGGGATCACACTATCCCTGTGCTGTGCTGACTTCCTCCTGGGGGTTCTTATTATGAGGGGATCACACCATCCCTGTGCTGTGCTGACTTCCTCCTGGGGCTGCTTACGGTGCTGCTGTCAGTGCTGTATGTCACGGTGCTGCTGTCAGCGCTGTATGTCACGGTGCTGCTGTCAGCGCTGTATGTCACGGTGCTGCTGTCAGCGCTGTATGTCACGGTGCTGCTGTCAGCGCTGTATGTCACGGTGCTGCTGTCAGCGCTGTATGTCACGGTGCTGCTGTCAGCGCTGTATGTCACGGTGCTGCTGTCAGCGCTGTATGTCACGGTGCTGCTGTCAGCGCTGTATGTCACGGTGCTGCTGTCAGCACTGTATGTCACGGTGCTGCTGTCAGCGCTGTATGTCACGGTGCTGCTGTCAGCGCTGTATGTCACGGTGCTGCTGTCAGCGCTGTATGTCACGGTGCTGCTGTCAGCGCTGTATGTCACGGTGCTGCTGTCAGTGCTCTGTATTACGGTGCTGCTGTCAGATGCCTCTATCACGGTGCATGTGTCATTCCGGTATGTCACGCTGCTGGTGATCATCTCCTGCACCCTCTTCTTTGCCTACCCTGGTCCCTGACCTTCCCTCTCCTCCATTGCCTTCATTAGCTCCATAGTCCTGAATTGTTAGAACAATTTCCCAAATAAAATAAAAATGCTTGTAGTTATCGATCCCAAATTCACCTCATACATGTATTATGTCATTGTCCAGATGGTGGGACTACGTTTTACCCCCTAATAATTACCACGTGGCCGCAAATTCGACATGAAGGTTTGCAAAGTTCGCCTCCCATTGAAGTCAATGGGGCCCGCGGCGAACGTTCGGTTTCGCGAACGTTTGGGTCCGTTCGCATTTCGCGTTCGCGAAACGTCCCGTCGGAAGTTCGTCCATCACTACTTACCTTATATTTCATATGTTTGTGCTGACTTCCGGGCTGTCCTCCCGTGGGAGTAGGCGTGGTTATCATCCTCGCAATGGTCCCTGGGAAATTTCTAAGCTATTTCCCAAGAATCCATGGGGGACAATGAAATTGCGAAATCTCGTGAGATTTCGGGAGGATGGCGGTCGCATGATGAGGGCGTGTCCAAAATTGCCATTTTTAAAGTGGGCAGGCAGCTGTATCTGCCATTACCACCGGAGCATGCTGGGAGCCGAGCGTCATAGAATAGAGGAAGTAAATGCCTGTGGGCTTCAGACGCCCACACTTAAAATGGAAAACGCCTGACTACTTTTTTAAAAGTTATCCGAAGAAAAAGAATCGTCACGCCGGGGGTCAAAAACACGCCGATCGTGAATGCTAACCGACGGTAGCAATCGCCCACCAGTGACACAGGTAAGAAGAAAAAAAAAAAGCAGCGGAATCCCGCTTTAAATGTCTGTCTGGTTTGGGCAGCAGAGCAATCCATCATCACAATTGGAGGGTATGGTGAGAACTGGGCAATACTACATCTCAACCTGACAACCTTTAGCTACCCACAGTGGCTTATCTTCCATCTATTCAGATCATCCTGTTTCTTTGCTTTGTCTCCAATTGTTGTCCTGAATCCCAACTCTTGGCTATCCCTAGATATTAGTGTTTGCTACTGGCCGTGATATTGTTGTCAATGTTCCTACCTCCAGTCCTAGTAGTATCCAATTCTTCCAGCCAAAGCCAACAACCCCTGACACCTGACTAACAAAGTGACCGGAAACAAGTTAGCATATTATTTTTTTTTACTGATGAATAGGAAACAATAAAGAGGAAAATGCAGTGAAAATACATCTACATTTTTACTGATTTCCTCGAATCTTAGTACTTTTGTCGATAACATTGGTCTTTCATAAATCCATGCTAATATAAATATAAAAAAAAAAAAAAAACTCATTTCAAAACAGTGGTTTCTTAATTATTATTTATTTGATTGGAAGCATTATCTAGAGGCCAAAATCTGGTATTTTCCGCTGTGTGAATGCTTGATGCATTAACACAGATTTTCTTTTAACCACTTTCAGACCGGACCAATTTGCTGGTCAAAGACCAGACCACTTTTTGTGATTCAGCGCTGCGTCGCTTTAACTGACAATTGCGCGGTCGTGCGACGTGGCTCCCAAACAAAATTGACGTCCTTTTTTTTTCCCACAAATAGAGCTTTCTTTTGGTGGTATTTGATCACCCCTGCGGTTTTTATTTTTTGCGCTATAAACAAAAATAGAGCGACAATTTTGAAAAAAACGCATTATTTTTTACTTTTTGTTATAATAAATATCCCCCAAAAATATATAAAAAAATTTTTTTTCCCTCAGTTTAGGCCGATACGTATTCTTCTACATATTTTTGGTAAAAAAATCGCAATAAGCGATTATTGATTGGTTTGCGCAAAAGTTATAGCGTTTACAAAATAGGGATAGTTTTATAGCATTTTTATTAATAATTTTTTATTATTTTTTTTTTTACTAGTAATGACGGCGATCTGCGATTTTTATTGTGACTACGACATTGTGGGGGACCCATCGGACATTTTTGACACATTTTTGGGACCATTGTCATTTATACAGTAATCACTGCTATATAAATGCAGTGATTCCTGTGTAAATGACACTGGCAGTGAAAGGGTTAACCAGTGGGTGGCATTGTAGGGGTTAAGTGTTCCTAGGGGTGTGTTACTAACTGTGGGGGGGTTGGGCTTTCATTTAGTGTACACTGATCTCTGCTCCAATCACATGGAGCAGAGATCAGCGTCACTAGTTGCTAGGCAGAATGGAAAAATGTTGTTTACACAGCATTTCCTCCATTCGGCCGCTCCGTGAGACGATTGCGGGGATGCCCGCGGCGATCGAGTCCGCGGGTCCCGCGACCGGACTCACGGGGGTCCTGACCAGCGAGGGAGCGCACCGCCGCCGGCGTGCGCTCCCGATGGCAGGGCGGCATCGAATATTGGATGTACCTGTACGCCAATATGCCTGCCCGTGCCATTCTGTCGACGTACATCGTCGTGCGCTGGTCGGGAAGTGGTTAAATAAACCCCTATGAAATCAGGCACGACATGACATAACAAAGTCACTCTAATATGATTTTATTGGAAGCGAAGATATTTAAAGTGGTTGTAAACCCTTACAAACCACTTTGACCTACAGGTAAGCCTAGATTAAGGCTTACCTGTAGGTCCAAGAAATATCTCCCAAACCTATACGGTTTAGGAGATATTTGCCCGAAGTCGGGCACCGCTGTCTACGGCGCATGCTCGCATCCTCGATAACGGAGATGCCACGCAATGCCACGCGTCTCGGCTCCCGTGCGCATGCGCGGAGTGACGTCATTGCGGCTTCACCGAATGACAGCGGCGGAGCTGCGAGACCCACCGAGAAGATGGATGCGGCGAACTACAGGGGACAGCGGTGACTTCGCTGGCTCCTGTGTCAGGTAAGTGACACATAATGGGCTACTATGCAATGCATAGTAGTCCATTATGCTTTGCCTTTGCAGGGAATGAAAGAGGAAGTAAACGCATCAGGGTTTACTTCCTCTTTAAATTAAATGAATCCCTATTGCACACTACACACGTCATTTCATTTTCAAGAAGAACAGCTGGATGAGTACAATTCAATTGATGATCTATAGAATTTAATGCGAGTGCTTCTTTTTTTCCCTATACACCTTGGTCCCACAAAGAGAATATTTTTGACAGTTTCAGGGCCATATATCATTTTGTTTTCCTGGGGTGGATCAGCTTCCTCAAAATTAAAAAAAAAAATGCCCTGCCTGCCACAAGATGATACTCTTTGAACCTACTCAGCAAGGTTGGCTATTATTCAATCTTAGGGCTCGTTCAGATGTGTGGCAAGGACTGCAGCTCCTCTGAAAAGCTATCCACGTTTCAAAAGGTGTTTGACAGGTGGACAGGTGGTTTTGTACTGCAGGCTTATAATAACGAGAGCAAAGAACGTTTTTCTAAAAATTGAAGCTTGTAAATAAAGCATACTTTGTCTTCTGCAAATCTTGGGTGCACACATAGAGTATGCTTTGCTCAGAGCTCTCATCCACTTACACAGATTCACAACCATGCATTTACTAATGTAGTATGTGAATATCAATGTGCTATCTTAGGCTGGATTCACACCTATGCATTTTTAGTGCCTTTTGCATTTTGCAGATTTGCACTACAGTCCATTTAACATGGTTTCCTATGGAACACGTTCTGTAGTACAAATCTGCAAAATGCAAAAAGCACTAAAAATGCATAGATGTGAATCCAGCCTTAGAAATGATTGGTCAGTCCTTCTATATTAAATTTCAGCTGCTTCTCTACTAATGATAGAGTTCAGTTCCTAGTATCTCTAGCAGGTGTTTTTTTTCTCCTGCATTTTCTTGTACACTGTTGATGATCTTACTATTGATTTAATGTGGGATTTTTGCCAGCAGCTCTGACCTCTGTTTGTCTGACTTTCACTTCAGATTAGGTTTGCTAGATGTGATGCCTGCCTTTACACCTGGCGTAATCTGTTAAAATAACATAGACTCGCACTTTGGGGCAGCAGGCATGTCAAGGTGAAGACCTCAGTTAGATTTTCTATAATATCTAAGGAAGTGCGTTGAGTCCTTACAGGACCTTTTGTTGCCCACCTGTGACCAACTCATGCCAAAAGTGACCAGTAATGACTGTCTTCAGAAATTATACTACTTTAGTCCCAAGTCTACCAAGGTATGTTTATAAAGTTCTAGTATTGAAGGGGTTAAAACAAGCACACAGGTGTTGCTGCAGCCATGAGCTTGGAATTGTTTTTTTACAGCCAGCTCCTGACTTTCAAGGTAGTCTTGGAGCAAAAATAAAATAAAAAAAATAAGCATGAGTTATACATGGCATAGTTGCCAACATTGTAAAAAAAAAATTCAATACACTTTTATGGCAGTAGGCGGAGTTGTATTATAATTAGGGGGTGGGGCATGTGGTTATAGGTGTGGCATAGAAAAATGCGGCGAGCGTAAAATATGGGCGTGTTTACGTAAAATAGTGGGCATAGCTTACACAGGGGCATGGCTCAAAGGGGTGTGGTTAGAGTCTGAGATGAATGCGGGATGGAGAGGGAAAGGGGGGGTGGGATGGAGGGACAGCAGCCCCCCCGATCCTACACCACAATAGCAATATGTGTTTTCTAGAGTTTGACAATCAGCAGATAAAGATACTCCAAATACTTGGTGTTAGCGCTTCAATCATCAGGCGCCATGATTGTTATGGTGTCAGGATGATTGAAGCAAATTATTTCTATTATTACATTGTAATATGAAATGAAATCATTCAACTCACCATAATGCAGAATCAGTGGGAGCCATGAGCGCGTCACTAGCCACATTGCCTGCCACCAGATGCCATCAGGTGCCCCCAGCAGAGTCCTTCCTTACATCAGGTGCCCCATCAGAGGTACCTTCCTCACATCTGTGTCCATCAGCGGAGCCCCTCCTTACATCTGGTGTCCCCATCAGTCCTAACATCTGGTGCCCCTCTGACATCCACAGACTGGCCCCCAACATTCAGAATCACTGGCCCCCAACATCCACAGACTGGCCCCCGACATCCAGACTCACTGGCCCCCGACATCCAGACTCACTGGCCCCCGACATCCACAGACTGGCCCCCGACATCCACAGACTGGCCCCCGACATCCACAGACATGGCACGCCGTCGTTGCCGTGCGGAAAGACTTTGAACTGCGGCGCATGGCAGAATCTCTATTGAAGACCAGCTTCTGGTCTTCTTTAAAATGGCGGTCGGCGGAGACATTGTGTGTCGGTGGCCGGCCGGCGGCGAAAAACGGGGACAAACCGAATTTCCTGGGACAAAATTAAATCGGGACAAATGTCCTAATCCCGGGAATGTCCCGGGAAATTCGGGACAGTTGGCGACTATGACATGGCAGGGTGAATAGTAGGTACAATGTGGAAGGGGTTAAAATGTAGTTTTGTTTTAAAAGTGATTGGTAGTGGTCTGTAGCTGGGAAGGGTCCCAGTAAGTTAAGGGGGGGGGGGGGGGGGGTGGTAAGCCACAAGGCTCCAGTTGTTGATATCACAGGAGAGAGGAAACTTCCCACCCTCCCTCCTCATAGTTGCTGTGTTCTTGCTATGTGGTTGTTATGGCAGCCTGGCATTGGTCTTTGGAGGAGGAAAAATTCTGAATAATAGAATGGTTCGGGACACATTAGTGGTATAGAGTCTTTGGGTACATTCCTGTTAACGAGGGGTTAACTCGGAATCTGTAAATGGAGGTCACTGCGTATAAGGGGGATTGTCTGCGAGCCTGTGTGTTGTGTCTGGGGGTCTAAGTTTAACAACTTGCTTAGTGGGCACCTAAACCCCCCTCCTGCCCACTCTTTGAATGACAATTGCATGATCATACAACACTGTACCCAAATTACATTTTTATAATTTTTTCCCCACAAATAGAGCTTTCTTTTGGTGGTATTTGATCACTTCTGTGTTTTTTATTTTTTGTTAAAAAAAATGAAAAAACACTGATTTAAAAAAAATTATGAAAAAAAACCCAGATTATATTTTGTTAATAAATTTTGCAAACAGGTAATTTTTCTCCTTCATTGATGTACACTGATGAGGCTACACTGATGGGCACCGATAGCCTGCATTGATGGGCACTGATAAGGTGACACTCATGGGCACTGATGAGGCCGCACTGATGAGCACTAATAGGCGGCACTGGTGGGCACTGATGAGGTGGCACTGCTGGGCACTGATAGGTGGCATTGGTGGGCACAGGGTGGCACTGAAGGGCATTGATAGATGGCAATGAAGGGCACTAATAGGTGGCACTGATAGGTGGTACTGATGGGTGGCAGTGATGGGGCACTGACCGGCACTGGTAGGTGACACTGATAGGCAGCACTGCTAGGTGTCACTGATGGGGCACAGATTGGCACCACTGGTGGGAATTGATATGTGGCACTCGTGGGCATTGATAGGTGGCACTGATTGCTGGCACTTATGTACTGGTGGGCACTGATTGGTGGGCACTGATTTGTGGCACTGTCAAGAGGTACTGGTGGGAACATAGGCGGTTTCGCTTCTTCGGAACCAATGTCCCTTCAACCGAAGTCGGTGATCGTGACAGCGTGAGAAGAAAAAAAAAGATTACCGATCTTCTGTTTACTTACACGATCAGCTGTCATTGGCTGATAGCTGATCACGTGGTAAGGGGTCGGGGTCAACCCCTTGCTCCGATCTGTGATCACCCAAGTCCCATTGACTTGGTTGATAACAGCACGTGCGCCCTTCAGGGGGGGGGGGGGGGTTTGGCGAGCGTGCAAAGGGGAGGACGTCTATTGACGGCCTCCCGGAAAAGCAGATCCATGCTGTAGCTGTCATTCGGCTATAGCATGGATCTGAAGGGGTTAAGCAAAGGTTATCCACAAAGAATATAGGTTGTGTTTTGTTGCCCTCAAAGACCACGTTTTATTTCTCTGTTTCTGTTTTAACCACTTCAATACCTTAGAGCATCATATGACTTGACTTTGTGTGGGCATATCTGAATGATGCCTGCAGCTACAGGCTTCATTCAAATATCATTCTTTCCAGCTGTGCATGATAAGAATGATCATAGTGGCAGTTCCACCGCTTGATCATTCTTATAGGCAATGGGAGGGGCCGCCCCCCCTCCCGCCGCCATCCGCTGCACGGGAGAGCCCGGAGAAAGATTTCCATCTGGTCACCAGTCAGCTGTATGACCGTCGGAGGCCCGGGTGTGACGTCATAGCTTCGCGCCCGGGTTCCCGGAAGTAAACAAAACCACAATCGCGGCTATCAGCATGAGATTGGTGAATTTTTTTTCTCAATCTCATGCTTTCCAGCCTGGAGGAGAGATACGGGGTCTTAATGACCCCGCATCTCTCCATAAAGAGGACCTGGCACAATAGAATCCTATTACAAGGGATGTTTACATTCCTTGTAATAGGAATAAAAGTGATCAAAAAAAGTGTAAAATTAAAAAAAATTAAGTAAAATAAAAATTGAAAACACCCCTGTCCCCGGTAGCTCGCGTTCAAAAGTGAACACATGCTTAAGTCCCGCCCACATATGTAAACGCCGTTCAAACCACACATGTGAGGTATCGCCGCGTGCGTTAGAGCGTATGCAACAGTTCTAGACCTCCTCTGTAACTCTGAACTGGTAATCTGTAAAGATTTTCAAAGCATCGCCTATGGAGATTTTTAAGTACCGAAGTTTTGCACCATTCCATGAGTGTGCGCAAGTTTAAAGCTTGGCATGTTAGGTATCTATTTACTAGGCGTAACATCATCTTTCACATTATACAAAAAAATTGGGCTAACTTAACAGTTTTGTTATTTTTTAATTTATGAAGCTGTTTTTTTTCCTAAAAAAAGGAGTTTGAAAAATGATTGCGCAAATATCATGCAAGATAAAAAGTTGCAATGACCGCCATTTTATTCCATAGGTTGTCTGCTAAAAAAACATATATAATGTTTGGGGGTTCTGAGTAATTTTCTAGCAAAAAAATTATGATTTTTACATGTAGAAGAGAAGTGCCAGAATAGGCCCGGTATTGAAGTGGTTAAGGCTGCTTTTTACACTGGGGCATTGGGGACATCAGCAGAAAAGTGCCACTTTTAGCGGCACTTTACCATTGTTTCAGTGGCACTATTCTGCCACTAGCGATGCGCTTTTAACCCCCACTAGAGGCCGAAAAAGGGTTAAAACCGCTGGCAAAGTGGCGCTGCAGCGGCGCTTTGCCGGCAGTTTGGCGGCGCTGCGCATTGATTTCAATGGCCAGGGGTGCATTAGGAGCAGTGTGTACACCACTCCTACAGAGCTGCAAAGATGCTGCTTGCAGGACTTTTTGTACCTTCCTGTAAGCGCACTGCTCCAGTGTGAAAGCACTTGGGCTTTCATACTGGAGTGAGAGGAGAGGCTCTTTACAGGCGCTATGCAGGTGCTATTTTTAGCGCTGCAGCACCTGTAAATCACCTCATTGTGAAAGCAGTCTTAGGAATGGTACATTATTTAACTTGAATTCATTTATTTTGTTAATAAAAGGCTGCAATAGCCATTTTGACTCCAAACCTTGTTGTGTTTCTTTATTGTATAGTTTGGGTTTGGGGGGCTTGGGTCAGTGTTGGAGGTCATGTATGCTACACTTGTCATGTAAAAGTGATTAATATGGCTGCAGACCCACACGATCTTTTACAATACTATGTATTTTTTCCTGAAAATATGTGTTTGATAAACTGAAAATATTGCAAATATTGTGTAACATGCAAAAATGTATCTGCCACCATTTTATTCTACACTACAATAGGAAGTCACTGAGCACTTTGTAATTACCAAAGACTTTTCATATATTTTATCTACCGTACTCATTTTTCATGCAATATTTTTATGCAATTTTTTATGCGATTTATTGGTGTTACTTCTGGCACCGTATGAATATCACGGCTTATTATCACAATGTTAATATTTGGTATGTCACATGGTACACTTAGGATGTACATTGTAGCAACTAAGGAGTTTAGCACTCTGTAAGACGACTTAGTATTTTCTTTGTCGCTTTTCAGACTTTTTGTCGATCACATTTATTTTGTTTAGCAACATCACTATTTACTATGTTTAATTGATAGGACTGTCGTTTTTCACTATATAGGGAGCGCCGGATTACTCTTTTTTTTTTTTATATATATTTTTTTTACAATAGAGGAGTCATGGCCAGGAGGGGCAGGATGGCAATTCTAATGCACGAAAATGCCTGCAGACATGCCCCCTAGGCCAGGGCTTGACAAATTTGCTTGGAATCTAGGAGCCAGCTAAAAAAGTTAGGTCTGTAACGGAAATCCGGACCTGTCCCTGGCCTGACATGGAGACGAGTGAGTGGAAGATAGCGCAGCTCCCCCACCTGTCTCCAAGTCAATGCCCATAGCTCTTAGAGGGACATTTATTTTTTATTTTTTTCAAATGACAATTTTTTTTTTTTTTTTTGCATTTTAGTGTAAATATGAGATCTGAGGTCTCTCTGACCCCAGATCTCATATTTAAGAGGACCATGCTTTTTTCTATTACAAGGGATATTTATTTACATTCCTTGTAATAGGAATAAAAGTGAAATTTTTTTTTTTTAAAAGAACAGTGAAAAAATAAAAAGTTAAAATAAGATTTTTTTTTTTTTTTTAAATGCGCCCTGTCCCGCCAAGCTTGCATGTAGAAGCCAACGCATACGTGAGTAGCGCCTGCATAGGAAAGAGGTGTTCAACCCACACGTGAGGTAGAGCGAGAGCAATAATTCTAGCCCTAGACCTCTGTAACTCAAAACATGCAACATGTAGAATTTTTTAAACGTCGCCTATGGAGATTTTAAAGGGTAAAAGTTTGTCGCCATTCCATGAGCGGACGCAATTTTGAAGCATGACATGTTGGGTATCAATTTACTCGGCGTAACATTATTTTTCACAATATAAAAAAAAATGGGCTAACTTTACTGTTGTCTTATTTTTTTTATTAAATAAATAATTTTCCCCCAAAAAAGTGCGCTTGTAAGTCTGCTGCACAAATACGGTGTGACAGACAGTATTGCAACGACCACCATTTTATTCTCTAGGTTGTTAGAATAAAAAATATATATAATATTAAGTAAAGGGGAGGAGATGGGCGGGCAGTGAAAGCTCCATTATCATTGCTGGCTGTCATACCAACAGCCACCACTAGAGGGCGCCAGATTCCAGAAGGAAACATAGGACCGCAGAAGGCCTCAAAGCCGCGGCCTCCATGACCGGCCGGGGGCGGCGCGGCCCGACGCGATCACGCCGGGGGGGTGCACGGAGACAAGATACCCCCAGCTGTGCTGCCCCAGGCGCCAGGTTGCTAATTCTAGTCGCAAATGCGACCTGGCGCCCAGGGTTTGTCGAGCCCTGCCCTAGGCACCTGTACAGTTCCGGACAGGACCAACCAGCTCCCTCGCTCTTTTCCCTCTCACCTCCTTGTCCATGATGGAGTACTCTGCCCACTGATCACTGGACTCAAGAGTGGAGAGTCAGCCTGCTGTCAGGCTGATGGTACCTCAATGGGGGTCCCATGTGACCTAGGGAGGGGGTAGTTATTGGGGAGTGTAAAGAGTAAAGGGGGGAAAGATTGGGGTGTAAGAGGAAAGGGGGTTAAATGGGGGGATTTGTACTAGGAGGGGGTGGGGGGGTCTGGTTAAGAAGAAGAATGGGGGAGGGGGTTAGAGGGATACGGGTGGGTTCCATACAGGAGAAGGTAGCTTTATATGCAGACGATCTCATACTCTTTTTAAGTGACCCTGCCGAGTCTCTCCGGGAGACGTTACGTATTCTTTCCCATTTCACTGAGTGTTCAGGGCTGAAGGTAAATTGGGACAAATCTCAAATCATGTCCATAGATAAGGGGGCTAAAGCAGCAGCGGATCCCAATCTACCACTAAAGTGGACAGATACAATCAAGTACCGTATATACTCGAGTATAAGCCGAGATTTTCAGCCTCTTTTTTGAGGCTGAAAGTGCCCCCCTCGGCTTATACTCGAGTCATCGCTGTCTGCCTGCTCGATCAGCGTGTCGAGCAGACAGACAGCGGCCATTCTATTCTAATTCAAAAGCCGCGCCTCCGGCTCCGCCTTCGCCTGTGATAGGCGGAACACTGAATTTCCCAGCAGCCTGTGTTCCGCCTATCACGGACATCCGCTCATCCTCGTACTACGGACGAGGATGAAAGGATGGCCGTGATAGGCGGAACACAGACTGCTGGGAAATTGTGTTCCGCCTATCACAGACAGGGAGGCGCGGCATTTGAACAGGAAAATGGGCGCCGACGAAGAGCGGTGATCCTGGGACGGGACCGGACGGAGGCTCGGCTCGGGACGGGACGGGACCAGACGGAGTCTCGGGACGGGACGGGACCGGCCTGGACGGAGGCTCGGCTCGGGACGGGACGGGACCGGACGGAGGCTCGGGACCGGACGGAGGCTGGGGACACAGGTAGGCTGGACACACAAGGCCTCACACACACACACACACACACACACACACACACACACACACACACACACACACACACGGATGGACACACACACACAGGGATGGATGGATGGATGGACACACACACAGGGATGGACAGGCATATCTCACCCTCGGCTTATACACGAGTCAATAGGTTTCCCAGTTTTTTGGGGGTAAATTGGGGGCCTCGGCTTATACTCGGGTCGGCCTATACTCGAGTATATACGGTACTTGGGGATTCACATTTCCTCCTCTACCTCTGACTTTTGTGTCCTTAATTTGGATCCACTGGTGCGGCAGATGAGGACTGGACTGAAGGCATGGTCGCATCTCCCTCTCACATTGATTGGGAGGATTAACCTATTTAAGATGAAGCTTGTGCCTGCTTTCCTCTATGTTCTCAGACATGCCCCAATCTGGATTCCAAAAAAGATATTCCGCATGATCAACTCTCTTTTGGTATCTTTTCTCTGGGGCGCTGGACAGCCGAGGTTTAAGCTGTCGGTGTTGCAGAGGCCTTGGGGAGAGGGTGGGTTAGCTTGCCCGGATTTACACTCCTACTATGTAGCGGCCCTTCTGTCCCATGCTCACAATTGGCTGGTTTCCGATGAGTCCAACGCGGCGGTGGTTCTGGAGGCGGCGTGGTTGGGGTCGTATGAGGCACTACGGAACTTACTGTATCGTGGTCTTCGGGCCCCTTTCCCTCTTACTACAGCAATGAGGGCGGTTGTAAGGGCATGGAACTTAGCGAATTCGATGCGCCCCGTACCTTCGGGACACATCTCTCCACATAGTCCTCTTTGGTTTAACCCGAATCTTCCGGAATTTGGCTCTATTCCTGATCCTAGTGTATGGGCCAGCAGAGGTATCAAGTATATTGAGCATCTCTGTTTTGAGGGCAAAATACGGACCTTTGACGGGCTGAAGCAACAGTATGACTTGCCTAACTCACATTTATTCCGATTCCTACAACTTAACCATGCCTTTCGAACACAGTTTGGAAATGCCCCAGTGGCGTTCTATACCTCGAGGCTGGAGACTCTGCTCAGGGACGGGGATTTATCTAAACCTCTGTCTGCTATATATAAGGTATTACTCCCCAATGTTCATACGGGTCTGGAAGCCCTGAGGGCAAGGTGGGAGGTGGACTCTTCCTCATTGGACACTGAGGACTGGGAAGATGTCTGGGAATATCCATTCTTACAATTAGTGGCAGCCAGGGATAGATTGGTGCAATTTAAAATAGTGCATAGGGTATATTACACTCCACAACGTCTTCACAGAATTTACCCTTCTGTCTCTGCCTCCTGTTGGAGATGCAACTCACTCTCAGCGGATTTTATCCACATGTTCTGGAGCTGTCCTCAGATAGTTAGTTTTTGGGCGGAGGTGACTAATTTCATTCTGACTGTGACCACCGTAAATATACCGCTGTCCGTAGAGATATGCCTATTGGGTTTGGTCGGATCGCTGGCTCCACGCCGAGCGCTCCGCACACTCCTGGGCTTATTGCTATATTATGCCCGTAAATCTATTGTTCTTAAATGGAAGGCTCCGATAGCTCCCTCGGTAAATTTCTGGAAGAGTTTAGTGAACACGGCTCTCCCACTATACAAGGCCACCTATCTTTTGCGCGGCTGCGGGGCCAAGTTCCATAAAATATGGGACATATGGACGGAGTCGCGCGACACCAATGCTGACTCGAATGCTGACTGACAGGGTTCCATTGGGAGTAAGTGGAAGTGTCTAAGGTACTGACATTCATGTAGCCCTGGGTCTTTCCTTAGGGGGGTGGTGAGGGGCTGGTAGGTGGGGGGGATTGCTTGCATAGTTCATCCTGTGGTTGTCTGTAGTCTGCAGTGGAGCATGAGCAAGCTTGCAAATTGTCCTGAGAATGGAGCGGTGGTGCTAGAGTGTACGGTGGATTCTTGGTTGTTATGTTGGGGGGGAGTGGGGGGGGGGGTTTCCTTTTTTGTTTGTTTGTTCCCTGATTGTTGACTCAGGGCGAGTAGTAGTAATCAGCCTGGGTATGCCCAATAGGCTGTAAGTTGTTTTATGTTTTATGTGCAAATCAATAAAAAGAATTTATAAAAAAAAAAAGAAGAAGAATGGGGGATTTGACCCCCTATACCCTAATGACCCCCTGTCTTCCACCATACTGACTCCTTGTCTTTTGTCTTGCTGACCCCTTTACCCTGCCCTACTGATCCCCCTTTCCTCTGTCCTGCTGACCCCTGTCCTTCTGACCCCCTGTATACTGCCCTGCTGACCCCCCTTTCCTCCGTCTTGCTGACCCCTGTACCTTGCCCCACTGACCCCCATCTTCCGTCCTGCTGACCTCTGTACCCTGCCCTACTGACACCCTGTCTTTTGTCTGCTGACCCCTGTACGCTACCCTACTGACCCCTTGTCTTCCATCTTGCTGACCCCTGTACCCTGCTCTACTGATCCCCTATCTTTTGTCCTGCTGACCCTTGTACCCTGCCCTACTGACTCCCCCTGTCTTGCAACCTACTGACTCCCTGTCGTCCATCCTTCTGACTCCTTTACACTGCCCTATTGACCCCTATTCTCTGCCCTTGTGATGCGTCTTCTCTGCCATGCTGACCCACGGACACTCTTGCAGACCCTTTTCATCTGCTATGCTCATTCCTGTCCTCCACCCTGCTGACCCGTCTTCTACCCTGATAACCCCTGCTCTCCATCCAACTGACCCCTGTCTTATGCCCTGATAACCCCTGCCCTCCACGCAGCGGCCCCCTGTATTCTGACCTTTATAACCCCTGCTCTCCACCCAGATGACCCCTTTCCAGGTTTTGTTTAAGCACACTCCTTAAGCCCCTCTCACTGTGTTTGCCACACCCACACGTTGCCGTGGCGCAAATCACTTCCTCCCTCAAGTGTCTCTCATTCCAAAGTTCAAAAGTTGGGAGGTATGCAAATATATTATGTACCTGGTGGAGACTGGAATGTGATGGAGGCCTCCTTTGCTCATCCCGCCTACACTCCTGAAGGTGGGAACAGAAAGTGTAAAGGCAAGGAGTGGCACAAGTGCCGGTTAGCTGACTGGTGATGTCCCCTCTGTAGGTGGGTAGAGCTGACAGTCACGGTCCTTGGAGCAGGAAGTAGAAGAAGCTGGGCACCAGAGCGTGGATTGGAGCGAAACCAGAAGAAGAGCAGTAGTCAGCAACAACAGGGCAGCAGGGTACCGAATCAGCAGGCAAAAGCAAGTCCAGAGGGCAGGCCAAGGTCGGGTAACAGCCGGGCAATGTGGTACCAAGTCAGCAGGCAGATCAAGTCCAATAAACAGGCCAAAGTCAGGATACCACGTAACAGAGTAAAGCAGCAAGCAGAGGGGAAGTCCAAAGGCAAGCCGGGTCATACACGAACAAACAGGACCAACGGATCAGGACTTGGTGGGTCAGGAAGGAGCTGAAGATCATCCAGCACTTCTTTGCAGTGACAAAGCAGTTTAAATAGGCCACTGGGCGGCAAGTGCTAATTGGTGTGTACACGCGCACACTCGTTTGAGCACCAATGTGCGAACACGCACATATCTGTGCGCAATGAACTGGCATTGCGGCCATTATGTTGGTACTTTGCTTATGAATATTAGCACGTGTGCAATGTGTACGAGCATGAGCAGGTATCAGCACTGGCCTTTTAGTGGTGGAGGTCCGGTTTACCTTACAGCAACTGTCTGAAGTAAGGTTGCATTGGCCTCCACTCCTGTGTCTTTATTGAAGAGTTAGGCTACCTGTTGATGGTGACCATAATGTCTAGACAGACTGCACATATGGAGGTATGTCAATGCACAAAGTGGCAGATTTCTAAAGCCTTTATACCTTTTGCTGCATTTGCTGTGAAGTCTTACCTGTGCATTAATAAGCACATGGTCTCGTCTGTACTCTGTGTGAGCACAGGCTGCATTACAGACTCTGACATCTGCTTAGAAGTAGCTGAGAATAAGATTACAGTCTGTTGTAACATTTTCAAGTGTTTGCTCTCGGTAATTAGAAGCAAATCTTTCTACAGTTTGGAAAGCTCTGCATGAATAGGAGTTTTCTGTGTACTGAATTTGCTATGGGAATTACAAGGACTGTTTCCAGAATTATATCTGCTGCAAGAATTGGTGTGCTGTGATAGACTGGACAGAACTGGCAACCACCCCAATGTATAACTAGCTTTTGAAGAAAGGTGCACATGGAAGGGCTTTGCATATCACAAACAAACAGGAATTTCCCCACCCAGCTTACCAATTAGACTGCAAAGAAAAAAAAATACTAACAATTATGCCTAACAATTTATGTTAAAAACAAAGGTTTTAGTTGCACATATTTGCAAACATTTGTTGACGTTGCACTGCCCCATCAAAGCTCCTCTGTAATGTACAGTCCTAATTCCTATTTTTGCTCCATATTGGAACATGTATAGCAGTGGATTAATTACGGGCAGATATGCCTGGAGACAGCCCATTCCACCTTAAAGGCGCATGTTAAAGACCAGCAGGAGCACAATAGCAGCTGAAGGCATCCTGTGTGCCCCCCACGCCAATTTCAGCGAGCAAGCTATACAAAAATGGTAACCATCCCAATGTATATCAAGCTTTTGATGTCAGATGCACATGAAAGAGCTTTGCACAGCACAGACATATTCTTAGCACACTAAGGGTCCTTTCACACGGGGCGGATCAGTTCTGATCCGCCCCGTGGATGTCCGTTTGCTCAGCGGGGATCACTCCGCCGATCCCCGCTGAGCAGGGAGATGACAGGTCTGTCTCCGCACACTGTGCAGGGACGGACCTGTCACAGCGCCGCTCTCCCCTATGGGAGATCGGATGACGACGGACCGCAGTGCCCGTCGTCACCCGATCCGATCCGCAGACGGATGGAAAAATAGCTTTTTCCTCCGTCACACTTTTTCGGATCGGAGCGGGTCGGATGTCAGCGGACATGTCACCGCTGACATCCGACGCTCCATAGAGCTCTATGGAGCACCCGTTCAGGTCCGCCTGAAAAACTGACAGGCGGGCCTGAACGGGACGTTAGTGTGAAAGGGGCCTAACTAGCTAGGCTGCACAAAAAAAAAAAACACTATAACAGTTTATGATAAAAACAGAAAATTTAGTTGCACATATTGCCTAATAAATCCTCCTCTGTATCCTCCTAACTCATATATTTGGGAGTTTCCATAGTGGAGCATATACCGGTATATTGGAGCATATATAACACTGTAACACTGTAAAGAAAATGCAGATTACAGAGGAGCTTTAACAAAGGCAATGCAGTTTGCACATATATTTAAAAATGTTTGCAACTAAAACCTGTTTTTAACGTTAATTGTTAGACAGTGTAGTTTATTATGGTGGTTTTCATTTTTGAATAGCTTGCTTGCTGGAATTAGGGACACATTGGATGCCTTCAACTGCCATAGTGCTCTTGGTGGCCTTCTAATGTGTCCCTGCCCCTTTAAGGAGGAATGGGCTGCCTCCAGGCATTCCTACCTTAAATTTTTTTCAGTGTTATATATGTTTCAAATTGGAAAGTTGCAAGTATAAGAGTTAGGATCACACTTTACAGAGGGTTCTTGACAAGTATGTCCAGCTTCCGCGTACATTTGCAAATGTGTGCAACTAAAACTTCTACTTTTACTGTAAATTGTTAGACAGTGTAGTTTATGGTGTTGTTTTGCAGGCTAACTGGTAAATGTGCTGGGAACATTTTTGTTTGTTTGTGCTGTGTTTAATTTCTGCTCTACATAAACACACATTTTCTGCTTAACTTGTGACTGTTCAGAGATATAGCTGTACAGCTCACAAATTCAACAGTCTGAACAAGAGTCTGTGTCTACATTACTGTCAGACGGTGAGCAGCCTTTTCTTCCATAAAACAATGCTGATTTCCAACAGGGAGAGATATCTGCAAAACCAAAATGCACAGTTAAGGCTTCTTTGAAGCTTAGGCCCTATGAACACCGTTGGAATACAATGTTCCTTTGTATTTTATACAACTACAGCAGCCAGTAGATGGCAGTGCTTATTAGTTTATAACTGCTCTATGGTGAACTCTGTGTCTTTTCTTTGTAAAATAAAGTTTTCTTTTCCTGGCTGCAGTTAAGCAGCAAAGTCCATGTGGACTGTGCACTGTCTGTTCTGTAGGGTTATATACAGAATTTCTAACAGGTTATGGGCCAAGGCATAGCCCAGACACCCACCCAGAGAAAAGCTGAGAACCCAATCATAACCTACTACAACTAGTGCAAGATACAGCAACAGAAAGAAGACTAAAAAAAAACAGAAAATTGGCAGTAACACAGCTGCACCAAAGCTTTCATTTGCACATCTGACAAATCAGAACTAGCAGTCTTGGAAATTCAAGATGAAAATGCTGCTAATAAGAGAAGGTACATTAAAATGTTTGAATTAAGTCAGGCCAGACCACGCTTCAGATAAGTGGATAGAGAAATATCAAAATGCTCATAACGCAATCTCTCAATACAGAAGATGATCAGATCATACATATACAAGGGCATCTCAAAAAATAGAATACCATCAAAAAGTTAATTTATTTCAGTGATTTAAATCAAAAAGTGAAACTCATAATTATATAGATTTATTACACACAGAGTGATATATTTCAAGCATTTCTTTCTTTTAATTTTGATAATTATGGCTTACAGCTAGTAAAAAGCCAAAATTTGGGGCATGGCCTGACCTAGCAGGAAGATGGATGCTTAATACATGAGCTCCTGCCATCACAGAGAAAAGCTGACTGGAATCTGAGGTAAAATTGCCCCTGAACACCTCCAAGTCATGGGGACTGCATCACGGAATTCTTCCGCCTCCCGCTCCCCCCGTGAACAAATAGGGGACGGGGGTCATAATATTCCTGAAATGTTTCGTACCGGCAGAGGGAACATGGCGCCTTCCCACCACAGGCACTCTTTTTCTGAGGCGGCACTGACAGAACCGCCACACGCGGGATCTCCAAGCCCCCACACAGATAGAAATGGCATTGAACTCTCATCTCAGCTGCACTTAAACATGCAGGACCTGCGGATCATCGCAGCAGATATCAAAGACACCTTACCTGCTGCCATTTCGGAGCTCAGGCTCGATATCCCTGCGCTTGGTGACAGAGTCCTCACAGTTGAAAGAGAGACTGAACGCCATGATGTGACTATTCGCAAAGCTGCAAATCGCATGCAAATGAGAGATATGCAACTCCATCTGGAAGACCTCGACAACAGAGGTCGGCGCCATAATCTCAGTCAGAGGCCTGCCAGAGGCCATTAAGGGAGAACAAATAACCCCCACTGTGACTGGAATCTTCAATGGTCTGCTTAATAGACCACCTGATACACCCATTGACATGGAAAGGATCCACCGGGCCTTACGTCCCAATGGAAAGGAGACGGATCCCCTATGGGACATCATTTGCTGCATAATAGACTTCAAGCTGAAGCAGGAAATTCTCAGACGAGCTAGAAGCAGGCCTCAAATACTCCATGAGGGGAGAGCACTTCAAATCTATCAGGACCTCTCAGGAATCACCTTACAACACCGGCGTGATCTGAAGCCCCTGCTGGATGCCCTTCGTGCGAAAGGTATTCAATATAAATGGAAATTCCCATTTTGCCTTTCTGCCTCCACCCAGGGCCGCATGGCTCTCCTGAGAGTACCAGAGGATCTCCCACACTTCTGCAGAACCCTGGGCATACCTCTGGTAGATGTCCCTAACTGGTATGCAGAGTTTTGCCGCTCAATGACAAGTAAAGCATAACCTAATGGAGGCGCAAGATTCCAGGTACCGTAGGCAAAGGTCTCCATCTGCCCCCAGACACCATACCGGTTCTCACACTCACTATCAGGAGGGCAGCCCCACAAACTCGCCGAAGCTGAGGAGAGCTTGCCGAGACCGTTAGCCAGCCTCAGGTACCCACTACCATGTAATCTCAGTTTGCCCTGTTCAGCTTTAATTAGTTCTCTCACACTGTTAACCTGTATTTCGATGTTTATGTGACTGACTTTCTTCAAGACATATTCGGCACAATAGTTGTTTTTCTCCCTGTACTGGGTTCGGATTGTGTCCCTGTCATGGACATTGCAAGATTAGATAGAAAGCAGTAGCACTCACCCACAGAAGGAACACCGCCCATATGTCTAGTGGAGTGTGCTAAAACTACATATCCCACAACACCCTGCGGTTTGTAACCGACCCCAGCCTAGCAGCAGTTCTGTACAGTGTCTCTTCTGACTACAAGCTCCCTGACACTAGGGAAATGCTTCAAGAACGTCCGAACGCTGCAACTGTTACCCGGACATCTGTACAGTGTGACTTCTGCCTACAAGTTCCCTGATACTAGAGAAACGCCTCAAGAACGTCCGAACGCTGCAACTGTTACCTGAACAACTATACAGTGTCACTTCTGAATACAAGCTCCCTGTCACTAGGTAAACGCCTCAAGAATGTCCAACGCTGCGACTGTTACCCGGACAACTATACAGTGTCACTTCCGCATACAAGCTCCCTGACACTAGGAAAACGCCTCAAGAACGTCCGAACACTGCAACTGTTACCCGGACATCTGTACAGTGTCACTTCCGCCTACAAGCTCTCTGGCACTAAGGAAATGCCTCAAGAAGGTCTAGCGAACGCTGCAACTGTTACCCGGACAACTGTACAGTGTCACTTCCGCATGCAAGTTCCCTGACACTAGGGAAATGCCTCAAGAACGTCCGATGAATGCTGCGACTGTTACCCGGACATCTGTACAGTGTCACTTCCGCCTACAAGCTCCCTGACACTAGGGAAACGCCTCAAGAATTTCTGAACGCTGCGACTGTTACCCCAGACATCTGTACAGTGTCACTTTTGCCTACAAGCTCCCTGACACTAGAGAAATGCCTCAAGAACGTCCAAACGCTGCGACTGTTACCCGGACAACTATACAGTGTCACTTCCGCATACAAGCTCCCTGACACTAGGGAAACGCCTCAAGAAAGTCCAACGCTGCGACTGTTACCCGGACAACTATACAGTGTCACTTCCGCATACAAGCTCCCTGACACTAGGGAAACGCCTCAAGAACGTCCGACGAACGCTGCGACTGTTACCCGGACATCTGTACAGTGTAACTTCTGCATACAAGCTCCCTGACACTAGGGGAACGCCTCAAGAACGTCCGAACACTGCAACTGTTACCCAGACATCTGTACAGTGTCACTTCTGCATACAAGCTCCCTGACACTAGGGAAACGCCTCAAGAACGTCCGAACACTGCAACTGTTACCCGAACATCTGTACAGTGTCACTTCCACCTACAAGATCTCTGACACTAAGGCAATGCCTCAAGAAGGTCTGGCGAACGCTGCAACTGTTACCCGGACAACTGTACAGTGTCACTTCCGCATACAAGTTCCCTGACACTAGGGAAATGCCTCAAGAACGTCCGATGAATGCTGTGACTGTTACCCGGACATCTGTACAGTGTTACTTCAGCCTACAAGCTCCCTGAGACTAGGGAAACGCCTCAAGACTGTCCAACCAACGAAGCAACTGTTGCCCGGACATCTGTACAGTCTCACTTACGCCTACAAGCTCTCTGACACTAAAGAAACACCTCAAGAACGTCCGACGAACGATGCGACTGTTACCCGGACAACGCCTCACACAGATCGTCTCACTCCATGCTGGCTTCAGCAGCCACATCTCACACAGTCTCCTCTTCCACCCCATCTCTGGCTGCAACGACTTGTGTACTTCCTGAGGAGCCTACACGGACTACCCCCCTCCGTCTACATGCCCCATCCAGGCACTCTCCGCTGGGAACTGCTGCTGTACCTACCTGAAGGATAATGCAGAGTGCACCAACTGCCCTGTAACTTTACCCAATCGCACATGCTGCCATATTAGACTACACGACGAGGTATGAGGTATATTTTGCACTCACTCTACGGTAAATCTTCTAGTCTACAAGTATAGTAATACTCAGACTTTCTAGTTGGAAATCTGACACTGAATGCCTAGTCAGCTTGCTGACCGATTTACTTGTTTGTTTACAGGTTACTCCGGTTAAAGTGTTCAATGCCTCTTTTGAGATTTTTGTGATGTTTTTAAGCCCTATAAATGACCTCTGTTAAAATACTTCACATGTTCTGAGGCCAACACTTGATCCATGAGAGGGCACCCACTTTCACAAATCCCGGATTTAGCCGGGTTAGTCTTTGATGGCGATTTGGGTGCCTTCAGTTGTTGGGGTTGAGTGGTGGTTTCAGAACTCCCAATGTTTCTATATGATGGTTCTTACATACTGTTTTTGTACTGATGCTTTTACGCACTCAAATCTCACCACCCAGCACTCCCTCTTCTTTGAGAGTTCCCCTTGCCCTATTATATATCCCCACCGAAAATACATTCTCTAAAACCTCCTCCCCTTTATCACCTGAAGACCCTGTGGAGGCGGACTATACCGTAAATTGCAACTCAGCAACCTGTTACTTCATGATGCCTGGCGCACATTGCACCCCAACACTAAGGACTTTACCTTCTTTTCTGCACCTCATAAAAATACTCCAGAAAAGACCACTTTTTCTTATCTCAAAATGATCTCACACACCTCTCAAAAGCTACAATTACATGGTGCTTTCTGATCACAACCCCATAACTATAACCCTCCTGAAGACCCTTGGTAGATCCAATATATGGCGACTTGATAATTCTCTACTGACCGACCTAGACCATATACAACAAATTACCTCAAGCCTTATCCAATACTTTGCAGAAAATACAACGGACAACACCTCTCCCATCTCCATTTGGGCAGCACACAAATGCGTCATAAGGGGGAAATTTATCTCCCTTGCCGCCCAATGAAACAAACTTAGAAAAGCATGCATTATTGAGCTGACGATCGCATACTAACACTTGAACAAGCACACAAAGCATCGCTAGCAGCCTCCTCATTGAGGGAACTGACTCAAACCAGAGAAGAACTCCTAGAGGAACTCAATCACACACTGAAACATAATTATGCCATGACCCAAAAACTATTCTATGAATTTTGCAACAAGCCAGGTAAACTTTTAGCCAGAGTGCTTCAAGCTAAGAAAGCGGCCCATACCATTCACAAAATTACAACACCATCAGGCGACACTCTTGACCATTTTGTTCAGTACTTCTCCAAACTATAGAACCTCCCCTCCACACTTCCCCCTGCAGCCACCTCGGACCGAATGACAGCCATTACAGACTTCCTTGCACAATACTGTCCCTCCACCCCTCTCCTGATGAATCCTCGGACCTTGATCGCCCACTCTTAGGAGAAGAAATTCTAACTGCATTAAGACAAATTAAACCGAGCAAAAACCCTGGCCCAGATGGCCTGACAGTAAGCTATTATAAGTCCTTCCCAGACACCCTCATTCCCCACCTCACCAAGGCCTTCAATAATATATCATCAACCTCTAATGCGATGAGGGGCATCCTTGAAGCACACGTCACTCTCATCACCAAGCAAAGACATCTCATTGGTCTCTAACTATTGCCCGATTTTACTCCTGAATGTAGACCTAAAGCTCTATGCCAAAGTGTTGGCAAACCGCATTCTCCCTCTGTTACCCAAATTGATCTCTCTCGATCAAGTAGGTTTTGTCCCTGGCAGGGAGGCCAGGGACAATACTACCAAGGCACTAAATATCCATCACTGGCTCTCTAAAACATCCACACAGGGTTTTTTCCTGTCATTGGATGCAGAGAAGGCGTTCAACAGGGTTGCTTGGAACTATATGGAAGCGACTTTAAGAGTAATGGGTTTCCCATTGCATCTGCTCCAAATGATCCTGGCGCTATACTCTGCACCTACAGCTAAACTTAGGATCAATGGCCGCCTGTCGAACGCCTTCTCTGTCTCAAATGGTACCCATCAGGGATGCTCCCTATCCCCACTCATATTCATCCTTACTATGGAACCAATGCTCCACAGATTAAGAGACAACCCGGATGTCAAAGGCATTAACATTGGGGATTACCACTATAAATTAGCAGCCTATGCGGACAATGTTTTGCTCTTCCTCACGGACCCTATCGTCACTATCCCCAATCTTCTTAAGGATTTCTCATTATTCAAAACCTTGTCAAACCTTCAAATTAACTTTACAAAATCGATAGCACTGAACATCATTCTACCAGCCACATTGGTCACCCAATTCAAGCAGAACTTCCTCTTTACATGGGAATCACAGGACATTACATACCTGGGCATCAAATTACCTACTAAATTACAGGATCTCTACATGAGAAACTTCCAACCCGTGCTTCAAAACAAGCTGATTTAAATAAATGGCATTTCGGCACATTCTTCTGGTTGGGAAGGGCAGCCATATTAAAAATGAATGTATTGCCCAGACTTCTTTACCTTTTCCAGGCAATCCCCATAAAGCTACCCACCTCCTTTTTTACATCATACAAGCAAATGTGTAGGACTTTTATCTGGGCATCCAAGACCCCCAGACTACGCTGGGATAGACTGGTACTCCCCAAACTACTAGGGGGCCTTGGCCTCCCTGACATTCAAAAGTACCACTGGGCATGTCATTTTAACTAGGATTGTAGATTGGCATCTGCATCCTTCCAATAAAGCCTGTATCACACTTGATGACTCTTTCGCTAAATCCCTGCTGTCACATCTACCCTGGATTAATCACAACTCCATTCCTAGAGATTTGGTGACACATCCCTTTATTGGAGCCACTTTGTCCCACCTTAAATTAGCCGGCAAAGCACTTGATTTCACACCTCATCCAGGATCTATGACCCCTTTGGTCCATAATCCTGATTTCCTGCCGGTTCTTGCCTTAAAGTGGATGTAAACCCAAAATTTTTTTATGTTATAATGTAGAGTATAAGATTTCCTATCATTTGAGCCCAGTCTTGCTACAAAGAGTTAATCCATCTCTGAGCAATCATCTTCTATTGTTCAGTGAGATAAATCTTGACAAACCGAGAAAAACTTTGTTAAATCCTCCCCCTTGCTGTGAGTGACAGGTGATTTACATATCTTGTGCACTAGCCTAAAAGACATGCATTATTTTTTTAATTCCCTCCCACTCCTTTCTTCTGCTGCTCTGAATTGGATGTTCCCCACCTCAGCATGATTTGGCATGCTGAAGTCATGTGGTTACTTTCCTGTCTTTTCACTGGATTGTAGAGATCATAGCAGAAGTTCAGTGTAAGTTCACAAGAGAATATGCATATTGACAAGGGGAGTGTAGAGGTGGGCGGTGAGTCTACTTACATAACGACTCCACCCACCAAGCTCCAGACAACAGACCCACCCACAGAATATGCAGTTTTTTCGGGTCTCATAGCAGAGAGAGGGAAGACATTTGACAGGTAAAGATACATGCAGGAGGCATGTATATCCTTCTAGATAACCCCTATGGCAGTAGTTTAGAAAGGATGACATTGGGTTTACATCTACTTTAATCTGCACAGGGAATCATGCACAGCCCCCATCAGGGCACACCACTTCTTCCAAAATGGTGAACTCCTCCCCCACCAAGCCATGGCAGCCAAACTCACTGATTACAACATCCCCCTTTACAAGTACCTACAAATAAGACACTTTTTCGCTGACACCAAATTCATCTCACTATGGTACCGAGAGCACACACCCTTTGAATTGCTATGTGATAGTACAGAACCCCAACGTCACGTGATCTCAACTGTCTAGGCACTCTTATTTTCCACTTGCAAAGTTAAAGACAATAAGCTTATCCGACGTTGGGAATCAGATTTGTCCATAGATTTAACCTCCATTGAATGGGAACGTGTACACAACCATATTCATAAAGGCTCCATTAATGTATCCACCCAGAAAAACAGATACAAAATATTCACCAACTGGTATAGAACACCTGATAAAATCCACAAAATGGACCCCTCTGTCCCCCCAACATGCTGGCGTTGCAATGCGGCGCATGACACCCTCATTCATATCCGGTGGGAGTGTCCTCTTATCCTACCGTACTGGACAGAAATTAACCGTCTTATCACCCAAATAACCTCTTACGCCCCAGACTTCACTCCGGCCCAATATATGCTCCATCACACCTCCATGCCCCTCTCCTTCTACAAAAATACCCTTACCCTACACCTTATCAATGCAGCCAATCTCTCCGGTTCACTGGAGGAGCTCCACACCACCCACAGTGGCTGAATGGTTCAAAAGAGTTGATAGAACGGCCAGGATGGAAAAACTAATTTACCAAGCAAAAGACAATCCAACAAAATTATTTAGTACAACATGGGCTTGCTGGTTGCACTTTAGAGTCTCCTCGACGCAGATCATTCTGCCTGGTGACCCAACCTCTCAGCCATGATAGATACTGATCTGTCTCTGAAGCGTCATAGTGTCTGGCTTATCGTGCCTTCCCTCTGGCCATACCCTTCCTCTTACCCAATTGATTCTCACCAATCCTACTTAGGCGATCTCCACACCTTCTCAACTTGATACCAACATACCTCCTTCACTGTTACGGCAGGAGCACACAACCTAACGGTTTCTGGATTCCTTAACCCCCCTCACTCCTAGATAACATATATTGCTACTACAGAGCTTCCTGTCAATCATATGGGTACTGAATAGGTTAAACCACATTCACTGCTACACATGGCCCCCACCCATTCACAGTTAGAACCCTTTAGGGTGAATGGGTTCAAGGGTGGCTTTGGTCGGTACATAACATTACCCCAATTGGACTTCTACCCCCACCCCTTCTCCCTCACACAGAGATGCGTAATGATCCTCAGTTAATACACTTGTTAATTATTGTATTCCTGCTTTACCAGAGGCAGACTTTACTGGGTCGGAACTTCACCTGCATCACAATTGCAGAAGTGACCTAGTAAGAGGCTCAGTTGGCCTTGTTCTTATATTTCTGCTATACATGATTATTGTGCGACTTATTGATTGTATTAACAGCTTCTGTTTCAATGTATACCTGATAGCTGTGATTTTATGTATATCTGAAAAATTTTAATAAACCTTTATTGAAAAAAAAAAGACAAAATTCAGTATCTCACAAAATTAGAATATTGTGAAAAGGGTCACACTCTAAACCTGTAAAGGTTTCCTGAGCCTTTAAATTATCTCTGTCTGGTTCGGTAGGTTACACAATCATCGGGAAGACTGCTGACTTGACAGTCGTCCAGAAGACAGTCATTGGACAAGGATGGCAAAGAGGGCAAGTCACAAAAAGAGTGCTGTATGCAAGCAAATTAATGGAAAGTTGAGTGGATGGAAAAAGTGTGCTAGTAAAAGGTGCACAAGCAACAAGGATAACCGCAGCCTTGAGAGGATTGTGAAGCAAGGGCCATTCAAGAATTTTGAGGAGATTCGCAAGAAGTGGACGTGTAGAGCTTGAAGTAAATAGAGAATTTTGGGTAGGATACACATTTTTATGAGGTTGCATCTGCCAAACCAGGAGTGCAAGCCTCTGTTCCAGCTCTCTAACAGGGAGGCCTTGACCAGAATGGGAGGAAAGTTCAGCTCATATGTGTGTTTGATGTCCATGGGGACGTGGTTTCTAAGTATTTTAGAGCTACGTTTGTCCATTTGAAGTGGAAATGAGCTTGCATGGAGTGCATGACTGGGGGGGGGGGGATGGCTATTCCCATAGCTGCTGATTTTGAAAAGTTGATTTTTAAGTTTGACAGAATACCATATGAGTAAAATTCTTTAAGGAGATTTGGCAGGGAAATCGTGGGAATTGGTCAAGGAGAATAGCAGGTTGTCCGCATAGGCTGATATTTTACAATCAATGTGACCTACCTGGAGGCCCTGAATGTTGGGGGGTTCCCTCTTATTTTGCACAGAAATGGTTCTAACGAGAGTGCAAATAGTAGGGGTGACAGTGGACACCCCTGTCTTGTTCCATTTGTGATGGGGAAAGGCGGCGATAAGAGGCCATTTGCCTTCACTTGTGCCGTGGGTTTAGAGTAAATTTTGTTAATCCAAGTAAGCATTGTGTCCCCCAGGCCAATGTGACGGAGTACTGAGAACATGAAGTTCCAACTCACTTTGTAAAATGCTTTTTCAGCATCAGTGCTTAAAAATACACATGGGGAGCCTTTAGTGCTGGCAACATGGAGGAGATTTAGTACTTTGATGTAAAGCCCACCTGGTCCAGGTGGATTAGAGACTGGAGATGATGTGCAAGTGAAGTTGACAGTATTTTGGTAAACAATTTTAGATTGGGAATTAGAGAAATGTGCGCTTTCAGCATATCTCTGGGGAAGACTGCTTCCACTCCGATAGTGTTGAAAAAGCCACCATACGTGGGCCTGCAATGGGGAGGAATGTTTTGTAATATTGGATGGTGTATCCATCCGGGCCCGGGGCTTTACCTGGTTTCATGGTTCCAATGGCAGTCTGGAGTTCATCCCTAACGTCCGTGGGAAGAGTTGGCGTGTGGGAGGTCGCTATATAGTCATCTATAGTTGTTTGGAAGGGTAGTTTGTGTGGTAGATTATATATCTTAGTGTAAAAGTCGCTGAACACCTGCAAAATTTGTCTCGGAAGAGTAACCCTCTGGCCATTTGGGCCTGCAATATGGCGGATGTTGGCTGCCTGCGTTTGCTCCCGGACTGCTTTAGCTAACGTCTTCCCACATTTGTCACCAGACTCATAAGTAATTTGAAGGCTGCGCTGCATTGCCGCCTTGGCCTTGTAGTGCAGTAGGTCTGTAATCTGTTTGCGTATGCTCCTTATGTCTGATTCCAGGGCTTGGGAAGGGGCGTGTTTATGTCGTGGTTGATAGAGCGGTCAAGAGCTTGGATAGCTGTTCAGCTCGTTCTCTTTTGATACATGCTCCATGACTAATTAAGAGCCCCCTGAGGACTGCTTTATGAGCCTCCCAAAGTGATCCGGGATCACAATCTGGGGTGTTATTCTCCTGAAAGTACAGATTAAGCATTTTAGTCACTTCTGCCAGAATTTCAGGTACCTGGAGAAGGCTCTCATTTAGTCGCCAAAACTGCGAACTGGCCTTTGGCCTCCCAGTAAGCGTGTATGTAAGGGATATAGGGGCATGGTCCGACCATGTAATGTGTCCTATAGAGGAATCTATTACCGAATGCAATTGATTGTGGGGAATTAGGAAGAAATCAGTTTAAGAGTAAAAAGTATAATCACATTCACCAGAGTGCTGCAAACACCATATGTCAACCAGTTGGGCTCTATGAAGAGAGTTAGCCACCCGTTTTCTGTGGGACGGAGGTACTGAGGAGTGTCCCAAGGAGGTGTCTGAGAAAGGTATTAGAGGAATGTTGAAGTCCCCCCCTAAAATCAAGTGGCCCATCGTAAATTCCCCCAGTTTGTCTAGAATGTTTGCAATAGTGTTCTGAAGTTCGTTGGGGGCATACACCGTTGCAAGTGTGACTGGAGCTTCGCCAACCAGTCCTTTAAGGAACAGGTAATGACCATCCTGGTCTCCAAGCACTGTCTGGCACTTCCAGGGGAGTCTACTAGAGATCAGTATAGATACTCCTTTAGAATTGGCTGATGAGTTAGTAGCATGGTACGTTATGGGGAAGAATCTGTTTTTAAAGAATGGGAGTTTAGCATGTTGGAAATGAGTTTGCTGTATAAAGGCGATGTCTGCATGGGATTTCCGGAGGTCATTCAATAACATCACCTTTTTTCCAGGATGTTTAGGCCCTTAGCTTGAGCAAGATTATTTTTATGGGGTCCATCACTCGGGCTGAGGGGAAGGAGATGTGCAAGGAGTAGAAGAGGAGGGTGGGCTATGAGAGTAAGGTAGGTGGGGGGGAGAGGAGGAACAAGAGGAAGAAAGAGATAGAGACAGGAGAGTGGCCCGAGCAGAGGGAAGGGATGACAGAGTAGGTCTTAAATAGGAGACCTAGTGCTCTATCTAGACAAGTTTATACTTGAGATGACACATCACCTGCAGGAACTTGGAGGTGTGTGTAGGCCTTTTTGGGGGAAGGGTTGGACTATGGCCAAGAAAGAGGAGCCCCAGCCCTCCCACCCACCGAGCCTGAATTTCAGTAGCTAAAGAAGCATGTACAAACTAAAACAGAAAAAATAAGGACAAAAATATAAATCGGTTTACCAAACACATGTTAACATAAGATGTACAACCATATTGATCTGGGGGGAGCACAAAACGGGGAAACATATTAGTTTACCTGGCCATACACATGACTATAGCAGAATACCTTTATATTATACTCTCCCAATGTTCCCTCCTGCACCATGCACAACTCCTTACCCCAGTTTCGTGCAACTAAATTTGTAGTCTGGGGTTAGAGGCGTGGAGGGGGTGCCGGGGGAGGGAGGATCTATGTACCCTCTCAGGGTTCACTCCAACCCGGCGGCATACCCATGCCCCACACCGTCAACAGAGCACACCTATGCTCCCCCTCACCCCGCTCCCTCCAATGCGCATCTGGACCAACCCACCAGCACCTACCACACATTTAGGCATCCTCCGGGGCAGGCACTGCCCCCCAACACTCCAGCACCCCCGAACTGTGGGCGTGCAAGCACCGGGGGGATGTGACACGCCCAACGTCAATCAGAACCCAACTCCTCCCCAACATGACAGTGCTGCCTCCAGGAAAGAATCACCCCGCCTCAAGACAGTTAACATGCCCTTCCCCAAAGTTTTCAGGGACGCAACCCAGTCTGTAGACAAGCATGCGTTGGTGATAACAATAAATGCAGTAACGTATAGGTAGAATGAGCCTCCTCGTCCAGTGATCGTTCCAAGTCTCATAAATTGTGCCCCCTCCCTCCGGCACAACTGCACAATTTCATTTTCCAGCAGGACTTGGCACCTGCCCACACTGACAAAAGTACCAATACCTGGTTTAATGATCACGGTATCACTGTGCTTGATTGGCCAGCAAACTCGCCTAACCTAAACCTCATAGAGAATCTATGGGGTATTGTCAGGAGGAAAATGAGAGACGCTAGACCCAACAAGGCAGACAAGCTGAAGGCTGGTACCAAAGCAACCTTGGCTTCCATAGCAGCTCAGCAGTGCCAAAGGCTGATCACAGCCATGCCATGCCGCATTGATGCAGCAATTCATGCAAAAGGAGCCCCGACCAAGTATAGAGTACATGCTATACTATAAATGGACATACTTTTCAGTAAGCCAACATTTCTGTATTAAAAATTCTTTTTTTTATTGGTCTTATGTAATAATCAATTTTTTTGAGATACTGAATTTTGGGTTTTCACTAGCTGTTAAAGTGGTTGTAAACCCTTACAAACCACTTTGACCTACAGGTAAGCCTAGATTAAGGCTTACCTGTAGGTCCAAGCAATATCTCCTAAACCTATATGGTTTAGGAGATATTTGCCCGAAAACGGGCACCGCTGTCTATGGCGCATGCGCCGTAGACAGCGGCGTGCAGGCGCACTGAGCGCGGCATTCTCAGCGACGGAGCTGCCGCGCGTGTCGGCTCCCGTGTGCATGCGCGGGAGTGATGTCATCGCATCTTCGCCGAATGACAGCGGCGGAGCTGCGAGACCCCACCAACAAGATGGATGCGGCGGACTACAGGGGACAGCGGCAACTTTGCTGGCTCCTGTGTCAGGTAAGTGACACATAATGGGCTACTATGCGATGCATGCAGTCCATTATGCTTTGCCTTTGCAGGGAATGAAAGAGGAAGTAAACTCATCAGGGTTTACTTCCTCTTTAAAAGAAAAATATCCTTAAAATATATCACTTTGTTTGTAATGAATCTATATTATATATGAGTTTCACTTTTTGAATTACTGAAATAAATGAACTTTTTTAATGATATTCTAATTGTTTTAGATGTACCTGTATTGTATATGAGGGTGAAACTGCTAAAGAAATGTGGGAAGGATCACAAAGAGCTGATCTCTATCTCAAAAAATGGTATTTGATTAGAAAGCTATACCAGGCCAAGCTGATGAAAGGCCAGGATATGCAGGATAACATGAGGCACACCTTGAAAATGGTTGAATGCCTGAGAGGTATAGGAGAAGAAATAAAAGATTACCTGGCTTGACTTCTGCTGAGGCTTTGCCAACTTCTTCATCGTCCCTCCGTTAATGAAAAAGGCTGCTCTGGTACTCTCTCTCTCTGACTATGGACTTTGGCCTTTAATGATAGGAGCATTGTCCCTTGAAGGCGACAGTTTCCCCTTTACCGATGACCTTGGTTCAAGCTTTGCCTCTGACTAGCAACTCTGTCCCTTCACCCCCGACAAAGAGGGGTCTCCGGGCCAGCAGAACCCATGCAACTTGGTCAGTCTTTCGACATGAAGCCCCAACCCTATTCTGCTCCTTCTGTCCCTGGATAGGACTCAACTGCCTAGCAACCAGGAGCTTTCAACACACGTCCACCAAAGCAGTTGCCCAGGTGGCACTGAACCCCAATCACCGGACTCCTTCCAAATAAATAGGCTCTCCCTGCATGCTACGGGGCCCAAGAAAACCCTTGCCAATTTGCTAGAGCAACCTATCCACCCATATTCCAAGTTCATATGCACCTTATCATTCCAATGTCATAGGTAACAGTGCCACTCAGTAGTAGAGGAGAGAAGTGCATCAAACTCAGAAGTAGGAAAAGAATCAGGACATCCCCTAACAATTGGCTAGGTTAGTTACCACCTAGCAAACTAGATTTGACAGTATCCCTGTTCAAGGCCAGGGTGCTACATGCGAAGAAACAGATTTTGCTTTAGATAATAAATGTTTTTCAATTTAAAAGTCAAACCTCATCTTTGCAGGCATGGTGTGTTGATTCAGGAGCAACGAGTCACATGAAAAATGACAGACATTTCTTTATTCACCTTGTCTAGAGTAAAACAGAAAAAAATCACCACAGCTAATGGGCAAATAGTGGAATCTGAAGGAACAGGAGACGGTTTTCTTTATTGTCCTATTTTCCACAGTGTCACCAGAAAAATACCTGTGAAAAATGCCCTCTATTTCCCTGCTCTTCAACTAATCTTTTGTCAGTGAAGAAGCTCACAAAACAAGGCAATGTAGTAATCTTCCAAAATGACAGTTGTGCCATCACAAAAGGGTATATCTTACTTGCAAAAGCTAAGATTACAGATGAACTGTATCAGCTGCACTGCAATGAGGTGGTTAATACTGCCAAGGAGGAAAAACAAAACTGCCTTCACAACTGGCGCAGATGACTTGAGCACAGAAGTCCTGACATAATAAAGATATCATAATAAAATAGAGATTAACTTAGAATGACTATGCAAGTGGAATAGAAATTAGTCCATGTGATCAAACAATGAAATGCATCAGCTATAAAAAAAAAAAAAAAAAAAAAGTAAAAATGATAAGAAAAGCCTTTCCAAAGCAGAGTAACAGCAGAGCTAAGAAACCTCTGCACTTAATTCAATTAAATCTTTGTGATTCAATGGAAAAATTTACTTCAGAAAAGAAGAGGTATTTTCTCACTTTTATAGATGATTACTCCAGGTATACTATACTATATCTATTACACAACAAAAGTGACGTATCAGAGAAACTTAACAAGTATTTGGCTCAAGTAAGCAACAAATCTGTCAAAATGCTTAGTGCACACAGACAATGGAACTGAATATAAAATTGATAACACACAGGTGATTCTCAGAAAGTGCTAAGAGATGTCCTGATATTTACCAGTAGTGTAGTTTAAAACTTAAATTAATAAAGACCCATCTCTCATAGACTTGCATAAGGCTATCCCGATTGGTGGGACTATCTTACCCCCTCTCCTCCCTCCAGGCATATCTCATCCAGGATTGGACAATTTCCCCATCCCCTAGAGTTAGCATAACTCAGACCCTCAATATCACCTCTTCTCTTGGGAGAAAATTAGTTAGCCCAGGTCTTTAACTTCTCTTGAATGGGGCAATAGTTATGCAAGGTCATATCCCGGGGGAAATTGTCCATTCCTGAGCAGAAGGCCATATTCTCTGCATATGAAATGTGTCATTTGAAGTACCTAAAAGGGTTAGTTAACAAAGGAGGTTCAAAAGGCCTGTTCTAGAAAATGACCTCAGTTGTCCTTTCTCGCATCTAAATTTACGATTGGTAAATAGCAGCGCATCTTCTATGACACATGTAGCGCTGGCTCCTGAAGAGCGCGAGCTATGTGTTTTGTCATTTAACTTTTCCTGGAACCGCAGTTTGGTTTTGGGTTTAATTACTCTAACTTTTGACCTCAGTACCAGTCTGACTGGATTGCATGGTGTTCTGCCAGACATCTCTGGCAGGGTTTAGAACACAGTCTAGTTGGGTACATAGTTACATAGTTAGTAAGGTTGAATAAAGACATCAGTCCATCCAGAGTGAGTGCCTACAATTGTCCCTATCCCTGTACATTGCATGCTCATATCAGTCCCTACCCTCAAGGAGCCCACAATCCAAGGTCCCCATTCATATACGAGGGCCAATTTTGTTCAGAAGTCAATTAACCTACCAGCATGTCTTTGGAGTGTGGGAGGAAACCGGAGTACCTGGAAGAAACCCACACAGGCACAGGAAGAACATGCAAACTCCAGGCAGGTAGTGTCATAGTTGGGATTTGAACCAGCGACCCTTTTTACTGCTAGGTGAGAGTGCTAACCACTACACCAATGTGCTGCCCTACTTTACTTTTATTCTCTCTCGGAACCAGCCCAGTGGGAGTGCCACTCTTGCTGTGCATTCTGGGAGAGGGTACTTAAGGTGCTGACGTCACGTGCTTCGGGGTTTCCGGCCCAGAAGTGCTTTCTGGCTGTTTGGTCCTGGTCCTCCTGACCAGCCCCCAGGGCTCTCATGGCCTGGGGTGCAGATCCACCCGACTCCAAGTTTTGGGGCTGGCTGGCCCATGGCAAAGATACTGAAAGAAGGATTCAAAGGTGGTCCAGTGCCGTCAAGGTTTTTGGAGAGGCCCAGCAACTGTGGAAGCATCCAGGGGAGGACTCTTTGGGAGAAGGCCACGCGAAGGGGGGCTTCTCAGAGGGAGCCCGGAGGCTAAGTTGAAAGACCCCAAGTAAATCTGGTCTTGTGTGGTATCGCCGGACTGGCTGCAAGATACTGGTGCCATAGGAGGGTTCTCTGAGTTGTCTACATCTTTCAGTTCTATTCAAGTGTTCTACAACAAGTCTGTGGCAGAGACTTTATTCAAGTTTTCTTCAACAAGTCTGTGGCAGACTCTGTTCTTGATTTAAACACCCTGTTGGCTGCTAGGTCTGGTGAGAGAAGGACTATCCGATAAGGGTGAGGATCCAGCTGTGAATGGCTATTCTCTGGATTTCTTAGTGTGAGAGACTTTTCCCATTTGACTTAGTACTAAGAGTACCTGGACTTTCCTACCTAAACCCTCTAACCCTAATTTGAGAGACTATGTTCGTTTATCCTTTTTTTGCAAATAGAAATTCCTTAAGTGGATCTGGCGTCAGTCTCGACAGTTCTTGGGCCATCTAATTCGGGAAACCCCTAGATACGCACGAGGTGAAGAAGGTAACGGTAAGCCCAATTAAATCAGGCGCTCCTTCGGGGGTCAGCTCCTTCGGGGGTCAGCTCCTTTGGGGGGTCAGCTCCTTCGGGGGTCAGCTACATACACATACACACATGCTTAGCCTAACCTAACATTCCTGCGCTTCAAATGGAACTGGTGAATTAGTTTGGTTCTCAAACTAAAGCCTGCTATTCCCATATACAGTATCTCACAGAAGTGAGTACACCCTTCACATTTTTGTAGTTTTTTTTATATCTTTTCATGTGACAACACTGAAGAAATCACACTTTGCTACAATGTAAAGTAGTGAGTGCACAGCTTGTATAACAGTGTAAATGTGTTCTCCCCTCAAAATAACGCAACACACAGCCATTAATGTCTAAACTGCTGACAACAAAAGTGAGTACACCCTTAAGTGAAAATGTCCAAATTGGGATCAATTAGCCATTGTCCCTCCCTGGTGTCATGTGACTCGTTAGTGTCACAAGGTCTCAGATGTGAATGGGGAGCAGGTGTGTTAAATTTGGTGTTATCACTCTCACGCTTTCATACTGGTCACTGGAAGTTCAACATGGCACCCAATGGCAAAGAACTCTCTGAGGATCTGAAAAAAAGAAAATTTGTTGCTCTACATAAAGATAGCCAAGGCTATAATAAGATTGCCAAGAACCTGAAACTGAGCTGCAGCAAGGTGGCCAAGACCATACAGTGGTTTAATAGGACATGTTCCACTCAGAACAGGCCTCGCCATGGTCGACTAAAGCAGTTGAGTGCATATGCTCAGCGTCATATTCAAAGGTTGTCTTTGGGAAATAGATGTATGAGTGCTTCCAGCATTGCTGCAGAGGTTGAAGGGGTTGTGGGTCAGCCTGTCAGTGGTCAGACCATACGCCGCACACTGCATCAAATTGGTCTGCATGGCTGTCGTCCCAGAATGAAGCCTCTTCTAAAGATGATGCACAAGAAAGCTCACAAACAGTTTGATGAAGAAAAGCAGACTAAGGACATGGATTAGGCCGCGTACACACGGGCGGATTGTCTGCCCAACTAAGTTCGTCAGACAATCCGACAGACAGTCCGTCCAAATTTTGAATGAACGGACTTGACCACACACGATGAACAGACAGTCCGCTGAAAACTTGCGCGATGACGTGTACAGCACGTACGACGGGACTAGAAAAACGACGTCCAATACACTGCAATGCAACCTTCGGCCGTGTAAATCCTTTCTGAGCATGCGCCATACTTAGTCCGTCCAACTTGCCTACACACGAGCGGACTGTCCGCTGAAACCAAGTTTGAACGGACAAAACCAAGTTTGGACAGACAAAATTACGGAAATTCCGAAAGACAAAGTCCGTCAGACTGTCCGCTGAAAAAGTCCGCTGAAGCCCACACACGAGCGGATTGTCCGCTGAAACACGGTTCAGCGGACTAAGTTGGGCAGACAATCCGCCCGTGTGTACGCGGCCTTACTGTTACCATGTCCCGTGGTCTGATGAGACCAAGATAAACTTATTTGGTCTTGCCTACAGTCAAGCATGGTGGTGGGAGTTTCATGGCCTGCGGCTGCATGAGTGCTGCCGGCACTGGGGAACTACAGTTCATTGAGGGAACCATGAATGCCAACATGTGCAGAGCATAATCCCCTCCCTTCGGATACTGAGCCACAGGGCAGTATTTCAACATGATAACGACCCCAAACACACCTCCAAGATGACCACTGCCTTGCTAAAGAAGCTGAGGGTAAAGGTGATGGACTGGACAAGCTTGTGTCCAGACCTAAACCCTATTGAGCATCTGTGGGGCATCCTCAAACGGAAGGTAGAGGAGTGCAAGGTCTCTAACATCCACCAACACTGATAGGTATATTATTAATATGCACAATGCTGCGCTTTTTTTGTAAGGAGCACATGGACAAATTTTATTTTGCGGGGCACGCTGATGGGTATATTTTTAATGTGCACATCAATGGGCATATTTTGTTAAGGGGCACGCTGATGGGCACAACAAAATGTGCCCTACAAAATATGCCCATCGATGTGCACATTAAAAATATACCCATCAGCATGCCCCGCAAAATAAACTTTGTCCATCGGAGTACCCCTTAACATAAAAGGCGCCCATCAGCGTGACCCTTATTTTATGTTAAGGGGCACGCTGATAGGTATATTTTTATTGTGCACACCGATGGGCATATTTTGTTAAGGGGCACCTTAACAAAACATGCCCATCAGTGTGCACGTAAAAAATATACCCATGTGCTCCTTCCAAAAAAAGCCCAGCATTGTGCATATTAATAATATACCTATCAGCATGCCCCTTAAAATAAAATTTGTCCATTTTATTTTAAGAGCAACACTGATGGGTACATTTTATATTAAAAGGGGCACTCTGATGGGCAAATTTTAAGTTAAGGGGCGCATTTTGTTGTGTCCATCAGAGTGCCCCTTAATATAAAATGTGCCCATCAGCATGACCCTTATTTTATGTTAAGGGGCACCCTGATGTGCACAGTTTATGTTAAGGGGGACTCTGATGGGGACAGCTGATGTAAGGGGACACTCTGACAGGAATGCCTGATGTAAAGGGGCACTGTGATGGGGGCACCCGATGTAAAGGGGCACTGTGATGGGGGCACCCGATGTAAAGGGGCACTGTGATGGGGGCACCCGATGTAAAGGGGCACTGTGATGGGGGCACCCGATGTAAAGGGGCACTGTGATGGGGGCACCCGATGTAAAGGGGCACTGTGATGGGGACACCCGATGTAAAGGGGCACTGTGATGGGGACACCCGATGTAAAGGGGCACTGTGATGGGGACACCCGATGTAAAGGGGCACTGTGATGGGGACACCCGATGTAAAGGGGCACTGTGATGGGGACACCCGATGTAAAGGGGCACTGTGATGGGGACACCCGATGTTAAGGGGCACTGTGATGGGGACACCCGATGTAAAGGGGCACTGTGATGGGGACACCCGATGTAAAGGGGCACTGTGATGGGGACACCCGATGTAAAGGGGCACTATGATGGGGACACCCGATGTAAAGGGGCACTGTGATGGGGACACCTGATGTAAAGGGGCACTGTAATGGGGACACCTGATGTAAAGGGGCACTGTAATGGGGACACCTGATGTAAAGGGGCACTGTGATGGGGACACCAGATTTAACTTGACAATAAATATTGTTGAAATGCTAAGGAAATTGTACATTTCTCATGTTTTTGATAGATATACAGTTACTACAATATTTTCTGAGTCATAGCACAGACTTGAGATTTGGACCTCGGCCCAAAGAAAATTTTGGCGATCGGACCTCCTTGAATTTTAATTCATTACCCCTGATATAGAGGTTGGAACAAATAGTTCAATCATACGGTTTGCTGATGATACAAAGATAAGTGGGGTAACAACAAGATAAAGCAACTTAACAAGAAGAAGTAGTTAAAAAAGAGGGGTGGGCAAATATATGGCAGATGAGGTTTAATGTAGAAAAATGTAAAGTAAAGCTCTTTTTAAATCGGTTGACTCCAATGTTAATCTAAAACCCCATACACACAAACTTGCAGATTTTCTGCTGAGTTTTTCCTTCAGATTTACCAAAACCATATAATGTGAGGTCAAACCTTAGGAGTTTCAATGTGTATGCAATCAGGCAGGCCCTTGCACTACATGGTTTTGGTAAATCTGAAGGAAAAACTTAGCAGAAAATCTGATAGTGTGTATGGGGCTTTAGACTAAACTGCAAACTGTCCTAGAGATTATATTACCGTATTTATCGGCGTATAACACACACTTTTTTTCCCCTTAAAATCATGGGAAAGTCATGGGGGCGTGTTATACGCCGATCCCCCGCCGATTGCTAGCTCCTCTGCCTATTCTGCCATTCTCGGCAGCTTTCGGCTATTTTTGGAAGCTGCCGAGAACGGCTGAAAGTCGCCGAGAATGGCAGAGTGCGGCTAAAAATAGCCAAAAATAGCCGAGAATGGCTGAGAGCTACCGAGCGTCGCCGAGATACACAGGACATCCGCTCTGTATCTCAGCGGCGCCATTTTTAAACGGAAAGCCTGCAAAAGAAACTGACAAGGCTGCAAATGACATGTAAGGCTGCAATGGAAGGCTGCAAATGACATGCAAGGCTGCAATGGAAGGCTGCAAATGACATGCAAGGCTGCAATGGAAGGCTGCAAATGACATGCAAGGCTGCAATGGAAGGCTGCAAATGACATGCAAGGCTGCAAATGACTGACAAGGCTCCAATGCAAGGCTGCAAATGACACTAACAAGGCTGCATTGATGGGCATTTAAATGTAAGTTTTTTTTTCTTAAACTTCCCTCCTAAAAGTTTTTTTCTTTAAAATTCCCTCCTAAACTTGGGGTGCGTGTTATACGCCTGCGCATGTTATACGCCGATAAATACGGCATTTAGGATTGAAATTCAGGAAAGAATACTTGTAGTATATGATTAAATTTAAAAGACATGTATGGAAAGTGTTTACCTCGCCAAAGGGTTTGCAATTCTGGGTGCTCTGTTGATAATCACTTTCCCACATTCCATTATTGTCCTGTTCACCCAGAGTGTATGGCTGCACACATTCACAGTAATGGACGGGGTTGGTGAGAGGAACCTCTGAGTGCACCAGTGGACCAGAGATTGACACTCCTGGAAGTGTCAGTTTCTGAAAAGTCTTTGGGTGGCGATGTCTCTTCATTAAGAGAAAAAGGCCCCTTTCACACGGGACGGATCCATGAGGATCGCTCTGTTGATCCCCGCTGAGCCGGCGGATGACATGGCAGTCCCTGTACACTGTGCAGGAACCGCCCTGTCAGATCTCTGCTCTCCCCTATGGGGGGATTGGATAAACACGGACCGCCTGTCTGTGTTCATCCGATCTGCTCTGCAGACAGATAGAAAAATAGAATTTTCCTCCGTCTGCAGAATCGGATCATAACGGGGACGGATGATATCGGGTGTCAGCGGATGCTCATCCTCTGACACCCGCTATCCCATATGGATGCATGTATGTCCGTATTTCATACGAAAACGCATGGCAGAAATATGGACATACGGTCCGCATGTGTGAAAGGGGCCATATTTGAGATCGCAAGTGGCTGGAGTGTAAGCATTTACCATATTCCTTGCAGGGGGACCTATTATTCAAAGTTTGATTTTAGCTACAGTATTGCCTTTACCCTTTCACAGCTCTATCATGTAAACAAATAGCAGCCAGGAGGTTTTTTTTTTTTTTTTTTTTGTAGCTTTTTTAAAGTGAGCTGCTGACTTTCTTGTAGAAGTGAATCACTTCTACATGTACAATAATTTCCTGGTCCCCTGGGCTTATCTATACCCTCCATGGTGGGTTTCAGGATGGAGAGCGGACGGACATCAGCAAACATGCATACGATTTCATCTGTGAGGAATGAACCTGGACATGCTCAGTTGTGAGCACTTCTGGGTTTAGAGCTGTCAATCTCCATCCCCTCTGGCTTGTGAGGAAGCTAATCAAGCACAGCCTGTGCTTGATTGGCTTCAACAGGGTTCAGGGGCAACTTTAAGGGTCTAACAGACCCCTGGTGTCTCTTAAAAGAGAACCTGTCATCTGCACTATGCTATCACATAGAATGCTTATCAGCCCCCCTCTGAGAGCAACTAAGTTAATAAAAAAGATGTTTAACAAAATAAATAAAAAAAAGCCTTTTAAAGCCACATGTACAGGCACACACAAATGCACAAAACATGCAAAGTAATGTGTGTATGTGTATGGTGATCCATCTCAACAGAACCATCAGAAAGGGGCCCTTGGACCTAAGCTCAGGGCCAGGACAAGGGGTGGACAGCAGGGGAGGCTGCCCTGGGCACTGTGGTATCATATGAGGTGGGGGGCACCACAAGGAGGTTGAAGGGAAGGGTATTTGTGTTGTGAGGGTGCTAGAAGTGGTGATTTGAGGGGATTTATGTTGGGAGGGGGGATGAGGGAAGAAGATTTGTACTAGGACGGGGAATTTTGGGGTGTTTGTGCTAGAAAGGGTAATATGGTGAGGGGGATTTGTGCTAGGATGGCGGATTAAGGACTATTTGTGCTGGGAGGGAGGATTTGGAGTAAGGGGGGAGGGTTTGTACTCAGAGGGGAAGTTTGAGGGGTAGAGGATTTGTACTAGGAGGGAAGAATTTTTGTTTGGGGGGGGGGGTGGAATTGTGCTGGGAAGGGGGATTCCAGCAGGGGGGCAGATTTGTACTGGGAAGAGGGGTAAATTTATGCTTAGGCAGTAAGCATGCAGATTTGTGTTTTTTCTTGGGGGGGGGGGGGTTATTTTGGCTGATACATAATGTTCATACATCTCGGAGGGGGCGAAATTTGACATGTTCGCCCTGGGCTCTAGATGACCTTGTCCCAGCACTGCCTAAGCTAATAATAATTATCCCATGTGCAGACAATTCTTTTAATTATCCCATATGCAATGCACATGTAGAAAATGCGAAAAGTATAAAGTGAAATCTTTTAGTGTCTTTGAAATATCTAGTATTTAGCCTTGTATTACATCAGTCAATGTAAAACTAGGTTCAAACAAGGTCAAAGGCAGATAGAAACTGCATATTTGCTCCTATTATTTGCACACTTGCAGAATTCCGTGTTTAGCTTGTACTGGTGAAGCCAGTTGGCAAGCTTCTCCATAAAGAAGGAAAAGGTGATATTATAGCCCTATTGTTCTAACAACTCAGAAATATGTACTACAGATGACAGTTTTAAGGACAGGAAGCATTAAGCATCCTATTAAGCTTTAGAATAAAGAATATTCAAGTCAAGATGAATTTGACCATGGACTTTTTTTTGCAGACGACCTTCACCATATAAAATTAAAATGCTTTATTTGAAAAGGCTAATAGTTATGGCTTTGGTGGTATGTACTTCACATTAGATACCGACTGCATTTTGATATGTAAATACTATAGCTATTTTGTATATATTATTATTATATTTTTTTAATCAATTGAAAAAATTCACATGCTTAAAAAAGGGGCAATGATTACTGTTTCCAAAACACATATTTGAATAGTCAGAATAGGGAAACATGATTCATAATCTGCAGCTATGGGTAAGTACTTTATTATTTGTCTGATTATATAGAGGGAGAAATCACACTGAGATGCAATTAAAGGATTTCAATAGTCCGTCTCCTGATTAATTTCTAAATGCGTATTTGTTTGTTCCTTTAGCCTTATTAGTATAAGGCTAAATTAGTAGCCTTATACAATTTTTTATCTCGTAATCATTATACTTGGTTATTGCTTTGCCATCAAAGTTTAAAGCAGGGGCTTTGCTAGGTCTGGAAAAGATCTGGGGCTAGAGCCCATAGCAGCGGTCATAAACCCTTTTGCAAGTCGGGAGGGGCACGCCGGTGGTAAGCATTTTTGCGTAGGCAAAGGCTGGTGTTGGCATTTCAGTCATCATGGCACCATGGTTGATATGGTGTCGGGGTGATCAAAGCGCATTGTTTCTATTGTTACATTCTAATATATAGTGGTTCAACCCACCATAATACAGAATTAGTGGTAGCCCTGGGCGTGTCACTTGCCACATCTCCTGCCACCAGATGCAGCGTGTCACCTGCCACCATCACCTGTCACCAGAAGCAGCTTTTTAACTTGCCACCGTCACCTGTCACCATTTGCAGATTGCCACATCACCTGCCACCATATGTGGATTGTCACTTGCCACGTCACCTGCCACTATTTGCAGATTGTCACTTGCCACGTCACCTACCACCATTTGCAGATTGTCACTTGCCACGTCACTTGCCACATCACCTGCCACCATTTGCAGATTGTCACTTGCCACATCACCTGCCACCATTTGCAGATTGCCACTGACCACATCACTTGCCACCATTAGCAGATTGTCACTTGCCACATCACCTGCCACTAGATGTGGATTGTCGCTTGCCATGCCAGCCAGTGCCACCAAATGTGCATTTCCATTGCATTGGTGACAGGCTGGCAGCACTGGTCCATTGAGGGCAGGAGAGTGGTGACGTGGAGTGGGCGGAGAGAGATAATGTCATCTCCACTCATCTGCCGGCTCATCTCTCTCCTCTCATCCACCTCTAATGCAGCCCGCCCACCGCAGCCGCAACACGCTGGTTAGGCAGGGACCCTGCGGCAAGAGACTCAGGGCTATGGGCTCCAGATTCGGGGCTACGGCCTCAATAGCCACTCCCTGGCGACTCCTATGGTTTAAAGTATGACTGAAAAGTATTGTTTTTTTCTAACATACTCTACAAACATGATAGAATTTAGATGGCTATCACCACATTTTTAAATACCTGAAACTTTTTAAGTAATTTTTTTGTTTTTTGTATGACCAGCGAATGAAGCGTCGCTGGCCCCGTCACCTGGTATGGAGTTAAAGGGGAAGCCCTACCCCGAAAAAACGTCCATATCAGACCCTTATCTGAGCACGCAACCCGGCTGTGGTCAGGAAAGGGGGTGGGGACGAGTGAAGGAGGGGCCAGGGTTGTTGGGAAGAGGCCCTTGTCCTCATCAACATGGGGACAAGGTGCTTTGGGGGGCGGGGGCCACGCGCCCCCCCCTTCCCCAAAGCACCCCCCCATGTTGAGGGTACGCGGCCTGGTACGGCTCAGGAGGGGGGGCGCTCGCTCGTCCCCACCCCCTTTCCTGACCGGCCAGGTTGCATGCTCTGATAAGGGTCTGACATGGACCTGGGGGGTCCCCCACGCCGTTTTTTCAGCGTAGGGCTTCCCCTTTAACTCCATACCAGGTGACGGGGCCAGCGACGCTTCCTTCGCTAGTCCCGGCTACCTGGAGCCGCGCTCAAAATGAACGGACTTTCCTCCGTGTGTGTGTGGGCAAGTCCGTTAATTTCAAAAGTACGGCGGATAATCCGTAAAAATTCATGTGTGTGGGCAGGTCCGCTCGTTCAAACAGTCCGGCGGACTTTACGGCGGTTTGTCCGTCAGACTAAGTCCGCCGGATAGTCTGATCGTGTGTACGTGACATTATCTAAACAAACTTTCCTAGTCTGTAAATTTGGTTGTTATATTGAGAGCCAGAAAAAACTCCCAGCTCCCTAATTTCTCCCTACAATTCCTCTATGAGCTGTCATTTGGTAGCTCTACCTGGTACATTTTGTTCCATGATTTTTAAATGATGATAAGGTGAAGACAAGTTATTGACAGCAATGGACTGTTAAAGGCTTTTGTTTATGATTCTACAAAAGGGTTTACAATGGTGGATAGTTTTTATTTTAAAGTTTTCTTTCATAGCTGTGTCTTTTTCTATAGTTTTACTTTTACTTTGTAAAGAATCTGTTTATTAATTAGTTTGATCATAGTGTTTCACAACTAGATCAACTAATTTCTCTTTGGATTTTTAAACTACACCCAACTGATTTTCTGTAGGAGGGGCACAATGTTTTGGGGGCTCCCACTTAAAAATCAGTTTAGTGTTGGCAAGTATATGTACTAAAAGGCTTATATGCCTAATGACCTTCAGCTCATATGCTTGTTACATTGGTCCTATATGCGGACTGATCAAAATCCACAATTGGATCATGCAAACAGTCCAAAATACATTCCACATTTCCACAGACATATTTTAGTTCCAGACTGCGCCAAAAGGAATTTGCGCACACATTCAGTACTGTGCATTGTACAGGTTGCCTCTGGTAGGAGCATTAATAGAAAGAGTGAGGATGTATTGTGCAGGCTGGACATGTCCTAAATGGACTTTAAGTAAGAGACTAATTAAAATCTAACTCTATCTAAGATTTTTTAAGCAGCCCTAATGTGGACCTTCCGCTCAATGGAATCCTCCCCCCCCTCCGGCACCACAATTGGCACCTTTCAGGGGGGAGTGGGGTGCAGGTACCTGTACAGTACAGGTATCTGCACCCACTTCCGGCATAGCTATCTGCGGAAAGGGGCGTAGATTCTGCAGAATCTACGCCCCTTTCCGAAAGTCCCCCGCTGCCTGCTGGGAAACATACGGATCCCAGAGACAGCAGGACCATCCTTATTGCGCAGCGCGACTCGCGCATGCGCAGTAGGGAACCGGGAAATGAAGCCGAAAGGCTCCACTTCCTGATTCCCATACCCAAGATGGCGGCGGCAGCACCCGAGAGACGATCGAGAGATCGGCTTCGGGTGCCGACATCGCGGGCGCGCTGGGCGGGTAAGTGTCCTTATTTTAAAAGTCAGAAGCTGCAGTATTTGTAGCTGCTGGCTTTTAAAAAAAAAAAAACGGCGGAACTCCCGGCGGACTACTGCTTTAATTTTGCCTGTTTCACTTTGAGTACATTTCAAATTGTAGGTCTGAAATTAAAGCGGAGCTCCACCCTCTTTTTTAAGTCCTCTGCATCCCCTTCTTCTCTGGCCCCTTAAACAAATTTGGCATATATTTTTTTTTTTTTTTAAACTCACGGTTTTATAGTTATTAGTTGTTTCAGCTTCCTGTTTCCGGCCGCGGCCTGAGCGCGTCTTCCCCCGTCCGCTATGCCTCCTGGGAGATGTTTTTATCAATCCCAGAAGGCAATAGGGGCTGCTGGGCCGTAGTATCGCGTTATTTCCAAACAGGAAATGACGCGATACAAGGCGGCGCCGGCCGGCGCCATTTTAACTAAGGGCAAGGTGGCCTTTGTTGCCAATGTTAATCCATCTATGGCAGCAGCGTCGTTCTCGTCGCCGCTGCTGCTACCGCCGCCGCCGCCGCTGCTGCTACCGCCGCCGCTGCTGCTACCGCCGCCGCCGCCGCTGCTACTACCGCCGCCGCCGCTGCTACTACCGCCGCTGCCGCCGCTGCTGCTACTACCGCCGCCGCTGCTGCTACCGCCGCTGCTACCACCGCCGCTGCTACCGCCTGTCTGGAAGATAAAGAAATAAGCAAGCTACTGCTCAGCGGTAAGAACATGGGCGCTGTGCGGTGACATGGGCGCTGTGCGGTGGGGAGGAACGTGTGGTGGTGTGGTGGTGGTGTGCTGTGCGGTGGAACATGTGCTGTGTGGTGGGGGGGGGGAACGTGCGCTGTGTGGGGGGGGGACGTGCGCTGTGTGTGGGGGGGGGGGAACGTGCGCTGTGTGTGGGGGGGGGGGAACGTGCGCTGTGTGTGGGGGGGGGGGGAACGTGCGCTGTGGGGGGGGGGGGAACGTGCTGTGTGTGGGGGGGGGGGAACGTGCTGTGTGTGGGGGGGGGGGGAACGTGCGCTGTGTGTGTGGGGGGGGGGAAACGTGCGCTGTGTGTGGGGGGGGGGGGGAAACGTGCGCTGTGTGTGTGGGGGGGGGAAACGTGCGCTGTGTGTGTGGGGGGGGGGGGAACGTGCGCTGTGTGTGGGGGGCGGGGGAAACGTGCGCTGTGTGTGGGGGGGGGGGAAACGTGCGCTGTGTGTGGGGGGGGGGGGAAACGTGCGCTGTGTGGGGGGGGGGGAAACGTGCGCTGTGTGTGGGGGGGGGGGGGGAAACGTGCGCTGTGTGGGGGGGGGGAAACGTGCGCTGTGTGGGTGGGGGGGGTGATGTGCGCTGTGTGGTGGTGGGGGGGGAAACGTGCGCTGTGTGGTGGTGGGGGGGAAACGTGCGCTGTGTGGTGGTGGTGGGGGGGAAACGTGCTCTGTGTGGTGGTGGGGGGAGGGAACGTGCGCTGTGTGGTGGGGGGAGGGAACGTGCGCTGTGTGGTGGTGGTGGGGGGAAACGTGCGCTGTGTGGTGGTGGTGGGGGGAAACGTGCGCTGTGTGGTGGTGGGGGAACGTGCGCTGTGTGGTGGTGAGAGGGGGAAACGTGCGCTGTGTGGTGGTGAGAGGGGAAACGTGCGCTGTGTGGTGGTGAGGAGGGGAAACGTGCGCTGTGTGGTGGTGGGGGGGGGAAACGTGCGCTGTGTGGTGGTGGTGGGGGGAAACGTGCGCTGTGTGGTGGTGGGGGAACGTGCGCTGTGTGGTGGTGAGAGGGGGAACGTGCGCTGTGTGGTGGTGAGAGGGGAAACGTGCGCTGTGTGGTGGTGAGGAGGGGAAACGTGCGCTGTGTGGTGGGTGGGGGGGGGGGGAAACGTGCGCTGTGTGGTGGTGGGGGGGGGGGAAACGTGCGCTGTGTGGTGGTGGGGGGGGGGAAACGTGCGCTGTGTGGTGGTGGTGGGGGGGGGAAACGTGCGCTGTGTGGTGGTGGTGGGGGGGAAACGTGCGCCGCGTGGTGGTGGTGGGGGGGAAACGTGCGCCGTGTGGTGGGGGGGGGGGACGTGCGCCGTGTGGTGGTGGGGGGGGAACGTGCGCCGTGTGGTGGTGGTGGGGGGGAGAAACGTGCGCTGTGTGGTGGGGGAAACGTGTGCTGTGTGGGGGGGGGAAACTGGCGGAGCCTCCATGGCGCTCTCCTCGAATCCTCTGGATGGCTGCAGAAGGGACAAGGAGGTGGGCAGAACATCCCCATTCCCTGCTGCTCTGGAATGTGTGCAAAGATCGCTGAGACTGCAGCCAAGCTTGTAAGGTAATTTTCTATTTATTTTTTCATTGTCAGGATTTCTAAGTACTCTCACCTCTCCACCCCCCCACCATACACTATACATACGCCCCCCCCCCCGCCATACACTATACATACACCCCTCCCCCCACCATACACTATACATACACCCCTCTCCCCGCCATACACTATACATACACCCCTCCCCCCACCATACACTATACATACACCCCTCTCCCCACCATACACTATACATACGCCCCTCCCCCACCATACACTATACATACACCCCTCCCCCCCACCATACAACCCCCCCTACCATACACTAAACATACACCCCTCCCCCCACCATACACTATAAATACACCCCTCCCCCCACTATACATACACCCCTCCCCCCACCATACACTATACATACACCCCTCCCCCCCCACCATACAACCCCCCTACCATACACTATACATACACCCCTCCCCCCACCATACACTATAAATACACCCCTCCCCCCCACTATACATACACCCCTCTCCCACCATACACTATACATACACCCCTCCCCCCACCATACACTATAAATGCACCCCTCCCCCCACTATACATACACCCCTCCCCCCACCATACACTATACATACACCCCTCCCCCCACCATACAACCCCCCCTACCATACACTATACATACACCCCTCCCCCCACCATACACTATAAATACACCCCTCTCCCACCATACACTATACATACACCCCTCCCCCCACCATACACTATGTACACCCTCCTCCCCCCACCATACACCCCCCCCCCCCCACCATACACTATACATACACACCCCTCCATACACCATACACTATACATACACCCCTCTCCCCACCATACACTATACATACACCCCTCCCCCCACCATACACTATGTACACCCTCCTCCCCCCACCATACACCCCCTCCCCCCACCATACACTATACATACACACCCCTCCATACACCATCCATATATACTGTCCTGTGCCCTGCTGACACCGTCCTCTGCCCTACTGACACCAATTACCCTACTGACACCATCCTCTGCCCTACTGACACCATTTACTCTACTGACACCAATTACCCTACTGACACCGTCCTCTGCGCTACTGACACCATTTGCCCTGCTGACACTGCCCTCTGCCCTGCTGACACTGCCCTCTGCCCTGCTGACACCATTTACTCTACTGACACTGTCCTCTGCCCTACTGACACCATTTACTCTGCTGACACTGCCCTCTGCCCTGCTGACACCATTTACTCTACTGACACTGTCCTCTGCCCTGCTGACACCATTTACTCTACTGACACCAATTACCCCACTGACACCGTCCTCTGCTCTACTGACACCATTTACTCTACTGACACCAATTACCCCACTGACACTGTCCTCTGCCCTGCTGACACCATTTACACTACTGACACTGTCCTCTGCCCTGCTGACACTGCCCTGCTGACACTGCCCTGCTGACACCATTTACTCTACTGACACTGTCCTCTGCCCTACTGACACCGCCCTCTGCCCTACTGACACCATTTACTCTACTGACACTGTCCTCTGCCCTACTGACACGCCCTCTGCCCTACTGACACCATTTACTCTACTGACACTGTCCTCTGCCCTGCTGACACAGCCTTCTGCCCTGCTGACACAGCCTTCTGCCCTGCTGACACTGCCCTCTGCCCTGCTGACACTGCCCTCTGCCCTGCTGACTCTGCCCTGCTGACACTACTGACACCATTTACTCTACCAACACTGTCCTCTGCCCTACTGACACTGTGCTCCATGGGACATGTGTTGTGCGTTAGGGGGACATGTGGGGTGGGGGGACATGTGCGGTGAGATGTGATGGGCTTGGGGGACATGGGAGATGTGTGGTGTGAGGGGACATGTGAGGTGAGGTGAGATGTGGTGGGGGGTGGGCTGTGCAGGGGGACATGGGAGATGTGCGGTGGGGGGAGGTGTGGGGGCAGATGTGGGGTGGCGGGACGTGTGCTGTGCTGGGCAGGTAGATTTTGTCTCTATACCCCTCTTCCTGCGTCACCCTCATCTGCTCTCCCTTTTGAACTTACCCACTACCCCTTATCATAGAATGATGAAATCTAGTCATTACCTTTTTTATTTATTTATTTTATTATTGCAGAAGCTGTAGGACTGTAGAAATTCA